>NC_044036.1:68386210-69034960 GCF_901765095.1 Microcaecilia unicolor | reverse complement strand
ACAAACGAACTGAGGGATATTTAGTCCTTGTTCTAACCATTAGTATGTCACCAGAAACCACGCTGGAAATATTTGTAATTATTAAAACTAGGGAGAATTCAACCCTATAGTAATGTACCAAATATATTCTCTAAAAAAAAGGAACAGAAAAGTAATTATTAAACATTTCTATAGCGCTACTAGACTTACGCAGCGCTGTACAAATGAACATGAAAAGACAGTCCCTGCTCAACAGAGCTTACAATCTATGATTATGAATCATAGCAGATTGATTTGGTTTGGAACTTCTATAATACATGTTGAATGAATGAATGAATGAATGAATGGCTGGATCATGTATTTGCTTTCCAGGCCCTATATTAGTATAAGCCAGTGGTTTTCAAACTTGTCCTGGGGGCTCCCCAGCCAGTCAGACTTTCAGGATATCTACAATGAATATCCATGAAAGAGATTTGCATGCAGTGGAGTTTTTGGGAACAACTGCTTTAGGCTATGAGGGAATTAAAGTAAAAGTGTATCTGAGCAAAATGTTCATATTCTGCTGTTAAAAAAGCTTTGCAAGTCATTCCATTTCCTTTATAACTTAGGTGCAAAACATTTGCTCGTCCTCATGTATAATAGATCTGTGGCCACTTCAGTCTGCTGGATGTATTAGCAGCAACTGATTACCTTTGGATCCAATTTATTTACAAAAGATTTCTGCTATCAGAGGAAAACTGCCTACTGAACAGGGTCTTTCAAGTTTACCTTGAATAAAACATATGCAAGTAAGAGCAGATGAAATTAAAAAGGTGTACAAAGAAATGCTTGAATGTGTTTGACATTTCCTCTCAAACTATGCATATGTAATGCTCAATAGTACAACTGAAGAACATTGAATTCAAGTACAGAATGCTTTTATTGCCAGACAATCCTATGAACTATCTTATGTACAGGGCTGTAGCTAGAACAATGAATCGAGGAGGAAGAAACTAAATATTAAATTATTTGTACAGTTAAGTGATTTCCCCCTTGAGTTCAACTTAAATGAGTATTGGAAACCAATCGATGATTACCCAGATTCAGAATTGTTCTCTCATTAGCATGGAGCTGTCCTTGGGCAGAGAGTAATCAATTGGAATAACTATTCAGTGTATGTAACCACCCTGCCTGAGGAGCAAGAACTGGTCAATACTAGCAAACATCAGACAATATTTACCATAAGCAATCCCTACATGCAAGGAAATACATTCTTCTCACAACCTGCAGGAAGTAAAATCTCAATTTGCTTACCAACCCAAGCATCACATTTATAATCAGTCAATTCAATGCACATTCCCAGACTAGCATACTTATAAATCAATATTTGTTGCCAGAAAAACTAAACATGATCATTTAATTTATGAGCAACGAGTCATATAGTAAGCACATTGTGCAAAGTTAAGAAGCAATCTTTGTAGATCATCGTGAAGTATGCCAGTTTGCATTACAGAAAGACTCTCGATTTCATTATTTCCATGACGTGTTTGAGGGAAATTAAATTTCTGGGGAGCCTATTGCCTGGGATTATATCTAGTTTAGGAGCATCAGCAGACACCTCTGGGCCTAACTATAACACTGAAATCCAGATCAATGCAATTTTTTTCACAGTACAGTTTGTTATACTGACGCTTATGATTGTGTAATATGAGATATGTACAATTAATGAAGGTAATATTCTCTAAGGGGCTATACGGAAAATCAATGAGATATTAAAAAAGTAAATTATATCTTCCCTTGGCTTATTCAGCACTTTTGAAGCTTCCTGCCTTCAGATTTCAGCTTCCTGCCACTGGGACATACTGTCAAAACTGAGTCAGAGAGCTCCTCTGCACAGACAGCATATACATTACAAGACATTTGGCTTTGTCACTTACCAAAGCCAACCCAGATTAGTATGCAAATTAGGCAGCACAGGATTAAGCCCATCAGCAGTGCTAAAGCTCAAAATAATTAGAAAAAATTCATCACACTAATTCGACATGGTACATTAATAAAGCAGTGTAAAGGGGGTTCTGTAGTGCCAGGGTTCCAGAGCAGAAACAGGAATTTGTCTGAAAATCCACTATCCAAATATGTGACAATTAACAAAGTCTCCAGAAATTATCCAGCTGGACTTTTTCTGTGTATTATATTGTGATAGTCTACTTTAGCACAGAGCACAAAAAGAGGCTAAAAACCAAATCCCTAACCTACTGATTTTCTAATAAAGATCACAAACTATTAATACATAGGTGGAGGCTGCAAAGCACTACACAGAGAGGGTCTTCTGCTGCATGACTTGTGAATACACAGAAATATCAAAATGTGATAGCGTGAGTGACGGATGGGCACAAAGCCTCTATAGACGTAGCCAAACAAAGATGTAAAAAGTAAAACAAAACATTTTATTAAAGTACATAGAAGGTATGCTAAAGCCTGTTCACAGGCACGATAAATTGAAAATAAAGTCTCTTATAAATCAGTTACATGTCCTGTCTTCTGCCAGATTCCACAGTCACAGTGTGCACCAGCTTAAATTCAGGGTCAAACAACCCAGGACTGGCTCCAGCCAAGCTATGAGGATCAGGACTGTCATAAAGTTCCAAGGAAAATCTTTTCCTACCTTAGCCAGTCTTCTGATACTTTACACATAGGTTGTGAAAGTGTATGCCCGAGGGTTGCTCCTGTCTCTCCTGGGCCTCCCTGGCTTGCCTTTGCTTTGGGGTTTTGCCTGACCTGAATGAACCATGCCCTTTCTGCTATGCCCTTGAGTGCTAGGTTCTATAATGTGACCCCGTGAGGGAGTGTGCTTAAGGGGAACTGGCATTTTCCTATACATTCCATCATACTCAGTTTTACCATCCTAGCATAGTAGATGATGGTTTATCTAGTCTGACCAGTTATTCCTATCCACACTGCAAGATTACAGTCTGTACTTTAGAAACTTTATTTGTGATTTATACATGTAAATATCAGCATTGACACATAGACAACCCTCTTTTAGAAAGCTATGTTTTACATATGTAAATCTGCCCTGTGTGCAGATGATAAGGGGGCGTGGTTTGAGTGGGGCTTGGCAGAACATAGGGGGAACCAAAAACTACACATGCATTCACCATTTCAGAAGGGGAATGCATGTATATGCCTAAATGCTGGGATTTACAGCAGCTCCCCAGCACATACTCTGTAGCGGATCAATATTCAAAGTGATTTAGCTGGCCAGAAATGATTCCTGGCTGGTTAAATCACCTGTTTAGGGCTAACCACCAATTTTCAGTGGTACTTAACTGGTTAGTGCCACTGAAAATAACTGGTTAGCACCAAACTGAACACCAGCTATTTGGGGGGCGTTCCAGGGGCAGAGTCAGCACTTGGCTGGTTAAGTGCTGATATTCAGTACTTAATCAGCAAAGGTCACCACATAAATAGGACCACATAAAAGTCAATCTTATCTTTATGCTGTGTCCCATATAGTCTATTAAGTGCCGAATATTGCATTTAACCGGCTATGCATTAGCCAGCTCCACAAACCCAGAAATTCAATGCCGGTCCCCAGACATGGCCCAGCATTGAATTTCCAGGTATAATTCCAGCGGTGGTCAGCAAAAGACTGATTTTGCTGGCTATCTTTTTTTTCACCCTCGAAATTGATAGTACAGATGGATTCTGGCCGCTGTACTTAATTAGGAGAATTTACACATGTAGATTTCTAAAATGAAAGATGTACTCATGTAAATGTTGGCACTTAGAGGTCTAATTTCTGAAATACCCTTTTAAACCAGTGTTTGCAAGTTGCCAAGTGGCCTCCAAAGATGTTTTTCCAAATTTGACAAATATAAAATGCATGTTCCCGCTGCAAGTAGCAGATACATGCACGTGCATTCCTGTATGCATTTTAGATCAAGCAGATCCTTCTATAAAATAGTACCAGAATTGGTCATGTCCCGACCTGAGCACATCCAGTTTCTATGTTCTGTCAAAAATGGTGCTGCCCATCTCAGCTACCAGCCATACATTATGGCCAGGGCTGTTTTTGTTGCCATCCTCATTAGTACATTTTGAGTAACTAAACATTCACAGCTCCCAAATAAAATAATCAAACTACCCACATTTCAGCAAACCCTGTGTTAGTTTTTACCCATGAGGTTTGCCACAATAATCAAAGACTGAGAAAAAGTTCCTGCACAAACTTGCATCTATATTCTTGTGCAGGTATTTTTTATTTAGATAAAACAATGTGCGAACTTGTATCCACCTACAGGATGGGCAATAATCATGAAGGCCATTTCTGCAAGTAAAACAATGCTTTCCACACAGCAAAGACAAGTTATTGCCTTCTTAGTTCACCCCAAGTCTGCATACATATTCACATACATACACACACACCCATTCCCAGATCTAATAGCTAAGTTTGGAAGCTTTGCAATAATCTAAATATCTATCAATAGGAGCATTTGGCCTGTTAAGTCCCAGCTACGGGAGCAACTGCTTCTCTGCTAGGATTTTATGGATTGTATTCTCTATTATTTTTTTTATTTATATATCATATATTTATAGAACGGGCATGCAGTATATATGCTTACGTTAAGAAAGAAAGAAATTCTAGTTATTACTGTATTTGCAGTCTGCCAGACATGCCAGATACTTATTAATTTTATCATCACAGTATGCCATACAGACTTAGTTATATGCTTGTCTGCCTTTACACTGTGACTTCTAATGTTTCATATTATCCTCGCCATTCGTTCTGGCAGCTCCGGCACTCGCTTCAGAATTGTTCATGTGCAATGTTTGAAAGCAGGGTTTCTCAACCTGTCATGGAGACCCCAGAGTCAGTTGGGTTTTTAGAATATCTGCAATGAGTATGCATGAGATGGATTTTCATATAGTGAGCTTCCAGTGTAAGCAAATTTATGCCATGCATATTTTACTGTGGATATTCTGAAAATGTGACTGGCTGTAGGGTTCTCAAGACAGGTTTGGGAAGCCAAGATTTAAACACTTAGAGGGTCCTGCTGCAGATAACTCGAGCTAAGCTTTAGTAAAAGACCCTCTTAAGTAGGTATTGCGGAATCATGCTTCTGTTTTCTCTCTGCTTTTTGCAGCTAATGATCCTTCATGCTTATTCCATGCCATCTTCAAATCTGCTTTTCTTTTAACTTCAATTTTCTACTCTTGGAGGGCATTCCAAATATCTATCACCTTTCAAAGGAAAGCATATTAAGGATGGGCTGCTGTTTGCGATGAAATGTTGTTCACCAATAAGAGTGCGCTCGCCCCCTCATTCTGTAAAAGTCACCAAAAATTGCGTGTGCAAATTTGGGAGCATGCACAATTTAATTGTTAATGGAATGCCAAACCAATTAGTATGAATAATTGGCTTTTTAACAAACAATTATTGGCACTAATTAAAATCAATTAACATGTATCCATGCCTAAATGTTACTTGCAATCCAGGAAAGAGGGAGCAGAAATATGAGGGTCATGGGCATTTTGAAATGGAGCATGGGAGTGGATTCCAGTTATGTGTGCAATTAAATGGTTGCAGGACACTTATCAGTTGTGAGTCCTTACTGCCTAGACAAGCTTCTCTCCTGCCAGCAGACAGACTGTTGTCATTTGAATCAAGCTGCTAGCGCTGACGTCAGCACTTTCTAACAACATAGGGAAACCGTGCTGTGAGGCGTCTAGTTCAGCTCTGAGCCACAGGACACTTGTCAGCTGTGAGTCCTTACTGCCTGGACAAGCTTCTCTCCTGCCAGCATACAGACTGTTGTCATTTGAATTGTGCTGTTAGCACTGTCAGCACTTTCTAACATCACAGGAAGACCTTGCTTCAAGACATCGCACAAAGGCTTCTGGCGGCATTGGGCACGGCTCCTCAAAGTAGGGCAATTCAATATCCTTCATTGACCCTGGACAAGCTGTACGTGTGACTTTTATCGTGCTGTGTCGAATGAGCTTTGTTCCTTGGCTCTGCTGATTATTGATTTGGGTGCTGTTGTTCTGCCCTCATGCTGCTGCTTTGGAGGTTCCATGCTTTGGAGGATTAATTGCCCAGTCTCTGCCCATACAACCTTGTTTCGGTCAAGCTTCCCTCACGCTTATGCGAGGCAAGGAACCTCCTTCTCCAGATGTCATTTAATCACTTTACTTTCAATTAGTTTGGGCTCCACCTCCTACCTCCCTATTCCAATTGGGTATGTAAATGCTAGGTCGGTGGTCAATAAAACTGATAATATTAGGGATTGGTTGGTGGAGAAACAATTTGGGTTGTTGCTGGTCTCTGAAACATGGTTTCATTCAACAAAGGATCCTTTACTCAATGCTTTATGTCCCCTGGGTTACAGGGTCCTTCGTCAAATTAGAGCTAAACAGAGAAGTGGTGGAATCGCCATCATTTATAAGGCCTTCTTCAAAGTAGAACTATTGTCCCAACTGAACTCTTCTAATATCGACATTATTGCCTGCAAATTAAGTGATCCTGTGTTATGAAAGCCCATATGCCTTGTCCTCTTCTATCGCTCTCCAGGAAGCTGGTGTGCCTCGGAAAGCTGTTTTATTGAATTCCTCTCAAATATTTGTGTTATGTTTGCTAATGTTTTATTAGTAGGTGATATTAATTTGCATCTTGGTAACCCTAGGGATGTTAAGACAAACCGTTTACTTGATTTTCTTGCCTCCTGGTGATTCCTTCTGCCACATTCCCAATCCTCCCACATTATGGGTTATCTGCTGGATCTACTGGCTTATAGAACTGTACATATGGAGAATTTTTACTTGGGTGAACCATCCTGGTGCCATGTCCCTTGGTAAGACCATAAGACTCTGGAGTTTACTCTTTACTGGAGGGAAGCTACTAGATCTTTTCAGTTCACTGTCGCCTCTCCTCCTTTTAAATCGAGAGGCAGAATTGATTCTGTAAAATTCTGGTCTGGAATCTTTGATAACCCACAGCTTCCAGATGCAGACAGCAAGGATTTCTTGTGTAAATGGGATGAGTTATGTAGTTCTACCCTGGATAGTATGGCTCCCATCAAAATTTTGCCCAAACTCATCCATAGGGTATCACCCTGGTACAATCAAGATATTCTCCTCCTGAAGAGGCAGTGTAGAAAATTAGAGAAGTGTGGTAGCCGTGTTAGTCCACTCTTAAGGTTATCAATAGAAATCAAACAAAATAAAACATGGAAAAGAAAATATGATGATACCTTTTTTATTGGACATAACTTAATGCATTTCTTTAAAACCATACAAGAACGTAAGACCTTTGAAGTCAGGATGATTGAATATTTTAACACCCAACAGAAAGGACTTAACAAGGATCTGGGGTTCTTAGCCCATTATAAACCATAAAGCTGTATGTCTCTGTTGATCACCCCACCCCTCACCTATCCACACCCATCCTGTTAGAATATCAATGATATGCTTTGATGTCCCCATGCATACCTCCTACCCACCCCCATCCTCCCACCCTGTCAGACTGTCATAGTAATGCTTGAATGTTTTCACTTATATACACTGTCAGCTAGCACATTTGCTTATTTCCGATCTGACGAAGAAGGGCAACCTTTGAAAGCTAATCAAGAAATGTATTAAGTTATGTCCAATAAAAAAGGTATCATCTTATTTTCTTTTCCATGTTTTATTTTGTTTGATTTCTATTGAGAAAATTAGAGAGAAAGTGGTTCAGACAAAAATCTGGTGAGAACAAAATGCTTTGGAGCAAAGCTATCGGGAATTATAAGGGAAAGATTGTAGAAGCTAAAACCCTCTACTACAGAGTAATTTGGTCGCAACCACTTAAATACCCATAAGTCTTCTTAATAGGCTTCTGTCTACCGAAAACTTAACATCAGTAACTGAAGCCACTCCCTCTTCTAATCAATTAGCCACATACTTCAAACAAAAAGTAACTAAAATTAGGGGGGCTGTAGTGCAACTTAAGGTCACTAGCACTCATTCTCGAATCAAGCAGCCTAGTCTGGATACTGGTATTGCAGCTGACCGGCTGTGGTCCTCCTTTCTGCTACCCACTCATGAGACTGTCAAATCCTTTCTCAAAAAGTATTCTTCCTCACATTGCCTTCTGAATGCTTGCATCAACAGGATTCATTGACCTTCTTCAAGCTCATATGTCATTTATGCTGACTCAGGGTTCTTTTCTTCAGTAGGAAGGTTCCATAATACTTATCCCAATCCCTAAGAGTACTTCAGTTTCATTGCGAGACATTACTAATTACAAGCTTGTCGCTTCTATCCCATTGTTGACTAAGTTAATGGAGAGAATAGTTGGCACTCAGCTTATGAATCTCCTTTCCTATTTCTCCCTCTTGCATAAATCCCAGTCAGGCTTTAATCTTTATTATAGTACCAAGACAGTCTTGACCACCCTAGGGGTTCTTGTACCGAGATGCAGGAAAAAGGGCCCTGCGCTAGCAGCAGGGGCCATTTTTCCCGCGTGCCAGGGCCCTTTTTACTGCAACAGGTAAAAAGACCCCAAGTACACATGACCATGCTGTAAGAGAACTCTTACCTAATGGCCAAGCAACAGGGAGCCCTTACCACCACCCACTGAGGTAACGATAAGGGCTCCCGTGCTAACCCAGTTGTAACCAGGCAGCACACAGCAATGCCTGATTACCACGGGTTACCACCACGCATGCCATTCCCGGGAGTTTTCTTTTTTCCCTTGAAATGATGCGTGGTCAGTAAAAGGGCCCCTTAGTATCTGATTTTGGGAAAACCATCAGTCTAGGCTTTAAGTTTATAGTGATGCAATTTGATATGTCAAGTGCCTTTACCTCATTGATCATGAGTTGCTTTTAGGTCTGTTGGACCAATTCCGACTGTGTGGGAAGGTTCACCAATAAACTAGCAAAAAAACTAGTTTTGGCAGTTTTTTTAGATTGGCGCACAGGATCAAGACATTCACATTTTGTTTAATAACGCTTTTTAATCCCAGATTTCTGGCAGGGTTTTTTAATGTCTGTTTGACCTTTAAGGCACTGCTATTCCATCTCTAACAGAGAACCCAGGATTCAATTTGAAACTTTAACAGTGGTGTCGTTGTAAGAATTTCTAATTTAGGACTTTTTTTGCAACCTCTGATACAGGCACTTGGTCGCCGAAACACAGCCTGTGTCGGGTCTCTGCAATAAAGTCTCTCTTTGTCCTGATCCTGGAGGTCCATTTGTGCTTTTTGGCTTACTATGTGGTGTTGTGTGTGTGTGTGTGTGTGTGTCATATTGTCTTTATTGAAACTTGCAACAAGACAAACCAAGCATACAAACAAGCGATAAAACAAGCAATAAAACCCGCTAACTAATACATAAATAAAACCTTACTGGCCAATACCCCCGCCCCTCAACAAACCCTCCCACTCAGGGAGGCTGAAACGAAAAACCCCTCCAATGCCTTGCCCACTGTAGTCCAGAACAATGCTCCTTCTCCCTCACTGCCAGCTGCTGGACAAAATGTACCACATCCCCTGCCACCTCCTGTACAGACAGCCACTTCCGATATAATGAAGCTTGGCAGCGTGCCTGCCACAGGAAGTAACAAAGGGCTGCAGCGATGATATACAGTGTCTCCCTACACCACCCCTTTCCTTTTGGAAACCCTCCATAGGCCCATTCTGCATAAGATAGCTGGTGGAAGAAAGGAATCCCTAATTGGCGGGCTACTGCCTGACAGACTTGTTGATTGAACGGGCACTTGAGGAGGAAGTGGTCCATTGTTTCATCCTCCGTCACGCACTCCCCCCTCGGGCACTTACGATCATTGCTGTTTCTATTTTTCATGTTAGCTCGAACATAAAGCCGGCTGTGGAAAGTCAGCCAGGCCATGTCCGCAATCTTCCGGGGGAGGCGTGATGAATTGAGGAAAGCCAGACCTTCCTCCTGTAGTGGACCTGGGCAGTCCCTCAAGGCTAGACGTGTTGAAAAGTGTGTCTGAATAATGCGGTGTTGTAGCTGCCTCCTGTCCTCCTTCTGGATTTCCTGTACTGTGATACCCCATCTCTTCACCAATCTCAACAGAGGTGAGATGTACTGTGGCAAGTATCCCGCCTTCCCTCGCAGGGGCATTGCCTGACCTCCCCTCACCCAATCCCTCAAGTACCGCTGAAGCCAGGAGGCCATGCAGTCTGCCCAAGCTGGCCTCCCTTCCCGCAAGACCCCTCCCAGATTTTGTTGGAAAAAGAAACAACTAAAATGTACCACAGGGTTGACCATTCCCAACCCCCCCTCCCTTTTGGGCAAATAGGTCACCTCCCTCCGGATAATATTCATCCTGTTCCCCCATAGCTGTTGGAAAAACAAGCTGTATACTCTGGCATGTAACGATATAGGCAGTAAACAGACCTTGGATATGAACAGGAGAAGGGGTATCAGATAGGTCTTAATGACATGCAGTTTTTCCACAAACCGCAACTTATATGATTTCCACTGGGCCACCCTTTCCTCGACTCTCCCCAGCCCCTTCTCCCAGTTGATCGTATCATAGTCCTGTCTGCCTACCCAGAGACCCAGGATCCGTACTTCATCCCTTGCTACTGGGTACTGACTGGGAAGTTTGAAAGCTGGTCTGCCCTGTCCTACCCAAATTGCGGAGCTCTTATCCTGGTTTATCTGGGCCCCCGCAGCCTGTGTGTATTCTGCCATCCAGGTCTGAACTCGCTCGGCTTCCTCCTTGCTACTGATTACTACTGTGACATCATCTGCGTAGGCGACACATCGCCATGTGTGTGAACCCAAAGAGATGCCCTCTAGTTGACCGCTAAACCCTCCACTCAACCTTCTGAGGAAAGGATCTAAGGAAAGGACGTACAGCAAGGGGCTGAGGGGACACCCCTGCCGTACCCCTGACCTCACTGCAAAGCTCTTGCCCACCCAACCATTTATTAGAGTGCTACTCCTTGCATTGCGATACAAAGTCTGGATCCACCCTATAAACTGGTCGGGTATCCCATAGCACCGAAGCACTAGCCATAGGTACTCCTGGGACACCCTGTCAAAAGCCTTAGACTGATCAAGGGTCAGCAAATACTTTCCCTTTGTCCCACCTTGACTCCTTTCCACTATTTCACGGATGGTACAAACTGCTTCCACTGCCCCTTTCCCCTTCACCGAGCAAAACTGTGCTGAGGACAAGAGACCACCCACTGCCCCAGCCAGGCGGTTGTAAATAATCCTGGCCATTATTTTCCTATCTACATTCAGAAGACTTATGGGTCTCCAGTTCTCGATAAGTTCCAGATTTCCCTTCTTTGCGAGGAGAACCAAAATAGAACACTGCTGTGAAGGGGCCAAACGCCCGTTCTGCAAACAATTATTAAAAATTGCAGCTAACACTGGAATCAGGACCACACGGAATTTTTTGTAGAACTCTGGGGTCAGCCCATCGGGACCCGGAGTTGTACGTGCTGATAGCGTATCAATAGCATCATCTACCTCTCCTGTGGTAATGGGCCTAAGCAGTTGTTCCATCTCCCCCTCCGAAACCTTTTCCAAGCCTGGGGCACTCTGCACGTATGATAGCATGAAGTTAGAAACCAAGCTCTCTTTCCCCCACAATTGGGTGTAAAACCGAATGACCCTGGCCTCGATTGAACGTTGGTTCGTCAATCGCTGCCCTGCTTCATCTCTCATAGCATAAATGACCTTGTGTCCTACTGCTACCTTGCAATTCTGGAAAGGATCCGGGGAATACCGATGCCCATATTCCCTTTCCAGAAGCAAAGCAGCGTATCGATCATATTGCAACAGCCTCAACTGGGCCTGCAAAGCTTCTATCTCTCCCTTCTCTAGATGGTTGGAGACCGCGTGGTCCAATTGCTTACGAAGACGACAGCACTGTGCCTGTAACCCCAGACTCTGCTTCCTGGCTAGGGACCGGAAAAGGGCCTTGACTCGCCCCTTTACCATGTCCCACCAGGCTCCCTTATCATCCATCACCTCCCATAGTGTTTCTTGGTCTGCTAAAAAACCCTCAAATATTTGTCTGTTTTCCTCTACTTCTAATAACTTTGCACTCAGTTTCCAAAATCCTGGGCCTTTCTGCGCCCCTTCGCATATTGTTAAGACTGTGGAAACTAAGGCATGATCTGAATATTCCGTCCATCTATTCGGCTGCCCCTGAAACTTAGCCAACCCGCCTACAAAGAGCCAGTCAATACGGCTCTCCGTGTCTCCCCTTCTAAAAGTGAACCCCTTCCCTCCCGCCACCTCCAGTCTTGCCTGTTTTACAATTGCTGCCAGCTGGAGGCTGTCATAACCCACCTGACGCCTGGACCCCTTTCTATCTGCTTGCTGTAAGACCATATTAAAGTCTCCTCCAAATACCACCAATTTGCTTGTATATAAATACGGTTTCACCCGGAGCAACAGCTGCTTGCGTTCCCAACTAATCTGGGGCCCATAAAAGTTAATGATTCGCACTGCTACCCCTCTAATGAAAACGTCTAAGACAACACACCTCCCTATCTCCACCTCTATTTCCCTCGTAATCTCCACTTCTCGGGTGGCAAAAAGAATAGCCACCCCTGCGCATCTTTCTTTGGCCAGAGACCAGAATGAGGGCCCCCCTTTCCAATCTCTCTTGGCCCGGTGCAGGAGCTGCAAAGAATCCAAATGAGTCTCCTGCAACAGGATGCAGTCTACCTTGCACTGGGTCAAATCGCTAAAGGCGACAAATCTAGTTCTCTCTGCCTTTATGCTGGCTACATTCAGAGTTGCAAAGATTAAGGACAAGGCAGCCATGGTTTATTTCTTAAATTTCTTACCCCTCCTCATCTCTTCACCGCAATCCCTCTTCACAGATATTCCTGCCCCCATCATTTCTTCAGGATCCTCTATAATTTCTTCTAATTCCAAATCCTCCCACTCTGAGTCATCTTCCCCGGCTTTCTTTCTACCCTTTTTTTTCTTGGTTTCCTCTGGGCCAGCCCTTTCCCCTTTCATCCCTTCCTTACCCTCCTCTATTTCCTGCATGAGGCCCTTCGTTAAACTAGTAGGATGTGATGTTAGACTGGGGGGTAACACTGCTGGCTCCTCTCTGTTAAGTCTTTCAGATGATTCATTCCTTGCTCCCCTCCCCTCCCTCCTCTTCTCCTCCAAAACCTCCCTTTGGGGTGGATTCATCTCAAGATCACCCTCTCCTTCACCTGAAACCTGAAACACTGCATATCGATTACTCTGGCTCTTCTCCAGAATATCTGTTCTCCCCGCTCGGGCTAGCCCCCTCCCCTCCTTCCTCCGACCCCCCTTCCCTCCATGTTTCCCTACCAGGGTCCATGCTTCCCCTTCTTCTCCCCCCTTCTCCCCACCTCCTTCTTCCATCCTTCACAAATACCCCTTCTTTGAATGTGATCCAAACCTGATGCCCTTTTCTCCCCCTTTCCCTTTCCCTTAGTGCCTGCCTCTGTATGAATAGTGGTATTTGATTTATCCATTAATCCCTTTAATGCTTCCCGCTTCTGTCCTTGTATCCTTGTAGTTTCTGCTTGTGCCCCTTCCTCCCCCCTCCTCTCTTCCTCTACCTGATTGTGCGATGCTTGTGGGCACTTGCTAAAAGGGTGCCCCAAGCCTCCACACAGGTTACAGCGTATGGTAGTGCAGTCGCTGGTGTCATGATCTGTACTACCACATCGCGAGCACTTTAACACTGTACATGACATGCTTAAGTGACGGAAAGATCCGCACCTGTAGCACTGTCTGGGTTGTCCTGCATAAAAGCATTGAATTCGATCCCTTCCAATGTATGCGGCTGAAGGTATATGTTGGGTGACATAGCCTGCCTGTTTTAATTTTACAAGGGCACTCCACCCCCCCCGCCCACACACGACTCTGGTCTGGTATTTTGCTTAATGGGGTCCTAATTTCGGCATACCGTCCCAACCAGTATGACAGGTCTGCAGCCATAAGAGATTCATTACGTACCAAAATGGTAATCTGGACTGCGTCCTGTCTACTGATGGGGACAGCCTTAAAATCCACCCATCTACCCTGATGCTGCACCTCTGTGTACTTTTCCCAAAACAGGTCCAAACCTCGCCCTGTTAAGAAACTAATATCATATTCAGGGATTCCCACAGGGTGTATGCATGCATACAAATCTTCAGGGATAAAGCCAAGGGAGAATACCATTCTTAAAACAACCTCTCTAGGTGGTGCTACCCCTGTGCCCACCCAACGCAGCTGGACAACATTTCGACGTTTTGGGGTAACACCGCTCCCGGGACCCCGCAACGGACCAGAAAATGGATTTCCCCTTGTCTCCATGTCTGACTCCTGCCTCCCCTCCTCCTTCCCTGTCTCTGCCCCTCCTCCCCGTACTACTGCTGCAAAGGATAAAGGGGCTGATACCAGTATGCTCCCCCCTTCCCCACTCCCTTCCTGCCTTCCCCCCTCCCCCTCTCTTCCCCTCCCTCCTCTCCCATGTCCACTAACCCCACTATGTTCAGTTCACTTGTGCTGTTTCTGTCTCTTCCCCCTCTGCAATATTCTACTTCCAGTCCTTTGCCAGTTGCTGCTGTTCCCAACCAGCACTCGTTCCCTTGCTCTGCAACTGTCCCACTCAGACCAGGTCTGGGATCTGTCTCCTCTTGTAGCTGACACTCTCCTCCATGCACTTTCTCTGTTTCTGACACTGTCATACTCAGTCTGAGTCTTGGCTCCGCCTCCTGGTGCAGCTGACACTCTCCTTCATGTACTCTCTCTGTATCTGGCACTGTCTTACTCAGTCTGGGTCTTGGCTCTGCCTCCTGGTGCAGCTGACACTCTCCTCCATGCTCTGTCTTACTGGGTCTGGGACTTGGCTCCGCCCCCTGGTGCAACTGACACTCTCCTTCATGTACTCTCTCTGTATCTGGCAATGTCTTACTCAGTCTGGGTCTTGGCTCCACCTCCTGGTGCAGCTGACACTCTCCTCCATGCCCTGTCTCACTCGATCTGGGTCTTGGCTCCGCCTCCTGGTGCAGCTGACACTCTCCACAATTCTCTCTCTCCTTTCTGGGACTCCTGCTTTGATGGGCATGAGTTTCTGAGAAGCTCCCTTCTGCTCTTTCTTCTTGTTTCTGAGTGGCAGAATCTATTGGGAGCCCCTGCCTGTCACTGAGCTTCCCCCATGATGTCATCAGCACTTCTGATTGAGATTGGATGGCAGCTCTTGGACAGCCCTGCTCAGAGGTCTGCCCTATCAATTCTGTCCATGAGTGACTGTGGTGTTCCCACGATGTTCCCGCCCTCTGTCCACCATATTTGCTCTCAGCTTCTTCCATCTCTTGTAGTACTCCACTACTCCATTCCTGTACTTTCCCATCCTCTTTAGTCTCTGTCTCCATCTGCAAAACCCCTTGTTTTTGCTCTACTTTCCCTCCCGTTGTTCCTGGTAACTTCTGTACTTGCTCAGTGTGTAGTGATTCTTCTCCTACCTCAGCATTCAAACTGTTCTGATTCTCCTCAGCATTCAAACTGTTCTGATTCTCCAGGCTGTCTTTCTTCTCTGTCTCTCCCAGCAAACCTGAGCTCTTCTCTGTGGGTTCGGCTATGCCCTGCCAGCTCTCTAAGTATAAGGGACGTTTTTGAATTTTTTTCAGTTTCATAGCTCTTTTGTGTTCCAAACTTGCCAGGCTCTCTTGCTGCATGCAGTGCTGGAGCCCCTCCTTATCCACAGTACCTGCCACAACTGGACTAGGAGCCTCTGTTCTACAAGGCTGGTAAGTGGATGGAGCACCTAGCTCTTGGGAATCCTGTAGGAAATAAAATACTGGTGATAACTGGGAATTATTTGTGTCAGTCTTGTCTTTCCCTCCTTCTGGCTGCTGCTGTTTCTCTTCCCCTGCTGTCCCTTCCAGCATAGCCTCTGGGGTGTCTGGAACCACGGAGTCTTGTGTGTCTCTGGGTTCTGCTTCCTGCTGGATCTGGGACTGCGTCTGGGTCTGCTGCATGCGTTCCCTGTTCAGGAAAACCTCACGAAGGGGATTATCTCTGCAGTTCTTTAGTTTTTGCAGCTGCCTTTGTTTTGCTGTAAGCCGCTTCTGGAGTGCTTCAACTCCCTTAACATACTTGTCTCGTGGGCCAGTGGAAGCCAGGTTACACATAGTTTTTGCTAGCTTCAGCCGCTTCCTCAGTACCTCTATTTCACCTTCTACTCGATTCATTTTCTTCACTGATCTAATTACCTCTTCAGGAGTCATATGCTGGGCCTCTTTCTTCTGCCAGGCCCTAGGCCTGGATTCCTTCTCCTCCTCTTCTTCCTCACTAACGTCCTCTTCAGACTCTCCGCTATTCTCTTCCACCACCTCTCCTCTGATACTGGATGCAGAGAACCCTGCTCTGGAACCCGGGCCCTGCCTTCTTGCCCCCTGTTCTTCACCCAGCTTAGGAATGTTATGGCCAGGACTTACAGTCAGGGTGAGCTGGCTCCTCAGCAAGCGCTGCTGGGCTCTGGTCCTTCCTCCGTCCACAGGCCTGGGCTCTCCTGGTTCTCCTGGTTGCATGCTTGGGGCTTGGGTGGAGGAAGCCTCCCCTTCATAGTATTTCTCAGCTCCAAGTGTGCTAGGCCTTTCAGCCTGGGGCCCTCCTGCAGGGGGGCCCCCTCCCCTCTGCATTGTTCAGCAGCCACAGGGTACAGCAGCTCTCCTTTCAGCACCTCTTCACCACAGGTCTGTACTCTGTGTGTGTGTGTGTGTGTGTGTGTGTGTGTGTGTGTGTGTGTGTGTGTGTGTGTGTGTGTGTGTGTACTTGAAACCCTCTGTTTTTTACTATTGTTCCTGAGTCTACCACTTTAAAGCCTTATATCAAGACCCTCTGTTCTAGAGCTTTCCTTCCATCGCAAAATGCCTACCTCCTGTACTTTCTTAATATCTTTAAAAAATAAAAATCAACTCTGCTAAGAATCATTATTACAAATGTTTCCACATTCCAATACTAACAAGCAAAACATCAACAAAAGAAAGATTGGGTGGCTCGTGAGCAATCTCCCAGTAAAATAAGAAACAAAAATCTATTTTAGATCATGCTATGTTAGGCTGGATGCAAGACGGAAGACTTAACAGTGTGAGTGAATACAGATTTCATCTTCTCCTCTGGGCTAGGAGTGAAAATGTTTTAAAGAGCAAAGGGTATGGTGACATTTACAGAGCACTGAAAGAAGCCAGTGCTAGAAGATCTTGCCTGTCATTCTACTGTACTTAGCCTTTGAATAGAGACTCCGTACCTAGGGATTTCACTCCGTTACTTTTTTAAAGACAATTAATTGTTATCACTCTAAAAATTAAAACATTGACCTAACCCATTTAACAAGAGTCTGCCTGTCTTCTTGATAATATACTGGAATTTAATACATTCTGAGGTTGAATCCTAGATGTTGTTTAACTCATCTTTATGTGTAATTTTAGCCTAACACTGTACATAGCAACATGGTTTGCCAAGGAAGGGAAAAAAACAGGATGAGGAAATGCAAAAAGATGACACCCTGACAATATGTCACTGCTCTACACATTCAGGACTGAAATAGCATTAAAAATGAGCTATGCTTGAAGTTTCAGGAATTCTAAGACAGGCACTCAGCTAATAACACGCTACGTGTCTCTGCAAATATTGAACCACACCAACTCTATGATAACAAATGTATATAATGCCGATTGCATTTGTACATTTTTGAAATAAGTAATGCGGTCTGATTTAGGTTAGGAGTGGGTTTTCATTTGCAAATTACATAAAACATTCAAAGCAACATTAACCACGTAGGGCTAGATTCTATAGATGGCACCTTAAAAATTGATGCCAAAAAGAAATATATGCCTAGGTGTATTTTTAAAACTATGCCTAAAGTTAGGCATGGTTTCTAGAATATGCTTAGTGTCTGTCCACATGACTAAATTTAGTCATGTGCATTTACACCAACTTGGTGAAAATGCCTTCACCTAAGTTAGGCGCTGAGTGAGTAAATTCTATAACAGCACGCATAGATTTTAGAAATGCCCATAACCCGCCCATTCCATGTCCATTGTCATGCCCCTTTTTCCAATCTGTGTCTTAGTATTTACACACATCACTTTACAAAATGTGCTTAGAACGTTGTGTGTGTAAATTCTAATTAATGCCAATTAGTGTCAATAATTGCTTGTTAAGTGGCAATTATTGGCGCTGACTGGCTTGTTAAGATAATTAAATTGCACGCACTAGTCGGAATACAACCTGATTTGCAAGCAACTCAAGTCGCACTATATAGAATCGGGGGGATAATGTCATAGTAATGCTTGAATGTTTTCACTTATATACACTGTCAGCTAGCACATTTGCTTATTTCCGATCTGAGGAAGAAGGGCAACCTTCGAAAGCTAATCAAGAAATGTATTAAGTTATGTCCAATAAAAAAGGTATCATCTTATTTTCTTTTCCATGTTTTATTTTGTTTGATTTCTATTGATAACCTTAAGAGTGGACTAACACGGCTACCACACTCCTCCACATATGTAGGGCAATTCTATAAAGTATGAACTGATTACATGCATAATTCATGGAATATATGTGTGCGTGTGTGTGTGCACATGCCAAAATTATGCCTAAATGCTTTTCTGTAAATGTGCATATCTTACATTGAATAACAGAGGCCACTATACTTCTGTAAACCTCCGTGATTACCAATGCCGATAACCAGAGTTATGGTGGCAGTAAACCTCAGTAACGATGCTCTGGTTATCGGCATTGGTAATCACAGAGGTTTACAGAAGTATAGTGGCCTCTTCATCTGTTATTGCCTGTAATCTAGTGCCTAACTTCACACGCCTAGACAAATGGTTATCTTACATTGAATGCACACATAGGTGAAGTCTAGGCAGAGTGTGAGCAGCTCTCATGCACTTAACTCATAGGATCCTATAAGTTATGCACATATCTAGGCATACACCCTTATACAACCTCTGTTACTGGAGTAAGTGCTCGTGCCTAACTGAGGGACCCTTTTACTAAAGGGTTGGCATGCGGCAATGGGCGGGCCGGGTTCTAATCAGGAATTACCACCAGGCTACTGCAGGAGCCTGGCAGTACTTCCCACCCCCAGTGTGTGCCATTTCTGGTGCTACAAAAATCATTTCTACTTTTGTAGTGCAAGTACTTACCAGGCAGTAATTGGGCAGTGCCTTGCGCTGCCTGGTTACCGCTGGATTAGCGTGGGAGCCCTTGGTGGTAAATGCTCCCCTCCAAAATGGCCATTTGGTAAGTGATTCACTTAGCACATGGCCATTTCTATTTTTAAAAAAAAAGAGAAAGCCTTTTACCCGCTGCGGTAAAAGGGAGCCTCAGCGCACGTCAAACACAGGCACTGATGCTAGCGCAGGCCCATTTTACCACAGCTTAGTAAAAGGACCCCTTACAATGGTGTATTTTTGCTAATATTATGCTAATATTCTCCTACCAGGTGTTCTATATTCAGAGTTCAAATACTTAGATTTCGAGAATTGGCACTTAGGGCTAGAATCTATATATGGCACCTAAAAAATTGACAATGAAAACAGTATTATGTTAGGCGCAGTTTATAGAATAGCGCTTATTCCTGGGAATCATGCCTAACTTTAGACGTGGCCACTTGCACCTACGTGATACAAATGTAAGCCTCTACATTAGGTGTGTATCCCCTTTTTATATAACAACATATGTAAATGCTAGGAACACCCCCATTCTGCCCATTTCTTTGCCCCTTTTTTTTACTCACTCATACAATTTAGGCGTGGATTCTGCCTAAGTTCCAATTAAATCTAATTAGTGCCAATAATTGCCTGTTAAAATGCCAATTATTGGTATTAATTAGCTCAATATCAAATTAAATTGCGTGCGCAAATTGAGTACGCACCCAAATTGGCGCATGCAATTTTTGGCGACTTTTATAGAATTAGGCTGATAATTCTAACACCATCCATACAGTTTAATTTTTTTTTTTAAGGAAAAAAATCTGTCAGATTCAAATTTGGTCAGATGACTCCAATTATCAGAGTGAATTTGAGGCAAAAATTAGAAGATCCCGATCTGAATTTAGATCAAGCCAGAGAAGATCTGGCTTTCCAACTTACACAACTTACCTAACACAAGAGCCTTTTACTAAGCTGCATAAAGCACTGATGTACACTTAGGGCTCCTTTTACCCAGCTGCGGTAAAAGGAGCTCTGCAGTAGCATTAAAAAGTGGATTTGCCGCATGCCGAGGCTCCTTTGACCACAGCAGGTAAAAGACAAAAAAAAATAGGAATAACCATGCGGTAAGTGCACACTTGCTGTACTGCCATTTCCAGGTGTGATTGCCTAACGCATGTTTATTTTAGGCACCATATATAGAATTGGGTCCTAAGCGGGTGGTAATTTTTCTTTTAGGGGAGGGTGGAGAATGGGCATGGTTGCGCTAATCAGTTAGCACACACTAACTGGAGCTTTTAACACTTAGTAAGTAGTTCGAGGATTACAGTGTTATTCATGGCTTTGAACTTAATAAAGATAAGACCAAGTTACTGTGGTTACATCAACATGAAAAATCCGTTCCAGAAGTTCTGTCTTTTGTCAGACAGCTTTTCTATAAAAGTGAAGCTTATCTGAAAGGTACTAGGAGTTTATTTGGATACAACTTTGTCGTTAGAATCTGTAGTAGGAACTGTTGGGGTTTTTTTTAACTCAAACAACTTCATAATATACGTTCCTTGTTTTATGAGAAACATTTTGTTGTTTTGGTTCAATCACTGATTATGTCATACTTAGATCACTGTAACGGATTACATTGTTCTCTTTCTTCCCAGCTGCTTTCTAAACTTCAGATGCTTCAAAATATTGTAGCCAAAATGATCTTTCATCTCAAGAAATTTGATAGGGCAACACCATTCAGGCCCATGTTGAATTTGATAGTCCTGTTATTTAATGTTTTGAGCCCAGAATATTTATTGAGCTTATTCTCATTTCCCTTACATCCCAACTACTCTCATGCAGGGTATGTCACTTGATTTCCTCCCCTCCTTCTTTGGTGTGCAATATAAGAAAATATTAGAGAAATCAATATCTTACAAGGCTCTTAAGATTTGGCATGATTTACCAAGGGCTAGCGATTCCCATGCGGCAAATGAGAGGAAGGCCATAGGAATTGAATGGGCTTCCACTCATTTGCCACACTGAAAATCGGTAGTGCAGCTTTGTAAAAGAGGCCCCAAGTGAGTTTGAGCCCCTTTTACAAAGCACTTACCACTCGCTAAACAGAAAGTACCCCTGGGCTACTGCAGCAGCCCGGCAGTACTTCCCACCCCCAGCACACCATCATATCCAGCGTTTTGTAGTGCCAGTATGTACG
The DNA here is from genome assembly GCF_901765095.1 of Microcaecilia unicolor. Classification (NCBI taxonomy): domain Eukaryota; kingdom Metazoa; phylum Chordata; class Amphibia; order Gymnophiona; family Siphonopidae; genus Microcaecilia; species Microcaecilia unicolor. Next base: position 69,013,631 of record NC_044036.1, on the reverse strand, counting down.
CAGTGGTTACCGTCGGGTTAGTACTGGAGCCCTTACTGCTACCTATTGGCAGTAAGGGCTCCCTCCCCCCCCCCCCCCAAAATGGCCGCACGGCAAGTGCTTCACTTGTCGCATGGCCATTTCTTAAAAAAAGAAAGACCTGTCTTTTAGCCGCTGCGGTAAAAGGGGCCTCGGCGCACGACAAAAACACACGCCAACGCCAGCACAAGCCCCTTGTTGCTGCAGCTTGGTAAAAGGGGCCCTTAAAAACTTTATCTTCCTACTTAGTTTTTCAAAAAAAATTGAAAACATATTTATTTAGAAAATATTACAATAATTTTCTGTCATTGACTTTTGTAATCATAGTCTGTTATATACTGATTTCTTATAATACGCTTGAACCTTTTTGGAGGTGAATTGGCGGTATATAAACACCATATCAAATCATATCATAAAAGTGTTCCCATGGTAATTTTTTTTAATGGCCTCGCTTTAATGTAACGGTAATGATACTTATAATCTGACAACTCCCATAGAGGTTCAAAGCAGATAACATACGGTCTTAATACAAGCATATTTTAACAGTATAAGATAAAAACAGAAAAAAAAAAAAAGAAACTACTCAAGTTTGAAGCCTAATATAAAAATTTTACAAACAAATGTGCTTTTAAACATTTCTGAATGAGTAAATAATAAGAAGTTGTTCTAAGATTTATAGGCAAAGAGCACCATACTGAAACTGCTTGATAAGGAAAAGAAAGTGGTATAGCTTTTTTGTATAAAACGTTTGGAAAATAAAGGTAGTAAATTAGACAAGATTTTATAGCCCATGACAAAGATAGAGATAAAGAGAAAGAAAATAGGAAGATTAAATATTCAGGGCATGTACCTGTAAACCTTGCTGCTTTACAAGAGCTTTGTGAGATGCTGTATGTTAGGCCTTGATCTATTACCCTGTGCAGGCCGGCACTAGCCAGGTTCCTTGTTGTTGTTTATTGTATCACAATGTCATGAGACTCCTGATGCAGGCCTGCCGAAACACAGCCCATGTCGAGTCTTGGATGACAGTAAATATTTCAGTTATTAGAGCGTCGTCTTGCCATCATTTTGTTTCCTTCGCTGTGCTGGTTTGTCACCTTAGGAACCCAACATGCACAATTTAAAAAACACACAGGCCTTAATAGGTAGCCATTGAAATGCCCTTAATGCTAACATTAGTACATGGCCATTAATGAAGCAACTAAAAAAAAAAAAGCCCTTTTTGATGGCCATGCTAGAAATGGGCTTAGTGCAGGGGAAAGGCACACATAAGGAAGCACTAAGCCCATTTCAGACTGGATGGACCGTACAGGTCTTTATCTGCATTCATTTACTATGTTACTACCTTACTATGTTTTTAGTGCAGCTTATTTTATTTATTTATTTATTTGTTAGAATTTATTTACCGCCTTTTTAAAAGAATTCACTCAAGGCGGTGTAAAAGGATAATTATTGCTATCTTGATATTAAAAAAAAAAATCTAGCTCCTAAATTTATGCTCCTAAGTTAGACTTTTAAATTTGTGCCTCATTTTCAGACAATTTTAGGAGCCTAAGGGGCCATTTTTCTAAGCTGCAGTACAAAACGGGCTTTAGTGCGTCCTAACGCAAGATTTTTCTGTGCTAAGCCCATTTTTACTACAACTATAAAATAAGCCTTTTTCTTTTTTTTTAAATTTTTGCCAGCCTGATGCTAATTTTTCCATTAACGCATAGGACCAGCAAAAATATTAACACAGGAGCACTTCCTGCCTCCTGTTTAGGAGGTGGTAAATGCTCCTGCATTAACCCTGGGTTAACCAGCTAGCGTTCGCTAACATGAATGCGATAGGTAGTTAGCTCTTCCACACCCATTCCACATCCCCTTACAAAAGCAATTCAAAAAAATAGTGTTCAATCAGCAGGCATAAACAGAGAAATTACCGCACAATGCTTTAGCGCATCCTGCAAAAAGTCTTTTTAGGTCGCTAAAACCAACTTAGAGCTTAGCACATCTTTGTAAAAGGACCCTTAAGTTCTCAGCTGAAAATTCTTCTTTAACTTAGGAGCTTAAAAGTTGTTATTATTATTATTATTAGCATTTGTATAGTGCTACCAGACGCACACAGCGCTGAACAAGTGACACAGAGAGACAGTCCCTGCTCAATAGAGCTTACAATCTAAAAATAATACAGACAGACAAGACAATTAAGGGCGAGGGAAGTACTGGGTGAGAAAGAACAAGGGGGAGGCACATGAGTAGTGGCTAGGAGCCAAAAGCAGCAGTGAAAAGGTGAGTTTTCAGCATAGATTTGAAAACAGGTAGAGATGCAGCTAGACGTAGAGGCTCAGGAAGTTTATTCCAGGCATAAGGTGCCATGAGAGAAAAGGAACGAAGCCTAGAGTTAGCAGTGGAGGAGAAGGGGGACGACAAGAGAGATTTGTCCAGTGAGTAGAGGTCATGGGGAGGAATGTAGGGAGAGATGAGAGTGGAGAGGTAATGGGGGGCTGCTATGTTATGTTATGTTTATAAATTTAGATCTGCCTTTGATTCTCCTAGATTTATGAGGCTAATTTATAAAGCTAATGCTGAAAATCAGTGCTAAGTTCCTAAGGGGCCCTTTTACTACGCAGCTTACCACACGCCAATCTGGAGCTACTGCTGGCCCAATGCAGGCACCAGCAACAGTTCCAACCCTAGCATGTGGCATTTCCAGCACTAGCAGAAATATTCAGAAAATGTTTCCACAGGGGGTTATGCCGAGTTAGTGCCCCCCACCCCCACCCTGCATGGCCATGTGGTAAGAACAATCTTACCGCATGGCCAAGTCTTTTTTCGGCCTTTTTACCCACTACGGTAAAAAGGGCCTCAGCACATAGCAAAAATGGCCCCCTGCTGCTAGCGCAGGGCCCTTTTTACTGCAGCTTAGTTAAAGGGTCTTTAAATTTTATTCCCTGCCTTAAATCCACTTCGGTTGTCACTCACCTTTTGTGCTCCTAAATTGTAAGTATAAGGAAATTTTAACTCAAACTGCCTGATATTGAAAGCAATTTAACTGGGCAGGAGAAGCTCCAACCTGTTTAAATTGCCTGTGTCCACCTAAGCACTGATATTCAGCAGCAATTTTCCAGTTAATATTCAGCGTAAGTGGTCAGAAGTAACCCCAGTTATTCAATGCCGGGCTAAGTCTGGTCAGCGGTATTGAATATCCACAGCTAACTCTTCAGTTGGAAGCTACCAGAGATTATGGGGGTCCTTTTACTAAGATGAGCTGAAAAATGGCCTGCGGTAGTGTAGGCGTGGGTTTTGGGCATGCGCAGAATCATTTTTTAGCACACCTGTAAAAAAGACCTTTTTTAAAATTTTTGCCGAAAATGGACATGCAGCAAAATTGTCGCGTGTCTATTTTGGGTCTGAGACCTTACCGCCAGCCATTGACCTAGCGGTAAACTCTCATGTGGTAACCAGGTAGTAATGACCTACTCGCACCAAATCCCACTTGGCACACATCCGATAAGCATGGCAAAAATGAAATTACCAAAAGAGCCACGTGGTAGCCGTTTGGTAACTCCATTATGGCGCACATTGGGTGTGCATAGTCGTTTACGCAGATTAGTAAAAGGGCCCCTATGTGACTACTGCAAGACTGTTGCTAGGGGTTGTGATAGACATTTTGGGAAAGCAGCAAATGGGCATTATTCCTTCCCAAAAGACCCTGCTAGACCACCAGATCATTAAAAGGTAGGCCTGGTGAGGCCTACAGAAGAGGGAGAGGGTGAGGTTCTGGTCTTGGCTTACTGGCTTCAGGTTGAGGGGGTATTGCGATCAGGCCGCAGGAATCCCTTAGGCCACTATTGGAAGGTAACCAGGCACCAGCTACTTAACTGGTTATTGTGTGAATATCACTGCTAACTAGTTAAGTACCAGCACCTTTCAAGCTCCACCTACTGACTGACCCAGCACTAAGCATACAGTGCAGCAGGTTAAGCGCCGCTGAATATCAGTGCTTAGGTGGACACAGGCAATTTAAACAGGTTGGAGCTTCTCCTGCCCAGTTAAATTGCTTTCAATATCAGGCAGTTTGATTAAAATTTAGGCATTCAGCCCAAGTACATTTTCAAAGAGGCCAATATAAGGGCATAAATCTTAGAGTTAGGAACACTAATCCTTTGAATATCAGGCCCTACATTTTAAATACTCAGGGACCGTCTTGATCATTGCTCAGGGAGATTATTTAAATGTCTTTTGCCAGCTGTAGTACAAACCAGAGACCATGAGCAGTTAGGATGTTAGTCACCACATAGTATTTTTATGAAAAGGCCCTTTGCAAAGAGGGAAGGTAATACTGTACTTTAGGGAACATTTCATAGCTCATAGGAGGGTTAAATAAACAAATGATAATAACACCAATCAAAGCTCTCTGCTTAAAGCCTGCAGAGTCAATCTGCTTCTGGCTGTGGAGCTACCAACCAGCAAAGGCAAACTAATTAGACACAGACAAACACTTAGGCAATCACACCTTGTGAATGTAAGCGTCTTCCTGTCATTTGGCAAGTCTCTCAGCTGCCTCTGAGCGTGAGACAACAAATCCCCTGCAAACAAGCTCCTCATTCTTCCCGTTAGTGAGAACTAACAGATCACAATGGCTGGAGGTGAAAGGTAACAGTCTAGTCAGGTAATGACATGGTCTTCAGCAGTCCATATTAAAACAGTGCCACTTGTTTAGACTAGTCTATTTGCACCTACCTGCAGAGGGCCTTTTTAATGTAATTATTAGCCTCCTTGGCCCTGTTTAGGATTTGAAAATATCATTCATTTTCATCTTGCATCAGCTACCGCTGATATATCCTATTCAGTTTCAGTCACCTCATCGTCTCCCAGCTAACTGCAGATGTAGAGACAGGCTGGGCTAGATGAATTAACAAGAACAATTTGGCAGGTGAGCTATGTGCTAAAAAGAGAAAGAAAAGCATTTTTTTAAAACACTGACAATATATTATAATCATTCTCAGACTGTGAAACTATTAAAGAAGTAAATTTTAAAAGATGGCGGGTTATTTTGAGTTGCAAAGAAAAGCTATCCTATTCCTAGGTCAGTTCTAACACCCTAGAAGGACCAACCACCACAGTTGAGTATGATTGACATACCATAAACATTTGGCTGCTTTGCTTTGAGGCACAAAATAGTTTCTAAATGTATGCTTGAGTCCAATTGCTTCACACTGGCAAGCAAATTCTTTCATTTCAGCTCTTATCAGATACGTGCTAAGTGCCACCAAAAATATTCATGTGCAATGGGTAAGAAGCAAAATTGCAATAGACACACTACAGAAACCACAACTGCAAGCACTTATACTACCCTGGGATTCAGCATGGTATATGTGCCTTCTGAGAGTGGGCTCCAGAACACAAACAGAGGGCGTTTTATTGTGTGTAGTTATGCCGATGTACACGCTGAGCCACACTTAGAGCTGCCGATATTAAAAGTGAAAATGCAAGTGAGTTCCAGGGGGATAATTCCCATCCAGCGATTCAGCTTTGTATATGTTAGCATCAGCCTTGAGTTCATCTCTTACATCATCTGTTGGACCAGCTGTCCCCTGTCAGCTTCCTGCAGCTGACTGTACAGAATCAGTAATTGTGCAGGCAGTATTTCCTCCTCTTTATTACTATTCTTATATTTTCTCTATTTATAATCCTGCTCTACGAAGTGGAGGAGTGGCCCAATGGTTAGTGCAGCAGACTTTGCTCCTGGCAACCTGGATTTGATTCCCACTGCAGCTCCTTGTGACCTCAGACAAGTCAGTTAGGGGCCCTTTTACTAAACCGCGTAGGCGCCTATGCGTGCCCAACACACGCCAAATTGGAGTTAGTGCCTGGTTACCATGTGGCCCTTGCGATAATTTCAATTTTGGTGCGCATGTGGCAGCTACACATGTCAAGTGGAATTTGATGCAAGTAGACCATTACCACCCAGTTACCATGTGAGACCTTACCGCTAGGTCAATAGCTTGCGGTAAGGTCTCAGACCCAAAATGGATGTGCGACTATTTTCATTTTACCACACATCCATTTTCGTTTTTTTAAAAAAATGCATTTTCTATAGGTGAGCTAAAAAAATAATTCTGTCGCACCCAAAACACGCATCTACACTACCGCAGGCCATTTTTCAGCGCACCTTAGTAAAAGGACCCCTATACCCTCCATTGCCCCAAGTACCAAAACTTAGATTGTGAGCCCTCTAGGGACAGAGAAAGTACCTGCACATAATGTGTACAGCGCTGCGTACATCTAGTAGCACTAAAGAAATGATTAGTAGTAGTAGTAGTACCATGCATTACATGCAAGTGATACAAATATCTGCCCCAAAGAGCTTACAATCTCAGGGGGGGGTCTGTCTATTAAATCTTGTTAAACCTCAGTCTGATATGATATGTCCATATGGAAGTTTTCCATTTGGAGAGGGATAATAATAATATCGTTGGTTATACTGCAAATAGGGGGGAAAAATGTGGGGTACAAATGCAACAAATAAATAAATAAATAAATACTGTAGCTGCTTCCATTCCTTCAAGACAGACTGATCTAGGCCTGGTTTTAATACATGGATTCTAACTCTGATTTTCCTAAGAAAATCAGGACTAGATATCCACAGATGCGAAGGCCTAAAACCAGAACTAAAACATCCTATTCTAAAAATAAAATAATGTAAATAGTTGTACACCCTATGCACTGTACTTACTAGCAAGATTACTTTCTAGCTGAGTACAGATTCAAGATACCAAGGCAAAAGCAGCATAGCAGCAACAGTGATCCTGAAAATGGTAAGAGTGCTCAAGTAAGGAAGACATATTTTACATACATGTCACTAGCTGTATGATAACCACTTTCTATAAGGTTAACCTCTATAAATCATAATAGTGTGGTTGCTCAGCTGTTTACCAAATGTTTCTCAATCTGCCTTTACTACACTGTGCTATACATTTCACAACAGCACAAATTCTAATCTGCCTTAAATAAGAAGAAATGTTAATAACATGCACAATTTTGGCACATGATTTATACAGGACCTGCAAATTGACTTATAGCACAATCAAGGGAGGAAGTTACCAAGGTGTGGTAAAAGATCACCTTTTACCGTACCTTGATATTCCATGATATTCAGCCACTTGCGGAATATCACTCCAGCAGGTTGCTGAATTTCATGGTAAAAGAATAACACTGCTTGCCAGCCACCTCACAAGCAGCGTTATTCCAGCAGTCTACCACTAGGGCCATCATTTTCCAGAAGGCCCCAGACAGAGCAGGAACAAATGGACATCACTCCTGCCCATAGACCCCCTGTGCCACCAATGCTTCAACAGCTAATCCCTTTAGAGGTATAGTTCCATGTAGGGGAGGTTGGGGTGGAGTAGGAGCTTGCACCTTGTAGTGAGTGGGGGATGGGCAGTGGGCATGGCTACAGCAAGGGAGGGTTGAGCCAGGAAGACCTGTATGGCCTTGGAGGTGCAGTAAGCTGGGAGGAACCCTGCCCTGCTGGTCCAGGAACATCGAGCTGTGGCATTGGTGGTCTAATAATTGCTGCCTACTTCATTTGACTGCAGTATTCAGAACAAATTATTATTTATTTTATTTTGCTGCATTTGTATCCCACATTTTCCCACCTCTTTGCAGGCTCAATGTGGCTTACATTATGCCGCAATGACAATTGTCATTAACGGAATGAGAGGAACAGAGTATTGTTACAATTAAAGGTACATGAAATATCAAGAAAATTAGAGGTAGAGAAATAGCTAATTATAATACTTTATAATACTTTCACTCATAAAGATTATAATACTTCAATTCAAATGACCAGCCCAACTTCTCACCAAACTTTGTTATGATAACTGCGTCAAGGGTTGGAGACTGCAGGAATGTAGCTTCACACTGAGTCTAATTGTCTCTCAAAGCATAGTGGGCTTTATGGGACTTTGTGAACTGGCCATTGGAATCTAAGTAGAACATTAATTTGCTGTGGTTACTGCAGTCAAATAAAGTTGGCAGCAATTATAAGACCATCACAGCCATAGAAGATTTTAACAATTATCGATGTGGAAAATTTTCTGTTTCAGTGCACTGCACAATTCTGAAGTTAATTACACTTTATAAAAAAGTAATATGATATGGACACAAGATTAGTGGGAGGAGTTAGTTCATGATTGAGATCCAAGCCACTAGCAGCTCTTTGATTGTTGATCAACTGTTGGTTAAGATCAGTGAGTACCCTACATCAGTGACATAGCCAGGTTGTTGATTTAGGGTAGGCTTGAGCCCAAGATGAGTAGACCCAAAATCTTGTCTCTAGTACCACCCTCCTTTCCGCCCCACCCCCACCCAGAGCATCCAAAACTTAAAATAGAAAGACTGGAGTCCCCAAGTCCTGCCAGCCTAAGACCTCTTCCCAGGCAGAACATTTGTAACTTGGGCATGGTCCTCACGCATGCTCAGTTTCATGCATGTGCGAAAACTGAGCATGTGTGTGGGGGAGGGGTTTAGGAGCTGGCAGCAACTGCAGTGGCTCAGGGATATTGCCACCAGCTTCCCAGATTGTAAGTGGTCTAACCAGGAAGAAGTCTTTGGCTAGCAGGGCTTCAGCATCCCCACCAGTTATATTAAGGGAGCACCAATTTTGGGTGGGCCTTGGTCTCCATGGCACTGCTCTCCATGGCATTTTATTTAATAGCTGTGATACTCTGAGACTTCCTCCGATTCTCACTCCATTTTAGAATAGCAGCATTATTGCAGGACATATTTTCATTTTTATTCTTTGCCTTTAAGGGAAAAGTAGACGGAAAGTAAAGATTTCAGTTATCCCTGTCAACTTATAAGCAGGTTGTGGATACAAACAAAAACATACTTTGAAATGTCTGTATACAAATGCTAGAAGCCTAAGAAAATAAGATGGGAGAGTTAGAATATATAGTACTAAATGAAGAGGCAGATATAATGCCAGGTTGAAGGAAGATAACCAATCAGACACAGTGATACCAGGATGCAAATTATATCATAATATTACGGTAGATCAAACTGGAAGGGAAGTGGAGTCATATGTTAAATATGGAATTGAGTCAAACAATAAAAATTCAGCAGGCAACAGACTGCAATTTGGAATTCTTATGGTCAGAAATTCCATGCGTGAAGGGAAAGATAATACCAGTGGGGCTATACTACAGTCCGCCGAGCCAGAGCAAAAAGATAGATGATGAAATGTTAATAGAAATTAGGGAAGCTAACATATTTCACAATACTATAATAATGGTTGAATTCAACTACCCAACTTGATATGACAAGAGTGAGCAAAATCAAAACCGAAAACCAAAGAAATAAATGGTTCAGTTGTAAGTGGTAAGTTTCCTGCATGAATCAATCATCATTCAAGACAAGCCAAAATTAGTGGAGAAAAAGAACTTAGAAAAACACCTTCAACTCTCACATACGTGTAGGGAGATGCTCATGTAATCATTGATCAGAGGAACCAGTTGATGTAGTGTATCTAGATTTGCAGGATGCTTTTGACAAAGCCCCTCATGAGAGATTTATGAGAGAACTTAAAAGCCACGGGGTATGAGTCGATGTTCTTTTGTGGACAGAAAACAGAGAGTAGGTTTAAACATACAATTCTGTCAAATAAAGAAGGATGAGTAGTGAAGGGCAACAGTGTTCCGTACTGGGTCTGGTGTTTTCAACCTATTTATAAATTATATGGAAATGGGAACAATGAGTGAGGTGATCAGATTTGCAGAACGCACAAAATTTGTTTCTACGTAACTTATTCTGCTTGCCACTAGCCATGTTCCTGAACACTCAAAGGTATAAGCAGTGATGATATTCACCATTGAGAGTTTTATGAATGCTGGAAGGGAAAGCAAAAAAAACTAGGGGTTGACTCATTGAATTACCAAGCTCCGACCCCTCCCCCGAATGATGTTCTAAACCAAGGATGTCCAACCTCAGACCACTGTAGACTTGAAAGACATTGTGCAGAGCCCTTCTGGAGTCAGCATGTCACTAACTCCAGAAGACCTTATGAGCGAGGATTAAGTGCTGGTATGCAGTCCATGTCTGGAGGAAAAGGAGAGCACTTGGACCTACTACATCTGGATCTGTTGCTCAAGGTACTATGGTTCCCACCAATATAAATTTAGAAACATAGTGGCTTGCTATAGATGATTTGAAATTGGTTTTCTTGCCAGAAATGAAGTCTTTAAAGAAGATGGTGGGAATCTTTGCAGTAAAGATGGAGGCCTACTTGGTGGTAAATAAGACTGGAGATATTAAGCAAGATGAAAACACAAAGAGTGTCAACGGGACAATTTTCAAAGGCATTTATCCAGGCAATGGCCATTGCAATCCAGATGGATGGCTTAATCAAGCCTATCTGGGAATATTCAATGCCACTAATCAGATGATGTCATTGAATATCCTTAAAGACCTCCTTGCATTATCTGGATAGTGCTACAGCAGTCTGAGGGTGAAGCTGGGTGAAGTTTGCAGTTGTCTAGTTAGCATCAATATTCAGTCTGATAACCAGATAGCTATCTGAGTTAGGATGGCAAAAATGTTTCCTAACTTTATCCTATTTGACATACAGATAGTGGTTTCCATATCGCCACTATCCAGAAGCATTTAACGTAGATATTTAATCTGGTCCTTCTCAATATGTTTTAGTTTTGACTAGTAGGGAGGTGGATTGTTCTTTGGGGCCTGGAGATGTGGGATTTCAGCAGTATCTTTGCTTTTGTCTTTCTTTTTCCTTTATGTTGTTGGAATTCTTTTCAGACAATAGTCCTGACTTCCTATTGTAATCCCCCATTATAATGGGAATTGCTAAGGCTTGGTATGTGGAACTCTACAGAGTCACTTGGGGGGAGGATTTGAGGTATGAGAAGTGTGATAATCCAGCCCAAGGGGGTGGGTTCTGGGATAACTTGCAGGAGAAAAGTGCTTCTGAGCAATGAGTGATAGTTGGGGAGGAATTAGAGATGATAAAAGGGATTGCAAAGAGGAACACAGAGTCTTTGCTTCCCTGTATCCCCACCGAGACCCTTGGAGGAGAGGTTTCCTGGACAGGTAGAACAAACCAAGGTTGAATAAAGGAGCAGTTGTTGCCCTAATTGTAGCAGCTGAGAAGGAGTTTGGTTTTCCGAGTGGGTAAGGAGAACAGAGCCCGGGAGCAAGGACCAGAGCAGGAGAAGCCTGTTCAAGGCCGGAGTGCAGCTCTGAGAAGTGCATTGCTGGAAGGAGGACAGCCTGAAGGTTCTGTGCCTGAAGGAGATAAGGATTGGGATCAGAGATATAAGGAGCAGCTTTGGATTATTACTAGCCCAAAGAGATGGGTAAAGGACAGGTGGAGCTGTACATATGTAAATACTTTTGGGTTTACCATGTGAATCAAGTTGGAAGGCAGTTAGGGTTGTAATACATAATCTCAAATGGGCAGGAGACATTTGGAGTCAAGATTGTAAACTGTACAGATGGAGTTATAGACTGTTTTGCCTGCTGGTTGCAGAAAGTTCAGTAAAGTTAAGTTTGGCATAAAAATCAAATCCTTGGAACACAGAGAGGGGCATAATCGAACGAAAACGTCTATCTCCATGGGCGTTTATCTCCAAGAACGGGTCCATGAAGGGGCGGACCGAACCGTATTTTTTTTAAAAATAGACGTCCATGTTTTATTCGACAATTTGTGAGCTGGGCGTTTTTGTTTTTCAGCGATAATGGAAAATGGAAGCGCCCAGCTCAAAAACGAATAAATCCAAGGCATTTGTTCGTGGGAGGGGCCAGGATTCGTAGTGCACTGGTCCCTCTCACATGCCAGGACACCAACCGGGCACCCTAGGGGGCACTTTTACAAAAACAAAAAAAAAGTTTAAAGAGCTCCCAGGTGCATAGCACCCTTCCCTTGTGTGTTGAGTCCCCCAAATCCCCCTCAAAACTCACTGCCCACAAGTCTACACCATTACTATAGCCCTAAGGGGTGAAGGAGGGCACCTACATGTGGGTACAATGGGTTTGGGGGGGGTTGGACGACTAAGCATTAAGCAGCACAATTGTAACAGGTAGGGGGGATGGGCCTGGGTCCACCTGCCTGAAGTCCACTGCACCCCCTAACAACTGCTCCAGGGACCTGCATACTGCTGCCAGGTGGGTATGACATTTGAGGGTGAAAATAAAAAGTTGTGAAACATCATTTTTTTGTGGTGGGAGGCGGTTAGTGACCACTGGGGGAGTCAGGGGAGGTCATCCCCGATTCCCTCTGGTGGTAATCTGGTCATTTAGGGCACTTTTTGGGGCCTTATTCGTGAAAAAACAGGGTCCAGGAAAAGTGCCCTAAATTCTAGCTAAAAACGCATACTTTTTTTCCATTATCGTCGAAAGGCGCCCATCTCTGTTCGGGTGATAACCATGCCCCAGTCCCGTCTTCACCACGCCTCCGACACCCCCCCCCCCCCGTGAACTTTGTACGCTTCCGCGATGGAGTGCAGTTGAAAACGTCCAAGTTCGGCTTTCGATTATACCGCATTATTCGTTTTTGTGAGATAAACGTCCATCTCCCGATTTAGGTCGGAACTTGGGCGTTTTTCTCGTTCGATTATAAGCAGGAGAGTGGTTCTTTGCAGTGCATTTTTTCTAGTGAAAAAGGTGCCGGTACTCAAATGGCAAGCCACCCTTCAGAAGTGGGGTGATCAATGAGGGACCCACCCCACAATAGGCAGGCCCCCTGCAACCAATCACAGAATCTATGATAAGGCAGAATTTGTGTGTAGAGCCTTAGCCAAATATTCAGCTCCAGCCGCTATCCAGATAGTAGCACTGAATATACAGATTTAATTCTGCCACGACATTCAGCATTTTAAAAAATACGCTGACCGTCCTGGCTGAATATTGACCTGCAAGAGTGTTAATAGTTGTGAAAGACAGCGGAGTAACTGCTTGGATGGTGAAACTTATGCAAAATGTGCTTCATGTTAATAAAATCAGGGCTATGAAATTCCCATATGCTCAAGCTATTTCTAGACTGGAACACAGAGAGACCCTCACCAAATACAGAATAAGTTAGCACAAACTAAAAATAGATCTATGTAGACAAAAACTAAAGTGAAACCCCAAGAAGCCAGACTCTGCATGCAGTGCAACACCAGAGAAATAGAAAGACGATATATTTTCCCCTATACTGTGCAAAACAAGAATAGCAGATGTCATTTCAAAAAACATATTCCAATCACTAAACTGAGAACAAAATTACATTTTCTTCCTTTGTTGTCTGTGACTTTATTTTGTTAATTGTCTCAGTCCTAAAAATAGTAGACAAAAATGAATCTGAAACTTCAAGCTAGACTTGGCATGCAGTGCAACACCAGATGAACAAAAAGAAATGTATTTCACCCTGTACTGTGCAGTACAAAGGTAGCCAATTTAAAATTAAAAAATATATTCCAGTCACTAAATTGCAAATAAAATTCCTTTGTTGTCTTGTGACTTAGGGGCCCTTTGACTAAGTTTTGCTGCTGCATGTCAGTAGCACAGCTGCACTTAAAGCTTCCTCTTGAGGTGGTGGTAGCATTCCCTAATTTTCTAATTGTCTTTGAATGTTTGTCTCTTCCTCAGGATACGTTCTTACCCATATCAGAGGCCTTTTCCTAAAATGGGAATATCTTCAGAGCCAGTGCTGTCTTTTGTCACAGGAATTATCATCTTTAGAGTCTATCTCCACTACTGGTTCATTGCTTGCTACATTTTTGCCAACCCCTGATAAGGACTGGATTATGAAATTTTCAGTTGTTTATGGATTGTAGAGTTAGACTTTTTCCTGACGTATCGAGACAGATACACAATAAGAGGAAGGCTTTTTTGGTTGTGGGGGCTGATTTATTTAAACTTGGACTACTTCTGTGCTAAGACATCCAGCCAAATGTATTTTATTAAAATGTGGATTATATTTTTTTGGAAACCATTGCAACTTAACATAATTCATTTCTAAGAAACTCACTAAACCTATGAAAATCACGAGAATCAAGTTAGAAGGCAGTTGGGGTTGTAATACACAATCTCAAATGGACAGGAGACATTTGGAGTCAAGATTGTGAACTGCACAGATGGAGTTATATCCTCAAGTGATATAAATTCAGTTTCTGAGAGCAGTTCTGAATCACTGAGTCATATAGGTTTTCTCCTTTTCATTATGGGGATCTTTTATGAGGGTCACTGGGTGTATCACCTGTGTTTATTCAGGCATTTTCTTTATCATTTTTCTAATGTGTTTCCTTTTCTTATCTTCCTTTATTTATCTGTGACTAGCTTTCTTTTCTAAATTGGGATTATTTTGTTATTTTATTTTTATATGTATTATGGATTAAATTATAGTTTACTAGTAAAAGAGGCCCGTTTCCGAAAGAAATAAAACGGGTGCTATCAAGGTTCCACACCCCCTCTCTACCTCCCTCCTTCTCTCTCCTCCGAGTTCCAGCCCCCCTCCGAGTTCCATGCCCCCCTACCTCCCTCCCTCCCTCTCCTCTGAGTTCCAGAACCCCCTCCCTCCCCTTCGAGTTCCAGGATGCCCCTCCCTCCCCTCCGAGTTCCATGCCCCCCCTCTCCTCCGAGTTCAAGACCCCCGTGCCTCCCTCCCTCTCTCTCTGTCCCCTCCGAGTGCAAGCACGACCTGTCCTCTGGCAGCCCCTCGCCTTCCTGCGTGCCGGCTATAATTGAAAAATTCTTACCTCCTGGTCTGGCGTCAGCAGTGAAGGCGAGCGGCGCTTCAGACTGCCTTCCCATATGTCTCAGCTCTGCCTCTGGTCCCGCCTTCATTTCCTGTTTCTGGAAGGGCGGGACCAGAGGCAGAGCTGAGACACTTGGAAAGGCAGTCTGAAGAGCCGCTCGCCTTCACTGCAGATGCCGGACCCCACCCTGTCCTCTTGTATCTCACTGGCAAGGGAACCAATGAACAGGGTGCAAGTTTGGCACCCTAGCTTCCCTTGAGCTCTGTGCAGCTGCACCAGCCAGACATAGCTAACTATGGCCCTGTTAGGGACCTCCATAGCCCAGAACCCCAAGTTGGAAATCCCATTGGCCCTGAAGCCCAGAATCAGGGATCCTTAGGCCAGAACTTGACAAATTCTCTTTGGATTCAGCAGCAAGCCCAAAAGCTTGGAAACCAATGGCTGAGACCTCTCCCCCCCCCCCCCCCCCCCCCCCCACTACCACTACCATCAATTGCTTCCATTGAAGTGGGGAGTGGGGGGAGGATGACTCTTTGGAGGTCTGCCACAGCTCCTTTAAGACCTGATTTACTAAGGTTGTTTTCCCATTCTTTGTCCAAGGAAAAAGAAATCTTAGCAAATCAGACCTTTAATGTACCCTAAGAGCCAATGACAGAAATACACAACCAGCAACCCTCTCCCATCCAGTCTTTCAATCTCTCTCCTCCCCTCCCCCACCTCATTATCACCCAGTCTCTCTCTTTTGGCCCGTTCCTCCCTACCAGTCTCTCTCCCCATCCCACCAGTTTGCCCTCACCACTCAGCAAACTAGCCAGTGACTACCTAGCCCCCTGTGCCTGTACCCCAACACATCAGCCACCCTCAGCTCCTATCCTTACTCCCACCAAAGCAAATAGAAACACCCCTAGCCCCTATCCTTAACCCTGTAAGCCAGTCAGCCATCTCCCCCATCCCCTATCCCTATCTGTACAAGCAATTAGCCATCTCCTTCAGATCCTATTGCTATCTCAGGAAGCCAGTCTGAAATCTCCTCTAGACTCTATCACTACCCCAACAAGCACTAAGCAATCTCTATCAGCCTCAGTCTGTACCTCAGCAAGCCCTTCATCCACCTCCCCCAGCCCATACCCTAGCAAGCCAGCCTTCCTCCTACATCAGTTAGCCCTCAGAGTTACTCATCTTTACCCTGCTGTCATGGAAGCCACCAGAGAAGGAACTTCCTCCTCCCTGCACTGTGTATCTCTGTGTGAAACTGTGCCAGTAGTGAGAAAACTCTTGCAGTGATCTCACAAGACTTGAGATTAGTGAGAGAGCTCTTACACTGAGCAGCTCAAATTTAGAGTCACACGATACAAGGAGGAGAAAGCTTTTGCTCTGGAAGTGGTTGCAGCAGCAATAGCAGCAAAAAGAATACAAATTTGAAAAAAAGGACAGAAAAATCCAGGGTACCAGAGAGAAATTTTTAATTGTCATGGCAACCTGGCACCTGGGATTTGTTGAGCCCTGCTCTCAGCCCTGGAGTCTTGAATCATGGAGTCACAGATCTTGAAGTCCTTGATTCAGGAACACTTAAGTCCCAGAACCTGAAATCATGGTCCTGATCCCAAGAACCCTGGTTCAGAGTCCTCCAGGTTCCAGACCCCCAAATCAGAGATACCTAAGTTCCAGACCTTTGAGTCAAGGATCCTCAGTCCTTAGAACTTTGATTCAAGCCAAGGAACCAGAGTCTTGAGTCAGAGATTCCTGAACCCCATATGACCAAGTCAGGAGGCCTAGCATGTTGGTCCAGAGCTCATAGGCCTGGGTGCCCAAGTAACAGAATTTCCAGGTTTGGGAACACTACAACCCAACACCCCCAGGCTAGACTCTGAATCAATACTTCAATTCAGGACTGTAAGCCAGAGACCCTCTGCACCAAGATCTCCAGCTTAGAGACCGTTTTACTTGGGATTCTCAAGCCAAGCAGACTCTGGCCTGGGAATCCCAAGCCAGACATCCTTTCCATCCCCATGCCATTAACCTCAGCTAAATAGACACCATCTGAGAATTGCCCATGATCAATTAAGCTAACCTGATAATAGTGAGATCAAGTGATTAGCAGCCATTTTTGAAGATGTTTTCTGTATAGCAAAATATTGGATGGGAGTACTCTATGGAATATTTGAATGGGGAAGTCTTAAATGGATGGAAGAGTGGCCTAGTGGTTAGGGTGGTGGACTTTGGTCCTGGGGAGCTGAGTTCAATTCCCACTTCAGGCACAGGCAGCTCCTTGTGACTCTGGGCAAGTCACTTAACCCTCCATTGCCCCAGGTACAAATAAGTACCTGTGTACAATATGTAAGCCGCATTGAGCCTGCCATGAGTGGGAAAACACGGGGTACAAATGTAACAAAAATAAATTTAAAAAAATGTTGTGACAAGGTTGGTAATCAAGTCCCTATTAAGAAGCAGAAGCCCATGAAACTACAATACCCAGAACCCCTTGAGAGACTAGAGGGCAAGGCAGGCCAGAGAACCAGGAGTGGACTCAACAAAGATGAGGGGGGGAAGTAGCTCAGGAAAAGGTGGGCACTTTTCTCCATTTTCTACTAGAGGGAGTAGGAGGGAAGAAGCTGACTGACTGAGGAAACAGTATATAATTCCACCCAGCTGTGAGGAGAGGGGATTTCCTGAAAGTTCTCAGAATCCAAGAAGCTAAGAAAGGCAATTCAGAGTAAAGGGAATCCATAGAATACTTGGAGGAGGGGAAGGACCTGCCTCCAGAACTTCCAGAGAAACCGACAATAATGGATTGGGAGACTACAGATCCAGAGATCTCCAGCACTTAAAGGAAGAGTGGGAGGCCACGGGAGAATTTTTGCTGTGAAGTGGGAGGTGATCTGCCAGCCCTGGTTGTTGATGGGCTATTCAAGTGAGCTGGAGAAGGAGAGGTGATTATTTGCTACTATTTGATTGCATTGATGAACTTACTGAGTTAAACTGTATGAACTGACGGTGAGTGGAGATAGTGTATGCAAATCAATCTCATCCATATTCATTGTGGATTCCCTGAAAACCTGGTACTCCAGGACTGGACTTGGGAAACACTGCCCTATAAGAGGCATCCTGTGCTGTCTGCATTTGGAGAACTGGTCACCTGGTTGAGCTGGGGGGGGGCAGGTGAAGGGTATCCAGAG
This sequence comes from Microcaecilia unicolor, assembly GCF_901765095.1. Taxonomy (NCBI): domain Eukaryota; kingdom Metazoa; phylum Chordata; class Amphibia; order Gymnophiona; family Siphonopidae; genus Microcaecilia; species Microcaecilia unicolor. The sequence goes on along the minus strand of NC_044036.1, from coordinate 68,995,699 downwards.
TACTGCCACAGGATAGTTTTTTGCCTGGAATACCTGGAGGAGTCCAGGTCCCTTCCTTATTCAGGCAACTTATTTGCTCTGTATATTTTTCTTTTCTCCTCCCCGACTTCCTTTTTATACTGCTGTTGCCCTCCCACCCAATTAGCTCAATTACAAAAAATTAAAAATAAGAGGTTTCTTGAGGTATTTTGGGGAATGACAGTAGGTGATCAATGGCTTCACCGACGTAGTCTATCTAGTATTGGGTCAGTGTGAGGGTAAGAGTGACAGCTAACTTTTTAGAGGGGCAGCCTTGTACCATTGGGGGCTCACTGACCTTTTCTAACAGCCGCAGAGGTGGCCTTGGGCTACTTTGGGTGCTTGGAGCCGCTTTAGATTCAGTGATGCTGGACAATGAGCAGGAAAAAGAATAGAGATGCAGGATGAACAAATGAATCGGCGCTCTCCATGTGGAACATGTCGGAGCAGTGCAGAAGTATGTTGAGTGTGGCGCACGGGTTCAGCGTTAGTGACAGCTTCCTGATTAGGGCCCAATTTATTCAGCGGCTTGATGGTAGCCCTCCCCATGACTACATGATAGAGGGAAAAAGCATGGAAGCATCTTGTTCTTGTGACCTGATGAAGCAGCCCTTTTCTCTTCCTTCAGCCCCCTCCCCCAGTGGTGGCCCCAGAGGAGGTCACTTGCTGGTTGGGAGGTGGGTTCTACCGGATATGCCTATAGCTGTAGGAATGGAATAGGAAGACTTTCTGTTGAATTTGTCTTGCTTCTTTACATGGCTTTTCTGATGAAGCAAGCTCAAAAGGAGAACAGAGGCAGTCAGGGGAGTGCAGGTCCTTTGCAGGCTAAGAGATCCCCTTTGGTGAATTCTCATTCACTGACTTCTTGAAGGGGTTCAGAGGACAGCAGCTTAATGTCCTCAGTGGCCTTAGTAAAGGAGCCTTCGGTAGTTGACAGGCCGCAATCTGTAGTGCCTATGTTTCCCAAGACATGCATTGAGTTCACTGCACCGAGGATGCCCTTGTGGAGAATGAGGAAAACTAAAGGGATGCAACTGACTTGGAAGCAGGCATTTTTATCTAGGGGATGCACTGTATGACTTCATATGGCCTTAAAAATCCAGCTCTGCCAGCTTCTCACCCAGGACACATTGTTCCATGGGGAAAATTGAATAAAATATTTGGCATGGTGGCTCTTAATTTAAACTTCTGCCATTGTGTGTGGGAGAAGCTGATCTTCAGAGATGGCCAGAGGATAAATTGAAAGACTCTTCCCGCTCTGCTTTAGGTAGAGCTTGCTTTCATAAAGCTAGGTGCCCAGGCAGAGGCTCTTCCATGCAGTACTCTTGGTTTCAAGGTCATTTGTCTTTTTGTTTCGACCAAAAGGGAGCGTGGACCATACAGGTCTTTATCTGCCGTCATCTACTATGCTATGGTACTATGTTATGTTTCAAGTCTGTCTGCTCTTTATTTATAGGTACCTGATCTGCTATGGTCTTTACTACAACCTTACTATCGGAATGCCCTAATTCCTTGTTTTGGTGATATTCTTTAAAGATACCTTGTTCCAAACCATGTGCTTTTGAGTGACTGTCAGCCTTCCCCAAGTTTCTAGTCTAAAAGCTGCTCTATTGCCTTCTTAAATGTTGATGCCAGCAGCCTGGTTCCACTCTGATTAAGGTGGGACACATTTTTCTGGAACAGGCTCCCCTTTCCCCAGAATGTTGCCCATTTCCTTACAAATCTAAAACCACCCTCTTTGCACCATTGTCTTATTCACACATTGAGATTACAGAGTTTTGCCTGTCTCTTGGGTCCTGCGCATAGAACAGAGAGCACTTCTGAAAATGGAGGTTCTGGATTTTGGCTTTTTACCCCTATACTGTATTTGTTCACACCGGAGTCTGTAACCACCTCTCCGGAACTATATAAGCCACTTTGAGCCTACTAATAAGTGGGAAAAGGTGGGATACATATTGTAACAAATAAATAAATAAACAGGAGAAGTGTACTGAACTATTAAAAAGGGCTTTAAAGGGCTCTTTCTCTGGGCCTTTACTTGGAGGAGCTTATAAACTGTGAGAAAAGGGTTCCTCTCGATAATTGTTTGTGAACTGTTCTCTTATACCTACATGTGGGAAGTCCTATCCTGAACTTTTTTGAGAGCCCTTGTGAACTGAATTAAATGCTTGTGAAAAGAACAGGCATTCAAGAAAGACCAACAGCTGCTCGTAGAAGCTTTCTCCATTACCCTGAAGGATTACAATGTATAATAATTATAGTGGAATTAAGATGTGAAGGACATGATGTGTGGGCTAGAGTGAGTAGAGGGAAGATAGTGAATGGGGGTCTACAGTGGGTATTTGTTAGTTGGTGGTATACTAAGTGGGTGGTGAGTCTAGAGTAGTTGGTTTAGTGATTAAGGGCAGTGGGATCATGTTAATGGATAGTGGTCTAGAGTGGTTGAGTGTCTTAGATGGCGGTTGAATCAGGTGGGTGGGTTACTGATAGGGTTGAGTGAGCTTAGGGGGCTTAATGATTTAATGAGGAGCTGATGGTGCTGAATGAGTAGGAAGGATAGAGTAGGGTAAAATTGTGGGTGATGGGCTACAGTGAAGGTTGAGAATTCAGTGAGTGGGGGCTACAGTGAGGAGTTATCAGTGAGAAGACAAATTAACAGGAGATATGTTAGTGAGTAATGGGTCTGTAATGCCCCTAACTTGGGCACTTCTGGGTTTGGGATCCAACTAGAATGAAGCCTCCCAAAGGCAGTCTCCTTCGGACCCTTCACTCACTTGGCACTCAGTGCCTCCACTTGGGGAATAAAGCATTAGTGGGTAGGATTACCTTCTTCTTCCTCAGAAACTCCAAAAACAAGCCCAAATAACGCTGTGAGAGAAGGCGGGCTGTTAAGATAGTCAGATTCAAAAGCCACTTTATTTCTCTCAAGTCCAAAAACCACTCTGGAGTCAGCAGTTCATGCAAACTGAAACTGTTAATTCTTCAACTCTGAAAAATCAGGAACATCAACCAGGATCAACTCTCCAAAATTTAAGGCAAGCCTTTAAAACCACTATCCTTCTGGTATTCTCCAATGGAACTCCTGTATTCACCTTCCCTGTATTTATGTACAGAGTCTTTTCAGCAGGACTATTTACACTTTTTACAGACTCCTGTCCATGCCTATCCCAGAGAATAGTGTCCCAAAGGCTGTGTTCCTCTCACTTTTACAGGTCCAGACCCTCCTGGCCTGACCTCCCTCCAAGGTGTACCTGAATATAACTCATCTTGAGCCACTACTGGGAAATGTGGGGGCAAATTTCAAATGAATAAATAAGGTGGCCTTTGCGTTGACTCACCCCGGTCCTGGGATGGGCACTCCCTAACTCCTGTCCCACGCTCCTGGGCTGGGTCTCTCCTCTGTCACAGCTGTCACTTCGCTGAGCCACAACTTCTCTTTATAGCCAATGGTTTTACTTCTCTTAAATGGTATTCCCCTTACTCCTCCAGGTCAATGGCAGGGAGCCATCAGGCAGCCAAAGACCCCCCCCCCCCCCAAAAAAAGGGCAAAACACTCCTCTTTTTCTCTTTCCAATCCCCTCCCCACTTATCAGTCTCAGGGCACTATCTCTCTGCATTCTATTTCAAAACTACTTCCCTTGGCCCGGGCTTTCTCCCACCCAGGGACCTCCCAGTCACTCCCCCTAGTGACTCTCTACAGGGACTTACTCTCCAAATAAGCCAAACCTAACAGAGGATTACAGGTCTAAACTGATTGGGTAGGATAGTTTGGGAAAGGCTTTGAGTGGGAATTGAGGAGCTAATTGGCTGGGAGGGGGCTAGAGTGGAAGGTGAGACTCTCTGGTCCAGTGCTCAGGGATCTCTTGCTCAAGCTTTCCAGATCAGAATACCTCTGGCTCAGGTGTCCCAGGGCAGAGTCTTTCTGGTTCGACAGTTCTGAGGCAGAATGCATCTGGGTTAGGAGTCCACAGTAGTGGCTGTCTGACTCAAGAGTCTTGGGCGGTTTATGGTCCGAGCATCCTGAAGCAGTTAGATCTCTGGCTCAAGGGTTAAAACTGACTACTATTTTAGTGCATATTTTTACTTTAATCTATTTTAGTTTGCTTCTGCTGATTAGTACAGTTTTTTTTTCATTATCATGCATACTGTATATCATTAACTTATTGCATCAGAAATGCAAATTTTATTGCACATTTTTTAATGTTAATTTTACTACAATGGCTCCTGGCCAGATCTTTACACCTTTTGAAGTTCTTTGTCTTTTCCAACAAGTCAAAGAGAAAAGTCATTGAACTGGGCACAGTTTATCTGACTCCAATGATCCTGCTAGATAACTATCCAGATTGCTCCCATTTTCGATTTAAATATTTTTATTGAAGCAGATAAATGATATCTGATTAACGTTCAATATGATTTGCCTGTGTGGAGCACAGACAAAGAAAAGCACCACTGGGCCTTCAAGAAAGAGATAATAGCCGTCCTTTATTGTGAAAAAGACCTGGCACGTGCCGTGTTTCAGTGCACAAGCGCCTGCCTCAGGAGTCAGGGTATATCTTCACAATATATGAGCACCCTGGTCCTGGGATGGGCACTCCCTAACTCCTGTCCCACGCTCCTGGGCTGGGTCTCTCCTCTGTCACAGCTGTCGCTTGTGCCTGTGTGAAGGAAATGCTGTTAGCATTCTTTGACCTATGAAAAGTGAAGAGAAGTTAAACAGGAGAAAATATGCTCCCTTCACCTGTGGGGAGCAACTTCATTCAGTTGATTTTAAGAACAAAACTGGAGGTAGCCAGGAACTCCATTTTTAACCACCTCAAGTGAAAGGACAATATCCCTAAAGAACGGAAACAGTTGCAGTTTTTGTTAACATTATTTCTGATCCTTTCAGCCCTCATAATTGACTTCATCCTTACAAAGCCCTATTTCTCATGCTGCAGATTTTAATCCTGACTTCTTCATTACTCTTCAAAAACATTTTCCTTCCTCACAGAATTCTGTTACCAGAAATGTGTGTTTGTATAATGCCTTTTATCGAAAATGTTAAAGAAGAACCCAATTTCTCACACTTGGACTGCAGGGAAAGAAGGATTATTATTATTAACCAGTCTACTGCGGAGTAAGCTAAGGCACAGGAAGATAAGAGGACTTGCCCAAGGTTGTGCAGAGAACCCACTGCAGACGGAGGCAAACTCACATCCCAGAAATTCTCCAGCCTTGCAGTTCAAGCCACTGGAGTGCACCTCCTTTGTGTTTTTATTTATATTTATTGAAAATGTAAGCCTTTGATAAACCACACTGAGATGATCAAGTCATCTTGTTTTCTGGTAAGCCCAGCGTAGAGAGAACAAGGGAAATGTGTTGAGCCTGAAAATAAAGAAATCGTGTCATTGAAGACTGAGCGAAACATTGCTTGCTGTGCTTTCTCAGGCTTTCCTCTGCAAGAACAGGTTTGACCCCTGAAATGCATCTCACTTGACAAATAAGAATCAGTGGGGATGGAGGCCTGGATTGGTTATTGTCTTAAGGAAAACTCGCTGCATATGGTGCTCTGTTAATAAGAATCACACCCCATAATGGGAATATTTTTAGACAAATGCACACCCTGGAATATAGCCAAGGGCTCCCTAGTGAATGACAATGCACAGTTAATGAGTTATTTTTGGTGAATTTGGCACTACATGCTAATAGCACCAATTTGTCCCCAAAATGTTAAATCATTTAGCACTTCTTTGCAGGTGATAAATGGATCTAGAACTTTCCAGTGTTGTCACTGAAAATTGAGATTTAAGCAAGGGGGAAAAGAATCACAAATACGGTGCAGGATGGTGACAATGGAGGGACATCTGTGCTCTTCTTGAATGTTTATAGCGGGTGGAGGGGTGAGCAATTGTGGCCATGTGTAATTGGGCTCTGTGACTGAGAAGGAATGAAAAGGTTTATGTTGTAGTCTATTAAATCTCCTGCCAAGCAAATCTGTCTTTCCTAGCATATTACATTTGTTACATAGAGTATTTAAGAAGTATTCACCAGCTGTTTAAAGTTTGCTTCCTAAGGTTCCATCACAAAGGCAAGTTATTGATATTTTTATGAATATTGGAAATCTTATGCCCAGTGCAGACTATTTTGTAAGCTCTTTATCCAAGAAAACAGCAATTTACCTGGTTAAACAGGCCTATCTGGAAATTGTGTTCATCTGAAAGAGCATAAAAATATGCAAAGGCAGGAATTTTAGAAGCGCTATTCGTGTTTTAGATGTGCGTATCCCAGCATTTAGATGTGTGTATTGCATTTATATCTATTTTACAAAGCTGAAATATACACGTTTAAAACTCAAGAACATGCATATGACAAGGAGGAGTGGTCTGGCTGAGATTTGGGTGAGAATTAGGGCAAGGCAAAAAATAAATATGTATCCTCATTTCAGAAGGAGAACGTGTATCTGTGTCCAAACAGATTGATGTCGGAATTTACACCTCCTACCCCAGACATCTAGGCAGTGGCGTAGCTAGGTGGGGCGCCAGGGGAGCAGCCGCTCCCCCAAACGGAGTTCTGCCAGCGCCGGCGCCTATATTTTTTCATCCTGTTGCACTGAAAATGTGTGCCGGCACCAGCAGAAGTCCGCTCTCGCTCCTCCTCCTCCTCCCCCCCCCCCCCCCCGCGTCGTCAACCTGGCTCATCCTGGCTCCGCTTCTGCATCTAGGGTTCAGAAAAGTGCTCGAACTGAGCAGTGCTCCATTGGAGAGATATGGGATGGTCATCCCTTTAATTCTCTAGTGGTTTATGTCTCCCCCAAAAGCAAAATTGGCAAGGGATACTATGTTTTTTAAAATGGCCGACATAAACCTATGTGTACTGGCATTTACACGTTATGTTGTTATTTTAAAACACACACAAGTATGTGCCAGTCCAAAGGGGTTATGTGGCTATGTTGACCCCTTTGCTGTTTTAGACATTTATGGTTCTATAGTGTGTGCTTCCTCTGCACATAATCATCCATTCTTTATATATTCTAGAGCAGGTAAAACTTGAAACATCCTGGCCTAGACACCTCAATTCCTATCGGTATACCCAATGGCATAGCTAGGTGGGGTTCTAGGGGAGCGACTGCTCCCGCAAATGGACTTCGAATGGCACCTATTTTTCAGGTAGTCTGTTGCACCTACACAGTACACACATGTGCCTCTCCACTGCCCCTGGTATCACAACCTGGCTACACTTCTGGGTGTACCCTTTCTAAAATGTCACTCAAGGTGTTTACAATGCGCATAGATTTAGCCACATTGAGAAGGGGTTTCCCAGGGTGTGTTTAGTTTAGAAGAGTAGAGTGCACATGCAGAATGGAATTTTCAAATATGTGTGTATATTTTTTTCCTCCCTTTCTTCTGCCCACAAAAAAAAGAGGTGCCTACCAGGTTTATGGGTCGCTGAAAATTACTTCCAGATCTTTAAAACTTGTCATCATAACATTAACAGAGTAGAATTGAATTTCAGATGGCCCGGCCCGGTCACCATATAAAGTTAAGTGCCACCTGTACTTAACTTTATTTGTATATCCAGTAGCACAAACCAACAAAACTAACAGTACAGCAACAGTCTTTTCTTTAATTGTTTCAAAAATAATTCATAAACAATCTTATCAAGCCAAAGCTTGTACAAAAGGTATACATTCAATAATGATTAATAAATGAAAGAAAATTATGAATAGATACGCTCAAGTCCTCAAATCGTAGATCCAAGATTATCAATAATGGAGTTATTAATAGAAAACATTTCAAGGAAGTTATAGAAACCTGTCTAACATCAAAGTGTCTCATATTAACAAAGCTCAAAACAAATGTCAATAAACATTAACATTCTCTTGACCCCAAAGATCGTTTGGTTACAAGGAATTCTGTAAGCTGTGATAGCTCAAAGAAAACATATTTTACTGATTGATACCGGACTATACACTTACATGGGTACTGAAGATGAAAAGTAGCCCCAATCTGAAGAACTCCTATCTTAAGCAGCAAAAACTGCCTACGTCTTTTCTGAGTCTCTTTAGATACATCCGGAAATATAGATGTTTTATGAAATCTTTATCTTTATTCTTAACGAACATTTTCATAATCCATACTTTATCCAAAGTCAGTGGCGTAGCAAGGGGGCGGGAGGGGCAGTCCACCCCGGGTGTCAGCTCGGGGGGGTGCTCTCTGCTAGCTCCCCCCCCCCGGGTGCAGTACGATGACACCCCCCCCCCTCGAACCAGTACCTACCCTCCTCAGCTCCCTCCAACCAGCTCCCGCACCCTACCTTTAAAGAAATTTCGGAAGCCATGGAGAGGCGAGGCGCAGCGCCTCACGCCTGCCTGTAAAAGAAGCGTGGATCGTCTTCGGGCCTTCCCTCACGCTGTCTGTCCCGCCCTCCGCTGATGCAACTTCCTATTTCCACAAGGGCGTGAAAGACAGCGTGAGGGAACAAGGCCCGATGACAATCCACGCTTCTTTTACAGGCAGGTGCGAGGCGCTGCGCCTCACCTCTCCACAGCTTCCGAAATTTCTTTAAAGGTAGGGTGCGGGAGCTGGTTGGAGGGAGCTGAGGAGGGTAGGCACTGGGTCTTGGGGGTGTTGATGCGCCGAGAGGGGTGTCATCGTGCTGCACCCGGCGGGGGGTGCAACGGCGAACCGCCCTGGGTGGCAGCCCTCCTTGCTACGCCACTGTCCAAAGTTAGTGCAACAGCTGCCAATAAAGTAGAAGGAATTGCCAAATCAGAGTCAGAAGACTCTAGAATAGCTGAAACATCCAAAGGGGGCTCAGTCTGATAAGTGGACAATTGTGCTTCTGTTGGCTTACTTGGTAAATAATATACCTGAGAGAAAGGGGGAATAGCATCTTCCTTAACACCAAAAATTTCCTTTAAATATCTGTTCAATATTTCCCTAGGTGTAATCGATGGCACCCTGGGAAAATTCAAAAATCTTAAATTATTAGATCTCAGGGAATTTTCCAAGAACTCAATTTTCCTCCGCATATTCACATTATCTTTTTTCAAGGTTATTTGAGTTTCTTGAAATGTTGCAATGTCTTTCTCCTGAGTCTCAATTTTCACTGTAATTTTCTTCACTTCAGTGTTTACTATTTCCACTTCCTCTTCTAATTTTTTTGTCCTGGTTTCAGGAACCTGGGTTTGAGGGCATAAAACCTTGCCCGGGTTTACAATTAAGGCCCAAAGATTTTCCAGATTAACTTCAGCTGTTTTTTCTTCTAAGAAATATGGAAAATTTAAAGTCTGTAACTTGTCAGTAGAAGGATTAACTTCAGCAGTCTCTTCACCTGTATTCAAACGATCACCCGCAGTTTTCTCCATGGCATGTTCTAAATTAGAGGAGTTTAACAATCCTTTGTTCTCCAGTTGTTGTTCTTCCCGAACCCCTGGTCTCTCCTCTTCAGCTTCACATCCCAGCCGCCGAGTGAGAGACTCCAGCACTGGGGAACTAGCACACTGGGGCTGCGGGGGAGGAGCTCTTTGAACGGGGCTCAGAGTAACATCGAGCACAGGCGACATCGGGTCTCCACACATCCCAGTCGTCACTAGTGTGCCGCCTTCCGATCTCTCCGACACCTCAGGCCTCCGCAGAAAAATCTTCATTGGACCCGGCGTTGAAACAGAAGGCCGGCTAGGGGTCCCCGCAGCAGCCGACCTTCCTCTTCACTTCGGCATCTCGAAGAAAAAGTAAGAACACGGAGTACCGCGACAGGTTCAGTCCGCCATCTTGCAACAGTCTTTTATTAGAATAAGAACATCATAAAACTGAATGTGACCACGTTTTGGCTCCCACCTGCAGCAGAGATAACTGTAAGAATATTTTTAAAAAAATATGGATCAAAACAAAAATAAATACTTTCTGAATTAACGTAGACAAACATCACAATATCCACAAGGAAAAGCCATATTGTACACCTTACAGAATGGGGAATGGGAGGAGCAAAAGTATCCAGAGCAGAGGAGAGAATAGTTTTATAGGAAGAGACAGCCTCATTGGCAGACTTGGCCATGTTAATTCTTCACAAGCCAAAAAGGCTCTTTATCATCCCTGGCCACAGGAGGAGGTCATATTTGCAGTATAGGAAGGACTGGCGGAGACTGATCACCACCTATAACATGGAGGCATCCTTCCCTAGGGAGATAAGTGCAATGCTCCTGATTGCATATATTAGCTGTGACCCCAGTACATGAAAGCACTCTTTGCATGCTAATTTTGTAACAACGGCAATGGGTGTTAAGGTGAATGGCTCAAGATGACAGATAGGCAGTAGCAGAATTTGAAGCAGCAACCTCTGAATGTCAAAGCAACTGTTCTAACCACAGTCATCTGCACTGATCCATCAAGAGTGCAGCATATGAATTTCCGAGTATAAGATTGCCATCGCTACATATGTCCTATCCTGGAAATAAGATCACTGTTGAATAGCAAGTTAGCATTGTGAAACATCTGTTATGTACCTGCCACTCAACCCTCCCTCTCCCTCTCCCTTCCCACCCCTTGTCTCCATACAGACTGAGGATTTGAGGAAATGGGCCCATTACCTGTGCCCAATTATTGACACTGATTGGCATGGTAAGCAATTAAATTGCATGTGAAATTTGGGCATGCACCCAAATATACATGCGCAAGTTTTAGTGCCATATGTAGAATTTGGCGGTTAGTGTGTAAATGCAAAGGGCAAACATGCAGGTCATGGGTAGGTCCCACATTTACATTCATGACTTCCAGAATACTGTAAGTTATATGCTCAGATACTGCATTTAGGCATGCGCATTTATGTTGCCTATTGACACGGTGTAAGTGGGCACACCTAAATGCCACATGAATGCCAACTTATGCTAGGATTCTGTATGAATCTAGGCACCAAGACAGTGTTATAGAATTAGTGCTTAGCAGGCTGCATCTTGATGCCTAACTTCTGGCGCCCTTTATAGAATTTCCCCCTAAATGAATTATAAAAGGCTGGATTCAATATAAACAATAAAAAATTGTTTGATTCAATATAAACAATAAAAAATATTTTGTGGGTCTTGGGTCTGCAAAAAACAATTACCTGCGTTAATCAGCCTTAGAATACAGCTAAAATATTACAGCAGCACCAGCATAATTTATTGTAATCTATCCTACATATCTCCTCTCACATCGAGTCTAACCCCATGTCAATCTGCAATATCATCACTCTCAAATTGGTTAACATCTCATCGACTCATCCTTAATCCCTCCAAAACTACTGCCCTTTGGATGTCAGGTCTATTGAATAAACCTACTACGTCGCTTACTCTTTTCCATTTATTCATTTCTCCAGTAGCTCTTTTCAGTATCTTGGTATCATCATGGATTCTAGACTTTCCTTTGACAACCATATTTCTCAGGTAGTAAAGAAAGTTTCTTTTGGTTGTGTCATTTACATTCCATGAGATTTTACCTTGACTTCTCCTCTTTGCTTACTTTGATTCATGCTTTTATCACGTCTTGCCTAGACTACCGTAATACTGTATACACTGGTCTCCCACAATTTCAATCACGTCACCATCAAACTTTACAAAACTCAGCAATCCATATGCTTTTTAAAGCTAAGCACTTTGATCCAGTCACTCCATTGTTTGTCAAATTGTATTGGCTGCCTATTTCATATCGTTTTGGTTTAAAGTTCTTCTTCTTACCCACAAAACATTACACCTAGGCAGCATATCTTACATTGCTGCCTTGGTTATTCCTTACACCCCGTCCCATACACTTCGATCTCTAGATTCTAACCACTTGGATTTGCCTTCTCTGAGACAGGCTTACTATGAATCTACTTGAAATTCAGCTTTTTCTTTTTGGCCCCTAGTCTCTGGAATAGTCTACACCCTGACATTAGGTCTGAATTCATTAAGTAGGTTTAAGACAAAATTGAGGACATTATTTCCAGATTGCTTTCGGAACTGTCACTAATTAAGTGCCTAATTAAGTGAGTGTGCACCACACTCTATACCAATCCCTCCCTCACTTCTTTTCCTTTCCCTACTCCCTCTAGTATGTATGGTTGTATTCTTTCCTATTTTAAATTGGAGTTCCACTTCCCATGATTTTATGTGAAATTATTATATGTTGTTCACTGCTTTGACCTTCTTTTAGATAAGACAGTATATCAAGTTTGTTAAAAAAAAACATATAATCATAATGCTGAATTGGCCCCCTTCCCTCCACTGCCAGTATAACTATTGTTACCCTTAGCCCCCCCCCCCCCCACCAAAGTAACCAGGGAAACTCCTCCTATTAGCACCATCTTCTACCTGGATCTACGGTATCCAGCAGTGAACTGGCATTATGAAACTTCAGCTTCTGCCCTGTGTCATGGAGATTACTTTTTCTGCCATACACCTTGCCCACTTGGGCGCGGAGGTAGTGTCAGGCTACTACTCTCACCCTCTTGTAGATTTTGACCTCTTCTTCCACTTCAGTCTCACTGTTTTTCTTCCTTCAAAGTCCACTCCATCCTTCTAATCACTTCTCTACCTTTCTGAGTAGCAGTCATTTATCAACCCGTTCATAAGTCCCTTTCTTCCTTTCTCACTGACTTTGATTCCTGGCTTTCCTTCTCTCTCAAACCTTCACCACCTTCTCTTATTCTTGGGGATTTTAACATTCATGCTAATGATCCTGCTGACTCTTATGCCTCTCAGTTTCTCACTTTAACATCCTCTTTCAATCTTCAGCAGTGCTCTACTACCCCTACTCACCAGAATGGTCACTGTCTTGATCTTGTCTTCTTCTCCAACTGGTCACGCTCCAGTTTCTGCACCTCAGGTCTTTCCCTCTCTGACCATTATCTGATAACTGTCACACTTAAACACCCTCCCCCCCCCCCCCCCAGTCCTGTCCAATCTCCACCAATACATTTAGGAATCTTCAGGCTATTGACTCTTGCAGTCTCTTCACCAGTGTTTCATTCCTCTTCTCAATCACTATGTTATCCAAGTCTGCCAATGTGGCTGTCTCTTCCTATAATACTATTCAGCTCTGGATACTTTTGCTCCTCCCATTCCCCATTCTGTAAGGTATACTAAACTCCAGCCTTGGCTGACCTCTAGAATCTGCTACCTACATTCCTATGCCCTATCTGCTGAACATCTTTGACTGAAATCCTGTGCCCATGCTGACTTCATACATTTCAGATTCTTGCTGACCTCCTTCCAGTCTGCACTTTCACTTCCCAAACAGGACATCCACTTGATGAACTCTCTTACCTCAAACCTCCAACTTCTCTTTGCCACACTGAACTCTTTCCTCAAAGTGCCTTCACCTTCAACACCACCTTCACTTTCTCCCCAGACTATGACTGAATACTTTCATGACAAGGTTCACAAGAATAACCTTGAATTCTCAAGCAACTCATCTCCTCCTCTCCTTCCCCAAGACCATTCTCTCAACCCTCCTTCAACCCCTGCCTCCTTTTCTGAAATCACTGAAGAGGAAACTGCACATTTTCTTTCCTCCTCCAAACTAACTACCTGTTCCTCTGATCCTATTCCCACCCATCTACTCAGCACTATCTCTCCTACTGTCATCCCTTCTGTCATATCCTCAATCTTTCACTTTCCACTGCAACTGTTCCTGATACCTTCCTACATGCCATAGCTACACTACTCCTCAAAAAATCTTCATTGGACCCTTCTTGCCCTTCCAACTATCACCCCATCTCTCCCCTCTCTTTCTTATACAAGCTATTTGAATGTGCTGTTCACCACCATTGTCTTGACTTTCTTTCATCTCAAGTTATTCTTGATCCAATTCAATCTGGCTTTCGCCCTCTACATTCAACTGAAACAGCCCTTGCTAAAGTCTCCAATGACCTGTTCCTGGCAGGGCCGTGCCGATGCGGTAAGCGAGGTAAGCGCCGCAGGGGGGCGCCCACCTCTGGAGGGCGCCGCCGCGGAGCTTACCCTCGCCCCGCCGAGGCCTTTAAATCTTTTGGTCGCCCCGGGTGTCACCAGAAAGGGGGGTGCCGCCGCTCCCGCTGTCTTCATCCTGGCACCCCCCGCACCAGCCCTTTAAATTTATTTGCCGACGCGATAGCGAGCGCAGCACCTCGTGTGGAAGTAAAGGAAGCGGATCCGATCATCTCATTGGGCCTTCCCTCACTGTCCCGCCCTCCTCTGACGCAACTTCCTATTTCCTCTAGGGCGGGACAGTGAAGGAGGGCCCAATGAGATGATCGGATTCGCTTCTTTTACTTCCACACGAGGTGCTGCGCTCGCTATCGCGTCGGCAATTTCTTTTTAAAAACGGGTGGCAGGGAGAAGACGAGGCAGGGTGAGGGTGGGGGACAGATGGGGTGACCGTGAAGGTGGGGGAGGACTCGGATAGCAGAAGGGACTGGGTGGGAGACAGATGGGGTGAGGGGGACTCGGATGGGCAGAAGGGACTGGGTGGGAGCCAGATGGGGTGAGGGGGACTCGGATGGGCAGAAGGGACTGGGTGGGAGACAGATGGGGTGAGGGTGGGGGGCACTTGGATAGCAGAAGGGACTGGGTGGGAGCCAGATGGGGTGAGGGGGACTCGGATGGGCAGAAGGGACTGGGTGAGGGGGACTCGGATGGGCAGAAGGGACTGGGTGGGAGCCAGATGGGGTGAGGGGGAGTCGGATGGGCAGAAGGGACTGGGTGGGAGACAGATGGGGTGAGGGTGGGGGGCACTTGGATAGCAGAAGGGACTGGGTGGGAGACAGATGGGGTGAGGGGGACTCGGATGGGCAGAAGGGACTGGGTGGGAGCCAGATGGGGTGAGGGGGACTCGGATGGGCAGAAGGGACTGGGTGGGAGACAGATGGGGTGAGGGTGGGGGGCACTTGGATAGCAGAAGGGACTGGGTGGGAGCCAGATGGGGTGAGGGGGACTCGGATGGGCAGAAGGGACTGGGTGGGAGACAGATGGGGTGAGGGGGACTCGGATGGGCAGAAGGGACTGGGTGGGAGACAGATGGGGTGAGAGTGGGGGGCACTTGGATAGCAGAAGGGACTGGGTGGGAGCCAGATGGGGTGAGGGGGACTCGGATGGGCAGAAGGGACTGGGTGGGAGACAGATGGGGTGAGGGTGGGGGGCACTTGGATAGCAGAAGGGACTAGGTGGGAGACAGATGGGGTGAGGGGGACTCGGATGGGCAGAAGGGACTGGGTGGGAGACAGATGATGGGGTGAGGGTGCGGGGCACTTGGATAGCAGAAGGGACTGGGTGGGAGACAGATGGGGTGAGGGGGACTCGGATGGGCAGAAGGGACTGGGTGGGAGACAGATGGGGTGAGGGGGACTCGGATGGGCAGAAGGGACTGGGTGGGAGACAGATGGGAGAAGGGGCATAGAGCTGGAACTGGGGTCTGAAAAGTGAGCAGGAGGGAGAATGGGGTCATGCCTGGGGCAGGGGTGGATGGGAGAATCAATGGATCTGGAACTAGGGGCAGCCGCAGGTGGGAACTGGGAGCCGAAAAGAGGGGGCAGTGAGAGAGGGGGGGGATAGATCCTGGATGGAATGGGGAGTGAGAGGGAGGGCAGACCCTGAATGGATGGGAGGGGGAAAGAGAGAGAGCAAATGGTGAATCGAAGGAGCAGAGAGAAAGGGCAGACAGTGGATAGAAGGGAGTGAAAGAGCAGAAAGTGGATGGAAGGGGGCAGAGATAGAGGGCAAATGCTAGAGGGAAAGGAGAGAGAGAGGGCAGATGGTGGATGGAAGGGGGAGAGAGAGATGGCAGACTGGGGCAGATGGTGGATGGAAGGAGCAGAAATAGAGGGCAGATGTGGATGGAAGGGACATTAGAGAGGGCAGACACTGGAGAGCAGAGAGAGAGCGAAGACAGATGCTGGATGGAAGGAAGACGGTGAAAAGAAGATGAGGAAAGCAGAAACCAAAGACAACAAACTGTAAATATATATTTTTATTATTTTGCTTTAGGATATAGTATTTTAGCTGTGTTAATAAATGTTTATAAATAGAACATGTAAATAAGGTAATCTTTTTATTGGACTAATTTTAATACATTTTGACTTAACTTTCAGAGAACAAAACCCCCTTCCTCAGATCAGGATAGGATACTGTAACAGCACTATACTGTATTGACCTGAGGAAGGAGATTTTGGCCTCTGGAAGCTAAATGTATTAGTCCAATAAAATGGTATTATTTTATTTTCTGTATTTGTTTTATTTCTATTTGTTAATTTGTAAAGTGGTGATTGGTATTTGTTAGTTTTTTCAAATTTACATCTGCTGTCTTTATATTTTGCACAGTACTAGGGGACAGTTTCTGTTTCTGTGGTGTTGCATTGTATACAGAGTCTGGCATCGGGGGTTCAGTTTAATTTTTGTCTAAATAGAAAGTTTATGATTACTTATTCTATAGTGGATTAGGGTGTATCTATTTGTGAAAAAGACATGGCTTTCGGTTGGCATTGACTGTGCAGGATCGACGATCTGTACTAATCTGTCTGTTTTCGTTTTACAATAGGTGAATTGATGTTCTAGTGCTCACTAGTGTTTAAGATGCTTTCCTTTCCCTTGTGTGACTCGTAGAAACGACTGCTTATGGTATGGTAAAATTGCTCTATAGGTCGTGAGTGTTTTGTATTCTCGGCATGCCTAGTACTGGATTTGGGGGGGGGGGGGGTGTTAAACAATGACCGGCCCCGGGTGTCAACTACCCTAGCTACGCCACTGCTGCCGACGTCTCCCTTGCCTTGCACTCGTTGGTTCCCTCAGTGTCCTGCCTTCTTCTGACGTCAGAAGAAGGCGGACACTGAGGGAACCAAGAGCGCAAAGGGAAGGGAGACGTCGGCAGCGCACCGCTTTCACTGACGCTGCTGCGACCGGAAGTAAAAGATTTAAAGGCCCCAGGGTGCGGAGGGAAGGGCAGAGAGGCATGGATGGGAGGGCAGGGCCCAAGGAGAGGACAAATTGCTGGAAATGGAGGGGAGGGGATAGAGGAGGCAAGGATTGCTGGCTATAGATGGAGGAGGGAAGGGCAGAGAGGGACAAGGATGGACATGGGGGCCCAGGGAGAGGACAAATTGCTGGAAATGGAGGGGAGGGGAGAGAGGAGGATTGCTGGCTATGGATGGAGGAGGGAAGGGCAGAGAGGGACAAGAATGGACATGGATGGGAGGGCAGGACCCAGGGAGAGAGGAGAAATTGCTGGAAATGGATATAGAGCAAGAAATGAAGAAGAAAGGAGAAAAGTAAAGAAATAAATGGAAAGGAAGCCCTGGAAATGGAGTTAAGAGGACATATAGCAGCAGAATCAGATACTGGACCAGCATGATTGAAAAAAGAAAGTCACCAGACAACAAAGGTAGAAAAAAATTATTTTATTTTCATTTTAGCGTTTGGAATATGTCCACTTTGAGAATTTACATCTGCTATCTTATTTTGCAATGTATAGCAATTTGTTTCTAAGAATATTGCTGACAATTCCTTTCAGTGTGGCAAGTGGTGAGCGATCATTTTCATGGGGGGGGGCGTGATCATTTTCACGGGGGGGGGGGGCGCCAACTGATAGTCTGCAGGGGGGCGCCAGAGACCCTAGGCACGGCCCTGGTTCCTGGTCAGATCCAAAGGTCCCTATTCTATTCTCATCCTTCTCAATCTATCTGCTGCTTTTGACACTGTTGATCACCACCTGCTCCTTGATATGCTGCCCTCATTTGGATTTTGGGGCTCTGTTTTTTCATGGTTTCTCATTATCTCTCTCATTGCACTATTAGTGTATGTTCTGGTGGATCCTCCTCCACTTCTATCCCACTATCATTTGGTATACCTCGGGTCTCTGTCTTGGGACCTCGTCTTTTCTCCATCTATTCTTTTTCCCTTGCTGCTGTGATCTCCTCCCTTGGTTTTCAGTGTCACCTTTATGCTGATGACTCCCAGATCTACCTCTCCACACCAGAAAGTTCTGTAGGAATTCAGGCCTAAATCTCAGCTTGCCTGTCTGACATTGCTGCCTGGATGTTTCACCACCATCTATATAAATAATTCTCACCTGCAACATTCTGAAGCTCACTCTGTGGGAGAGAAACGCTGAAGCCCTGCACTGTTGGTAGGCTAGGCTGTCAGCAACACTCACTCTCACTCATGCACCACTCACTGTCACTCATAGACCCACCCTCAGCCACGCCCCATCCGCACATAATTCACAACCCCAAAGTTCTAAATGAAGCCTCAATCGGAAGTGTGAAGCGTCGAGATATCCTTTTTGCCCATGACTGTGTGCCCCGCCCTCGCGTCACAACGTGATGATGACGAGAGCGGAGCACTGACACTCCACGAAACGCGATCTCCCCCTGCCCCTCGGCGGCCATTTTTCATACGGAACCCGCATCACAGAGCAGACAGGTGTCTGGAGGGGGGTTGAGAGACAGCTGGGTCGCTGACGATCGGTGGCTACAGGGGGGCCTGGGGGACAGAAGGCTCAAAACGCGATCTTCCCCTGCCCCTCGGCAGCCATTTTTCATACAGAACCCGCATCACGGAGCGGACAGGTGCCTGGAGGGGGGTTGGGGGACAGCTGGGTCGCTGACGATGGGTGGCTGCAGGGGGGCCCGGGGGACAGGAAGCTCGCTGGACACCAAAACCTTGCTAGCGCCCGTTTCATCTCTCACAGAAACGGGCCTTTTTTACTAGTCTGAAACTAAACATGACCAAGACTGAGCTTCTTATCTTTCCCCCTAAACCAACCTCTCCTCTTCCCCCATTTTCTATCTCTGTGGATAACACTCTCATCCTCCCTGTCTCATCAGCTCATAACCTTTGGGTCATCTTTGACTCTTCTGTCTCTTTCTCTGCACATATCCAACAGACAGTGCTAAAATCTGTTTTCTTTCTTTATTACATCACCAAAATTTGTCCCTTCCTTTCTGAGCACCCTATCAAACTCTTATCCACACTCTCATCACTTCACACTTATACTATTGCAACTTGCTTCTCACAGGTCTCCCACTAAGCCATCCCTCTCCCCTTCAATCAATTCAAAATTCTGCTGCACGACTTATATTCCACCAGTGTCACTATGCTCATATTAGTCCTCTCCTCAAGTCAATTCATTGGCTCCCTATCCATTTCCGCATAAAGTTCTAATGCCTCTTATTGACTTACAAATGCATGCACTCTGCAGCTCCTTAGTACCTCTCCACTCTTATCTCTCCCTACACTCCTCCCTGGGAACTCCGTTCTTTGGATAAATATCTCTTATCTGTACCCTTCTCCTCCACTACCAACTTCAGACTCCGTTCCTTTTATCTTCTCCACCATACACCTGGAATAGACTTCCTGAATCAGTACGTCAAGCTCCAGCTCTGGCTGCCTTCAGATCTAGGCTAAAAGCCCATATTTTTGAGGCTGCTTTTAACTCCTATTCACTTGTTCAGCACCCATGTCTGTTTTATCATTCCCACTGTAAGTAATTCCCTTATCCCTTACTTGTCCTGTTTGTCTGTCTTGATTAGATTGTAAGCTCTGTCGAACAGGGATGGTCTCTTACATGTTTAGTGTACAGCGGTGCGTATGTCCAGTAGCGCTATAGAAATGATAAGCAGTAGTAGTAGTAGTAGTAGAAATCATTGCAATGTTACACAGTACATGGAGGGAAAAAAAGCTTCCATTTCTTTTTCTAACCAAAAGCATCCACTTTTTTTCAGAATGCTGCTCTAATTCAGATAGTGGTAAGCTGACCTAAGTTTCCCACTGACCGAAATGGGCAAATTCTGTAGGAAACTTACATATTTTCTATTATGGAAAGGTAACATTCCATCCCAGCACATTTCTGCCGAAAGCGCTTTTACATGTGTTGCACATGAGCTGATTTCATTTCTACCTCAGAAATCTTAGGGCCAAAACGGCAAAAAAGAGTGCAGTGGAATTTTACTTACCCATGTTTAATAATTTATGTAGGCTTCTTTACACATATTTGGCTCTTCTGAAATCACTCTTTAGAACTGTATTCCATCTCTTAGTGCTTACCTATTCTGTTTGTTCTCTGCCTCCCTGATCCTTTTCGATTTTCTGCAGGTTAGCAAGTGCTGCATTGTCTGCTTTTGAAATGTGTCTTTAGGCAGGCTTTTGTTTGACAAGGGCTGCCAAGGCTGAACTGACAAAGTCTGTTTGAAAATCTGTTTCCAGGTATATAAGATCAGTGTGCTGGCTTAGTGCATTCTGTGATTAGTATTTTTCTACAGAAATTTTTATCAACACTCAGTTTTAGGGAAAGATGTTCTCCAAGCATGTCTGTCAGAGAGAACCTTGTTAAAGACAAATAACAAAAACATTTGTATATTCAAAATGTATAAATATATTTATAGTATACAGTAACATTGACATATCTTGTCTTGTAAGTTAAAAGAAAATGTGCAATCCATTGGTATAAATTTCACCTAAGCAGCCCCCTGCAATGCGGGGGGGGGGGGGGGGGGGTTGGGGAAGCAGAGGGCCCACATATAACCACACCCATATCTTCTGAGGTGGATCTCCTCTGATCTGAAAGGCCTTTCTGATATTTTGCTTGCAAAGACCTTAATTTGAGTTTCCAGCTCATTTTGGTAGATGAAATAAGTAGCTGTTTTTAGAAACCTCCCTTTAGTTTTTTTTTTTTTTACTATCCTAGGAGAACAGTTTGCTACTAGATGTAGCAAATAGAAATAGTCCCCTAGATATTCAGCATTATTATCTGGTTAGGCACAGATATTCAGCGCCAGATGGGATAAGGTAGCAGCCCTATCTTTAACCACTGTAACTTAACTCTATTTATATTGGTTGCACAAAGTTGCTGAAGTCCAAATTACAATGAATACAGAATGCAGCAGCAATAGTTATTTTTCCAGCAGACAAATATGATCACATTACTTCTTTGTTATTCCATTGGTTACTATTGGAAGCAAGATTTCTACTACTACTACTTATCATTTCTATAGCGCTACTAGATGTACGCAGCGCCGTTCAGTTTAAGGTATCAGCTTTGACCTATCAAGCATTGTATGGATCTACCCCTGCTCATTTAGGCATTCATCTTGCTTTTTTAAATGATTTTATTTCTAGATCTACTAGAAATCATTTTTTTAACTTTAAATTTTTTATTGAAAAATTTGAAACAGTCAAAAACATCCAATATACAACTTCTAATGTTGTCATCTCTTTACAGTGCCTCCATATACATTTTTCCCATTTATTTGGTAAAACAAAACATCAGCACAACCTATTATGTCCAGTATATTTCCCTTAAACAATTCCCATTGCCCAATTTCTTCCAACCCTGTTGCCCCCAGTGTTATCCCCCAGCTTGGCTATTTATTTTCCTTACACAGGTGGTGGAAACAATATTGCCCCCAGTACCCCCCTTCCCCATCCCCCCCCCCCCCCCCGGGCTCCATATCTTCCCTTAGTCTCCTACCCCTCCCCTCCCTCTACCTCCCCCCTTCCCATCCCTCCGCCCTGAAATGTGCCTTCAACCCCTCTAAAGCCTCTCAATCATTTGTTGAAGTCTTGTCCATCCCCTTTTACGTGGAAGTTCTCCCTCCCTCCTATATACCATTAATCTCACCATGTGCCACAACAGTCTCGCTTTATCTTTCCAATCCCCTATATTTGGGGGGGGGGGGTCCACTGATTTCCAACATCTCGCAATAAGACACTTAGCAGCTGCTAATCCCTACCGCATCAATTTACTTTCCTCCCACTCCTCTCACTCATTGTACATTCCCAGTAAACATTCATGTGGACCGCATACCAGGGAGACTACCAAGGTTCGGGCCAGTGCTTTCATCACTGCCTGCCAGAATAATACCACCCCTGGGCATGTCCACCATATATGGAGAAATGTACCTTTCTCTACTTTACATCTCCAACATACATCCGATACTCTTAAATACATCTTCTTCAACCTCTCTGGTGTGTAATACCACCACGTCAGCACTTTATACGCATTCTCCTGTATTAACACACACACCGAGGCTTTCTGTACTTCCCCAGATATGTGTTCCCATTCCCTCTCTGTGAATTGACAGTGCAAATCCCTTTACCATGCTACCTGGAATGAGTATTCTGTGTCCTCATCCCCTTGAAAAAACCGGTATAGCACTGATATTGGTTTTGGAACCCTCCCCAGCATGACCCACAAATTTTCTAAACTTTCCCTTTCCCGTGGGTATCCTCCCCTCCACCCCTCTTTATTCATGAAGTGATTGAGTTGCATGTATGTGAAACCATCCCCCCTAGGGATCCCGTATTTATTGCATACCTCCTCAAAACTACAAATTCCACTCCCATGTAGCACGTCCCGAAATCTCTCCACTCCCTTCTGTTCCCATCGTACAAATGCAGCATTTTCCCTACCCACCCTAAACTTTGGTTCCCACCAGAGGGAGGCCAGTGATGCTACTCCTTCTTTCCTCCCCCAGCGTTTCCTCATATCTCCCCATATATCCAGTAAATGCCTAAGATATGGACTATAGTCCCCCCTTAGCCCTTTCCCTATGCTCTCTGATGTCCATAACTAGGATCTCAAGCTCCGTTGTGGCCGATATGATTGTTCCACCTGAACCGCTGGTTTTGCCGTTCCCCTCTCCCAATCTAAAATCATCCTCATCTGGGACCCCCAGTAATACCACTCCAGTTTAGGAACCGCTCTTCCCCCCCCCCCCCTCCCCACCTCTCCCCACAATACTCTCTGTGCCAGCCGTGGTTTCTTATTTCCCCATATATAGTTCATTATTAAGCTCTGTAATCTTTTTAGAAATGTTTTCAGGACCGCCACTGGTAATATCTGAAATCAATTTTTATTAAAGTTTCCCTCATTTAGCCATGTAAAGGCAAAGAGGATTTTTCTATCTACTTTTTCTTATTAGGCTGCACAGTTTTGGAATTCCTTTCTTTTAAGAATTTGTGATTATCTTCACTTTAGGAAAGCCCTTAAGACATTTCTTTCCCTTTGTCTACCTAATAGCATGTCCAAACCTTTTCTTTATATCTAGACATGCTAACTGCTGTTATCACATCCTCCCACCAATGGGCTCCAGAGCTTAACTATTCATTGAGTGAAAAAAAAGTTCCTATTCATTTTAAAATTATTACCATGTAAACTATTAGAGTGTTCCCTTGTCTTTCTACTATTTAAAAGAGTAAACAATTGATTCACCTCCACTCACTCAATTCCACTCAGGATTTTGAAGACCTCTATCATACCCCCCCCCCCCCCCAACCATCTCTTCTCCAAGTTGAAGAGCCCTAACCTCTAAAGCCTTGCCTTATATGAGAGGAGCTCCAGCCCCTTAATATTTTAGTTGCTCTTCTTTGAATCTTTTCTAATTTCACTATCTTTTTTGAGCAACCAGAATTGCACACAGTACTCGATGTGAGGTTGCACCATGGAGCAATACGGAGGCATTATTATGTTCTTTGTCTAATTTTCTATCCCTTTCCTAGTAATTCCTAATATTCTGTTTGCTTTATTGGCTGCCGCCGCACCCTGATGTTGAATCTAGCATCAAGTAACTATGATTTGGATTATTGTTCCCAATGTGCATCACTTTGCATTTGTCCACATTAAATTTCATCTGCCATTTGGATGCCCAGTCTTCGAATTTCCTAAGTTTCTCCTGCAATTTTTCACAGTCCACATGCGATTTAACAGCTTTAAATACTTTTCTTTCATCTGCAAGTGTAATCTCCTCATTCCTTGTTCCCATTTCCAGATCATTTATAAACATTTTAATGCAGATCCCTGGGACCATTTAACCCTACCCTCTGTTTTCTGTCTTTTAACCAGTTCCTAATCCACAACAGAACATTGCCTCCTATCCCAAAGCTTTTTAATTTTCTCTGGAGACTCTCAAGAGGGACTTTGTCAAATGCTTTCTGAAAATCTAGACTCATCATCAACTGGCTGACCTTTATCCACATGTTTATTGCAATGTTGGATATTATTTCAAACCAAGTAAATTGAAATGATGATTTTAAATAATTGTGCATGATTTTATATTTTTATTTCAAATCACTTTAATCCTGATCATGATATTAGATTTGAAATCACATCTTCAAGTGATTTTGTATCTTTTTTTGTTATTAAATCAAAAATCATTTGCTGATGGATGTTGATTTAATTTTAGGATTCATAGATTTATTACTGTGATGGCCAATAACACCAGTGAACTCTAAATTCAAGCCTAAACTATCAAAATCCATAAACCCTATTTATATTAATTTTTACCATAAATGAACTTGTAATTTGCATGTCCACACTTTTCAATATTGATGGATTAGTCTATAATCCTGTCCTATGACATTTACATTTAACAGTGGTACCTTCCTCTGCTAATTTTCAATTTGAAATCATTTGTTAACTGATTTCTATTTGAAATCACAATTGGCTTACTGATTTTGCTTTTGATTTCAAATTTATGTTCTACTTAGTGATTTTGAAATCTTTGTCAAAGTGATTTTATCCAACACTCTTTATTCTCTACTTCAAAGAAATGAAGCAAATTTGTGAGGCAAGATTTCTGTTCGCTGAATCCACGTTGCCTCTGTCCCATATTTGTCTATGCATTAGGTATTTTTTTCTTTATAATAGCTTCTGTCATTTTGCCTAGCACTGACATCAGGCTTACTGGTCTGTATTTTCCCGGATTACTCCAGAACCCTTTATAAAAATTGGCATTACATTGTCCACCCTCCAATCTTCAGGTACCATGGATGATTTTAATCACAGGTTTGAGATCGCTAATAGACTTCTTTTTCTTTTTAAGTTCTTTCAGCATCCTGGATTGCATACTATTCCTTTACATGTTGATTTTGTTCAGCACATTTTCCAGGTTCACCATTTCTGGCACAGGTAGATCTCTCACATCCTTTTCAATTTTTATCAATAAACCTACAAATTCTCTTCTATCCCAGTCTTTAAGTCACCAAAGTACAGAGCAAAATAATGTTCACTTACCCAGAGAGATGTCCTCTTCTCCCAGAACTCCCTCAGAAAAAGCAGAGGAGGCTTAGTGCACAGCTTAGCATGGGTCCTGCGCACAGTTTTCTACACTGTTAAGGGCGCCCTATGTACAGAAGAATTTAGTGCACAAGAAAACTATGTACAAAGAATTGCAATGCACATCAGCACACTGTCCATTTAAATCCAGTGTTAAATAAGACACTAGCTATTAAACCCAGATGCAAAGAAGTGTGCACAAAACCCAAAGGTTTTCAAAAGCTGGGGATTTAGGGTATCATCTGAGGAAGTAAAAAAAAGTTAGCTCAATTTTCTGAGGCTGCTATTAGTAAAGATTTTATGCCAGCATTTTTTCTTGTGCCAGCATGAACTACTCACAACGTTTTTGGTTTATTTGTATTGAAGAGAATGTGTGGACAATTTACTGAATAAAATAAAGGGGAAAAACGGCAAGGGGATGAGAAGCAGAGAAGATTGCATCACCATATACAGGTAAATGCACAGGTTCCACAACTCTGAACAGGCGGTAGGTATATCAAATGCAAAAGAAACTTGAAACTTGAAATGATGGGCAATGCAATCAACTGCAGAAATTTACATATTCAGCTAGGGCAATCAACATTTTTTAAAATGCTGGTCACTGTGTCTAAAAATAATCCAGATATACAGTACCAGCAGTATAGGGCAGTCAGTAAAGTGCTATCCGGATGGCAGCAAAATTCAACCCTTTGTTATTTATTTATTTATTTTATTTATTACATTTGTATCCCACATTTTCCCACCTCTTTGCAGGCTCAATGTGGCTTACAATACATCATGAATGGTGGAAATGTATTAGAAATTAGACTATTAATGTTACAGAAGAATTTTGGGTAACATGGTAATGATAAAACATGATAGTAATATAGCAAGTAGAAATTGTAGAGCAGTTCTGAATATATGTGGAGGAGTGGTGTGTGTTCACATTTGTTGATCTTTGTGGTATACTTTGTTAAAGAGATGGGTCTTCAGTAGTTTGCGCAAGTTGGTTAGTTCGTAGATCGTTTTTAAGTTGTGCGGTAGTGCGTTCCATAACTTTGTACTCAATTAGGTAAAGTTTGACGCATGCATTATTTTGTATTTTAGACCTTTGCAGTTAGGGAAGTGCAGATTAAGGAATGTGTTAGCTAATCAGACAGAGTTAAGATAGGTATTTTTTGCTATTAGTGACTATGCATTTGGCATTCCAGATTAGTGCATCTATTTGAATATTGCAGTGTATGCCCATGGAACACATCTTCAGGTCCTGGGAACAGTCACCGAGTAGAATATTAGTTCTGTAGCTAATGCATGCCCAACACACTAGAATCCACATAGCTTTTTAGGTCAATTGGTGTGCACACATTTTTTTGCAAGGAGATTATTTACATACAAATTGTTTAATGCATTGAGGGGCCCTTTTACTAAGCTGTGTAGGCACCTATGCACTCCTAATGTGAGTCAGTTTGGAGTTACCGTCCAGCTACTGCATGGCCTGTGTGGTAATTTCATTTTTGATGTGTGTCTGCTACACGTGCCAGAAAATATATTTTATTTTCTGGCGTGCGGTAACTCCAACTTGACGCACGTAGGTGATTAGCACACGGTTAACGTGAGAGACCTTACCGCTAGGTCAATGGCTGGCGGTAAGGTCTCAGACCCAAAATGGATGTGCGCCAGTTTTTATTTTGCCACACGTCCATTTTCAGCAAAAAATTTTAAAGGCCTTTTTTATAGAAAAAAGGATCTACGCACGCCCAAAACACAGGCCTACACTAGCGCAGCCCATTTTTCAGCACACCTTAGTAAAAAGACCCCTGAGTGTAAAAATATTTTATGTATGCATTAAGAAACTGTGCACTGAACATCAGCATATGGCTGTAATGCACAGGTTATTACATTAGCTCCTTTCCCCCAAATTCTATAAGTCACCTAAAATTGTGTGCGCAAATTTGGGTGTGCACCCAATTTGCATGCAATTTAATTGAATAATGAGATAATTAGTGCTAATTAGCTTGTTAACTACCAAATATTGGCACTAATTAGATTTACTTGAAATATATGTGTGCAAATTTAGGTGCAGGAGTTCAAAAAGGGGGGTGCAGAAATGGGAGGGTCATGGGCAGAACGGGGGCATTCCTAACATTTATGCAGGGGAAAAAATAAATAACTTGAGCAAAATCAAATTGCCACCAATCTCCTACTTATCCTCCTCCTCCTGCCAGCCCAAATAAACATACAGGAGCATAACAGAGGGGGAAACAGGTACTGTGTGCCCAGACAGCTGTCTACCCATCTCTGATTTCTCTCCTCCTTCCTGCAGTTCCCAAGGGACCCAGCAATTCTGCTGCAAGGCCAGATTTTGTGGTCTTTATTTACATGCTAAATTTCCTCTTAATTTCTATTTTCTTTTTCAATACTATGAGCACCATTCATTCCTTGCCATCTGATGCATAGCTCCCTGATAGTGGGGATTTATATGAAGCCAGAAAAGGCTGGATAAGCGCAACTAAGTAAATGATTCAGCCTTCTATGGCACACAAATTCTCTATGTGCAGGAGATATGAGTTGACTGTCAAGGCTCTAAAGAATGAGCTGGGGAAAAAGTGTTATCACATTTTAGAAAGAATATCACATATTGTGACAAGTGTTTATTGATCAGTGATTCAGAACTCTTGGGCTCTGTGTGTGAGAAGTAGAACATAAGTATCCTAAAGCAAAGTTTCTCTGCATCCTTGGATTGGATTAAGCTATTATAAACATTTTCTTCATCGGTAAACCTTTTACTGGCCATCATTCTGATAATGCGTGGTGCAGTTGTTTCAATTCCAGTCCTCCATCAGGTTTATTTTCAATGAAGGCCCTTATTTAAGAAACAAAGCATTAATGGCACATGTTCTGTAACATTGTTATTCATTAATTCATTTTCCTGCAGAATTGAATGAACATACAGTAGTTGGGATAATCAAGGGAACTCATTTCCAGTAGGATTCACATGGAAACGAGAAAGTTGGTAGTCAAAAAACCCAGAGGTTCAGTAAAATAACTGGGTAAATGTGTCCAGTTATCTTCACATATATATTCAGCTGCATTTACCCAGCTAGTTGTTCAAGTGACCATTCAGCTAAAGCTATCCTCCAAAATTTGAAGGGGGGATAGATTTACGTTTGTCATTTGCACAGCTTGCTAAATTTGAAAACTCACTTCCAAAAGATTTACTTATCTAAAATACAATTTTAGCTTGGTACATCTTTTGACTATTTATTCAATATAGCCAGAGGTTTCATCTTTCCTCAAGTTTACTGAGAGCTTGGGCTTGAAGTTAGTTAATAAAGGCGTAAACACATTGAGGGCACCGGTTAGATGCCATGTTTAGCTCCTATAATGTTTTTAGAGAAGATATTGTGAAATCCTGCTCCACAGCATCTTTGTCCAGGACACTGCAATATGCTTACTTACTCACGCTCATTGCTTTGATTATGTATCCCCGCTGTTGAAGCAACATCATTGGTTACCCATTCAGTTTCACATAATGCACAAGATTCTTACACTGTCCTTTAAGTATCTACACAATGGTATCCCCCTTTACTTGACATACTTCATTACACCATTTAGGCCTTCAAGAGCTCTCCATTCTTCTTTTGCCCATCAGCTCACCACCTCAACTTGATCTGCTACTAGACTGGAATCCACTCGTCATTCAGCCTTTTTTCTGTGGCACTATTTCTTTCGGATTTCCTCCCTTCTGCAATCCATGCCAAACTGCCTTATCTTCGATTTAGAAGCCTTGTGAAAGACCAACTATTTTCTCAAGCATTTGCTGATTAACACCTTTCCCTTCGGACTCCTGGGATAGAGTCCACCTGGCAGTGATGGCAATCTGGTGGTAGAAGCAGCTTTTTTTTTCCTCTTCTCTGGACTACTTTTTTGTTGTTCTTTATTGATGTTCCTTTCTGTTTCTATTTGGATTGTAAACTGCTTTGACTTATTTATTTATTTAAAGCATTTATAACCTGCACAATCGTAGAGTTTTTGATGGTTTACAACAAATACATTCATAGTGATGAAATGACTGTTCTATGAAATGCATTATATAAATAATGCAATAAACATAAACATACTGTTAGTTTACTATTAGGCTTCGATCAAATGGAAGAGGGAGGGAGGGAACTAGAAACTGAGTTTTCTAGAGGTAGGATTGTTTGGGAGGAAGTAGTATTGAGCTTAGACTTCTACTTCATCTCTTCATTGACTTTCCTAGTAGAATACTGGAATAAACCTTAGAAAATGCTTTAGATGTAGTAGCCCCATTTCACTCTGTGAAAATATCAAGATCAAGAATGTGTCCATGGTATACTTTTAGACTACAGGAAAAGAAGAGGGGATATAGAAAATTGGAGAGAATTTGGCAGGAGAACACAGAGGAAGAAAGTAAAATGAGATTCTGTGAATAAATTCAGGTTTATAAGCAGTTGACCAGAGAAGAGCAGTTAAATTATTTTTAATTGATTTGAAGAAAATAATAGGCTTAGAGATTTATTCAAGGTTAATAAAGATATCTTGTGTAAAACTGTAGTTTATTCAGATGTTAATTTGGATACAGAGGATTTT
Source organism: Microcaecilia unicolor (assembly GCF_901765095.1). Lineage (NCBI taxonomy): Eukaryota > Metazoa > Chordata > Amphibia > Gymnophiona > Siphonopidae > Microcaecilia > Microcaecilia unicolor. Next base: position 68,966,075 of record NC_044036.1, on the reverse strand, counting down.
TTCAATAGAATATTGCTAAGCTGAATTCAACTGTTAAGTATAGCTCCCAATTTCAACAAACCTATCCAGTTTTAGACTATGATATTGACTAAAGGTTATTACTAAGAGACTGGTAGCGCTAAAGAAATGATTTATAGTAGTAGTAGTAAGAGATAATGGTAGGTATCTGGTGGATTACACGTAGTCCTCTTTTGCATTTGCCACACTTCATGTGATTAGAACATAAATTTAGAAATTTTCTAAGAAAGCTGTCCATTGGCCCCTTGTCCTATCAGGCTGTTGAGGGACATTCCAAACAATTTATCTATGTGGATAGCACAATGGATTAATCTCCCTTTTCAAGAAGGTTGCTACTCTTTGCAATTGAGCCAGATAATTCTCTTTTAATTTTCATCCAGTCACATGCGTACTGATATTGGCTAAGATAGTAGAAGCTAGTAGCAGCAACTCATTTTCAAGATCATCTGGCTGATTAAGAATTATTACACCCAGTGCAATGAGGATTCCATAGCCTCTATAGCACTAAAACTTTAGTGGTGGCTGAACTGACTGATAGATTTTCCACCTTATAATTGAAAGAGGAAAACGCCTAGATTTCGATCCAAATCGGGAGATAGACGTTTATCTCACAAAAACGAATAAATCGGTATAATGGAAAGCCGATTTTGGACGTTTTCAACTGCACTCCATCGCGGAAGCGTACAAAGTTGATGGGGGCGTGTCAGAGGCGTGGTGAAGGTGGAACTGGGGCGTGGTTATCGGCCGAGGAGAGATGGGCGCCTTTCGCCGATAATGGAAAAAAAGTATGCGTTTGTAGCTAGAATTTAGGGCACTTTTCCTGGACCCTGTTTTTTCACGAATAAGGTCCCAAAAAGTGCCCTAAATGACCAGATTACCACCAGAGGGAATCGGGGATGACCTCCCCTGACTCCCCCAGTGGTCACTAACCCCCTCCCACCACAAAAAATGATGTTTCACAACTTTTTATTTTCACCCTCAAATGTCATACCCACCTCCCTGGCAGCAGTATGCAGGTCCCTGGAGCAGTTGTTAGGGGGTGCAGTGGACTTCAGGCAGGTAGACCCAGGCCCATCCCCCCCTACCTGTTACAATTGTGCTGCTTAATGCTTAGTCGTCCAACCCCCCCCAAACCCACTGTACCCACATGTAGGTGCCCCCCTTCACCCCTTAGGGCTATAGTAATGGTGTAGACTTGTGGGCAGTGGGTTTTGAGGGGGATTTGGGGGGCTCAACACACAAGGGAAAGGTGCTGTGCACCTGGGAGCTCTTTTACCTTTTTTTTTGTTTTTGTAAAAGTGCCCCCTAGGGTGCCCGGTTGGTGTCCTGGCATGTGAGGGGGACCAGTGCACTACGAATCCTGGCCCCTCCCATGAACAAATGCCTTGGATTTATTCGTTTTTGAGCTGGGCGCTTTCATTTTCCATTATCACTGAAAAACAAAAACGCCCAGCTCACAAATTGTCGAATAAAACATGGACGTCTATTTTTTTCAAAAATACGGTTCGGTCCGCCCCTTCACGGACCCGTTCTCGGAGATAAACGCCCATGGAGATAGACGTTTTCGTTCAATTATGCCCCTCAGAAGCTACCAAGCATTCTCGATGAAATTAGATTTATCAGTGGCTTTCAATTTAGAGCCTCATTATCTCTTACTTTCTCATTTAGGTGCTATAGGTTCCACCAGTTCTATCCTAAACTATCTCATAGGTTTCTTGAGGAATAGGATGCTGAAGGTGAGCTGGTGAGGATATTCTTCAATTTAGATGATAAACCAAGGAATTTTGATCTGTATCTTAGTCCATTAGGCCATGTTTTAAAGTCTCTTGGAATTCCATACTACATTCTTTTGATATTTCCTTTGGAAGCATTTAAAATGAGAGATGTTTACTTATGTGTCAGACTCTTTTGATAAAACACTGAACCGGATGCAAAAGAATGGTCTAAAGCTGAATCCTGTTAAAACTAATACAGTATCTTGCGGATTGGAGGTCATAATGTTGAGTATCCCTCTCTGAATTCATCTCCATCAGGGGCTACTATAACCCTCTGCAGGGAAATTAAAATTCTAGACATAGAATTGTGCTCTAGATTAGCCATGAATACTCAACTAGGGTTACTTATAAAGAAGATATTTTGAGTATTAAGGATGCTCCACCAGATAAAACTTATTTGCAGCTGATTGTCCAAACCACTGTTGTATCACACCACTTCTGGACTTACCCAATAGACAGCTCCATAGACATCAGATCTTACAAAATGTTGCAGCTAAGATGATCATAGGGAGAGCATAAACAGATCAGGGCACTCCATTTTTTGTGCATCTTAAACTGGCTTCCAGTAAGATTTTATTCAACTTATTGGTTTTTAAAGTTTTATATTGTATGACCCCCAGACTATTTGATCTGCTCGGGGGGGGGGGGGGGGGGAATTTGTCAAGCGATGTTATGGCCTTAATGCGCATTCAGGGGTCCTTTTATCAAGCTGCAGGAAAAGGGCTGTTTTTCCTGCATGCTGGTCCCTTTATATCCTAGCGGGTTTAAAAAAAACCAAAGATGACCATGTGGTAAGAGCCCTTACTGCCACCCATTGTGTCTGTACAGTTGAATTAACTGCTGCTATCAATTTCAAGCTGTCTAAGTTAGGCAGCATAGACGTGTTCAATTTAAATTAAATTGAATTGCATCCTTGTACCATGATTATTTGTTTCTCTTGCTATGGAGATGTGGACAACACAAATGGAGAAAGAGAATAAAGATAGATTTTTAAAATTGTTAATCACCTAGATCTGGTAAAGTAAATACTTTTAATAAATATAAATATCACTATTGACTGAAAAACAAATGGAGATTATATGTTATAGACAGTGAGATGTTAGAAGCTTTCCCCTTCATTACATCTCCACTATGTTTTTATTGCAGAAATAGCAAAAATTCAACCACTGTATGATTTTTTGACAATGTGATATGTTTATGTTTTTTTAAACTTAATATACCGCCTGGCTATTCAGATCACAGCAGTGTACAGTAATATATTTCTATATACACCTTTAGAGATAGATTCTACATATGGTGCCTAAAAATTCTATCTGGAAAAAAAATGCCTAGGCGTAGTCTCTATATACGCCTAAATTCTATAGAATAGGCTTAAATTTCCACACTGTATATAGAATATGCCAAGAACTGATCCACTCAATTACATTTAGTCGCGGTCAATTATGCTAGCTAAAACCTAGTGTAAATCCCGATTCCTAAATTACGTGCAGAGCGGGTGTATTCTATAACAACACACATAGATTTTAGAAATACCCATGATCTGTCCATTCCATGCCCATAACCATGTCCACTTTTCAACTATGCAACTTTAGAATTTTACATGCACTGTATTATAGAATCCGCTTAGACAGTAGTGCACATAAAATCTAATGAATGCCAATTAGTGCTGATAATTGCTTGTTAACATCCAATTATCAGCTCTGATTAGCTGTTAAATAATTAAAGGACCCTTTTACTAAGGCACAGCTAAAAGTAGCCTGCCTTGGTGTAGGCACATGTTTTGCACGTGTGCAGGTCATTTTTTCAGCGCTTCTGGAAGCAAGGCATTTTTTTGTGGCCGAAAATGGATGTGCGACAAAATTAAAACCAGCACGTCCATTTTTGGCCTGAGACCTTACCGCCACCCATTGACTTAGCGGTAAGGTCTCGCATGCTAACCAGGTGGTAAGCGGCCAGCGTGCGTAAACTGCCAATTACCGTGGGGTAAGCACCGCGTGGTAGAAAATAGAAAATATTTTCTACAGTGTGTTTTGGAAGAGTGTCAAAAATGGAATTACCGCCTGGGGCACTCGGTAGCTGGGCGGTAGTTCCAATTTGGGGCATGTTGGACATGCGTAGGCACCTACACGCCTTAGTAAAAGGAGCCTTAAGTTTTGCGCGTTGTTATGGAATATGCTTTGTTTTCCATGTGGAAATCTCAGCGTGATATATAGAATATGGGGGCTAGGGAATAGTTTTATCAATCTTTTCAATATGTAAAGCCTCTTTTACAAAATTGCATGACTACTTACACACATACAAACTTTGGGACCCTTTTACGAAGGCATGGTAGGGCTACCGTGCAGGTAGCGCACGCCAAACCAGCACGGCCGCTGGGCACTCCCAGGCACCCGGTAGAAGTGCTGATTTTGGTGTCTGCTGTTTCCTGTGGTAGAAAATAATGTTCTATTTTCTATCGCAAGGCTGTTCCCAGCGGTAATTGGCAGCAAAGCCACATTGCCGCATGCTGCCCGATTACCGCCGGGTTAGTGCGTGAGCCCTTACCAGGGCCGCCAAGAGACTGGGCCAGGCCTGGGACAAGGCCACCCCCGGGCCCCCCTCCACCCGCCACCGGGCCCTCTCTCCAACCCCGGGCCTCCTGCACAGACCTTAAGCGCCTCACCTTCAAAAGCGCAGCAAGCAGCGGCAGACCACTTCTTCCTTCCGTATCCGGCCCTCGCGAGTTACGTCAGGCGAGGGTGGGACACGGAAGGAAGGAGTGGTCTGCTGCTGCTTGCTGTGCTTTCGAAGGTGAAGCGCTTAAATTCAATGCCAGGGAGCGACGGAGGGCGGGCGGGCCGGACTGCGGCGGCGGCGCCGGGCCCCCCCCCCCTGGAGGCCCGGGCCCGGGGAATTTTGTCCTCCCTGTCCCCCCCTCTCAGCGGCCCTGGCCCTTACCACCTACTAAATAGGTGGTAGTAAGGTCTCAGGCAGTAAATGGCTACACACTAATTTTAATATTATCGCACAGCCATTTAATGCTCCATGTTTTTTTTAAAGACCCTTTTCCCGCCACGGTATCAAGTGGCATAGCATTTGGCAGTTTCACATGCTAAAACTACTGCAGGCCACTTTTTACCGTGGCTTAGTAAAAAGACCCCTATATGCATGGAATGAGTGCACCTGTTTTGATGAGATCTGCCCATACATTCCCAATGGTGTAGGTTGGGCAGAGCAGAGCTACAGTTGTGATGTTCATATGTAAAAATAAAAGGCTACACATGTACACACACATATTTATACCTTTTTCAGAGCGGGGATTCATTTACACTTTACAGAGGCTGGCTGGTTCTGGGAGCCTATTTAAAAAGGTACACAGACATCTTTGTACACAAATATCCTGTACACAAATATCCTGTTATGAAATTACTCTCACTACTGGCTGAAGTGCATACTTTAAGAGAACAGCTTTCAAAGATATTAACCTGAGTAAGTGTCTGAGGCTGAAAATTAAACTCCCTGCCCTTATCCACACACACCATCACGCATCAAGGAGCTGAGTTTACAAGCTATAAAGGGATGACCCTGGAGGTGAATGGAGGTCTGGCAAGGGAAATCCCCACAGACTTTCCCACACAGACTCTGTCCTCAGGTAAAGCAAATGTAAAGTCCAAGTGTACATGTAGCTACCAGCTTCACCAAAGCTCATTTTCAACGAGGAATAACATGAGGAGTTTCTCTTTGAAAGGTTTGAAGGTGACTGTAGAATTTCAAACTGCCTGGGCTTTTCAAAATAGCCTCTTTTATAACCCATAACACCAGATCCTACTTCACTTCAAGATAGGCTATCAACTATCATGCTACATGGTTCCGTTTTGCACTTATTTGCAACAAAATGTTTGACATTTTTTTTTCATATTTTTCTTCATCACTGGTACCTTGTGTATTAGGATTCTGGTTCTGCTAATCAGAGTTTCCAGGGAGTGGAGAAGTGGCCTAGTGGTTAGGGTGGTGGACTTTGGTCCTGGGGAACTGAGGAACTGAGTTCAATTCCCACTTCAGGCACAGGCAGCTCCTTGTGACTCTGGGCAAGTCACTTAACCCTCCATTACCCCATGTAAGCTGCATTGAGCCTGCCATGAGTGGGAAAGCATGGGGTACAAATGTAACAAAAAAAAATGCCACTCATACAATTGCAGTTTATTTGTAGCTCATGTTTCCCATAAATATAGTTCATAGCAGATTACAGTAAGATTCTAAAACACAATAGTCTAGGAAGTGTTATAATACAAAAAATACTTTAACCTTAAAGCAATATAACATACTAATAAAGAGAGACATGGAGCAACCATACTACTACTTGACATTTCTAAAGCGCTACTAGGGTTACACAGCGCTGTACAATTTAACATAGAAGGACAGTCCCTGCTCCAAGGAGCTTACAATCTAAAGGGCAAATGTACAGTCAGTCAAATAGGGGCAGTCTAGATTTCCTGAAAGGTATAAAGACCATGAGTCGGATTAATTCTTTCTCACATAGATCTGAAACAATAATGTCTTCAAACCTTTCTTAAAGGTGGTATAATATTTCTAAGAGTATCTGGTATCTGATCATGCAAATTTTCAGTGTGTCCTTGCTTTTCTAATGGAACTGTAAGACTTGCATATGTGCAGAGGTAGTAAAGAAGTGTTCACAGCAATCATAGGCAGGGCCGGATTAAAGCATAGGCAAACTAGGCATGTGCCTAGGGCTCAAAAAGATCAAGAGGTCTAGTGTACCAAAGCTTTTAAGCCAGCCCTTTTGTAATACTGGCTGACCAATCCCATCTGGTGTAGGCAATTAAGCACACATTTCATGACCACTCCATAGCCATGTTAACAAGCAGATGCAACACTCTCTAATTGTTCAGGAGAAAGGTCATTTTCTTCGTTGAAATGTTCCCTTCAACAGGAAAGAAGAAAAACTAAGGGGCACTTTTATTAAACCATGCATGCTTAGCTCAGGAACCAAAGGCTTACCGCAAAATGTGTCAAAGTGTTTTGCAGTAATTTGCCTGTCAGTGCACGCTAGTCGCACACTTTAATTTTTTTAAAAAACACTTCTGAGAGGAGCGTGTCATGGTCAGAGAATGAGTGTGGATCGAGCTAGCATGTTTGCATTAGCTCACACTAACTAGATAACGTAGAAGTAACGTGGGAGCACTTAGCAGCTCCTCAATAGGAAATTGTAAGTGCTCCCACATTATTATTTTTTTTGAAAGTCCCAAGTACTAATAGAAATATTAGCATGGGACCTCCTGGGGGAGGGGGAGCGGAAGGAGAAGGAGAGATGAGATGCTGGATGGAGGAAAGGGTGGGAATGCTTCATTGTGGACTTTTTTACAGCTAGTTTTCAATTCCAGTTTCTCCTCCTAATGGTTCCTGTTGTCTTGCATCCCTTTCACTGTTAAGCAGGATCCCATCTTTTCAGAAGGCAAACCCTGCAGACCTTCCCAACCCAAACAGAACTGCTTTCTAATTTAGAAGTCAGGAATTATTTGAAGTAAGCATATTTACATTCCAACTCATTACCAACATTTATTATTCTTACAGATCCACAGAATTCCTCTTTCTTTTAATAGTGATGAAAACTCTAGTTTATGCCTTCCATTCTCATCGCCATAATAATAATAATAATACTTCTTAGTGTTCATATAGTGCCACAAGACATGCAGTGATAGACATTGTTGATAAGTCCATGCCCAAAATAGCTTACCATTTAAGGGGCCCTTTTACAAAGTGGCGGTAAGCCCAACATGGGCTTACTGCTCGGTAAAAGGGAAGTACTGCCGGGCATCTGCAGCAGCCCAGTGGTAGTTTCCACCCCCAGCGTGCATTATATCCGGCACTACAAAAATATTTTTATTTTTGTAGCACCGGTGTATACCCGGTGGTAAGTGCTGCCCAGTTACCGTCAGGTTCGCTCAGGAGCCCTTACCGCCACCTAAATGGGTGGTGGTAAGTGCTCCCCCTGAAATGGCCATGTGCCACATGGCCATTTCCTGGAAAAAAAACAGACCTGCCTTTTACCTGCTGAGGTAAAAGGGGGCCTCGGCGCACATCAAAACCCCACACAGATGCCAGCGCAGGCTCCCTTTTGACACAGCTTCCTAAAAGGGGTCCTAAGTGAATACCTGAGTCAAAGGAAAATAAAGTAACTTATCATGTTGCATTGATACCAGTGAGAGATGTGAGAAGCGAACCCTCATTTTCCTGGCTTTAGACCCTAGCCTAATCCTTCCTATGCTTTTGTCCCCACACCCAGTTTTTCCATTGTCCCATACAACTTGACCATGCACTGAAGTAGGGAAGGGACGTAGGTCAACCAAACAAGTAGGACTCCAGAGGTGGAGCAATATATAAAATTGTATTGTCAAACCATAGATACAGTAGACTCAGCATGGGTCCCGTGTTTTGGCAACCAAGTGTCTTCTTCAGGAGTCTTGGTATCTGCATACATGAAATGCATTAAAAAAATAGGCATATATATATATATTAAATATATATCCTATATAATAAAACACACCTCCAACATTCTGAAGCTGACTGCATGGCTGAGGCATTCCTGCTCTCTGTATCCATCTCCTGAATTGACATCACGTACTTCCAGGTTCGTCACAAGCACAAGTGACCAACCACATGTGGTTTCTCAGCTTCAGAATGTTGGAGGTGCATTCTATTAAATGGGATTGGTTAGTTCCAGAGCTCAGCATCCTGCACAGTAACACTCAGACACCAGAGAAAGAGAGGGGGGGCTGACACCAGAGAGAGGGAGGGAGGGGGGCATGACACCAGAGGGGGGGTATCTCTGTCACACACACACTCTCTCTCTCTCACAGTCAATGTCTTTCTTTCTCTCTCTCACTCTCACACACTGTTTCTCACACACTCTATGTCTCACACTGTATCACATTCACTCTCTATGTGTCACACAGTCACTCACACTCCCATGAGAAAGTACTATCTGATATCTGTACTTGGTGAGTAATAAATTGCATTTCTCATGCTACATAGCCTTGGTTTATTTATTCCACCTATTAGGAGGTGGCTGGTCCATACAATTTTAGTAAGGGATAAATAAACCTAAATAAATTTTATATATATATATATATATATAAGAGAGAGAGAGAAAGAGAAAGAGAAAAAAATATGGATCTAAAACAAAGGATACATAATATTAAGAACAACATGCAAAAAATATGTACATAGAGCCAAGTGGAAAAAGTGGCCAAAGATATGAGTATCAAAAAATGTTTTTATAACTACTGTATAATTTATAAATACTGAGATCTGTGTAAAAAGTAAGAAAGTAAGACATAAGTATTTATGTGCAAGTGAAAGTGAAAGAGTATGATAAACATCTCTCTATATAAAATGCACCTCCAACATTCTAATGAAGCCTCACTTTCCCAACGTTCTAAAGTGAGGTGGCAGAGATCACTTTTTGAACATCAGTGTTTGCCCCGCCCACACGCTGCTGATTGGCTGTGCCTCAGGTGATGCACACAAAGTACGGTTCCACCTCCCAAACACTCACATGGACTTAGAAACCACCAAGCCTTTGAATGGGACCGGTGCTGCAGAGGAGCAGGAGTGGGACAGCGAAGAAAATGCAGCGGCGTTCAGGAAAAAAAAAAAACACACACGAGTCCCGCCCCTTCCTGAGGAGGGGGTAGCTACCAGCAAGGGGACCAACCGTGAGGAAAGCGCAGACGAAGAACGCCACTAAACAACCACTACATCGCGGACCTTACTCTGCAAGCTGTTCATGCAGTGAGTCTCCAAGCCGGCGTTCAGTGCCTACAACAGAGACTTCCAAACACATGCGCCCTCAGCCCCGCCCCCCCTACAGAACGCCACCCACATTCCACACTAAAACCAAACCAACCAACCCCCCCCCCCCCAAAAAAAAACCACCCAAACGGAAACCTCCGGCGCCCAAACCCCCCCCCTAAAAAAACGGATCACAGCCCACCTGAGTGCCCAGCTGAAATCAGTGCCTACAAGGAGACCTCCAGACACATGCGCCCTCAGCCCCGTCCCCCCCTACAGAACACCACCCACATTCCACACTCGAAAAAAAACCCATATCTACTCCTACTGCCTGCCTGCAACGGATCCCTCTGGTTTCAACAAAAATACAAGTGCCTACAAATACCACATCAGAGTGCCCTGCTGAATTAAGATTACTGTATCACACTCACACGCAGAGAATCACCCCCTACCAGCCACAAAAAAACCCCACATCTAATATGGACAATCAGCATCACTCACTAACACACATACATACAACCAAACTGCCCACCACCCAAAATGCCACACACTGCCATGGACAGACAACATCTTGCTTTCACACTCATACACACACACTCCCTCCCCCAACTCCCTTAATACAAAAACTGAAACAGTAAAAACCTACATCTCTCTCTTACAAACACCCACAGACTCCCATAATCCCCCCCAAAAAAAACACAAACACTCATACAGAACAACCCTACCCCACAAACACCCCCCTACAAACACCCCCCCACAAAATGGCACACACACCCACAGACACCCACAACCCCCTCAAAACCACAAACACTCATACAGAACAACGCTACCCTACCCCACAAACACCCCTCCCCCCCAAAAAAAATAGCATACACCCATAGACCCCCACAACCCCCCCTCAAAACCACAAACACTCATACAGACTTTACAACTTAAAAAAAAAACTCTTTTCCTTTTTAAAAAAAAAATATCTCTTAATATCAAACAGAAAAAGAAAACAAACAAAAAAAAAAACACATGCTAGCGCCCGTTTCATTTGTTTTGGAAACGGGCCGTTTTTACTAGTATATAATAAAACACCATATCTGAAAACATGACTAGTTTACGGAAAGGAGAGTAGAACCATAACTAACCTGTCTGGTATCTCAGAGATAGTTATTCAAAAAGGTATACCGCAAAGTTCTTACCACTGAGAAACGCACAAAACAATAAGCTGAAAAGTTTAATAAAGAATGCAATGCACACAGGAAAGTTCTAATACTCTGCCCTTTTTAAATGTACTGTATTAAATAGAACTGAGCAGAGAACCAAAAAATGGTACAACAAGCTCAAAAGAACAACTAATAATCTCTAAGAAAATATGTGATTTAGTAAAACTGCAGCAGTATGCACCTCTGAAGAAAAATAATAATTGTAATACATAATGAAGCATAAAACCACGCATTCAAGAAACACAAAACAAACACATACAATACAAAGGGGTCCTTTTATTAAGTTGCAGGAAAAAGGGTCCTGCAGTAGCAGTGGGGGCCATTTTTCCCACGCGCCTGGGCCCTTTTTCCCGCAGCCAGTAAAAGCCCCCCCAAAAAATGGCCATGCAGTGGGGAACCCTTACTGCCACCTATTGAAGTGGTGATAAGGATTCCCGCACTAACCTGGCAATAACTGAGCAGCAAGCGGTGATGCTCGATTACTGCCAGGTTATCGCCGTGCAAGCCATTTCCAGGGGTTATCTTTTTCCCCTAGAAATAGTGCACGCTTGGCACGGGACTACCGCTGACAGCTGCATTGCAGGGGCGTAGCCAGACAGCAGATTTTGGGTGGGCCTAGTCAAGAAGTGGGTGGGCACCAAGTGTTCTTCGCCCCCCCCCCCCCCAAAAAAAAAAAACATATCTCAGCTGGTGGGAAAATGCTTCTCTCCACCTTGGCAGTCTGCAGCAAGCATGTGGTGAAAACTGAGAATACCCAGGTGCCAGTATCGTAGATAGCAGCATTTTTGTTACCATCAGGGGGAAGTCTTCAACTAGCAGAGCTTGGGATCCCCAACAGCTACCGTTAAACGTGTGCTACTGTTGAGTGGGCCTGAGCCCTAAGTGAGTGGGCAGGGGCTGTTCTAAGGGTCAGGCCCACCTTTGGCTACGCCACTGCCGCATTGGGCAGGCGGCAGTCCCAGAAAAGCAAGCGGTAAGTCTGCATTGGCCCTTTGTAAAAGGGCCCCAAAATGAGGATGTGTCATCGGGTATCTCAGCATATGCTGGCACTGGAATAGGACGGAAAAAGGTTTCAAACATTACTGATTGGGACAGGCTGACTAGATATAAAAAGAAAAGGATCACAAGATCTTTGGGAGTCTTTTACTAAGCAGTGGTAAGCCCAACGCGGGCTTACCATTCACCAAACCAGAAGTACCGCTGGGCTACTGCAGCAGTGGTAGTTCCCACCCCCAGTGCATGCCATTACCTGACGGAAATCGGGCAGTGCGCACCGCCGGGTTAGCTCGGGAACCCTTACCGCCACCTCAATGGGTGGTGGTAAGTGCTTCCCCCCAAAAAATAGCCGCAAGACAAGTACTTCACTTGCCACATGACTATTTTTTTTTTAAAACAGCCTCTTACCCACCTCAGTAAAATGGGGCCCCAGTGCAATGTCAAAAACACACGATGATGCCAGCACAGGCCCCCTTTTGCCACAGCTTAGTAAAAGGATCCCTCTATATTTTAAGACATCACAGGATCATAAACATTTCTAAAAGAGCTGTACTAAGGGTCAACACACCAAACCTAAAAAAAAAAACCAGGGGTACAGTAAAAAGCGGAGTTAAAGATAAAAAGACAAGACTTGAATATGAGACTAAAAATATGAAAAGGAAAATTGTATTGAAAAGCCGCCGAAAAAGTCTGAAAAGTATAGAATTCATTCCCAAAACTAGCAACAATATCTGCCAGCAAACTAAAATCCTTGTTTATAGAGACATTGTGGCTACACACCGAGCATAAACACAGGGAAAATTGACTTGAGGCATTAAACAGAAAAAGAGCCATAAATCCTAAATGATCTTCCCACATTGCTATGAGATCAAGCAATAGCCATGCCCAGCAACTAGAACCAAGATTTGTAGCTTATGAGCTCTGGCGGAGTAAAGATCACACTCCTAAGAGCAGAATCAGGTGCATTTTTGGTATGTGCTAAAAATAAGTGTATGTTAAGTGCTAGAGATGCCCATACATTCCTATAGGCGTCTCTAGCATTTAGCATGCACTAAAAACACTAACGCAGCTTAATAAAAGACCCCCCATAATTTGTCGTTACTATTATTAGCATTTATATAGCGATACCAGACGCATGCAGCGCTGAACACCTGACACAGAGAGACAGTCCCTGCTCAATAGAGCTTACAATCTAAAGTAACACAGAGAGACAAGACAATTAAGGGCGAGGGAAGTACTGGGTGAGAAGGAACAAGGGGGGCGAGGCAAATGAGTAGTGGCTAGGAGCCAAAAGCAGCAGTGAAAAGGTGGGTTTTCAGCATAGATTTGAAAACACCTGTCTTTACTAGGCAGCTCATTTGAAACTGCATTAGCTTGCCACAAGACACAGAAAGCATATAACCCAGGTCAAATACAGTGCAAATGAAGAGCTTTAGATGTAGTTAAGCTAAGAAATACATTAGACAATGCATCAAGAATATGAAGATTGCAAATAATCTTCTCAATAATATTACAGAAAGATTGTGTGATGCACAATGAAATATAGTTTATAAAAAGACTGAAGGTAAAAATAGAAATATAGAAAAGAAAATAAGATGATACCTTTTTTATTGGACTAACAATACTTTTTTTAATTAGCTTTCGATGGTAACCCTTCTTCTTTAGATTCTGATCTGAAGAAAAAGGGTTACCTTCAAAAGCTAATCAAAAAATGTCTTGTTAGAACAATAAATAAGGTATCATCTTATTTTCTTTGCTATGTTTTGTTTTATTTCTATGTATTACCTTTAAAAGTGAACTAAAGCAGCTACCATACCACTTTACTTAAATAGACTGAAGAAAAAGACCAAAGTTCATTGCTAATGCGATCATTCATAAGAACATAAGCACTGCCATACTAGGACAGACCGAAGGTCCATCAAGCCCAGCATCCTGTTTCCAACAGTGGCCAATCCAGGTTACAAGTACCTGGCAAGATCCCAAACAGTAAAACAGATTTTATGCTGCTTATCCTAGAAATAAACAATGGATTTCCCCAAGTCCATCTTAATAATGGCTTAAGGACTTTTCTTTTAGGAAGTTATCTAAACCTTTTTTTAAACCCTGCTAAGCTAACAGCTTTTACCACATTCTCTGGCAACGAATTCCACAGAGTTTAATTATACATTGAGTGAATAAATATTTTCTCCGACTTGTTTTAAATTTACTACTTTGTAGCTTCATTGTGTGCCCCTTAGTCCAGTTATTTTTTGGAAAGAGTAAACAAGTGATTCATGTGTACCAGTACCACTCCACTCATTATTTGATAGACCTCTATCATATCTCAGTCAACAATGATGCAAAAGAACTGATGCAGCTGAAAATTGTTTGACATGCCAAACCACAAAACGAATATTTCCTAATCTATTAAAGATGCAAAGAGAAGACTGATCGAAAAGCACGGTGAAGCTCATAAAGCTGGCTGAGATTGTCTGCAAAAATGAGAAACTGAAATTCTTTGACCACCTTCACTTCTTAGCACAATGCACGAAAGGAATATTTTACATAGTTCACACCCTCCAGGCGAAGCAGAATAAAACCCCTGGCCTGATTCCAACCCCATTATCAAAGGACCACTCACCCAATCTAAAAAAGCAGCTTTTCATCAATTTATCATTAACAAGAGCATTACAATATAATGTAGGGAAATGACTTTCCACCGGGGATTCGGTTAATGGGAAGCTGGAACCAGATAACAAGCATGGCAGTGGCTATGCCACAGTAGGTGAAGATAATATACATATATTTTAGGCAAGCAAGCCTGCACTGCAGCTCTTCTGCTGTTGATGAGATTCCTGAAACAGTACAATTTTATGAAATAGCAAGAAGAGTTTAGCTTTGCTTTCTATCTGCTTCCTTTGTCATTTTGGAACTGGCTGAGAGTGTCCAGTGATGATAAAATTAACTTTAAAATGCATTTAGAAAAACAGGAGAAGCTATTTTTTTCCCATTTCTTACTGCATTCCTTAGTAGTTTACTACAGCTTAGTAAAAGGGTCCTTACTGCGGCAATTCAAGAACTGCAACTTAGTGGAACTGGATTTCATCTCTTTGCCTTTAATGCTCCTTAGGACACAATAGTAAGGAAAACTAAAATTTATGCATGTATTTTGTTTATTTCAAAATTTGGTCCATCCTCCTGACAGCACTCACAGCTGGATACAGAAAAGCATGCATGAAACATAAAGCACTTATGTAACGTACTCATAATTAAATAAAATATAAAAACAATAACATAAAACCTTAAAAAAAATTGTACCACTATATATCAGTTGCCTTTTTAAAGGTTTTAATCTTTGTTGAAGATTCACTTTCTCGTTCTAGGTTTTGGTTCCAAGGGCCCTGTTTACTAAGGTACACTAGCAATTTTTAGCATGTGCTAATGCTAGAGACACCCATAGGAATATATACTACTACTTATTTCTATAGCGCTAGTAGACGTACACGGCGCTGTAGACTTCAACATGAAGAGACAGTTCCTGCTCAACAGAGCTTACAATCTGATTAGGACAGACAAACAGAATAAGTAAGAGATATGGGAATTATTAAGGTGGGAATGATAAAATATGGGTACTGAACAAGTGAGTAAGGTTTAGGAGTTAAAAGCAGCATCAAAAAGGTGGGCTTTTAGCCTAAATTTGAAGACGGTCAGAGATGGAGCTTGATGTACCAACTCAGGAAGTCCATTCCAGGCATATGGTGCAGCAAGATAAAAGGAACGGAGTCTGGAGTTAGCAGAGGAGGAGAAGGATGCAGATAAAAGAGATTTACCCAGTGAACGGAGTTCCCAGGGAAGAGTGTAGGGAGAGATGAGAGTGGAGAGGTACTGAGGAGCTGCAGAATGAATGCACTTGTAAGTCAGTAAGAGGAGTTTGAACTGTATGCGGAAAGGGATAGGGAGCAGGGAGCCAGTGAAGTGACTTGAGGAGAAGGATAATATGAGCATAGTGACACTGGCGGAATATATGACGTGCAGCAGAATTTGAACAGATTGAAGAGAAGAGAGATGGCTAAGTGGGAGACCTGTGAGAAGCAAATTGCAATAGTCTAGGCGAGAGGTGATAAGAGTGTGGATAAGAGTTCTGGTAGTGTGCTCGGAAAGGAAAGGGCGAATTTGGTGATATTATAGAAAAAGAAACAACAGGTTTTAGCAGTCTGCTGAATATGTGCAGAGAAGGAGAGAGAGGAGTCGAAGATGACCCCAAGGTTACGAACTGATGAGACAAGGAGGATGAGAGTGTTATCCACAGAAACAGAGAATGGGGGAAGAGGAGAGGTTGGTTTAGGGGGAAAGATAAGCAGCTCAGTCTTGGTCATGTTTAGTTTCAGATGGCAATGAGACATCCAGGCAGCAATGTCAGACAGGCAGAGTGATACTTTGGCCTGGATTCCTGCTGAGATTTCTGGTGTGGAGAGGTAGATCTGGGAGTCATCAGTGTAAAGGTGATACTGAAAACCATGGGATGAGATCAGAGTACCAAGGGAAGAAGTATAGATGGAGAATATTGGTGTCTTTTAGCATTAGTGCATGCTAATTTTTAGCATGAGCTAAAAACACTAGCACACCTACAGTGCCCCTAGGTTTTGGGCCTGCGGCTTTGTTGTTATGCAAGGTTTTTTTATTGATTTTGACATTAAAGATACAACAAATGAAATCATATCAAAAATGTACATGACATAACTAAGTAAAATTAAAACAAGAATGAGGCATTTCAGATGCATAATATAGAATAGTGAAATATCAAGTGAAGGCATTATGATACGGAAAGCAACGGTGCCTGGAAGATATTTTTCTAGTTCGGACTATATTTCTTTCTTACGTAGTGTGAAGCCAAGCTTATCAGCAATAGACATTTCAAAACTGTAACATTGCATCAAAACTTTTGCCACCAAAAGTTTACATTGAGTAAATTATTATTTTTCCAATTATAAAGTATCATTTTCAAAGCATTATAATACATTTGTCAAAGAGTTTTCTTTGGAAATCAGTAAGGTCATTTTAATAGAATTAGATTTGAGTATGATAGATGTGTAGGATACCGCTGACGAAAAAGATGATGTTTTTAATGCTAGACCAGCCTTCAGACCAAAAGGCAAACATGGAGGAGTGGCCTAGTGGTTAGGGTGGTGGACTTTGGTCTTGAGGAACTGAGTTCAATTCCCACATCAGGCACAAGCAGCTCCTTGTGACTCTGGGCAAGTCACTTAACCCTCCATTGCCACATTGAGCCTGCCATGAGTGGGAAAGTGTGGGGTACAAATGTAACAAAAAAAAACTTTTTGAAAATCATATGTTTACGGTTACCTTGTGCACGAGTTGCAGTTTACTACTTTTTTAAATTGTTGTACACTACACTGATTAGGGGTGATAGCGGTTAATAAGGATTATTTGATATGATTCTTGTAGTCCCAGATTGGGAGAAAAAGTAGATTTTAAGAGGATTATGTATATTGAGAAAGCTACATGGCCATTAGCTAAGAATGAAGCTGCTAAATTAGGTAAAGAAGGAGCTTCATTTTGAACATTAGTTAATATGTGGAAAGAGCTTAACAGTGTTGTAACTGTAGCCGTCTAACATAGTGTGAGGAAGGAATTGGGAGCATTGTTGTAAGTTTTGAAATATTGAAATAATAATGATAATCTCTGGGTTATGTCTGTGCAAGCCATTGCCAGGGGTTTTCTTTTTCCCCAAGAAATGGTGCATGCTGGGGCAGGACTACTGCTGGCAGCCATGTTGGGCTAGCAGTAGTCCCAGGTGAGCGAGAAGCCCGCATTGGGCTTACCGCCACTCTGTAAAAGGGCTTCAAAATGAGGATGTGTCATCAGGTATCTGTTAATATGTGTTACAACTTCAGACCCCTCCACTGGAATAGTGGTGGGCCGAGCTCTATAGCCTAAGCTGCTGTAAAACACTGACTAGGCCTAAAAATCTGATGATGGCCTTGCAGCTGAGTGCCTGTGGAAGCAGGACCGGTTGGCAAGCCTTATCAGGATCTGGTGTGACATTCAAATACAGTGTAAGGGCCAAGATGGAGGAATTAATGGTTAAAATAGTAAGAAGTTACTATTTTAACCATTAATTCCTCCATCTTGGCCCTTACACTGTATTTGAATGTCACACCAGATCCTGATAAGAAGTTAGGTTCATAAAATGGAGTCTGGTTTTGGAAAGATGGTGTCTTGTTCATGAAACATGAATATTGGTCTCTGTATCTCAGATAAGTTGTTTACAACTCAGGAAATTAGTTATGAAGAAATAGGTGAAAGGAGGGAGGAATGGGCATCTGATCTGCGGTTAAGCTAACTGTCAGAAAGTATGATTCACATATGAAAAAAATTGTGTGCCCATGGGCAGAAGAGGGTATTTAAGATCTGCAAATCTAGGCAGAGTTTGGAATTTTCCCCAACTCTACCCAGAGGGCAGAACTACGGTCGGTCCACCTGAGATTCTGACTGATGAGCGTGCCAGATTGATTGAACTTGCATTGGGTGAGAATTAAAATCATTGTTACCACCTATCTCCCTTGTTGTGTTATTCATTCCTTGGCTACATACCTATCTCTCTGAAAACACCTACACAAACAAAATAACTCTCTATGATATTCACATAAGTGAGGAAACTCCTACCCAATTACCCATAATGTGGGAGCGTAGATGCACAAAGATGCACTTAGGTGCTAGGAGTCAGAAAGCCGAGGTTCCATTTAACAGACTTAAAATGAGCCTTCTGAAACCAACTCTTCACCTCCGTGGGCACGGGTCACCCGGAGATCTAGAGAGGGTACATTAAAACATATCTCAATATATGCTGGTACTGGAATAGGAAAGTCAAGCTATCAGAGGAAAAATGTTTCAAACATTACTGATTGGAACAGGCTAACTAGATAAAAAAAAAAAAAGGATCACAATATCTATGGAGGTCCAAATTCCAAGATTTTCTCATTCTTTCTTGATAACATTGTGGCATAGATCTTATAATCAACATTCAATAATGAAAAAGGCCTTTAATTTTGAACCAGTTTAGGATCTTTTTTTGGTTTTGGTAAAACTGTAATGATCACTTCTGAAAAATGGGTATTTTTCTCATTATCATATTCAATCAATGAGAAGAAAGAGTAAGTAGGGGATCATTTTTTCCAAAAAGTTTGTAAAATTCACAAGGTATTCCATCAGGTCCTGGTGCTTTTCTGGATTTTTAACTTTTAATCACTTCTAGAATATCTTGGGTGAAGCGATTTTGCAAGAGATCATTATCAATTTTTGACCACTGAGGTTTGGGCAAGGATTATAAAAACTGTTCTAATGTGGTTGAGTCTGATGAACTCTCTGAGGTGTATAATTCTGAGTTAAATTTGTGGAAAATATGTCTAAAGACAAGGTTGCTAGAGAGCCATTAGGATTAGACAAAGCTAGGATCTGAGTTTTAAGTTTCTTTCTCTTAAGATAATTTGCTAACATTCTGCTACATTTATTATCTTCAGCATACTGGTAAAGATTTCATTGTCAGCCTTTGAGCTTAGAATTGTATTTGTAATTATAAACTAGTAAATATGGGTTAATATAGATCTATTATTTGAATGAATGAACTTGGTTTCTAATTGTTTAATTTGTTAGTCTAGATTATTTAGTTGGGCGTTTCTTTTTTTATTCAAGTGTGAAGCAATCAAAATGAATTATATTTGTTATACTAGCAACATTGTGGTATTGGATAGTTGAGCAGTTATAGTAAATGTGAAAAATCATGCCTCATTTTAACAATGGCACAAACTGCAAAAAGAACTAAATAGAAGTTCAGCCTAAACAAAATGAAAAAACAGTAGGCTACTCAAGAAATCATCCCTCCTTTAAAAATAATAGAGATGTTTCAGAAACGTGCAAGGCATACTTTCAAAAGCATTTAGACTTACAAAGTTCCATAGGTTACTATGGAACTTTGTAAGTCTAAGTGCTTTGAAAATGAGCCCACACAGTAACTAGGTTAAACTGGAATGAAAATTGTGAGTTAGACATGTGAGAAGTGAACCAGCATATCTAAAGGACACTAATTTTAAGAAAAACAGTTCTTAAAATTAGCATCCTTTAGATATACTGGTGTAACACAAAACTCATAGAAACACAATTCAATATTATATGTCTCAGTATACCTTATTTCCATGTGATGAAACAAGGTAAAATATAAAAACCTTGTTGTAAGGAAAACGATATGATTGAGGATGTACTCGATTTAGGGGTCCTTTTACTGAATTGCACTGAAAAGTGGCCTGTGCTGATGTAGATGTGTGTATTGGACGCGCGCAGCTTCATTTTTCAGCATACCTGCAAAAAAAGCCCTTTGGGGGGGGGGGCTGAAAATGGACGTGTGGCAAAATGAAAATTGGCGCACATCCATTTTGGGCCTGAGACTTTACCACCACCCGTTGACTTAGCAGTAAGGTCTCATGTGTTAACCAGGCAGTAATCGTCAATGCGCATACAATGCCGATTACCACCCGGTTTGCACTGCGTGCCGGAAAATTTCTGCCCAGTCCATGTGGTAGCCGGGACGCAGTTCCGAATTGGCACATGTTGGGCGCACTTAGGCACCTACATGGCTCAGTAAAAAGACCCCTCAGTGTGACATTATTCAACGATAAACCACATTATCAAGTGTGATATAATTCTCCTAGAAGGTCCTAAAGGAGTAATATAATCCTATATAATAATTCTCACCACCAACATTCTAATGTGGGACTGCCTGTGTCCATGGCTCCTGGAGTTGCTGAGCTAGGTTCCGTAGCCAGGATGATGTCACTCACAGGTGATTCCAAGGCAAGGGGGGGAGTAGGGAAACACGCTCCGCGTGTTTCCCTACTCCTCCCCCTGCCTGGGAATCAGCTGTCAGTGCGCCACTCCCTGCCACTTCGGAGCAAGTGGCAGGGAGCGGCGCATAAAAAAACTACAAGCGTCGTGCCTCCCTTCCTCCCTCCCACCCGTCCACTGCCAGCCCTCCTGCTTATGATTTTTTTGAAGTCTCACTTACCCAGTCTGGGTTATGGCTGACGACGACGATGATGACGGCGGCGGCGGCAGCAGCTTTGGTAAACGACGTACAGGCTCGGCCCATCTGTCTCTCAGCTCTGGTCCCGCCCTTGTGGAAACAGGAAATGAGAGTGGGACCAGAGCTGAGAGACAGAGACGGGCCGAGCATGTACGCAGTTTACTGATGCTGCTGCTGCTGCCACTGCCATCGTCATCGTCGTCGTCAGCCGTAACCCCAACTGGGTGAGACTTCAAAAAATCATAAGCAGGGGGCTGGCAGTGGACGGGAGGGAGGGAGGAAGGGAGGCACGATGACCCTTGACACCTATATTTAAAAAAAACCTGCAGCCACTAAGGAAGATACAACTAATTATAGACCAGTGGCATCTATACCTTACTTTAAAGTAATGGAGGCAGTAGTAACATGACAATTAGTGGCCCACTTAGATCAATTTAATTTGTTACATTCATCACAGTCAGGATTCCATGCTGACCATAGCACAGAAACCTTATTGATCTCATTGTTAGATTACAGGTCTCTTAAGTATCGATCAGAGAGCTCTCATTATGCAATCAGATTTATCCAGTGCTTTTGATTTGGCTGATTATAAGGTTTTACTGGAAATTCTTGGTAAATTTTGGTGTCACAGGTAATGTTATGTCCTGGTTTAAGAGTTTCTTGACTACAAGATCGTATTGTGTTAAACTTCAAGATCAAATATCCGAGGCTGTGTCTCTCTGTGTGTGACACACACACACACAATCAATCAACATTCTGTCTTTCTCCAACACACACACACTTTGTCACAGTCTCTCTCTCTCACTCACACACACACATACACTCGCACATTCACTCTCTCTCTCTCTCTCTCTCACACACAGTCACTGTCAAACACACTCTGTCAAACATACACACTCAAAGGAAAACCTTGCTAACGCTCATTTCATTTCTTACAGAAACGGGCCTTTTTTACTAGTAGTTCAATAAAAGATTAAATGCAAAAGCAGGATTCAATGGTATTCAAACTGGGAAGAAGAATCTTCTTAGGTGGTAATGCTGGAACATATAAAATTTTGGTTTGGTTTGGTAAATGTTTTTAAGTGTTGCTCTGGTCCTGAGAGAAGACATACAGTTGATTTAAAAATGAGGTTGTGAAATCACAAGTATTGAGAATGCTCGCTTTGTGTGTTGTTTAACAAGTCAGAGTGTTATGCACAAGTAAATCAGTTAAATTGCTGTTTAAGAAAATCATACCCTATTTTCAGCCATCCATACTTGAAGTGTCACGTTGATCCCCAAAATTTGTAGATCATCAGGATTGTCAACTGTGTGCATGCTGTTGTTAAGCATTATGGTTATACGCATAGGATATTGTAGGCCAAAACAAGCTCCTGATGACTCAAGCCGTGATACCAATTCTAGAAACTGCTTGCAGCCATGGATTTAGCAAGATCAGGTACTATTAAGATTTTTTTTTTCCTTCCAATTGAAGATTGGGTGTTGTTTGCACTGAGGTCAAAATTTGAAGTGCTTGTGGAAATCTTAGCAATTTTGCAGTGACAGGTCTACGATACTTAATATCATGTTTAGGATGTGAAGGAAAATGGTGAGCATATTCAAACTCTAATGGATGATCCAGATTTATATTTAATAGTTTATGAAGCCAGGAAGTCAAAAATCCAGACATATCTTGTCTTTCTAGGCCTTCTTGAAGACCTAGTATGTGAGTGCCGTTTCTCCAACTTCTGTTTGATAAATCTTCTATATCTTGTTCAAGCTTTTGGGTCTATGTTTGACGGTGAGAAAGCATTTGCTCATTTTGTTGAGAGCATGTTTCTAGGTTTTCTAAACAAATTTGGAAGTCTGTGACTGATGAAGTAAGAGCTGTGAGGTCTATATTCGGGTCATAGGTAGCCTCGTAGCATTTTGCAATTAATTCTCACAGAGGTCTGATTTCTTCCATTTAGAGCTCTAAGGAAGGGGCAGACACTTTTCCTGGTGTCTTTTCTCTGGGGACAGAGAATCATTCTTGGATCAGTTAGAGCCTGCAGGTATTAAGATTCTGATATCTTGTTTTGCTCATTTAAAAGAGGACATCATCCAATAAAGGTAGAAGCAATTTTTATGAAAAAACTGTAAAATTAGCTTAAGTAGAAATGACTATCTAGAAAACGAGGGAGGGAGCAAAAACCCTACACAGCCATCTTGGTTAACAGCTCACTAGCGCCTCCCTGGGCCTTTGGCTTTGATCAGGGATTCATCAGACACACTTTTGTTATGGATGTGTTCCTTGTTGCTTATTACTATCCTATTTTTAATGGAGTTCTTTTATCTTTTAATTATATCTTTTGTGGTTTTGATTGTAAACTACTTTGACCTGCTTATGAGTGGGCCAATGCTCAAAACGTAATGCTGGTGCTAGTGATTGCAGAATGCTCAAAGGGCTCTAGCAATGGAGACAACGTGCGTGTCAAGGATTAGCGCAAATAGCATGCAAATGTAGTCAAATGGATGTTAATGAGGTCATTTCCTATTCCCTCCCAATGCTCAGAGAACAGGACCCAAAACAAAGAAACCAATGTGCGCGAGTCAGGGCAAACCTGAAAGTGAAAGCTGAAAGTTCCTGTGCTTAAATATAAGCCTTCCAAGTTAAAAACAAAATTGAAAAGCATATATTTAAAGGCACAGAAAACAGGCGCTAAAGTGTGCTTTATTTTGGGGTTCACCTGGCACGTGTGCACAAGAATTACACGTGTGCCAAACACATTCCCCCCTCCCCCGCCTTTCTTTCGCTTTTACAGTGCACGTATAATTTGAATACCATATTTTTTGAGCATTAGTGGTATGCAGTGTTCTGGCGATATGGGTTCTGCACTGTCGGCTTTGCCGCAGGAGTTCTGAGCATCAGCCCACAGAAAAGGCAGAATAGCAAGTTATTTTAAACATTAAACAGACCTGAATACAACTTCATCCGTTAGCAAAACAAATCAACTGTTTAAAAAGAAAAGTACTGTTAGCTTGTCTGAATTCTACTCACTAAAGGTGGGAAAAATCTAATAAATGACAAACAATTAAGCATCAATCAGTCTATATGCTGAAGGGATTTTGTTCCACAGCAAATTAACTGAATGAGGCCAAGCACAGAGTCTTTCTCTTTCAATCCAGAGTTCTTTGGGAAAGTAAACAGCCTCTCTCTCTTCTTGTGAACACAAGTGATGACTGGGCACATAAAATAGCAGTTTCGTAAACAAATAACCAGGCATATTACCGTGGTAAATCTTAAAAGCCAAGAGCAACAAGTTAAAGAAAGTCATTTCACAATAGGAAACCAATGAAAACGGTAACGGAATTCAAACATGCGTGGGATAAGCATAAAGGAATCCTGTGCCGAAGGAATGGATCCTCAGGAGCTTAATCAAGATCGGGAGGCGGGGCTGGTGGTTGGGAGGCGGGGATAGTGCTGGGCAGACTTATACGGTCTGTGCCAAAGCCGGTGGTGGGCAGCGGGACTGGTGGTTGAGAGGCAGGGATAGTGCTGGGCAGACTTATACGGTCTGTGCCAGAGCCGGTGGTTGGGAGGAGGGGCTGGTGGTTGGGAGGCGGGGATAGTGCTGGGCAGACTTATATGGTCTATGCCCTGAAGAGCACAGGTACAAATCAAAGTAGGGTATACACAAAAAGCAGCAAATATGAGTTATCTTGTTGGGCAGACTGGATGGACCGTGCAGGTCTTTTTCTGCCGTCATCTACTATGTTACTATGTTACAATGCAGAGAAATAAGAATTGATAAGTTATGCTCTCTTGGACCAGTGTTAGTAAAGAGACTTGTTGTATTTTGTACATGTTGCAGTCTTTTCTGGCTTTTTTTTACAGCCCTTGAAACAGGGCATTACAATAATCTATGGGTAAAATAACATATGCATTTAGGGGTCCTTTTACTAAGCTGCAGTAAAAGGGGCCTGCGCTAGCGTCAGCATGTGTTTTTCATTTGCGCTGAGGCCCCCTTTTTCTGCCATGGGTAAAAGGCTGTCCATGTTTGGGAAAAAGAAATGGCCATATGGTAAGTGAACCACTTACCACATGGCTATTTCGGTGGGGAGCCCTTGCCACCACTCACTGAGATGGCAGTAAGGGCTCCCATGCTAACCTAACGGTAACCGGGCAGCGCCGCTTACTGTCGGGTATGTTCTGGCACTACAAAAATGGGACATATTTTTGTTGCGCCAGAAATGGCGCGTGCTAGGGGTGGGAACTACCACTGGGCTACCAGATTGGCATGTGGCAAGCCCACAGTGGGCTTACCACTGCTTAATAAAAGGGCCCCTTAGTAGTTTAACCAAATTCTTTTGTTCACTGTCTCATTTCACACTGTAGAAGGATTTTATCAGTGAAAATACTGCAATATTTTGAAAAGAGAAAACAGGGCCGCCGAGAGACTGGGCTGGGCCGGGCCCGGGGCAAGGCCGCCCCTGCCGCCGCCACCACCACCCCCCCAGAGGACATTGTCATCGCCGCCCCCCTCCGTCTATCTCCGGGCCGGGCCACCCTTAATTCAAATCATAGTGCCTCACCTCAACTTCGCTCCATGTGAAAGAAGCGCGGCAGTCTGCAGATCACCTCCCTTCGGGCCTTCCCTCCCTGTGTCTCGCCCTCGTCTGATGTAACTTGCATGAGGGCGGGACACAGGGAGGGAAGAACCAAAGGGAGGCGATCTGCAGACTGCCACTGCTGCGCTTCTTTCACACGGAACAAGGTCGAGGTGAGGCGCTATGATTTGAATTCAGGGGGGCCTGGCCCGGTGGGGGACGTAGCGGGGACGGGTGGAGGGCCCAGGGAATTTTGTCCCCCCTGCCCCCACCCCTCAGCGGCCCTGGAGAAAACACTAGGAATGTACATTCTTTTGAAACAATATTGTGGTAAATGTCAACAACATTAAAATAGTGCTTACTATAGCAAATCAGTGCTCACCATTGTGAAATAGCATGCATTATTGCATAACAGTGCATATTGATTCATATTGTGCACTATTGATGACGTGGAGGGGCATAATCGAACATGGCCGGCCATCTCTCGGGCCGCCCTAGGGAAGCGGCGGAACACATCGTATTATCAAAAAAGATGGCCGGCCATCTTTTGTTTCGATAATACAGTTGGGGCTGGCCAAATGTCAGAGATGGCCGGGTTTGAGATGACCAGCATCGGTTTTCGCCGATAATGGAAACCGATGCCGGCCATCTCAAACCCGGCCAAATCCAAGGCATTTGGTCATGGGAGGGGCCAGCATTCGTAGTGCACTGGCCCCCCTGACATGCCAGGACACCAACCGGGCACCCTAAGGGGCACTGCACAGGACTTCACAAATTGCTCCCAGGTACATAGCTCCCTTCCCTTGGGTGCTGAGCCCCCCAAAACCCACTACCCATAACTGTACACCACTACCATAGCTTTTATGGGTGAAGGGAGGCACCTACATGTGGGTACAGTGGGTTTCATGTGGGTTTTGGAGGGCTCCCATTTACCACCACAAGTGTAACAGGTAGGGGGGGGCTGGGCCTGGGTCCGCCTGCATGAAGTGCATTGCAGTACCCCCTAAAACTGCTCCAGGGACCTGCATACTGCTGTCATAGAGCTGGGTATGACATTTGAGGCTGGCAAAAAATGTTTTTATTTTTTTTTAGGGTGGGAGGGGGTTGGTGACCACTGGGGGAGTATGGGGAGGTCATCCCCGATTCCCTTCGGTGGTCATCTGGTGAGTTGAGGCACCTTTTTGAGGCTTGGTCCTAAAAATAAATGGACCAAGTAAAACCGGCCAAATGTTCGTCAAGGCCGGCCTTCTTTTTTCCATTATAGGGCGAAGGCGGCCATCTCTTAACCACGCCCCTGTCCCGCCTTCGGTACACTGCCGACACGCCCCCTTGAACTTTGGCTGGCGCCGCAACCAGTGGCGTAGCCAAACAGCCAATTTTGGGTGGGCCTGAGCACAATGTGGGTGGGCACAAAATTTTCTCTCTCTCTCCCCCCCACCCCCCAGCCAAGCATCTGTTCCCTCTTTCTACCCTCCTCACCCTCATAGCCTATTTCCCTATACCATTTACCTCCCACCACCAGCATCTTCCTGTCCCATCTCTCTCCCCTCCCCCATTGTCCAGCATTTTCCCTTTCTCTTCCCTACCATCCATTGTCTATCTTCTCTCCCTGGATCCATCTTCCCTCTTTCTCCCCTCCCCCGCTTGTGCATCTCTCCTTTCCTCTCCTCTTCTCCACCTTCTTCATGTCCAACTTTCCTCCCTCTCCCTGCCTTGAGCCCCTGGTTTAACATCTCCCCCCCCCCCCCCACCATCTCTCCATCCTTCCTTTCCCTCACCTCAATGCCATGTTCAACATTTCCCCTCTGATCTCTCCCTCCCTTCCACTTTCATGTCCAACACGTTTTTTCTCTCATGCCCTTTCCCTCCCTCTCCCCATCCCACCCATATCCAACCATTCTCCCTGTCTTTTCCCTTGCAGCATCTCTCTGTCCCTCCCCCTACCTGTCTCACTCCCTCATCCCAACAGTGCTCCTGTCTCTCCCTGACCCCCCCCCCCCAAGCACACACACACACACACACACACACACACAAAACAAACCTACCACCCGCCAGCATGCTACAGGTTTTTTTCCCTCCCTTTCCCCAGCCACCACTCACTGACATGCTGGCTGCAGGCCTTCTTTCCCTCGGGCCCTCCCTCCCCTTCGGGCAGCGCTGCAGTCTACCTGTACAGGAAAGCTGCACGGCACCAGGTCCGTCCTGCCGCTACACTGCTGCCCTCCGCTCCGTTGTCATCATTGTTCTGGCACAGAGTTGTTACTCGTTCTTCTGCTGCTTATCTGCAGTGGATCCGTGCGCTGCTAGGGCTGTATGCTGCTGCGACTGCTTCCTCTGCACTAGCCCCGCCTTCTTGAAGAGGCGGAAGGCGGGGCCAGCGCAGAGGAAGCAGTCACAGCAGCATACAGCCCTGGCAGCGCGTGGATCCGCTGCAGATAAGCAGCAGAAGAATGAGTAACAACTCTGTGCCAGAAAGATGATGACAACGGAGCGGAGGGCAGCAGCGTAGCGGCAGGACGACCCGGTGCAGTGCAGCTTTCCTGTACAGGTAGACTGCGGCGCTGCCCGAAGGGGAGGGAGGGCCCGAGGGAAAGAAGGCCTGCAGCGTGCACCATTGCTGGGTGGGCCTGAGGCCAAAGTGGGTGGGCCCCGGCCCACCCAGGCCCACCCGTGGCTACACCCCTGGCTGCAACGGACTGCAGTTGAGGCCGGCCAAAATCAGCTTTCGATTATGCCGATTTGGCCGGACTTGAGAGATGGCCGGCCATCTCCCGATTTGTGTCGGAAGATGGCCGGCCTTCTCTTTCGAAAATAGCAGGATTGCCTCAAAACAAAAAAATACTAATTATTTCCAAATGAAAATTCCCATAAACTACATGGAAAACTAAACAAAATAATGTGTGCCCACCTGGATAAGAGGAGTCTTTGAACCAACATTAGAAATACCCAATAGTCTTGCATACAGATGTGCATTCATTTATTAGTATGCCTACATTTTTCAGTACACTATTAAAAGGTAACCTCCATAGCATGTCGACACTAGCTTCAGATATTGAGTGCTGGGCCATGGCACTGAATATCTAGGGTAAATTTGACTGACGCCGCTGGGACTTATTCAGGTCCGTGCTGATATTCAGCCAGGGCCAGCTTAAGACAGTTAAGAAGGTCCAGGCTAAATATCGGCCTTAACATGCATAACCCTTTTCTTCTTTTAAAAACCTTGATCCCCCTCCTGGCCCCCTAAAAATTCTCCTCCTTCCCTACTTCCTCTCTTCAGCTCACCCTTATGCAGAACCCCATCCCCCAGGGTCTAGGAGTGGAGGAGTGGCCTAGTGGCTACAGCACTGGTCTTGCAATCCCGAGGTGGCTGGTTCAAATCCCACTGTTGCTCCTTGTGATCTTGGGCAAGTCACTTAACCCTCCATTTCCTCAGGTACAAACTTAGATTGTGAGCCCTCCTGGGACAGAGAAACATCCAGTGTATTTGAATGTAACTCACCTTGAGCTACTACTGAAAAAGGTGTGAACAAAATGGAAATAATATAAACCTTGGTGCTTGCAAGTTTATACAGCATCTGACAGTGGCATGACAGAAGACATAAGTGTACATTGGGTGGACCACCAGGGTCATGATTTGATGAATGTTTTTGGCCAGCAACTAAAGAGCTTGGGAACAGGGCTGAAAATTGGTGTCTTTGACCCCTCCAACCAAAAAGGTGTTTCACACCCCTTTATCATATGTGCTAATACAATGCCTCCAAAATGTCTCTCTCTCTCTCTCTCTCTCTCTCTCTCTCTCTCTCTCTCTCTCTCTCTCTCTCTCTCTCTCTCTCTCTCTCTCTCTCTCTCTCTGAGACAGTACAAATGGTAGTTATCATCAATTTCTATTTTCCAGTCATCAGTTTAGGCACATCTACATTTTTCACCCTTCCTGAGGAATAACTGCAGTGTAACTTGTTACTACTGGCCAATGCTTTTTTTTTGTCCTTTACTACATATGTGGAGCTTGTTTGTGCTTACAAATAATTTGGTGCATGTATGTCTGATAGGTAGGCAGGGCAAATCTATTCACAGGTCTTTTAAAGATCAGATTTCACTTCACCATATATTGCCCACAAGTTGAACCAATTAGGTATTACTTGAAACCACTGCTATGTAACTATTTCTTTAAGGATAACTACACTGGTGACACATGTCATTAGCTGAGCTATTTCACAAGTTTCCTCAATAAATTACAAGGTTTCTGGGTATAACTCGGCTAATAATATGTGTCACCAATATGTGACTCAGAGCATAAGTTGTCAATTATTTTTCTGAGTACTCAATTGTAACTTCAGCAGTAACAGAAGTATTTTATGTTTTATAGAATGGGCAAAACAAGCAAGCCTCTCTATCCAAACTCTGCTATATTTGTCATATGATTCACTATAGGAAAAATGTTTTAAGTATCTCATGCTTTTCGTCATGGTCTTTTTTAAAATTTTGGACAAAGGGATCAATATAATTGTTTATAAAGCCTGAGGTCTTTATAGGAACACTGAAAGACCATTCTGGGACTGGAAAACAACAACAGACTATCATTCTCCTATTCATAGTCTGTTATTGAGACGGACATGGGGGAAGCCACTGCTTGCCCTGGGATTGGTAGCATGGAATGTTGCTACTAATTGGGTTTCTGCCAGGCACTTGTGACCTGGATTGGCAATTGTTGGAAACAGGATACTGGGCTAGATGAACCATTGGTCTGACCTAGTATAGCTATTTTTATGTTCTTATCTTCAAAATGCTTGGGAGGCAGTGAAGTAATCCTAGAAATGAATGGCAATGAGTAGTAACAAGATGAACATCACTATAGACATTCTGACTTCTACCATAGCTTCAATAAATTCAGCAACTATGCATATATTTAAAGGTAATCTTCAGGTGCATTTCTTCACTCAAGCTTTCCCACAAACCTGATTTGTTCTGATTGGAACTACCTTGTATCTCACCAATGAAGTGCATCACCTTTTGCTTTGTTCACCCTTTCTCTACCCCACTGCCCTTAATGAAATTGTAATTCTATTTTTGTGTCTGTGTGTGTGCTTTGCTGTTGTTTATCTCTCACTCTCCTAGTTTCTGTCGGGTTTTATTTGTCTTAAATATCCCTTAATATATAAACTTTGGAAACCACTTAGATGTCTTGATGTCATTTTGCAGTATAGCAAAATAAAACTGAACTTGAGCTATCAGCTATCACATCGACTTTCCATCTCTGCACACCCAAAGACTTCATGAGAACATGCTGGCCTTTCAGTCCTACAGGTGTGTGTACATGCCATTGCATATTGTGAAGAATAAGGGGCTGTCCTATCCTGGGTAGGCCACTAGGTGGTGCTGTTCCCATAGGAATGGGGTGAAATGCTTATACTTAGGATGAGTCACTAGAGGGAGCCAGTAGGGGAAGGTCCAGATGGAGGTCGCTAGGACCTGGGAGAGTCCTGGGTTGGAAACAGGTGAAGGTTGTTATGGGCTGGGTCCTGCCTGGAATTAGGGGGAAGAGCCTAAAGGGGTGTAGAGGCTAGTCACCCATTTTATACCTGCCTGAGTTTGGAAAGGAGAAGAGAAAGGAACTGGAGAGCTGGCAGCTGAGGAAAGAGAATTCCCTGAAGGTACTGGCTGGGCTCTAGAGAGACTGTTGTGTTAATCCATTGTAAATAGAACTGTGTAAGAAGACCAAGGAACTAGCAGCCAGGGGCTGGAGGACAGAAGGCTGTTAGCACTGAGCCCAGGTGTCGATGGGTGTGAGGCTTAGTGGGAAGATCTGTGAAAGTGTTTGAAATTTGTGATAATGTTTCAAGCTGGAAGAAGGAAGGTGTTTTAAGCTGGAAGAAGTGTGCCCCAGGGGGCTGGAATAAAGAACTGATTGATGAATGTGCTGTATTGGACTTGAGTAATTTGCATCTAATCTGCATATTCCCTGGAGCTCACCCTGAGTGAAAAAGGGGCCCAGGATCTTGAGGTTGGAGTGTTCAGGGTACTAAGAAGAGACCGGCTGGAGTCTTGCTCAGGAGCCAGAGGCCAGTGAGGCCTGCTGTAGAGCGGGCGGGGAAGCCCCCCCCCCCTGTCTTCACAATATCCACACAAACATGCTTGTCTTATGCCTTCCTTTCCAATTGTTTTATCCTGCTTGTAATATTTTGATGTTTTATTTTGCATCAATTGTTTTTGTTGTTTTAATTATTATATACTTGTACCATTATTTTACCAATTGCGTACTCTGCAATGATGGTTCCTGAATGTGCAGATTACAATTTTTTAATACAT
Organism: Microcaecilia unicolor; assembly: GCF_901765095.1. Lineage (NCBI taxonomy): Eukaryota > Metazoa > Chordata > Amphibia > Gymnophiona > Siphonopidae > Microcaecilia > Microcaecilia unicolor. The sequence continues at coordinate 68,934,333 of NC_044036.1, read as the reverse complement.
AAATTGCATACAAAATTTCTCCACAACCCATTGACTTTTCCATATTCATGCTTAATGTCCGATAATTTGGGTCTTCTTTTACAAGCTGGTGGTTTTAAAAGTATCAGTTTGGTTGGCTGTAATCTTTCTTCCTCCTCAGGTTGTTCTCATTCATCAGGGTCTTTTATTTCTTCTGAGTATATTTGTTCAGAAACATAGAATATAATAGGAGATCAGGACTCCAGGACCCACTAAATCTGCTCAAATTGCTTCCTGTTGCAATGTCATAGACTATAGTTGATTTCCAGCTTTACTTCATATCTGTATGGCTAAAATTTGTATATGCTTATCCCAGAATGTTTTTAAATTTTATTCCTGTTATAAGTTCTATTCTTTTCCATGGGAGAGGCCATTCCAAGCATCCACCAATCCTCTCTGTGAACTCATATCCTATATAATAACTAGCCGTTAACCCCATCAAAACGGGCGAGTATTGGGATGTGTTTTTTCCAAGGCCCTCCCCTCCCCTCACCGCTGCAAGGTCCCAGTCCCTCCCCCCTCCCCCAGCTCCAAGGCCTCCTGCCCTCCCTCCCAGTTCTAAGGCCCCATTCCCTCCCAGCTCCAAGGGCCCCATTCCGTCCCTCCCTCCCATCCAGCTCAAAGGCCCCCTTCTGTCCATCCCTCCCAGCTCCCAGGCCCCCCTCCTTCTGACCTCCCATGTCCAGCATCCTCCCTCTTTCCCTGCCAGCTGCAAGGTCCTCTGTCCCTCCCTCCCAGCTCCAAGGCCCTCTGTCCCTCCCTCCCAGCTCCACTGCCCCCCTCCGTCCCTCCCTCCCAGCTCCAGTACCCCCCTCCATCCCTCCCTCCCAGCCAGCTCCAAGGCCCCCCTCTTTCTGTGACCTCCCATATCCAGCATTTCTCCTGCTCTTTCCTCCCCACCCCCCTGGAGTCGCCGCAGCCACTCCCCTTCCACCCGGGCAGGGCCCTCTCTTCACCACAGAACTTACAGCACCGCAACAAGCAGATCAGCTCCCGCCGGCCTTCCTTCCCTGCCTGTGTCCCGCCCTTGTGTGACATAACGTCGTCGAGGGCGGGACACAGGCAGGGAAGGAAGGCAGACGGGAGCTGAGGTGCTGCGGTTTCGGCGCTGTAAGTTCAATAGTGAAGAGAGGTCCCGGGCCGGGTGGAGTGGGGGCAGCGGCAGCGGCGACTCTGGGGGGGAAGCGGTAGCGGGGACCTCGGGGGGGAGCGGTAGCGACGGTATCCTTGTGCGGCTGTATGTGTTTCCCTGAGTTCCGCCCCCTCCTTCCCTCCCTGCTTCCTCCTCCGATTTCCACGCCCATGGAGGCATGGCTTGGACTCTCAGCGTTCGGACTGTAGTGTGCATTTGCAAGTGAGTACGGTCACTTGCTATTTATATGTTTGATTCTCACCTCCAACATTCTGACTTGCTGCCTGGGACCATGGCTCATTCCGAGTTGGTCTGCTAGGCTCCGTAGATCAGGCTGACAACACCGTAGCCATTATGATGTCAACTTCAGAACCCGGGGGGGGGGGGAGGGGAGGGAACATGCCTCACAGCTGATCCATGTCCAAAGGAGGGTTGCTGGACATGGGTGGCTGCAGGGGGAGAGGAGGGTCGCTGGACATGGGTGACTGCAGGGGAGCTGAGAAAAACCTTGCTAGTGCCCATTTCATTTGTGTCAGAAACGGGCCTTTTTTACTAGTATTCTGATGTTTCTTTGATGTCTGCCCCTTTAAGCCTCATACTGTTTAGTAGGTGGTAAGGACTCATGCGCTACTCGTGTGGTAATCGGGCAGTACGCGGCAATATGGCTCTGCTGATGATTACCACTGGGAACGCCCCACACTAGACAATAGAAAATAATTTTCTACCATGGGAAACTGCGCCCAACAATTTCAGAACTACTACCGGGCTCCTGTGCTACCCCGGCAGCAGAGTCTATTTGGTGCGCTCTACCCGCACAGTAGCCCTACCGCAGCTTTGTAAAAGGACCCCTTAATTTCCAACTGTTTTGCTACAAATAAGCAAACAAGGAATATACTGTAGACAGCTGAAATCAAGAATGTTGAACTGAGTGATTCAATACAAGCATAAGGCCTTCCTTAAATAATTCATTTCAATCATTTTAACTGAAAGGATGGATTCTTGAATAACTGTGTGTGACTGAAAAATGATAATGTTTCGAGAGGCTGAGAAAGGGGGAAAGGGAAATGGAACTTGATATACCGCCTGTCTGAGGTTTTTGCAACTACATTCAAAGCGGTTTACATATATTCAGGTACTTATTTTGTACCAGGGGCAATGGAGGGTTAAGTGACTTGCCCAGAGTCACAAGGAGCTGCAGTGGGAATTGAACTCAGTTCCCCAGGATCAAAGTCCACTGCAGTAACCACTAGGCTACTCCTCCAGAAATGTGACTTTGTTTCTTTCCAAGATGGAAAATTCTGCCTCTGAGAGAAGGGTACAGAAAATTACCCACAAGGACTAGAGGCCCAATGATGACCAAATGGTTCAAGGGTTACATCATGAGTTAATTTCTTGACACATAAGGGCAGGGGTGTGCTGGTAAATTTTTAACAACGGGCTCTCTCTCCGGGCATAGCCGGCCCTGAAATTCTTTTTTTTGGGGGGGAATACATGCCTCTCTCTCCCCCCTCCCTTGTGCGGGCACGCTAGGCATACCTTTTGTCGAGCCCCACCAGCCAATAAATGGACTGCCACCATTCTCTGCTGCTTGTTTCTGGCTCTGAGCAGCATGATGGAACCTTCTTGCGCTTGCATGAAAAGTCCAGCCTGATGCTCAGAGCCAGAAACAAGGAGCAGGGAGCAGGGAGCAGCAGCAGCAGTCTATTTACTTGGCTGGTGGAGCCAGCATTACTGCCAGCAAAGTAAAAATGAATTCAGGAGGGGGCCCAAGCCCACATTTTGGGAGTCAGTTGTTAAAGTAGCCATGGGGAGGCCTACTTTAACAACCGGCTCCCAAAATTCTTAAAAACTTAACAAACGGCTCTTGCGAGCCCGTGAGAGCCTGCTCCAGCACACCACTGCATAAGGGTATGTAAGAATAAAGAATATATGGCCTATGCAGGAAAATGACTTGCTCCAGCTTCATGACAATGCAAAATATATGTAGACAGGAAAGAACATCCCATGCTATACCTCTTATTCTTGAAAACATCTTATCCACTGGAAAAGGTTGCCTCCTCGTGTGTTATATACACCTTTGAGATATATGAAAGTCTGTATCAGGTCTTCCTTTTCCTCTCAAAACCCTCTCTACACCGAGTTATACATACTCAGGGCTTTTGATGATATGACCCTGATAAATCATTTTGGTAGCCCTTATCTGGTCTGTATCTTTTCAGAGCTTTTGTCTCTAGAAATGGTTGCAGTACTCCAAACAAGGTCTCATGAATGGCCTATACGTTTTTGTTTTATTAAGTGAAAAGTGATCACCGTTAATTATAGAGCACGGAGGAGAGGGAATCCAAAAGCACACAAGCCCCCAGCTACCAATGGACTCCCAGCCCTGCACCCACTGCACAAAGCAGTTCCTGCACCATTTGTCGGTGTCGTTCATTTAAGTTTCAAGCAGATTTGTATTCACTGGATGATTGATACCTTTGGACCATTGGACCCCTGATGCAGGCATTTGTCGACGAAACACGGATGTGTCTGGTCTGATTTATAATGTATAGTTGTGATGCCCCCACTCTTGAAGGCTCCTTGTGCTTGTTTGGCTACTCGCCACCGTTAATTATAGCCTCGCCCATTATTCCTACATATATCCTCACAAATTGTTAGTGTTATAATCATTCTTTTGATGCATCAAGGTGTTTTTTTGCAATCAGCATAGCAGCTATGGAGTTGCACAAGCCAGCGCACCTGTTCAGGTTTCTTGAGCACTCAAATAATCAAAGGAAGGAAAAAAAAAACACAAATCTGACTCACAATCTGGTCCGGATTTTCCAGGTCTCCAACCAGCCTGCAAAAATCATAGGGCCCAATATTCAGCCAGCGGCAGAAAGCACTTTGCTGTTCTCCACTGGCATTAAACCCAGATATTCAATGCTGGGCCATTTCCATCAACTGGCATTGATTATCCAGGGTTTTTTTAACCGCTAAAAAATTAACTGGCTAAGGCAATATTCAGCACTAACCAGTTAACTTTTTAGCAGTTAAAGATAGGTCTGCTATTTATGTGGCCTATTTTAACTGCTGAACATAGCCAGTTAAGCACTGAATATCCACACCTAACCAGCAACGTCACGTGATACAGCCGGATAGTGGCTAGCCGCTAACCGTGGATATTTAGCAGGAGATAACCAGTTCTGAGTCTGACGTCCTGACATCAGACTGAGAAACGGAACGAAGGAAGAAGAGGACCTCGGCTGGCGGGGGTTGGGGTCCCCCACCAGCAAAGGTAAGTGACAGCAGGGGAGGGTTGGCGGCAGGAGGGGGGTCGAGAGGGTCGTTGGCAGGGGGTCAAAGTTGGTGGTGGTGGCGGCGGCGGCGGGGGGTCGGCAATGGCGGGGGGGGGGTCGGTGGCATCGGGGGAGGCTAAAATGTGCCCCCTCACCTCGGGCTCTGGACCCCCCTCCCGCCGAAGTCTGGCTACGCCCCTTGTTCAGAAATTATATCAGCTGTATTCCCCAAAAATGCAGATGGGGCTTTAAACTCCCTGCCATCAACACTTTTTATTAAGCAGAGCAGTTCATTCACTTCTCCTTTGCTTGAAGAACTTGTATCAGTAGGCCACAGCTTAAAACTGTAACTCAATTCCACCTTCCACTTATCAGGTTTTAATTACCCAGCAGCCTCCTGTAGGGTTGGAAGCATCAGGAGCAGCTCTTGTGGACGTCCTCTTATGACTCTAGAGTCTGGTTCACTCTGCTGAGATGTCCATCACCTTTATTTCGTCTTGTTCCCTTCCCAGGCATTTGTTCCCCTAGCAATGGCTCGGGCTATGTCTCTCCCTTCCCCCTGTCAGCATTTTCCCAGAGAGCAGTGGGTGGTTTCTCCCCCATCCAACCTCTTTTTGGTTCCATAGTATATTGCGTGATTACCCAGAGAAATTGAGCCTGATCTAACACCAGCCCCTCCCTGAGAAATAATACCTTCCCTTCTAGGCAGGTACTAAGGACTAGATTCTATAAATGACACAGAGAGATTGACGCTGAAAATGTAAGCACTGAACATTGTTCTGTAAAGGATCCATGCCCTTTATAGAATAGAAGCTATGTGCATACGAGGCGCTTAAATTAAGACACTGGCAATTATGCCTGCTGAAAGCAGATGTAAATGCCAGTTCCTAGGTTAGGCACCAATCAGATCTATACTGCAACAATGCATGTAAATTCTGGGAACACCCCTCAGAATGCCCAGAAAGGCCCTCAGTCATGCCCCCTTGAAATTACATTCTATAGGAGTTCCACACACCTTTATAGTTTTCCTGTGGTGTATTAACACTGGTATTATTTTTTAACATTTTGATATTGATATTTTGTTTGACTCATCCAAAGAGAACGTACCTCGAGTGTGATGTAATGCAGTACTATATAATCCTTATTAAGGTTGGGACATAAGGAGGAGCATCCAAACCTTGGAGTGAAGGATTGCTAGGGCAAGGTATGCCTAGTACAGGAAAGAGAAATCTTGCAAGCAATCTTAAGGTCACTGGGTGGAAGTTGGCTGGGATAGAGAAAAGGAGTACCATAAGCATTGCCACGCTGGGAAAAGACCAAAGGTCCATCAAGCCCGGCACTCCGTCTCCGACAGTGGCCAATCCAGGCCCCAGGAACCTCGCAAAACCCCAAAATTTAATAACGATCAATGGACTTTTCCTTCAGGAATCTGTCCAGACCCCCTTTAAACTCAGCAAGGCCAGCTGCCGTCACTACCACAGAGGGCTTGTATCCTGCAGAGCCTAAAAGGGAACTGAAGAGAATAACAGAGTAACCCGAAGGGAGAAGGAGATAATAAACTGGCTACAAGCAGAGAAGAGAGAGAAGATTCTGACTACCCTGCAAAGTGTTCATGGAAGATTTTGTTTTGATTTCTACCCCTGTGTGTTAGCCTTTATGCTTTGAACAAATCACAGCAATCAATTCTGTTTTTACTTAAGAACATAAGAGTAGCCATAAGGGTCTGGCCAATGGTCCATCTAGCCCAGTATCCTGTTTTCCAAACACTGGCCAAGCCAGGTCACAAGTACCTGGAAGAAACCCAAATCGTGGCAACACTCCATACTACAAATCCCAGGACAAGCAGTTGCTTCCCATGTCTGTCTCAATAGCAGACTATGGACTTTTCCTCCAGCTGAAAAAGCTGAAGACTGTTGCCTGAGCCGGAGGGAGGGAGGGAGGAAGAGAGGGGGTAAACGGAGTCACGATCCTGGACCTCGTGGGGTGGGGAGCAGAGGGAAGATGGATGGTACTGGGATGGGTGGGGAGCAGAGGGAAGGAGCAAGAGATGGATGGGACTGGGAGGGGTGGGGAGCAGAGGGATGGACCAGGAGATGGATGGGATTGGGAGAGGTCAGGCACAGCAGAGGGAAGGAGCAGAAGATGGATGGGACGGAGGGATGGTGAGCAGAGGGAAGGAACAGAAGATGGATGGGACTGGGAGGGGTGGGGAGCAGAGGGAAGGAGCAAGAGATGGTTGGGACTGGGAGGGGTGGGGAGCAGAGGGAAGGAGCAAGAGATGGATGGGATTGGGAGAGGTCAGGCACAGCAGAGGGAAGGAGCAGAAGATGGATGGGACGGAGGGATGGTGAGCAGAGGGAAGGAACAGAAGATGGATGGGACTGGGAGGGGTGGGGAGCAGAGGGAAGGAGCAAGAGATGGTTGGGACTGGGAGGGGTGGGGAGCAGAGGGAAGGAGCAAGAGATGGATGGGACTGGGAGGGGTGGGGAGCAGAGGGAAGGAGCAAGAGATGGATGGGATTGGGAGAGGTCAGGCACAGCAGAGGGAAGGAGCAGAAGATGGATGGGACGGAGGGATGGTGAGCAGAGGGAAGGAACAGAAGATGGATGGGACTGGGAGGGGTGGGGAGCAGAGGGAAGGAGCAAGAGATGGATGGGACTGGGAGGGGTGGGGAGCAGAGGGAAGGAGCAAGAGATGGATGGGACTGGGAGGGTGGGGAGCAGAGGGAAGCCTACTGGAAAGAAGACACTGCATAAAACAGAAGACACTGGGACCAAAGCGAATAGAAAAACTAAATGATCAGGCAACAAAGGTAGATAAAAGTATTTTATTCATAATTTATTAATTGAAATGTGTCAGCTTTTTGAAATGTGCATCTGTGATATTTTGCCTGTAAATTTCAATTCCTTCCTCCATATTAGCATATCATTTGCATATGTATATATGCAAATGATATGCTAATATGCTCCGCCCATTCTTTGCCCCCCCCAAATGAAACAGTCAAACTACGCCTATGTTTGAACCTTTTCTAATTCTGCTATATCTTTTTTGAGATACGGCAACCAGAACTGAATGCAGTACTCAAGGTGAGGTCACACCATGGAGGGATACAGAGGAATTCTTGGTCCTTTTTACCATCCCTTTCTTAATAATTCCTTGCATCTTCTTTGCTTTTTGACTGCTTCCACACACTGAGCAGAAGATTTCAGCGTATTGTCTACAACGATACCTAGATCTTTTTTTCTTGGGTTCTGACCCCCAAGGTGGACCCGGGAATCAGGCAACTATGATTTGGATTATTCTTTCCACTGTACATCACTTTGCACCCCATTCAACATAACAGTACCAAAAATGTCTCTCTCCTTCTTCACAGCCAGCAAAGATGACAGTTCCTGCTGAGGACAGAATCCAAAATGTCCACTTCACATTCCCAATCCAATCCAATCCAAACCCCTTTGGATCATCTTTTGAATGGGGAAGAGGGCTAGGCCTCCTCCTGAATCCCCAGCAAGAGCTGGAAATCTCTAGCAAATGAGACAAGGCAGCAATAGCAGAGCCACAGATGACATTATTATCCCGTGCATGCATGCTTCAGTTCTGTCACTGCCTTGCTTCCTATAATCCCTGCTGGAAATCTGTTCCAGGTGCTCATCATCCTCTCAGTGAAAAAATGTTCTCTCGCATCCCTTTGATGTTTCCTTCCCTTCAATTTCATATATGATTCTTTGTCCTTCAGTTTTTCATTCTATGGAAAACTTACTTCTATGTAATACTTTATTCAAACCCGTTAGATATTTGAATGTTTTATCATATCTTTCCTAACCCTTATTTCTTCTAGACAGTACATCTTTCACTCCTCTAGTGTCTCTGTATATGACTTACGATACAGGCTGTGCATCATTTCCTTGGCTGTCCTTTGAATTACTTCTGTGTCATCAATGCAATTCCATAGGTGCTGTTTCTAAAAAGAATGTATCTCTTACTAGAGATCTATAGGAAAGTATACATTTCCATTATCAGGATCATTAAAATAATTGACCCTTATTTTTATTTTATAATGTGTGAGCCTCTCCTGATGTTTCCTACATTTGGACTTAATTAGAGGATAGACACTGAGTATATTCTCAGCTTGATATTAATTTAGCAAACTAAGAACAAGACAATTAAAAAACATAAGGGAGTCTTTTCTAAAGATTAGTGCAGGTTATCTGCCACAAGACCCATTTTATTTTTATTGGCCCTGCTGCAGATAGCATGCCCTAATCTTTAATAAAAGACCTCCTTAATTACATGTCACTAACAACACTGCCTCAGATAAACATACTCAATCACTTGCATGACCAAATTCTGAACAATTCAATAAAAGGAAAGGAATAAACTATATATACAGCCCGTGCATCAGGCCTGTCCTGATTAATCACTGTCACATTCAGTAGTAGGTTAAGGTTTTCATCCCTTACTCTTTCACAGAGTACTTCTTAGCCCCAGTGGTGTTTCTCCACCAACAAGAGGCTTAACTTGCAAGAACCGGGCATATCTTCTATAACATAGATACCATCTGTGTTCTGAGTGGTACTCCGGCATCATTTTACTGTAGCAAATCACGCAATGAAATTTTTACATTGGGTATGAGTTTTCCTAGTTAACTTTACCACAAGCATAAGCCTAAATAAATGCCTGTAATCCCTTGAAATTTCTTCCCTGAGTCCCAATGTCCTTCATTGGTGCTTTGATCTCTTTCTGGGCTCTGCCTCTATTGATAGAAAACTCGTACTCCATAGTGAATTCTCCATTCACACTATTATGAAACACACCCGATCTGCGCCTAAGTTACACGCAGGTATTTAGGCCTGGTTTTAGGTGGCCTCAATGGGTGCACCTAAATTTTAGTTGCAAGAACTGCACATGCATATATTCTACAAACTACAACTAACTTTAGGCATAGCTTGTAGAAGTGCACTGAGCGCGTGGTTTTACGGCGCCAATGTTTAAGGTGTCATGTATAGAATGTGTCCCTAAGTTCCTTCAGTACATTCAGATGTATCCCATCCAGCCCCATTGCTTTATCTACTTTTAATTTATGTTTATGATTTATAGCCCGCCTTTATCCAACTAACAAGCACAAATGCAGCAAGGGAGTAGTGTCAGTGAGGCACAGATATATCATGGTAGGTCAAAAGCTTGGCTTATCAGGTGACATTTTAGCATCAATTTAGTAGATGCTACATTCTGTTGTGCCTTCAGTGCTAAGGACAGCTTGTATCACTCTGTGAATGCCAGTTCTTATAATATTCAGATGCAAGTGTCTTAAAGTCAGCACAAGTACTTGCTGAACGCAGTGATCTTGACGGCACATAACTTTGCAATACATATGCAGATAGTAGGAAGAGTCCCGGTATAATCCCAAATGAGCTAGTAGCAATAATTTAAATTTCATTCCTTGAGCCACAAGAAGCCAGCGCAACTGCTGCAGTAAGGGAGATACATGCTCGAGTTTCAAAAGTCCATACAACAAACGTGCGGCAGAAATCTGTACTGTCTATAATGCCTTTATACATGAAATGGGCAAACCCAAATCTACAATATTACAATAATCCAAAGTACTAAAAATCATTGCTTAAGTTCCTTTTAGAAATCACCCAAGATAACATAGGTCAAGACTTTACTCAATAATCTTTAACTTAAAGTAAGAATTTTTAATCACTGCCTGAACTTGGTCTGAAGGACAAGAATGAGTCCAATAAAACTGGCAAATTCTGGATTTCACCAGAAACATCAATAGAAGTTCCATCCAGAGAAATTGGAGGGGGGGGGGTAATTTGAAGTAGAATCGAAGGAAACTACAACACTTCCATTTTACCCACACTCATTGCCCTTAAAATATCTCCTTTCTGTTTTTCTCAGCAATTTTCTAATCTCCACCCCCATCCCCAAATATTCCCATCCTCCTAAGAATTCCCTGAGGTTTTCCAGAAGTCTAGGAACCCCTCTTTTGAATGAACCCTTTTCAGCTTATTATTGAACCACACACAACAAAAGGAAGGAAGAAATGATCTCCACACCAAATGTGAAAATCAAGAACAAACAGTGGAGACAACCAATATGTAAGAATTACATAAAACCAGTGGGCATATCCAAGTCCTTAAAAAAGAGTCTTTAATCAAATGATGCTATTCAATGGAGGGGACTCAACACAGGCCGTGTTTCAATAATACTGCCTGCATTAGGAGTCCAAACAAATGTGTAGCATCTATGATAGAAGAACCTTTTATTCCAAAAGGAAATGAAAAAACTAATGTTGCAAATTCAAGATAAAATCACAAACTGTGCTGGTAGGAAGTGAAATGAAAGGGCAGATAGCGCCATAGGACTTGGACATGTCCACAGGCTTTTATGTTATTCTCACATATAGTTAATATTGAACCACATCATCTGGTGGTCACTGGATGCCAGATGAGCACCCACTATAACAACAAAAACACTCTCCCCATTCATAAGAACTACATCCAGTATGGCTCACATGGGTTCTATTAATAGCTGTTGGCACAGTACCCCCTAAAGAGAATCTAGGGTCTCCTTCCTTCTAAATGATACTGCAGCAGAGATGCCCCAATCAACATCTGGCATATTGAAATCACCTCTCAGTAATACTTCTCCTTTTATAGCAATATTTTGCATGCCTTCAATTAAATCTGAATCCCCTTCTTCTGCCTGTGAAGGAGATCTATATATTACACCAATGTAAATAGATGTTCCATGTCATCTTTCCAATTTAGCCCATGGTAATTTCTCTTTAATTTCTGTAACATAGAATGCCATGTCTCCTCTCTTTCTTCCCGTCCTGTCCTTCCCTTAGAGATTATATCTAGTATCTAGTCATGGCTCTCTATGAACTACATCTCCATGACAACCGCTAAATCCAAATTAGCCTCTTCCATCACAGCTTCTGGATCTAGAACCTTATTTCCCATACTACAGGAATTAAGATACACAGCTTTGTAGCGTGGGCAGAAGAGATGGTAAGTATTCTTAGACATTAGGGGTGGCTACTAACTTGCCCTGAGGGCTAGAAGTAACATAAACTATCCACAGGGTTATGGATTTGGCAATGGGGTACCTGGTTCTTGTACACAGACAGGACCTGGTCATGCATGTGGTAGTAAGATTGCTCTGGAGGTTTTGTTCACCCATCCCTACTGATCCTAGTTTAAGGCCTTTTTCAGTAGGTTGGCCAGAGTGCTGCAGAAGACACTTCACGCCTTCTTTGATAGGTGTACACCATCTTTGCTCAGCAGCCTTTGAAACACCATCCCAGGGTCCAGGATGCCAAAACATTCTTAGTAACACCATCCATACAGCCTTCCATTCATCTTCAGGATATGGGCCTTGTTGCCTCAGCCTTTACCTTTGACCCTCTTGTAGCTTCTGAAATCATCTGCCACTAACATTACAAATGTATCTAGTTAAAGCTGAGAAAGTGGCATTTGCAATTAGAAATGTAAACATAACAGTAACTGCTAGACAGCTGGTGTATTATTATAGTTCCCTTTTAGCAAATGGACATTTTCTTTACTGTCCATAAGTATTATCTGCTCCTACACAAAAAGTACTTCCTGATTATACAAGTGGAAAAGCGGCCCACGAAATCTTGGAAGCTCATGTCATACAACATTTTTCTTGTAGGTCCTTTAAAAGGTATCACAGCCTAAACAGATTCCATGATCATACATCTCAGCAACCAAAATAATAAAAAGGATTATTACCCTTTCAGAGAAAGCAAATGTTGATTTCATGTATAATTGAAGTGATGGGTTTTCATACTGTAGCTATGTATAATAGGCATTTTCATCAGGGCTTCTTCAGCTTCCAAGATGTGTTAGGAAAATAAGTAATATAGTTTTGCCTGATGGAAACTACAATAGAATTGACACATCAAAATTGTGACATCTCTAAGGAATAAAGAAGTCAATTAAAATCCAAATCCAGGTACAGTAAAGAAAGAAAACAAGATCCTCAGATGCAGCTTCAAGTCAGATTACATCTCACACTATTTAGTTTACCTTCTCTATGTCAATTTAAAATTTAACAGTATTGAAAGTGTTGACTAGAATAATAGCAACATCTCTGGGCAGTGATCAGACAAACAGCTATTATTTTCTCAGGTACAGAAGAGGCAGCTTCTGCTTTGTAAATTTCCCAAGTTACTTTCTTATCAACTTTTCTTTACTGGATCAGTTCAGCCAGGCTTCCCTCTTCCACATTTATTCATTGTCAATAAGGCATCTGAGAAGTTTTAAGTATTCTGGAAACAGTACTCTATCAATAAATACATTTGCTTCAACTGTGTCTCATGGTCCACAGTGCTTAGATCCTAGGATTCTCTTTTACTCAAAAATACACATATGCTTTTAAAATCTCTATCCCTGCTGTACTGAGTCTAGAAACCTGCTAACGTAGTCCTGCAGTCAGCATCTCTGTAATTATCATTTTCCAGTGGATAATGCCAAAAAGATGATATTTTAACTTCAGCTGGTTCTACATGTCAGCACCCTAGCATGTAGACTCATTACACCAAACCATGTAGAATTTTCTCCTTTCTAATTACACCTTCTTTCTGACAAACCATTGTATAATTCATTTTAAAAGTTTCTATCTCTCTAGTGAGTCTCTGACAGGAGCTGCCCAGTTACTCTCACTTTCACTGACTGAGATAGCTGTGAATAAAAATTTCTCTTGGGTTCACTCTTGCATAGCTCAAAGACAATTATTATAACTGTGGTGACTCTTTGATCTAGACCGTGAACATCACACATACACACAAACGTGACCTTTCATAAAATAGCTGTTGTGTTTCTATGGAACTGAAAAGGGCAAATTAACTGCAAGTAGCCTAGCAGTATTTCTGTAGAGGCCACGGCAAATATACTCCAGCAACTGGATCAGCTTACCTAACGCATACGGTAGATTTGGGTTTCAGTTTACTCTGAGACTTTATTAATTTAGGGCCTGATATTTTAAAGAGTTTAACCAGGCAGGAGAAGCTCCTGCCCAGGTAAACCATGCTGAGTGAACTGGCCGTCGATACATAGCAGAACTTAATCAGGCAGTGCTACTGAATATCATCTCTAATCAGCCATCTCAAAACTGGGCAGTGGAGGGGCAGTCTGGGGACAGAGTCAGGGAGGAGCCGAGAGTTATGCGAGTGCCAATGGTATTCAGTGTCAATGCCCACATAGCTAAGGGATCAGGTAGGACCACAGAAAAGGCACCCCCACCCCCCAGCAGATTGGTCCCCCTCCCAGACCACTCACCAAGATACATCCCCTCCTAATTGCCCCCACCCCAAGAGAAGCCCCCCCTCCTATAGCCCATTAGGCCTTCTGGGGCCTACCTTATTATCCCTAGTGGTCTAGAGGGTAGGCAAGGCAGGAGCAAAGCCCAATCACTGCTGCCCACACCAGCTCCAGGCACAAAATGGTGGCTGTGACCTCTAGTGGTAGTCTAACTGTACTATCGCTAAGATCAGCCTTCCATATACAGTGGGGGAAATAAGTATTTGATCCCTTGCTGATTTTGTAAGTTTGCCCACTGACAAAGACATGAGCAGCCCATAATTGAAGGGTAGGTTATTGGTAACAGTGAGAGATAGCACATCACAAATTAAATCCGGAAAATCACATTGTGGAAAGTATATGAATTTATTTGCATTCTGCAGAGGGAAATAAGTATTTGATCTCCCACCAACCAGTAAGAGATCTGGCCCCTACAGACCAGGTAGATGCTCCAAATCAACTCGTTACCTGCATGACAGACAGCTGTCGGCAATGGTCACCTGTATGAAAGACACCTGTCCACAGACTCAGTGAATCAGTCAGACTCTAACCTCTACAAAATGGCCAAGAGCAAGGAGCTGTCTAAGGATGTCAGGGACAAGATCATACACCTGCACAAGGCTGGAATGGGCTACAAAACCATCAGTAAGACGCTGGGCGAGAAGGAGACAACTGTTGGTGCCATAGTAAGAAAATGGAAGAAGTACAAAATGACTGTCAATCGACAAAGATCTGGGGCTCCACGCAAAATCTCACCTCGTGGGGTATCCTTGATCATGAGGAAGGTTAGAAATCAGCCTACAACTACAAGGGGGGAACTTGTCAATGATCTCAAGGCAGCTGGGACCACTGTCACCACGAAAACCATTGGTAACACATTACGACATAACGGATTGCAATCCTGCAGTGCCCACAAGGTCCCCCTGCTCCGGAAGGCACATGTGACGGCCCGTCTGAAGTTTGCCAGTGAACACCTGGATGATGCCGAGAGTGATTGGGAGAAGGTGCTGTGGTCAGATGAGACAAAAATTGAGCTCTTTGGCATGAACTCAACTCGCCGTGTTTGGAGGAAGAGAAATGCTGCCTATGACCCAAAGAACACCGTCCCCACTGTCAAGCATGGAGGTGGAAATGTTATGTTTTGGGGGTGTTTCTCTGCTAAGGGCACAGGACTACTTCACCGCATCAATGGGAGAATGGATGGGGCCATGTACCGTACAATTCTGAGTGACAACCTCCTTCCCTCCGCCAGGGCCTTAAAAATGGGTCGTGGCTGGGTCTTCCAGCACGACAATGACCCAAAACATACAGCCAAGGCAACAAAGGAGTGGCTCAGGAAGAAGCACATTAGGGTCATGGAGTGGCCTAGCCAGTCACCAGACCTTAATCCCATTGAAAACTTATGGAGGGAGCTGAAGCTGCGAGTTGCCAAGCGACAGCCCAGAACTCTTAATGATTTAGAGATGATCTGCAAAGAGGAGTGGACCAAAATTCCTCCTGACATGTGTGCAAACCTCATCATCAACTACAGAAGACGTCTGACCGCTGTGCTTGCCAACAAGGGTTTTGCCACCAAGTATTAGGTCTTGTTTGCCAGAGGGATTAAATACTTATTTCCCTCTGCAGAATGCAAATAAATTCATATACTTTCCACAATGTGATTTTCCGGATTTAATTTGTGATGTGCTATCTCTCACTGTTACCAATAACCTACCCTTCAATTATGGGCTGCTCATGTCTTTGTCAGTGGGCAAACTTACAAAATCAGCAAGGGATCAAATACTTATTTCCCCCACTGTAAGTTAAATCACCAGTCTTCTTGGGGGGGGGGGCGGTTGGGAAAGGAGTCAGAATGGGGTAGGGAACTGATAGATCCTTTTATGCAGGTCCCAGCTGATATTCAGCCAGGATCTGCATATGTCATGGTATCAACATATGTCTGATCAGACTCAGATATTCAATGCTAGTGCCCAGACATGGTCTGGCTTGAATATCCAGCTCTAATTTAGCCAGCAATGGTCAGTGCTTTAAAAACTGCTGATTACAGCATATTGAATGGTTAGTGCTTATTATTTCATTGGTGGCTCAAGGTAAGCTACATTCAGATATAGTATGTATTTCCCTGTCCTCACTAGGTTTACAGTCCAGCTGAAGCATTAAAGGATGCCTAAGATGATAGAGTGTTTGCAGGATTTGAACATTGGATTCCCTGGAGCTCACCCTGCTTTTCTAACCACCAGGATGCCCTCCACTTTCTGTCAGACTGTCATGTGACTGACAGACTTTAGCAACATCATCAAATGATGCGTTCAGTCTGAAGAAGATTGTCCAGAAACTCAATTACCTTAATATTGTGAGAAGGTAAAAAGCATCACCCAGAATCACAGTCAACTCATTTTTGATAGTCGTTTTGGAATAATTGTTCTCTTAGGCTTCTGCGGCTGGCATCATGCTTGTTGCAGATGTCTTGGTCTTACTGGTTCCACTAATGCAGATGTGATAAGACCTGAACACTTGCAACGAGCTAATAATTGCATGCATGTTTGGTTTATTTCTGTCAAAAACTGTACAGCAAAATTAATAATATCACAGAACATGTGAGATAACCGTTTTTAGAAAGAAAGTCATTTCTCATGAGAACCAAATACAGGAAAGAACACACTGATCCGTAGCTTGTTTCAGGGGGTCCTAGCTTGAACTGTGGGCACAAGCATTAGCTGCCCTTGTTCCTTTTGCTTTTCTCTCTTCAGAAGGGTAACTACTTTGCTAGAAAATTCTTCATTACCCCCTCAGTTGAACCTGTAAAACTCATGTTGATATAATTTAAAATGATCCCCCAGTCAGCCCTTGCATTCAAGCAAACCTGAAGGCCAGCTTGATGAATCACAGCAGCTAAGTGTGAGGCTTCAATATTCAAAACAAATCTGCCACATATTTTACTATACTGCACACTTTCATAGTTTCATAAGAAGATCCATATAATTAGTCTAGCTTACCACAAAAAAATTTTGAATGACAAGGTCAGGCTGTTGCCCTTTCAGTAAATTAGAGAAGATTGCCATAAATTGCACAATATAATGAAACACCAATTTGCATATTTGCTGCTATATTAAAAGGGATCAGTTTTAGCTCACAAAGCAGAACAAACAAAAACATGCATTTTAATAACTCAGATTACTCCCAGGAAGTGACCCTCAGCAGAAAGTCTGATTATCGCTACTTAATTAGAAGCCACGGAAATCTAAATCCTCCCTTAAATCCTGCTCTGTGTGCAGTGAAAGCTGAAGCCATGAGTTTTGTCTTAGATTCAATATTTACTCTCTACTAATATGTTTGCAGGAGAGACTTTCCAAGCATTATGAAGACATGCAAAAAATTAATATTCAAAGAAAGAGTGCATAAGACCTGTGTTATCTTGCAGGTGCAAAGCAATTAACAAGCTGGCATTTGCAGTGCTTTAATTAATTAATTAAAAATGGAAAGCTGATTTTCATTTCTCTTAGATGTTTGAGCATTTCATCTGTCAGTAATAAACTAGTACACAGTGCGCTGCACAACAGCTGGTAAATGAAATTCTTCATCAACACTATAAAAAGTACACAGGAATTTCACCCTGCCAACGTGACGCAATTTATTTGACAGCTCTGAACTTTGTAGTGTTCAAAATATAAAGCCATTGGACTTGTGGCATTCAGTAATAAACATCTGATTGCAAACATCATTTAACTAAAGGCTGCGCAAAGAGACATTAACGCATTTTATGCAATTGGACATAAGTACATAAGTATTGCCATACTGGGAAAGACCAAAGGTCCATCAAGCCCAGTATCCTGTTTCCAACAGTGGCCAATCCAGGTCACAAATACCCGGCAAGATCCCAAAAATGTACAAAACATTTTATACTGCTTATCCCAGAAATAGTGGATTTTCCCCAAGTTCATTTAATAACGGTCTATGGACTTTTCCTTTAGGAAGCCGTCCAAACTTTTTTAAACTCCGCTAAGCTAACCGCCTTTACCACATTCTCTGGCAACGAATTCCAGAGTTTAATTACATGTTGAGTGAAAAACATTTTCTCCGATTCGTTTTAAATTTACTACATTGTAGCTTCATCGCATGCCACCTAGTCCTAGTATTTTTGGAAAGCGTAAACAGACGCTTCACATCTACCCGTTCAACTCCACTCATTATTTTATAGACCTCTATCATATCTCCCCTCAGCCGCCTTTTCTCCAAGCTGAAGAGCCCTAGCCGCTTTAGCCTTTCCTCATAGGACCTATATAAGCACTGGCCCACTAAAGAGGTCGCACACTTTAGTAAATTTCGCATGACCTATAATAGCATAAACACTAGATACAATGTTTGGATGTACAAAAGTTTCAAAAATTAGCAAGTTTGAGTTGGCAGTTGCTATTTTTGCTGGTTGTCTGTGTGCTGGAAAATACATGTGTGTATTGAACATTTTTTTATTTATATTATATATTTTCAATCTGCGTATTTTCCTTCCCTGGACCTGACACTGCCTCCCAGAATACACTTTTTCATCATGGGTAAATATAGCAATCTACTGAAACCATATTTCCCTGCTCAGAAGGAAAGATGATTTTCAGCTCTACAGATCGAGCTGGGTGACGCCATAGTTACCTGACTGGAACCCTCTGAAATCTGACCTCTTTACTCCTAAACTAGAGACATCGTGCTGATGCTTCCCAGCCATTATGAAAAACTAAAACATTAATTAGGAATTCAGCTGCAGCGATGCCTAGATTTTGATTGTAACAGTTCACGTAGTATTAACAAAAGATTATAGGTATTCAGTGAAGAACATTAAGATGTGGATGTAATTCTGCCATTAGTATTTCTGCAAATTTAAGTAACTAAACAGTGGCTGTCCTGTTGCCTGGGAAAATATTTTGATCAATACATATTTAAAAGACAACATTCATTATGGCACGTTAATTAAAACATAAATGCTACATTTCTACTTCACTAAGCATTCACTCAGCTGGAACTAACTGTATTTGCTTAATCTACAATTTTAGATGTATTAGCAAAAATAAATGTTGGTGAATGTAAGAGCCTGATTACATATCTTGGGTAAATTGGTGATAATGAGTCAAGAGACTTTGTGTTCATTCACATACATTACAATACGAATCATTATGAAATTAAAGCTAAGATTAATCCTGCTAATGACACCATGGAGCATCTGGGAATAAGATAACCCAGATGTCAAATTCACTGTGATACTGTGCCGCCGTTTGATAGAGTAACCCCTTGAAGTGTTCTTCTAAGGCAGCTAGCTGGTACCCCACAGTCCCAGCACTTGAAATGCAAATGAATGACAAGATAGACTAATAATGAGAGCAGATTCAAGCAGGAAGGAAAATGAATAAATTAAAAAAAAAATCTGAACCACCGATAAGAACAAGCAGTAGGCACCCTGATGTCCTCAATTAGGCTGGATGACATCTGCAGTGGATTTCTCTCTAATAAAGCCCTCACTCTGTATTCCAACGCACACGATTCTAACACTGTTAACATTTTAATGTCTTGGGCGTGCATGGTAACATTAATTACAAGATGATTTGGATGACTTCTGAATCTCTTTTATGTCTTCTCATCAGTAAAAGCCTGAGTCGCAGCTTTGATATCATAAATAAAATGTAGAGACCTGCCAAGCATTAAAACTACCCTACAGTAACTCAGATCTACTAAGTTTTAATAAACCTTTATATGTAGGTGAGATGCCTGAATTTAAAGAGAGGGTCAAGAGATGTACATTTTAATAGTCTAATTTACCTAATGCATACTGTATTCTATAATCATTTTTTCACCACTCGTAATTTTAACTTACTTCATTAATTAGCATTTGACATATTTGTGGCTTGTGGTGGCTATATTTGCTTGCAGATCTGATAAATAAAATATGACAATTTTCTCAAGTACTCTATATGATCACCTCCTTTTCTGAGTTGTAAATTGAAATATTTCATACAAATCAAACACTAGTTCTGTTGGTGTATTAAATACACAGAATAAACTTACTACACAGTTATCCTTTCAAAGCTGTGCTTAAGGAGCCCCATCTTATAGTTACCTCCAAGGCATCTTTTCTGCCAAATGAGATTTAATTCATCACATGATTCATCATCTGGGTTTCATTCTAGAATTACAGAGATCACAAAAGAGCTATTTGAATTTTTGAACAGCCCATGTAAAGAGTAATTTTACATAGATCAGGTGAGAAGCTGTGGGCACTAGGAAAAGAGTTACCTAACGTGCACTTATATTTTATAAACTGTGCAGGAAGGGTCACAAAGTTTATAAAACCCATGTATCTCTGTTCCCTGAAGTATAGAGAATGACATGGGGACAAAGTTTATCTCTGTCTCCGCCCCGTCCCCGTGGGTTCTGTCTCCGTCCCCACCCCACAGGTTCTGTCTCCGTCCCCGCACCGTCCCCGTCCCCGCCCTATTCCCGTGGGCTCTGTCCTCATCTGCAGAAGCCTTAAACACTTATGATTTTATATTTAAATCTTTTAATTAAAATATAAAAAGGAACAATATGCTGTGCAACTGATGTGTATAAATTACAAATAGAGAACAATAATAACAATGAGCAGCTATAATAACCCTCCCTACTTCCCACCACCACCCTCTACCCTTCCAACACCAACAATAGGTGATTTCTACTACACCAAGGAATCCTAATTCACACTGTTAAAATGTCCAGGGGTATAAAATACAACCCGTTCTATATGCCCTAGAGGGGGGAAATATGCCCTATAAAGCACTGTTATGTTTTTTAAATCTGTGGATAAATAAGAAATCATCAACAATCTCAGGATTCAATCTAGCTCTCCTGTCTTCCACAGTCCTTCTTGGAATAGAAGTTGTCTTCTTAGAAGATGTGCTGGTAGCAGGATGTACAGGATCTCTCATGCAAATTTTGCTAGATGTGGCCAGTATGTTTGCTTGTTTTTCCAAAAAATCAAAATATCTTTGTAGGCATCACTTAAACATAAATAACAGTCCAGTTCATTAACTGGCTTCAAAGTAGAAAATGACAAGGGGGCAAAGTTTGTCCCCTGTCCCCGTCCCTGTGGGATCTGTCCCCATCCCCGCGGTTACTGCGGTTCCCCGTCCCCGTGTCACTCTCTAGTATACGCACACTGCTAAAAAGCATGCCCGTATAATGTGTGCACTGTCACACCTAGTGCTGCTCTTCCCGTGGATGCCTGGCGATGAGGCATCTCATGGCAGGTGTGAATTTGCACATTCTCTGATTGTACACACAACACTTAAGCAGTCAATATGCCAAAAGTTATCATGCAATGGAGTAAAACTCTTACAAACTCTGTGGCTTTGAAGCCCCTTCACTGGGATGCTTTGCAGGCCACAGTTCAGAAGTAATACAAATCACAAAAGGGAAAAAATATATAATCACATGTATCAAAAATTCAAGCAAAGTGTTTCAGGTCCAGTTTGTGACTGAGCTCAATAAGCAATCTTTAACTCTCAGTTATCTGGTAATCACGTTCTGATGCAAGCAAAAGGACAAATATGCCTCCAATGGGTAGTCCTCTTTCAATCCTCCAAAGGTGCTACTCCTTTAAATGAACTTCCTCTAAAGATTGTATGGTAAGCAGCTGGCCCCCTTATCCCTCGGATTTTATATAGTGCGCTTAGATTTTTAGGTGCCAAAATCAGTATGGATTCTATAACACTGCATGTTCCTTAATTGGCTTAACAAGCTAATGAGTGCTGATAACAGTACTAAAGCAATAATGAGCACTAATTGGCACTGATTAGAATTTAGGCGCACAACTCACTAAACGTATCCAGTAATGATGTGCGCCAAATGTCTAACGTGTGGAGGCAAAAAGGGGCATGGTTATGGGCAGGGAAATGAGCATTTCATGGGCATTCCAAAATTTAGGCACCTAGTTATAGAATATGGCCCAGTGCACCTAAATCTACATGCTGAGATTTACACCAGGTTTTTGTTGGCGTAAATGAATGCATGCAGATATCGGCACTGAAATATCAACTAATTAGTTGGCATTCATTTCAGTGCTGATTTTTTAGGCATGTTTAAAAACAAATAAATAATATTCAGTTTTTCTAGAGTTCACAAGTCCTGGGCTTCCTGACCCTAAGGTACAGTTTTCAAAAGTAACACTAGGTCCTTTATTTGAGCATTGCTTAATTGGCCTATTTTAGACCCTTCATTGGCCCTTGCAGTTCTTTTTTCTTGTTTTTATGTCAATAAAAATTGTCTATTTCTTACATGTCTTTCGTGACTCTCCTTTGTTTTCAACATATGCATTTTGATCCACTGTTTGTTTCTGTCTCCCACAGTCTTATCAACGTCCTTTTTCCTTCTCTGCCTTTTAATCAGTATATCATCTTTTAGATATCATGGAATGCTCCTTTTCCAACAAAATAAAAAACCTGTCTTCTCTTCTATGACTTCGTGTCTCTCAGGGAAAGGTGAACACCTTGCTATGCAGACACAGACCCTGCCCTCCCTCCTACAATATACTTTATAGTGACCAAGGAAGTTGAAGAAAACGGGAGGTGGGATGATGTCAAAAAGCTGAAGGCAATTAGGTTAAACTCAGTTTCACCTTCCCTGTGCAGCTGTCATCCCTGTACACTCAAAACAAACCTATGAGCTGCTGCATCCACGTTGTAGCTCTTTATTCTTGGCAGCATTTTTATTTAATCTCACTTATATTTTCATCCATATCCTTGTGCAACATATGGATGTACACAGAGGAAGTACAATAACAGAATAACTTTTCATAGGTAGAATAGTAATTTATTTTATAAATCGTAGTCAGTGTGTCTTTTGCAGGGGCTGGTTATAGAAACACCCTAGCTTGTGTTACATTCTTGCAGAGATTTTTTTTTCTCCTGGTAAAGAGCCACTAAATTAGACATCATGTTATGAGAATCTGGTGCTCAGCATTCAGAGTTTCTATTTATTTATTTATTTACCTATTTATGACATTTATATCCCACATTAAACATGAATTAGGTTGAAACCTGAAAGCATTTAAAATCTTTTTTTCCTCTGCTTAGATCAAAAGAAAACAATGGCATGTGGAAACTTTTGTTTTGTGGATTGCAATGGTATATTATAAAAATGCACTTGACATTTTTTTTATTACTACTATTTAAAAGACAGATATTGAATAATGAGGGCAGAACTACCTTCTTGCAGAAGTCCAGAGTCAGTCTAAATGTGTCACTATTGTCCAGTTCAGCACACTATTAGATGTCAAGTTCATACAAAGTTAATTATGTTCAATGGAAAATAAATCTGTTGGCTCAGGCTGCTTGCTATGTGAATTTTCCATCACTGTTTCATTATTGATACTAAGTATTACATATTAAGGGCATTTGCTTTAAACTTTCTTTTAATTCATTTATCCAGTCCTTATATGCACATGGTTTTGCTTTTTAAACCCAAAGGTGAATCCTAAGGGTGGTTGAACAATTAGGTACAAACTGTGTTGTTTCTGACTTTACTTGTTTTGGACTGCTTTGGTCCTGCTGTTCTGTACATCTGTTGTCTATAATTTTAGAATATGGAAATGAGAAAATAAAAATAAAGTTTTGGATGTACGCTGTAGAAGTTACTTTTGCAATGTATGTATAGATGTCTGTTCTGGTGTATACATGTAATTATGGTTTTGATTTCTGAACATGTGGCATCATTAAAAGACAAATACCTAAACAACTGCAAGGAGAGAAAAAGTATCTAAAGAAACTATTACCGCCACTCCTTTTTCATAAAAGATGCTGGTGTAGGATTATGATGGATTGCAATGAAAAACGTTTTTGTTTTATTGTTTTTCTCCTGATGAAGTAGCGAAACAGTTGGGTCCTTTGCTGTCGAGAAAATAAAAGAGACATTGCGAGTGTGGAATTATTTAACCCACAAAAGATGTTTTGAGATCCAGTTGGATGACAGAACAGAATCCACCACTGGAATATAAATTTTGTTCATCTATACACCGGTGTCTGCAATAAACGGAAAATATGACTCAGAATCATTCAGATAAGTTTCAAGACAACATTTGCAGGTCATATTGTGATTAGTGACGTTTTATAACAAGCACTAGATGTTGAGAATTAAGAACTGTGTAGTTATTTAATCTTGCTCCGTTAGCGGTCAGTTAAAGTGTATAGTTTAGTGAGTGGACTGTTGTGTTTTTCACAGTTCCATCACTAATCATAGATGTTTGGTGGGGGTGGTTTGATCAAAATTGGATAATTGATACATGATTCACGTTCCGTTTTTTTGGCCACAATATTTTTTCTCCTTATAGGAGTTTTTTTGATGATTTGGTCTTTTTCGGAAGGTGGTAGGGCCTGTGATGTTAGCCAATTCAGTGGAGTCCTATGTATAGGTTCCCTGGGCATCTGAGGCTGGTTTTTCAATTATATTTCATTTATTTTTTGATCATAATCCTACACCAGCATCTTTTATGAAAAAGGAGTGGTGGTAATAGTTTCTTTAGATCATTAAAAGACAGACATTTAAATGCCCAGTTGGGTATATATGCTAATCTCACCTTTGTTAATGTTTCAGACATATCCATCTATTTGCTCCCATGATATAACTGAATTCTATTATTCTGTCTCGCTGTATTTTCAAATGTAAACCACATTGAACCCGACTTTGCTTGGGATAATGTGTGATATAAATGTTTTTTAAAAAGTCCTTTATCTTCCACCTTTTAAGACACTGCCTATCCAGCTGGATGGTGATGGCACAAGGAATCAGCGAAAAAAGCAAGAGATCCCTCTACGACAGAGAGTCACAGCAGACAAAAGTAGAGGCTGATCAAAGACAAATCACCACTGGAGATATAGTCCAATTGTCTTTACTGATGCAAATAAGGAAAGGGCACAACACGGTCTGTGTTTTGGCGCTTATAAGCGCCTACATCAGGGGTCAAGTAATAAACTCTACGAGTCAAGAGATAATTAAAACATACATAATACTTTTCAAAAACATAATATGATTAAAAACATGTGACAAGGAAAGCAAGTTTGGTGCAGTGAAAGCTAACTCAAAATAACCTGTTCCTTAGCTGGTCCCTCTAGTATTATCATATCATACCATGCCTCTGTGGTTATGTTCCACTAATAAGTTAAACAATTAACTGGATTTCTGGAAAGGATTATATAAACTTTGAATGCATGACTAGGGATACAAACATACACTTATTTTGTGCAATATCACAATTCCTCATGTACAGCCATAAAACAACCTTTTAGGGTGGATATGAGCTCCTTTTATTATCAACCAGAGTTTTCAGCTTTGCCACAGTATAAGTCATCACAAGAACAAAGTATAAGAAAAGCAATGGACTGCATTAAGAGCTTATAGCCCATCAAACATAAACGGCGAGTGACCGTACTCACTCGCAAATGCGCAGTAGAGACCTTCTCTGCCCCGCCCCCACGTCAATACGTGATGACGGGGGGCGGAACACAGAGGGTCTGTACTGCGCATTGCTGAGGAAGGGACACCGCCGTCTAACGCTCCCCCCACCCGAGTCGCCGCCGCCACCCACCTTCTACTCGGTCGGGCCCTCGCTCCACTATTGAAACAGCGAGGGTCCGGGAACGCAGCACTGAGCTCTGCTGAGCTGCCGACATCGCCCTTCCTTCTTCTTCTCTGCCTCTGTCCCGCCCTCGACGACGTTACGTCACACCAGGGCGGGACAGGCAGAGAAGAAGAACGAAGGCCGACGTCGGCAGCTCAGCAGAGCTCAGTGCTGCGTTCCCGGACCCTCGCTGTTTCAATAGCGGAGCGAGGGCCCGGCCGGGTGGAAGGTGGGTGGTGACGGCTCGGTGGGGGGGCGCGAACTCGGAGGGGGAGGGGCAGTGGCGAACTCGGCGGTGGGGCGGGCCTTTCAACCCCCCCTTCCTATAATAGCCCGTTTTTACGGGCTCAAAGTCTAGTTTAGTTATGTTTAAATAAAAGAGATCTGCGTGAAACAAAACATTTATTTTTATTTTGACTTATAAAACCACTTGCCCCTGAAACATGTTCACAACAGAATAATCCATTTGTGCACCTAAAAGGAGGTCTGCGCTGGCGTCGGCGTGTACTTTTCACATGCGCCAAGGCCCCCTTTTACCGCAGCTGATAAAATGGAAGTCTCACTTTCCTACAGGAAATGGCCAGGCGGCAAGTAAGGCACTTGCCATGTGGCCATTTCAGGGGAGGAGCACTCACCGCCCGATTACTGCCGGGTACACTATGGTGCTACAAAAATAAATAAATTTTTGTTGCGTCAGAAATGACAGCACGCTAGGGGTGGGAAGTAGCGCTGGGCTGCTGCAGTAGGCCGGTAGTACTTCCTGTATAGCAAGTGGTAAGCCTGTGTTGGGCTTACCGCTGCTTAGTAAAAGGAGCCCTGTATTCTTTCTGTCCTTGCCTCTACATTACTGTGTTTTCCTCCCAGATAATGAGGCATAAGGAAGAACTAAGCAGCTGCACATCAGACCACTTCCTCTTCCTCTGCTGGCCTGCTTATTTGAACCACATTGGACTCTGTACAGCAGTTGAGCCCAGGCCAGCAGGAGATGGTCTGATGTGCAGCTGCTTGTTTCCTCCTTATGCTACATGATCCAGTGAGGGGAGGTGGTATTTGTATGAGCAGTCTGTGGGTGTGTGTCGCAAGGGCACGGGGATCAGAAGCCTGACAAATGTTTTGTTCCCTTCTGTTCCCTGTGCAGTGCAAGGCAATTACAGAATTCTGCACAAATTCTGCATTGCACAGTGTCGCAGAATTCTCCCAGGAGTAACCTATGAATAGGCAGTACTACAATTATTACACTGGACCCTAAAATACCAAAACATCTATACAAGTAAAACAGAACAAGTGGGACTGCTACAGATCTCAACACAGAAACTATATACAAACAAATATCACACCTCAGTCATATGCAAAACACAGACAGACCCTCACCAAATACAGAACGAGAGATCCCAAATTAGAGATAGAAATATGAGGACAAAAATTGAACTGTGAACCCCAAGAAGTTGAGCTCAGCATATACTGCAACACTGGAGAAACAAAAATAAATATATTTCTTTTTGTACGGAACACAATGGGGCTCATTTTCAAAGCACATAGACTTAAAAAGTTCCATAGTAACCTATGGAATTTTGTAAGGCTAAGTACTTTGAAACTATGCCTCGCACATATAAACATTTGTGATGTACATTTCCTAAAGTTAACATAGTCCAGTTAATAAATTCAAAATAAAACACTCTTTCCTACCTTTGTGTGTCTTGACTTTTTACTTTTCCATCATGTTGGTCCCAGTTTTTCTTTTCTGCTTTCCTGTCTTCTGCTAAATCTGCTTTCAGTGGCCACTGTCCATTTGTTATTTCTCCTCTCTCCTCCTGTCTTGTTACATTCCCTCACTATACCTGTCTCTGACGTATTGATCTTTCTCTTTCTCTACTCCATTCTTTTTCTTATCTGCCTCTCTCTACTCAAATTTCACCCCCTTGCTCTATTTCTTTTTACTTTTCATTTACTTGTTCACCTTCTATCTTCTTCTCTCATCCCCTAGCTCTCACATTTCACATCCTCCTATTCCATTTTATCTTTCATCTGCTCTCTGTTACCACATTTCTACCCTCCGTACTCACTATCTTACTCTCACTTATCTCCTTGACAACCCTCCCATGGCCTCTCCCACTTAGATCCACCATTCCTAGCATCTCCTCCCTTCCAAGGAGGTTTGATGAACAGGAAACAGTGTGACATCACAAAGCTGAAGCTGGTCCACTGAAGCAAGTTTTCATTCTCCCCAATGCAGCCATCGCCATCTTGGTAAACCCAAAGCAATGAAATTGATAGGGCAAGAAGCTCTGCCTATTGGTTTCAGACCAGATATTGAGCTAAGCATGCTCCTGCCATCTCCTGTTCATCAAACCTCCTTGCTCTCATCTTCCCACCTGCCTCCCCTCCCCCAAGTCTGACATCTCCCCTTCTACCCTTCCTCCCAAGTCTAACATCTCTCTCTCTCTCTCTCCCTTCTACCCTGCTGACATTTCTTCTTCCCTCCCTTCCACTTCCTGACATCTCTTTCCCTACCTTATACCCCATCTCTCCCTCTTTCCCACTTCTGCCCCCCAAGTCCATCTCCCCTCTGCCTTCCACTGTCCATCTCGTCTTCCTCTCCTCTGCTCTTCCTGTCAATATCTCCCTCTGTCCCTCCTCTGCTCTCCCCAAGTCCATCTCTCCCTCTTCCCATTTTGCCCCCTCCACCCTCCCCAGAGTCCATTTTCCCTCTCCTAAGACCATAGGCGGTCGGTGGCCCAACTGTTTGGGGAGGCTAAAGGGGGCGGGGTTAGGGGTGGGGCCAGGGGTGGATCTTAAATCCATAATTGTCTGATAACACACAGAAAAAATAAATAAAAATAAAAGTCACAATTAATACCTTTTATTAAATAGTAGTAGTAGTAGTTACTATCGACCGAAATCTCACACTAGAAAGTCAAGCGAAAACTACAACAAAGAAAATGTTCCAATCAATGTGGAAACTCAAACGAGCAAAACCCTTCTTCCCGAGGGAAATATTCCGCAGCCTGGTACAATCAATGGTGCTAAGTCACCTAGACTACTGCAATGCAATCTATGCCAGATGCAAAGAACAGATCATTAAGAAACTCCAAACTGCCCAAAACACCGCAGCCAGACTCATATTCAGAAAAATGAAATACGAATGTGCCAAACCCTTGAGAGAAAAATTACACTGGCTCCCAATCAAAGAATGAATTGCTTTCAAAATCTGTACCCAGGTTCATAAAATCATTCACGGTGAGGCCCCGGTATAAATGACAGACCTCATTGACTTACCAACCAGGAACTCAAAACAGTCAGCATGCACATACCTAAACCTCCACTACCCTAGCTGCAAAGGACTAAAATATAAATCAACATATGCATCCAGCTGCTCCTACATAAGCACACAACTATGGAATGCACTACCAAACGTCATGAAAACAATGCACGACCTAACAAACTTCCGGAAATCATTAAAAACCAACTTGTTCAAAAAGGCATATCATAATGATCCAACTTAAACACCTGAACCCTGCAACAAAACGAAACTCAAACCAGATCTGGATGAAACTTAACTCTTTCTCCTTAATGTACTCTGTCACTCATGAACTTTAACGCAATACCACCCTGTATTTCTCATAACCGGAATTGGTGATCGCCATCACGGTACTATGCAAACCACATTGAGACTACAAATAGATGGGAAAATGTGGGAAACAAATGCAACAAATAATAATAATAATAATCTCCTTTTTGGGTTGCACGTTATGAAATTTTGGTGCCTAGTGTTATAGAGCACAGCCAGATGTGTGTGCAAATGATAATTGGTTCCAATTAATATCAATAATTGTTAGTGCCTGATTATCGCCTTTAATTGGCTAATTAAATTGTGCACCTATCTCAGGATCATGCCCAAATGTTTGCACGGAAATTTGGGCAACCTTTATGGAATCTGGGGGTAAGTGCTTAATACACCTTATTAAAAGATCCCCTAAGACTAAATTGTATGTTTAATACATGATTGTGATATAAGGATAGAGAATTATAGGCACGAGACGTTTTCCTGGCAGAGGTGCACAGTGACACTGGAGCCAAAATTATTCTCATATTCCTTTACTAGTGGAGAAATAGTCATGTAATATTCCTTCAGCAGTGGTAGAAATATTGAGCTTCAAAATTTGTCATTTAAAAAAGGGAATGAGTTGGGGTTTTTTTTAAGTGATAACCTTTAAAATACAAATATGTATGCTGAGGTGTTCTGACAAAGCATGAATGTCACCTTGGACTGCCGTGGGAAGGAAACAGAATCAGTTTGTTTCCCTTCTGTGGTTTTTATTGATTAGCCAAGATTCTCCTTAGGGGGAGGGGGAGTTATCAATGTGGGCTACCATTAAGACTTGTTAGTTTACTATTAACCCAGTTTTTAGTAACTAGGTTGGATAGCATAAAATGCAATATGAGCTACCATTAAGATGTTTTATTTTACCACTAATTCAGGCTATTTTATGAAATTAAGCCATTGTTACTAATAATTGGGGTTCACAGTAAAATAGCATGCTGTAGCATTGGGTGGAGGAGTAGTCTAGTGGTTAGTTCAACAGACTTTGATCCTGGGGAAACTGGGTTCAATTCCCACTGCAGCTCCTTGTGACCTTCAGCAACTCACTTAACCCTCCATTGCCTCTGGTACCAAAACTTAGATTGTGAGCCCTTTAGGGACAGAGAATGCATATGTTGTGTACATCTAGTAGTGTTATAGAAATGATTAGTAGTAGTAACATCATTGATAACTTCCCCCCTATTGCTTTGAAAGATTACCATAGTATGATATAATCAATAAGATTACTCTAGTTTTCCTAGATAAATACAGTGAGGACAATTTTCAGTGGTGCAGTTACTGTTTCACTTTGAATACATAGCTTATATGCTTAAAGTTATAAATATTTTCAGTAGCACTATCCGTATGAATGCTGACATTGAAAATTCACATATAACTAAAATTGCCAACTATTTAACTGTCAACATATAAGCATCCAGGCGTTAACTCTATAACAGCCTGTTTATAAAATTGAGCAGAGTTTACATGCATATAAGTACATTCCCAGGGGGTGGGGGGCAGTTTGAGCAGAGGGGAAGAAGAGTTTCAATATGCACGAAGAATGTATAAAATACTTGGCTACGTGCACAGAGTATACACACACATTTACACCAGCTTCGGAGCAGATGTAAATGTGGGTATTTGCATGCATTTTAAGCTGGCCCTATTTTACCAGGTTCAGATCTAGGGATGCCAGTGCTCCCATCCAAGCCTGCTGCCCCCTACCCTCCCCCTTCTCCTAGTCCACAGCTGCCACAGATGTGCTGACATGAGGCCTTCCCCGACAGGCCTGCACTCCAAAAACATGCTTGGTTCCTTCGAGGTCCACAATCCCACTGGGATCCTCTTTGCAATTTAAAATAGTTGCAAAATGTAGATCATTATGAATGATGTTCTTCTTTAGGTTCGTCAGTTTGATCCATTTATCCACTATGGATTTCTGTATGGATTCTTCTTCGTCTGCCAAAACGGGGTCTTGTAAGAATTGATGTAAATGATCTTCTGGAAAGCTGAGGACATTCTCCCAAGAATGAAAAGCCATGGTCCTGCTCTAGCAAACTAAAGAAACACACACACACAAAAAAAGGAGACAATTCCCCAATGGATTGAAGAGTAATACTCAAAAAAAATAGGAGTGAACCAAAAGGGCATTGGTTATTAGCCTTTTTTTCAACAGTTGGCCTTCATTAGCCCTTGCAGGTCTTTTTCTTGTTTTTATATCAATAAACATTTGCTATTTTTTGCTCATCTTTGGTGACTCTCCTTTGATTTCAACATATGATTTGGTCCACCCCTACTTTTTTGTTTGTTGCTCTCATCTCTAGTCATCTTCTTCCTGATCTCAGTTAAATTTTGGGAGGAGAACAAGATTATCTCCAGGAACTACAGGGTGGTTGCAATCTGTATCTATCATCTGTCGTAGCCCTTAGGGGTCCATCTCAGGGTCACCTTCTTGGTCGTGCTTGGTGTCAATGTGGGTGGTAGCAGATTGAGAAATTGGTTGATTGCTGTAGCAGCGCTCTCCACTTTCCATTACCCTGCAATGGGGAAAGGAAAGCAGTTTACTGCAGTTCAGAAAGTTTCCACAGGGGCAACGCTGCATTCCTTGGCAAAAAATCAGGCCTGCTTTGTCTGTTCAAAAATCACTCTATTCCAGTGGTTCCCAAACCTGTACTTGGGGACCCCCAGCTAGTTGGGATTTCAAGATATCCACAATAACTATGCATGAGAGAAATTTGCATGTAATGAAGACAGTGCATGCAAATCTATCTCATGAATATTCACTGTGGCTATGCTGAAAATCTGACTAGTTGGGGAGGCCCAAGACAGGTTTGAGAACTGCTGCTCAATAAATTTAGTCTAACAGAGCGCTTAGCATCAATGCTTAGTTTTGTCCTCCTTTCTTTCCTTCTGCCTTCCAGAATGCATAACTTAGATCTGCTGTATTCCTGATACCATGCACTACACATTTGCATACAATACACATTTTTCAAAACCTTCATTTAAAACCTCTACTAGCTTCTAATGAGAACTAGCCAGCAAATGTACCCTCAGCCCATGACACATTCACTGTGCAAACTCTCTCCTGGGACCCTAAATAATCTGGACACGGTTTCCCATAATGCACAATTTGTGCTGAAAATGTTTATCCCAGTTCTCACTCAGGCAGAATTTACCACTGACTATATCTCATGTGGAAAGAATTACTCTAGAACTGTAACTTTGCCCCTTCCACTGGCTCAGTTCATGCATATTAAAATAAGTCAGCCTCCAAGTAGTGGTATTATATCAAAGGATAGTATCAAATGAGTTATTTGATAAATACCATTGTGGACTATATATATATTTTTTAAACCCTACAGATTCATATGCCAAGTGGCCCAAGTGTGCTGAGAAGGCAGGTAAAACATCCCATTTACTCTGGTAGTTTCATTGCACCACTGTGAAGTCAGCTTTGATCCTACCTTTGCAAGGGAAAACCTTTGATAATACAATGAATGCCACAGGAGCCTTCCTTTTTATATCATTCGTATGTGGCTAAGAGAAAGGATGTATAAATCTTAGGCTGCTTAGTGCTACCAAAAGTAATTAACAGATTTGTTTGTGTTTGTGGTAAGATAAGTCCCTCACAGGTTATGATCTGATAATTAATTCAAAGCTTGGGAATCAAGTAAACAAAGCCATCAAACTCATTGTAAGCGTTCTGTACAGCAAATTAAAGGTTCCTTTTACTAGCTGAGGTAAGAATTGTTCTTAGCACACCCTTTCGCAGGTCTTTCTCATGCTCTAAGGCCGTTTTTAGCTTGGCTGTAAATACCTTGATTTTCTAATTTTTTTTTTCCGTTAATGGCCATGTACTAATGTTACTTGATAACGTGAATACTAAAAAGATTTTGTGTGTACATATACACCTCACAATTTAAATTTTTAGATTTTTTTTCAATATAATCATGTAAATGTCCAGATATATACTACTACTACTACTACTATTTAACATTTCTAAAGCGCTACCAGGGTTACGCAGCGCTGTACAATTTAACAAAGAAGGACAGTCCCTGCTCAAAGGAGCTTTCAAAAAATTGGAAGACAAGACTTCATCAGACTGAGGCTGCAACTTTACTAAGTTGTGATCCTTGCAGCCCATTGTTGAAAAAGTAATCACTGGTCTAAAAAAAAAACCTCCCCAAAACACCACATACTTAAATGTATTATCCATAACATCTTCAATCACTGAAAAAAATTGAAAACTATTTATCTTCATGTGAATTCAAAATGCCATAGTTTAATTTCTACTTGAAAGGCACTGAAAAAAGTTTTTACTTATCTTCAGCTTAGAGGGAAGAGTGTTGCTAACGTGTGCCTAATGCAGCAAAAAAAAGCCTAACGCGGGATGCATGCTAACCTCATGTTAAATGTTTTGTTGTCATTTTTATGAGGGGACATGTCAGGGACAGAGAATGGGCCTTCCTGTGCTAACCAGTTAATGTATCTATATTCTATATATGATGCCCAAAGTTGTGTGCCCAAAGTTTGGTGTGCACCCAAGATGTGTGCGCAACTTAATTGAGTAATGAGCCCTTAACTAGCAATAATTGGGTGCTAGCAACCAATTATTGCAGTTAATTGGCTCCAATTAGGATTTGCATACGCACCTGACCGCGTGCTATTCTATAAGGCTTTGCACTAGAGAGTTGCACGAGGACAGAAATCTCACCCATCCCCACTAGAATCTAACCTGTCCCCGCAAGGAATCTAACCCATCCCCTGTACTAAAATAACCCGACTTTTGGTAAAATAACTCAATCCATGCCATCGTTCTAGAAAGATATCAGAGATGCACATTTCCATTACCTGACATGGTCCAGTTGATAAATAAAATAAAATATATTTTTCTACCTTTGTAGTTTGAGTATTTTATTTTTCCATATGATTTTGTCCATGTCTTCTGATTGTCTCTGTTTTTTTCAGCCTTTCCATGGTCTTCTGTCTATTTGCATTTCTTCTTTCTCCATGGCTGACATCCATCTTCTCTGTGTCTTATCTATCCTGTCCAACTTCTTTCTTCTGTGTCCCTGATCCTGTCTACTCCTCATGGGTCCAGCCCATCTTCCTCTAGCCCCTCATGCCCTCCTCCTCAGCTTTCACCCAGTCTCTCTGATGCCCCCTCCCCAGGGTCCAGCCCCTTCCTCTTCCCCCTCCCCATTATCCAGCCCATCTCCCTCCAGCCCCTCATGCCCCCTCCTCAGCTTTCACCCAGTCTCTCTGATGCCCCCTCCCCAGGGTCCAGCCACCTTCCCCTTCCCCCTCCCCATTATCCCGCTCATCTCCCTCCAGCCCCTCATGCCCCCTCCTCAGCTTTCACCCAGTCTCTCTGATGCCCCCTCCCCAGGGTCCAGCCCATCTCCCTCCAGCCCCTCATGCTCCCTTCCTCATCTTTCACCCAGTCTCTCTGATGCCCCCTCCCCAGCCTCATGCCCACCTCCTCAGGTGGGAGGATGGGGGTGGGTCAGAGGTATGCATGGGGACATCAAAGCATATCATTGATATTCTAACAGGATGGGTGTGGGTAGGTGAGGGGAGGGTGATCAACAGAGACATCTTCCAATGTGGTATATATCATTCAGTGTAAAAAATGTAACGAAGGATGCTATATTGGAGAAACAGGCCAGATGCTTAAGACAAGATTCAATTTACATAGACATCACATGAACAATGCTGGTGCCAGTAGGGTTCCCACACCTGTTGGTCAACATTTTACAGGACCAGGACACTGTACCAGTGACTTCACAGTGAGAATCCTGAAAGGTAACTTTAAAACCATACAAGAACGTAAGACCTTTGAAGTCAGAATGATTGAATATTTTAACACCCAACAGAAAGGACTTAACAAGGATCTGGGGTTCCTAGCCCATTATAAACCATAAAGCTGTATGTCTCTGTTGATCACCCCACCCCTCACCTATCCACACCCATCCTGTTAGAATATCAATGATATGCTTTGATGTCCCCATGCATACCTCCTACCCACCCCCATCCTCCCACCCTGTCAGACTGTCATAGTAATGCTTGAATGTTTTCACTTATATACACTGTCAGCTAGCACATTTGCTTATTTCCGATCTGACGAAGAAGGGCAACCTTCGAAAGCTAATCAAGAAATGTATTGTTATGTCCAATAAAAAACGTATCATCTTATTTTCTTTTCCATGTTTTATTTTGTTTGATTTCTATTGATAATATCAATCTTTAAAATTCTTGATACCTACTCACAGAACTAACAAGAAATCAGCTTTTACAAAGGAAGTGATAACAAACCAGTGAACCTGATGATGCTTCAATCTGTTACTTTAAGAGAATATATATATATATATATATATAAGCTAAACTTTGCAAACAGAGTATGGGGTAAACTTGATTTCTATAAACCAGAAGTATTTTTTTAAAGGACACTTCTTAATGAATAAATACATTTCTGAATGAAAGAAATTCCTTTCAAAAAGTAGCACCACATCAAATTGTGTTTCACCCCAACAGACAAATTTAGAAACACAAAACTGCTAAATTTCCTACTAAAGCGATCAGCTTTTTTGTTTTGGTTTGGTGTTTTTTATCCTACTGCTTCAGAAAGACCTGCTCAATATACAACTGATCAAATACTGCCCTCTGGTGAGAGAACTGTGGGGGGGGTTGAATGCATGTGCCTGCCAACTTATCCTTGTAGAGTTGCAAACCAAAACAAGCAAAAGCCTTCAAGTTTAGTTAAAAGAATCTTCTTAAAACGTTAAACTTCATAACACAAGCAGCACATAAAAAAGGCAAATAAGGAGCTTATATCACAAAGGGAGAGCAGGAAATATTAATCCTTCATTCACTGATTTATTTCTCCCATGCTTCCAATTTTTACTTGATTCTTTCTCCAAAGAAGTTCAGATATGACAGGCAAAGTCTTATGAATAATTAGAAGAGGGTGAATTTAGTTCCATAAATCTTTCATTATATTAAAGGCTCTGAAAGGTAGCTGCATTCCCTCTGCTTAAGTTGCAACAGCACCAGCATATTTGTCTTTCCTTCAGGCAGACCTAAAAGGTGATTTTATAAAGGGGTGTGTACTTTACATGGTAAAATACACAACCATATAGGCAGTATTTTAGTCATTTACATGTTGATGTGGCCACATACAAGTAAGTGGCCTCTTATAAAATACTGACCGGTGCAAAAGTATGTTCTTTGAAATCACGCTGTGGACTTTGCTGGTGGATTTGCACAATCACTGCTCCTTCTGCAAGTGGAGGACCTTTTATATGAAGTCCTGCACCCAGGGGCGTAGCCAGGCTTCAGCGGGAGGGGGTCCAGAGTCCAAGGTGAGGGGCACATTTTAGCCCACCCCCTCCGCCGCCGACCCCCTCCCCGCCATTTTGACCCCTCCCCCCCCCACCACCACCACCTTTGACCCCCCCCTGCCGATGACCCTCTCAACCCCCCTCCCCGCCGCCAACCCTCCCCCGCTGCCGCTGTTGCCATCGGCTACCTTTGCTGGCGGAGGACCCCAACCCCCACCAGCCAAGGTCCTCTTCTTCCGGCGCAAGGCTTCATTCTGTTTCTGTGAGTCTGACATCCTGCACGTTGTACGTGCAAGATGTCAGACTCACAGAAACAGAACAAAGCCTTGTAGATCAGCCAGCAACGCAGCCGTTGGCTGATCTGCAAGGCTTCTGTGAGAAGAGGACCTCAGCTGGCGGGGGTTGGTTTCCCCCACTAGCAAAGGTAGCCGACAGCGACGGCGGCGGCGGGGGAGAGGGGTTGAGAGGGTCATCAGCAGGGGGGTCCAGGTCCAAATCTACGGGGTCCCAGGCCCCCGTGGCCCCACGTAGCTACGCCACTGCCTGCACCTATTTTACAAGAGGCTCTACATTTGGCAGAGCCTCTTGTAAAATAGTGTGGGTATTCTCTATGCCCTGACTTAGACGTGTGAATTCCCTTCTCCTTGTACAGTACATCCTCAGAGCAATGGACCCTGGATTAATATATTGGGAACAGCAGATAACAATAAGCCTTCCTCCTTCAGGCTGTGGGTATTTAAATTGCAGACTGTTGTATACCACCAGTTTTTACATTCCTTCCAGCCCACCTCTGCCTGTGTTGTTGCACCCACTTCTACTGACCCTGTTGAGAGGAACATAGAGACAGGAGCACACCAGTGACCCTGCCAGCTCCTGCCAGTCATTCTGCCACCATTATCCCTGAGAGCCCTGAATGTCTATCTTTAATGATATGCCAATAACCCTTCCCCCCTCCCATCACCACCACCCCAAAAGAAAGCTTGGGACAAGTATATAGGATCTCTAAGGGACACAAAGGTCACGAGACTTCTGAACCTCTCAATTCACACAATCTAGATCTGTGTACATTACTGAGTCTCGTGACCTTAGAAAACAGCTGGAGTGATTTTCTCTGATACTCTTCTTTTTTTTTTTATATTTTATTTATTGGTGTAAATCATTATTTCACTACAATTTATGAATATGCAATAGGCATTTACAACAGGAAAAAAAAAAAACAAAAAAACAAGAAATAACATTTAAAGCCTGTTTGTCCACAAATAAAGAAACATTGGTTCCAAGAATCAAGAAATATAAATGTAAATAACAAGAACCCACCAGTTGCTACCTCAGGTTACTGATCCCAGCCTGCATTTTATGGAGGGCACACTACATTCATATCTACTCTAGCATCAAGAAATTCTTTTAACTGTTTAGGGTCAACAAATTGAAATTGTTTACCCTCAAGCGTTAAATTACATATACAAGGAAATCGTAGTACAAAGTTTATTCCCAATGCCAACGCTCTAGGACGCTGTTCCAAAAAGGCCTTGCGCCTAGCTTGAGTGGGCCTTGAGAGGTCAGGAAAAACGCGAACCTTTGAACCCATAAACAGATTTTCCAAGTGTCTTAAGGAAAGCCTTAATATTGCATTGCGGTCAGGTTCCAAGACAAAAGTAACAAGCATAGTAGTCCTCTGGGTAATAACCTCCAGTGAGCTCTCAAGGAATGAAGTTAAATTCATTCCATCCCCCACCATTGGGAGGTTTCCATCGCCCCCCTG
This sequence comes from Microcaecilia unicolor, assembly GCF_901765095.1. Lineage (NCBI taxonomy): Eukaryota > Metazoa > Chordata > Amphibia > Gymnophiona > Siphonopidae > Microcaecilia > Microcaecilia unicolor. The sequence continues at coordinate 68,896,262 of NC_044036.1, read as the reverse complement.
TGGGTTCCAGATGTAATAGGCCCGTGTTATGGGGGGCAATGAATCCTTGTCCATTCCGAGAATGTCCACCATATATTTCTTAATCATTTCAACAGGTGAAATCAGAGGAGATTTAGGAAAATTTAGAAATCTAAGATTAAGTCTCCGAATCTGATTCTCCAGATATTCTGTACGTCTATGAAGAAAAACATTGTCCTTAACCAAAGCAGTCTCTAAAGTTCCCATTTCTTGTAATTTAGTATTCAAATTTTCCAATTTCAAGGCCTGCTGCGCAGATACCTGTGCTTGGAGTAACGCAGCTTCAGAAACAGTTCTTATATTATCAGTATTTTCTTTCAATGTAGGTTGCATGGAGATTTGAATATTATGTACCATATCCCATAGTGACTCTAATGTCACAATTGCTGGTCTAGTCACGCCAGAAATTCCAGGAGGGGATTGAATTTGAGCACCAACTTCAGATAATTTAGAAACAATTTCCAAAGGAAGTACCTGTAAAGCTGATTGAAAAAGCTTTTCTTTCAGTTGGGGACCATTTTCTATCGCCGCAGTCCTTCCCTCGAGCAATTTAGGTTGAACACCTTCATTCTCCCTCACTGCTTGGGCTATCGGCAATTCCCTTCCGGGTTGAGGCGGAGCAATGCGCTCTACAGGGCTCAGGGAAGCCCCGTTAGCGCTCTCAATCGACGCCGATGCGTCGAGAGCGGCAGAGGGGGTCGAAGTTCCCCGAGGTCCCGGTTGCTGCGTTGGAAATTGTAGAGTCGTCTGACGGAGCGCCGAGGGTGTCCCAGGAGCCGAGGAATGCTCCCTAACTTTCCCCCTCCGTTTCCCCATCGAGGAGGGCACAGAAACAGCGAAAACAGCAGAAGAAACTGCAAAGGACCTCAGCAGCAAACTCAGGTGCGTCCGGTCAGAGCGCCATCTTGGAACCGACATATGCAACTTCGATACTCTTCTATACACATATAAACTGACCTTGAACTACTACTGGAAAGGTGTGAGTTAAATAATAAAATAAAATACATAAAAATATATGCTTTTGGATGATTATTGCTACAGGATCCCATTGTTTTTGTTGTTTCTGATTCTTGTACATGGATCATTAGAAAATATTTCCCCTTAACTGGATTTGTATTTTACTCTTGACCTTATTTCATCAGAAACAGCAGCAGCCTGTTTTAAGGCAGGATCCATCATAAAGAGTAGGTAAATCAACAGGGGTAAAGGGAGCTGGATAACAGCCACAGTAATGAAGAGTAGGTTTTCTCAAATTACCAGTGCCACATAAATTCATTTTTAAAGTAACAGAATTATCACTTGACAACTACACAGAACTGCCAAGTGATGGTTCTATCACTTTAAAAATGAATACCTGTGTCACTGATTTAACCAGCTAGCCAGTTATATCACACTATATAATCGGCTAGCCACTAGCCACTGACCAGAGATATTCAGCGGGAGATAGAGAGCTATCTCCTTCTGAATATTGACGGATAGCTGGTTATGTACCATTTAACTGTCTGGGTGCCGCTCCTGGCCGATTAAATGGTTTTGAATATTGGGAGCATTAAGTCTGACATTCAGCAGAGCCCCAAACAGGAAAATTTATCTGGACAATTTTCACCAGATATTTAGCAAGACTTAACTACTTAAGCTTCTCACTGAGTACACAGTAACCAATTAGACATCCAATAAACTTATCGAAATAACTTTAGGCCTGCTATTCATACAGCCAGACTTATCCAATAGACCTGAATATTAGTGCTGACTAGCTAAACTAATATCTAAACCATGGAATGCCCCAAGTGCTGCCTTCTCTTATAGCTGCACAAATTTTGTATAGTTGACAAAATTTATTGATTGCTTGTGGGAGAGGAAGATTTTCACAAGACAAGGTTTGTCAAGCAACAGCACAAGTTGTCTGGACACATCTTTGGGATGTTGACCTCATTATTTTGTGATAACTTTTATTAAGGTAGGGCTTCCCAGACTGCTCTAGTGATCCCACAGCTAGTTTTCAGGTTATTCACAATGGCATTGCCAGCTAGCTCATAATTTTAAGGACAGGGTGGTCAAGCCCCAGTTTTATCCCAGAGCTTACATGGCCTTCTAGTCTTGTTTTTCTCATGAAAATCAATAGGGATACTAGAACTAAAAGTCCATGAAGTCAGCACAATAAAACCAACTTTAGATTGACCTATAAGTATGGAACCAACTAGCAACCCCAATCCACAATTGTACTAGAAATACATTTGCATAATTGGAAATCCAGTATATGCAAATTTATCTCATGCTCATCCATTGTAAATACCTTAAAAACCAAAGTGATTGTGGAGTCTCCAGGAAATGCTTAGGAAGCCCTATATTATGAAACCTCACTAAAGTGAGGAGTTTTTAAGACACAGAAGGAGATGAAAAAATTTCTGGTTGGAGTTTTGGCAAGCAGGACAGCTCTTTGACTGAGGTAAATTGAGAGAGAAACAGAGCATTCTAACTGACATATTTTGCTGTGGCAGCAGAGTTGCCAGGTGGCCAAAAATTTTCCTGCCAAATTTGTGCCCCAAAATAGCCCAACAGTTTTGAAACCAAAGATAGCTGTGAGGAGCGGGGGAGGGGGGAGGTGTCTTCCATTCAAGATACTGCTGTACACACAAAAAAAAACCCTCTCAATATTTTATAAACTAGAAGGCTAATTTTTAAAAGAGAAAAACATTCAAAAGTGGCACAAATCTGTATTTGGACGTTTTTCTCATAAAAGCATTCAAATTTGTATTTCTATGAAGTCCATCAGAAGTGCATTCAAATCATAAGAGGGCATGTCAGGGGCATGTTAAGGGCAGGATTCAAGCCCTCCTAACATGTTTTTCTGCCATAATGGAGCAAAACAAAAACATACAGGGCTATAAGTTGGGTGTTTTGTTCTAGACCTGTTTTGTTAATGAAGAAGCCACAAAAAAGTGCACTAAATGACCAGATGGCCACTGCAGGAATAAAGGAATGACACCCCCTTATTCCTTCAGTGGTCACTGACCCCTTCCCACATTGCAAAGATGTAAATGAAACAGTACATATCAACCTCCATGACAGCTTCAGATATTATGGCCAGTCCTATTAGAGCTGCAAGCAGGTCCCTGAAGTAGCCTAGTGATCAGTGCAGTGCACTGTAGAGAAGGTGATCCAGGCCCATAATCCACTCTGACTATTAAACTTGTAGTGGAAAGAGTCAGCCCTCCCCCCCAATCCCCCCAAACCTACTGTACCCACAAATAGGTGACCCCTGCAGCTGTAACGGCTATTGTAGTGGTGTTGGGTACAGTAGGTTTTTTTGTGGGTTTTGAAGGGCTCACCATACAATATGAGGGGGTAATGGTGAAATGTGTACCTAGGACCTTCTATGCGAAGTCTACTGCAGTGCCCCCTAGGCTGCCCCACTGCTCTGCTGGGATGCCTGTATGGCTACTACTACTACTACTACTACTATTTAGCATTTCTATAGTGCTACAAGGCGTATGCAGCGCTGCACAAACATAGAAGAAAGACAGTTATTAGGAAAGCTGGCTCCTCCTATGTCTCAATGGGTTGATTTTGTGTGTTTTTCACTTGGATGTTTGTTTGTTTTTTTTAATAGTCCAAAAAGATAGACCTACTAAGTGCAACAACATCTAGGAAATGGTCATTTTCAAAGAAAAAAGATAGATTTTTTTCTAGTTTGAAAATGATCATTTTCACTACTTGATTTTTGGACATTTTCAGCAAAACATCCAAACTCGGATTTAGACATCATATCGAAAATGCCCCTCCACATGCACCAAAAACATCAATGATATAATGTTTTCAAACTCTTCATTTTTAATTTTCATAAGAAGTAGACTTTAAAATAAATTTGTATAAGCACTTAGCTTAAGTATCAAGATCCTAACATGAGGCATGCCCAGCAGCGCTACTTTCTTCAATTTTCCGGTCTGCCAGTAGCGTCAATGAGGTAAGCACACTGCTTTTGGCATCCCGGAAGCAGTTCTTCTGCTGCAATTTCCTGTCCCAAAAGAGGGAGAACTTCTGGGGCCGCTGAAGGCAGTGTGTTTACCTCACTGACGCTGCATGGCCCGGAAAATGAAGAAGGCAGCAATGCTGGGAGCCAGAACTAAGGGACCTAGTAAGAGAAAGCTGACCAAGGCAGTTAAATTGAGATGGCTGAAGCCCATAAGGTTTGTCTCCCTTTCCCTCTCCTCTGCGCACCCATCAACCCGCTACCCAAACAAAGCAAGCAAATCTATGACCATCTTTATCCATGTTAAACTGTACAGCGCTGCGTAACCCTAGTAGCGCTCTAGAAGTGTTAAGTAGTAGTAGTAGTAGTGTCATTGTTCATTGTTGGTGGCATTTTTATTTGATCACACTTATATTTTTCAACATGCCAACTTGTGCAGCATAGGGATGTACACAGAGAAAGTATTGGTTTCATCGGTTAGAGTAGTAACTAGTTCTAAACATAATCAGTGTGTCATTTGGAGGGGCTGGTTATAGGGACTCACTGTAATCTGATGTTTTCACCTAGTAAAGGGCCACCAAATCAGACATTATGCGTATCAGGCACTTAACAATGAGACTTACTATTTATAAGTACAGTTAACAAAATCATTAATTAGGTTGAGACCTGGGAGCATTTAACATCATTTTTTCCTGTGCCTACATCAACAGAAAAAGATGGTGTGTGGGACCTTGCTCCTTTTGTTTTATGGAATGGAGTGACAGAGACAGAAAAAATGGAATAAAGCTAAAAGGAACAGATTAGTATTTGAATTGGATGTAGTGGAGGAACTGAGAAGCTGAAGGAAGAAGACAGAAGGAGAAAAAATGACAAATGGACAGGACACCCTTGGAAAGAGAGTTAAAAGAAGACAGAAAAGCACAAAAAAATTAAATGGCAAGACAGCAAAGGTAAAAATAGTTATTAATAATTATCTAAGGGGGTCTTTTACTAAAGGTTAGCTCGAGTTATCTGCAGCAGGGCCCATAGGAATAAAATGGGTCCTGCTACAGATAACTCAAGTTAATCTTTAGTAAAAGACCCCCTAAGTGAAGGATTGTTTCCTGAAACTGGTGGTGATATTGTTTTAACCCCTATACCTAAAAACCCTAAAGGAAATTTACAGGAAGTCTCAAATTATAGGCCAGTTGCCTCCATACCGTTATTAGTAAAAGTTATGGAGTGCTGGGTTATGGCACAATTGGAAGGCTATTTAAGCAAATATGATCTGTTGCATGTCTCCCCAAACAGGATTTGGCAAAAGTCATAGTACCAAAACCATCTTGGGGGCCCTGATAGCACATGACAAATATTTGTTGAGTCAAAGTCAATGCTCCATTGTTATTCAATTTGACCTTTCAATACCGCGAAACCTCGGCTTTTGTCGATAATCCGTCTGAAAACAATCGGCGAAATCCGAAACCGATGAAAACCGAGGCAATTAACGAGGATGCCCAAAATCAGGAGAAGGACGTCCATCTTCCGATACAAATTGGGAGATGGACGTCCTTCTTTTTCGACGAAATCCGAGACAACCAACGAAAACCGAGACAAATTTCTAGTCGAAAAAATCAACAAAATCCGAAACCGACGAAAACCGACGTCAACGAAAACAGAGGTTTCACTGTATTACTATTCATGCTAGATAGTGTTGGCATGAGAGACGTAGTGTTAAACTGGTTTAAAGGATTCTTGACAGGACATTGTTACAGAGTAAAGACGCAGGGAGTTTTGTCAAATGCTTGGGTTCCTGTATGTGGGGTACCGCAGGGTTCACCCCTTTTGCTTATTTTGTTTAATCTTTTGTTACAGCTCTTGGGGAAGGCACTTGATAGATTGAAGTTATATTCATTTATCTATGCAGATGACATTACGATATTAATGCCAGTATCCAAAGATTATATGGAAATGTTAAAAGGAATCCAGAAATGTATTGAGGTTATTGAATGCTGGGACATACATTTTTGGTTAAAATTTAATCATGGAAAATCAAAATTTTTATGGCTAAGCCCAACCAGGGATATTATGGGAAAATACTTTTTTGTTGTAGGAAACACTACATTTAAATTTGAATTTTCTTCATGTAGTCTAGGGTTTGAGGTGGATAGTCAACTTATTATTATTATTATTATTATTAGCATTTATATAGCGCTACCAGATGCACGCAGCGCTGAACACTTGATACAAAGAGACAGTCCCTGCTCAAAAGAACTTACAATCTAAATAATACAGACAGACAAGACAGTTACGGGTGAGGGAAGTAATGGGTGAGAAGGAAGGAACTTATTATGGTCAATCAAGTAAATAAAATAGTAGAAAGTTCTTTTTTGCTCCTGAGAAAGCTGAGATCTATCAGAAAATACTTTGAGTTACCATCTTTTCAACTTGTGGTGCAATCATTGCTGCTTTCTTAGATAGATTATTGCAGTATTGTTTATGTGGGTTACACTAACTTGATTGTGAAAAAGTTACAAATGGTGAATCAGTAACGCCATATTTCTATAAATTCCACTGGTTGCCAGTGGTGGTGAGGTCCCATTTTAAATTATGCACTACGGTCTTTCGGTCCCTGTATGGGAATGCTCCTATACTTTTGGTAGGGGTTTTTTTCCTATCTTAAACAGACAATTATTGTGGGGACAGGTTTCATTAAGATTCCCTTCAGTGAGTTTGGTTAGATTTGTTAGACAGCTCTCTTTCTCTTTGCCTTATCAGGCAGCTTCAGTCTGGAACTCGCTTCCTACTTCAGTGCATTTTGTAAGCAACTTTAAAACTTTTTTACTTAAGAAATATGTGGGTTGATCTAAACATTAAGATGTGATGCTGAATTTGTAATTCCTGGATAAAATGTTTGTTCTGGTCACTGTTATTGTGATCCGCATGAAACTGTATAGATTTTCGCAGAATATAAAGCCAATGTATAATGTAATGTAGAGAGCTAGGAGCTGTGGGCCTGGCAGGGAAGGCACTCCTGGGGGTTCTTCCTGAAGACAGCAGGGGAGCAGCCCTTGGGAGCAGTCTCAGGGCAGAAAGGCCCTTGGGACCAAGCTCAGGGTAGAAAAAAAAGATGTTGAGGGCATAAATGGTGCCTGAGGTTGAGAAGCAAAGCAACCCTTGGGAGCAGGCTCAGGGTAGGAAGGCCCTTGAGAGAAAGATCAGGGCAAGGGCAAAACAGTAGGCCTCTGGGACACAGTTGGTACCCAAGACCCAACAGTAGAGCGGCCTTTGGGAACCAGCTCAAGGAAAGGCCTTTGGGGGCCCAAGGCCCAGAAGCAGAAAGGTTCCTGGGCGTGCAATTGGCAGTCAGAGCCCGACAGCAGGGACTGGCCAAACCAGACTGGCTCAGCCCTCATTGGACATACTGCCATTCCAATGAAAAGATTAATAAAGGACCAGGGGGATGTGCTTAAAGCTACACAAGGAGCTTAACTGGCAAGGAAATCAATTGTATTTAAGAGCACTGTTTAAAGGTTATTTAATAGTTTGCTTATTGAACAGCATTCACTCAGAAGGCTTAATAAGTTGATTATCAAAAATATTTCTCATTAGCAAATGCTTTAATGCTTTCATATAGTATAAATTAATAAACTGACATTTCAGTCAGCCTTGTTCACAATGGTCTTTTTAATTTTCTGGAAGAAAAGGAAAAAAATCCTACCTTTTAACATCTTTCATCCCCAGGTGGAGACACCAGTCGCCAACTATTCCAGAGCTTGACAGAGACTGCCCAAGGGAGATTCCAGCCAGGTCAGACCCAGATCCAGGGACACTCATAAGGGGATGTTACAATTATAATGTGTTTATTTTGTTATTTGCATTCTTCATAGCATAGCAGTTCTGTAAATGACAACCGAATGTAAGAGTGAACCGTTTTCCTTGCAGCTTAGACAAGGTATGCATATCTCTCATTTTCCTAGATAACATTTCTTCATGTCTCACACACTCATCAAGATAATTCAGAGCTGAATAACTTACCATATGTTAAAAATAATGACTGAATCTAAATATTGTTTAAAATTGACTGATGGAAAGGTAACATACAATGTGATACAATACAGTAATATAAAAAATAATCATACTAAGATTTTATCTGATATAATAGTATGGTTCTCAGCAACCCTGATATGGGCATGCCTGTGCATTAAACTTTAAAAGCAAAACAGCATGTAACCTGGCTAATACCTGAATGAGAGGTCACGTACTGTAGGCTGTAGGAAGCAATGACAAATTTCTGTAGTACAGGCCTCAACAAATTTCTTAGGGATCTAGTAGCCAGCCCAAAAATCTAGCAGCCAGACTTGGAATAATTAAAATTGTTTTCATTTATCTACCTTTATAAATCACACACTCATAATGTGCTCAAGCTGATGTACAGCAAGCTATTCCAGTAGCAGGGAAGGAGTGGATAAGAAGCTATAGCCCTCTCCATTATCCACCCACTTACAGTGTATCTGCCAATGAAGAAGCTATAGGCTGTGATTCCTGGGGCAATGGGAGAGAAGCTAAAGCTACAGCTGCTAAGGATGGGTGGAACAGTACACCCATCTACCTACCCCAGAAGCTGCAGTCATGGCTTCCCTCCATCACCCACTTGCCCCCAGAAGCTGAAGTTTTAACATCCCTCATTATTCGTCCTCCCATTTTCAGCAGCTGTAGTCTAAAGCTTCTCTTCACCACCTATCCAGTCATCCCAGCAGTAGTCTCTTTCAATCCCTTTCCCCTCCTCCCTGCAGTAGCCTCTCTCAATTGTTCTCTTCCCCTACATTCCATAAAAAATTCTAAGAACCAGACTATAAAAGTTTTAATAGATCCTACCAACAGGGCTGCAGGAGAATCTCCTCCTCTAGAACAATGCTCTTTATGGGCTGCTTCTTTCCCTGCTAGAGCTCCAGATCTACTCCTGATTAATAAGGCTCCAGTGAGCTGCCTTTCCAAGGTGGACACCCCCCAACATTCCTTCTCTCTCTCCCTGTCCCCAGTCGCCCCTCCCCTGTTCTCTCTCTCCATCCCTGCTCCTGGTACACCTAATCACAGCTTTCTCTCAGCCTTCCCCCCAGCTCTCTCAAACCCACTGCCCTCTCATACCACTATAGCTATCATAAGTACATAAGTATTGCCACACTGGGACAGACCAAAGGTCCATCAAGCCCAGCATCCTGTTTCCAACAGTAGCCAATCGAGGTCACAAATATCTGGCAAGATCCCGAAAAAGTTCAATACATTTTATGCTGCTTAACCCAGAAATAGCAGTGGAGTTTCCCCAAGTCAATTTAATAATGGTCTATGAACTTTTCTTTAGGAAGCCTTCCAGACCTTTTTTAAACTCCGCTAAGCTAACCGCCTTTACCACATTCTCTGGCAATGAATTCCTGAGTTTAATTACACGTTGAGTGAAGAAAAAGTTTCTCTGATTCGTATTAAATTTACTACTTTGTAGCTTCATCGCATGCCCCCTAGTCCTAGTATTTTTGGAAAGAGTAACAAACGATTCATGTCTACCTGTTCCACTCCACTCATTATTTTATAGACCTCTATCATGTCTCCCCTCAGCCATCTTTTCTCCAAGCTGAAGAGCCTTAGACACTTCAGTCTTTCCTCATAGGGAAGTCGTCCCATCCCCTTCATCATTTTCTTTGCCCTTCTCTGTACCTTTTCTAATCCACTATATCTTTTTTGAAATGCAGCGACCAGAATTGAACACAATAACCCTAACCCCCCCCCCCCCCCCCACCCTTCCAACACAGACACCCATAACTGTCTTTTAACTTTCCATCCTCTGGAATTCCCCTGCTCCCTGTAGCTCTCTTTCAGTTCCATAGCTCTCTCTCAACCCCTCACTTCTCTGGCACATACACCCATTTATCTTTTTCTATGACAACCACCCCATAAACCCTCCTGTGGCTTACTATCCCCACCTCCCCCCCCCCCCATCAATAACTGAATTCCTCCATACATCATGATCTCTCTGTCTTTCTCTCTCCACCATTTGCACATGCCTTCCCAATACCTGCAGCCCGGTACACAGACACTCAGTTCTCTCCTCTCCTGTTGCAGCCCCCCCCCCCCCCCCCCCCCCCCCCGGCACACAGACACCCAGCTCTTGTTCCCTCTCCCTTCTGCCCCTCCCTGTCCACCCACAGCATACAGACACCCAGCTTAGATCAGTATAAGTGCAATAGACTCTAAACTCACTTTGATTTAGGAAGTGGTTAAGTAGGAAATGCTTTGAAAGCTTTACTGAAGAAATGAGAATATTTTTTTTTAAGGGATCCCTAATATTTTTTTTTTTAACTACCTAGTAGACTTTTGTTAATACTGTTGCTGTAGCTAACCAAGTCCTTTTATCTTGGTCCCTATTAGGATGCAGGTTTTTTTGCTGTTATTGTTGTTGTTGAAATCTTTTTATTAAGATTTTTAAAATTACAATTTATAAATAACAAAATACATAAAACAACCTTAAACGACTTAAAATAACATTTCTTCTCATAAATGTACATTTAAGTCACTTAAGCTTTTACAATAGCTTACAATTTGTTTAAGAGCCACAGATAGTAAACAAAAATCAAAAAGTCGTCTATCGACCTTAGGCATAAACTACTTTTTCTGTTGTAATTCAAGTTTATCTTGGAATCCTGCTGGAGCAGCACTAAATGGAGGACGTAGGATGGCGAGAGGCACACTGGAGGTTGGCATGTGCGGCAGGGTCTCAGCTCTCCGGTGTGTGGCTGCTGCCCCTGCTGTTCTCCATGGCAGCTTTCTGGAGGTTTAGTGCCACTACAAAATGGACTTTTCCATCCTGAATAAAGTGCAGGTAGGGAGGATCTGGTGCTGAGATGCCTGGGAGTGGGAGTAGGAGGCTTTGGTGCCAGGCTTTAGCAGGCTGACTTTCAAAGAAGTGGGCTTTTGCCAGGGTGACATGGGATGACTAGAAATACTAGGAGCTCTAGTGCTAGAGTACTCTCGGATGAGCGGGCAATGCAGAGTTGTTCGGTGCTTCTCATCCGAGGGTATCAAGGCACTAGGGGGACCTTTTTACTAAGCCGCGTAAGCGCCGATGCACGCCCAGTGCATGCCAATTCCAAGTTACCACCCAGCTACCATATGGCCCGTGCGGTAATTTCATTTTGGCATACGTCCAAAAAATGTTTTTTATTTTCTGGCACGCATCAACTACACACACCAAGTGGCATTTGACGCACGTAGGTCATTACCACCCGGTTACCACGAGAGTCTTTACCATTAGGTCAATGGCTGGCGGTAAGGTCTCAGACCCAAAATGGACACGTGGCAATTTTCATTTTGCCGCACATCCATTTTCAGCAAAAATTTTTAAAAGGCCTTTTTTACAGATGTGCTGAAAAATGATTCTCCGCGCACCCAAAACCCACACCTACACTACCGCAGGCCATTTTTCAGTGCACCTTAGTAAAAGGACCCCTAGAACTCCTAGTCTCTCTGGACATCTCATGTCAACCTTGCACAAGCCTGTTTGTGTTTGAAACTCACCCGGGGGCAATAAAAATAAAATTATTTAATGCTAACTTCTTTTTTTTTTGTTCTGTTAATGATTTTTTTTTTAAGAAAATAAAGTCTTGCAAGTTGCAACTCTTCCTACTTGTCTGTTTTTTTTTGGGGGGGGGGTGAAGGAAGCAGCTTCTTGGCAGGAATATTTTTACATCTCCTCTCTGCCCTAAGATTGGTAACTTTCTGGCTCTTTGTTCCACAGGCTCAAGGAATTGAGCTGGATTGTATGGTGTTTTTGGTTCTTGGGCTCCTGGCAATATGTTAGCTTTAGGATCGCAGTTTTATAAAAACATATATTTGAATTTGATATCATGTCCTACTTATTCAAGCAGAGCCCTTTTTTGTGCTGGTGGTGGGGTATGTTTTGAATTTAATTTTAATACTGAACAATAATTGTTGGTGCAGACATTTTAGAGTAGTAGAGGCTGGTGAAGCTTAACCTGTTGTCGCAAATGTTTTCTTGAATGTTTAAAATGTTCAAATGCAGCTGCCTGTTTGTGTTACTCTGTCGGTTTTAATATTTGCTAAGGTCTGAGGTTATTGGCCCCTATATTTCAGATAAGCTGAATTGATTCAAATCAAATCGAAAAACCAATTCATATGACTGAATCGAATTGAATCAAATCGAAAAGTTTTTGACTTAATCGGACAACACAACTGGTCAGGCAGCAGCGAACCCCTAATCACTGTTTCCTGTGCCGGCTCCACAGTTTAAAATGGTGGCCACAAACTCTTGCGAGACTACCACGAGAGGTTGCAGCCGCCATTTTAAACTGTGGAGCTGGCACGGGTAGCATCGGCTGGGGATCGCTGCTGCTCAACACATCGCAGCTCCGCTTACCAATGGCAAAGATCCCATACAGGAGAATGAGATCAGCTGAAGCGCTATCAGACTTCAGCTTATCCTGTCCCTGGGGCCTCTTCACGGTCGGAGGTGCCCAGCAGCAGAAAGAAGGCAGCTGACTGCAGCTTGCTTTGGTTGCACCAGGCGTTCACCCTGCGATGGAGAATTTTCTCTATACATGCAGCAGCTAATTTGGAGGCAACACCTGTGACTCTTGTGGTGCGGTTCGGCGTAACTGGGGCACATGTACGCCTTGCACTCTCAGCTGTCAGGGCAACGGGAGAGGAGGGGCACTGTCGGGCACACTGCCACTGCTGAGGGGATACTGAGAGCAAAGGTAGGTCACATGGACACCAACTTAAACTTGAATGGTTAGGGTCTAGGGCGGGGTCAGGCTGAAGTGCAATCTTCTCTTTGAAAAAGACTGTTATTTAAACATTACTATTAACTGAGTTTAAACCAAAAAAGAAATTCCTTCAAATTCTGACTAAAGCATTCAAAGATTTATGAATATCTCACTTTTTGTAGAACAGATGGCATTTCCTAAATGAGCAAAGTAATGGTCAAACTCATTTTAAAAACAAATCTTCATTCACATATGGCATAAATATATTACAGTGATAATTTTTTTTAATTAGATGCAATATTTGTTTTTACTTCCTTTATGAAGGGGAAAACAAGGTACAGTGTAATTAACTAGGTCTTTCTTCTATCTCCTTTTCACTATTTGTAACCCAACCGATATTGAAAATAACCATATATACTTTAAAGGATCAGTCATGAATTTCTGGAATGTGCATCTGCCAGAACTAGCTTTAGACATGGCTGGGACCTGTGAGAAAAATCTCACTCATTTGGCCTTCAATGTTCAGCATTGGGATGGACCACCCTTGACATCTCTGCATGATAAAGCCTTGGGCGAAGTGAGCCAACTACAGGAGGTCCTCAGACAGCAGACCCTTCTCATGGAAGAGTGACATGGTGAGGAACACCAGCTCAATAAGAATTGCCAAGCACTGTCCAAGGAGAAAATTTAATGGAGGCATAAGAAGAAGATAACCTCTCAGCTACAAGATTTGCAAAAACAATTGGTTGGGCTGTTCCAGCTGACTACTCTGAGCGTAGGGAAAATCAGCTGACCCCAGAGATCTCTGAGAAGGCTAAAGGCACTGTTTGCTAAGCCACACTATAGGCACGCTAGCGCACATTAAAAATTAACGCTAGAGACACACATAGCATTAGTATGCACCAATTTTTATCGTGTGCTAAAAATGTTAGCATGCCTTAGTAAACAGGGCCCTAAGCCACTGACAGTCACAGAAGAGGAATGGACCTAGTAACAGGAGGAATTGAGGGGGCTTATGGCTTATACTGATGGCCCAGACCCTGTTCTATCAGGCCCAAGTGGAGCCTGCAAGCCTGGAAGCCAGATAGCTGCAGCAGGAATTGGCAGCCTCAGTATCACTGTGTCAGTATACAGAGCTGTGAGGGCAATTGACTGGAATTAGTTGGAGTCATAATGGGACACTAGCACAAATTCGAATGCTGGCAGGCCTGCATGCTGTGCTCCAAATGCAAGTGCAGGATTTGAGCCTCTGGGAACAGGGAGCCTGTGAGAGGAAGAGAGTAGTCCAGCAAGAATGTATAACGCTGGCTGAGGTGAATAGGCTGTTAACCCAGCAGCTAGCCGAGCTGCAATGAGTGACCAGCACAGAGTATGGACATGTGCAGGAACACAAAAAGGAAGTAGCAGTGCTGGACAACAAGATACAAGAACCACTGGCACAGTACCAGGCTCCGCCAACCCAAGTGAAAGTATCAAAACAGCTGGAACCATTGGTTACTCAGCTCAAGAAGGCTTCTCAAGTGAATGTCATCCTGATGGAACAGACTTGTATGTTGGAAGACCAACTTAAGAAAGCCCCTGAAGATGGTGGAAGAAAAGCAACTGTCAGAACTTTAACACTGGGACTCCAGGACAGAGACCAGCTATTTCAGTGATCTTATTTTTTTTTTTTTAGATCACTCAATAATACTTTGCAGGATAAACTTCAACAAAATTTCTTACAAAATTGCAACTTCAAGCTGAAAAGATATACAGTGCAATCCGCTTAAGTGCAAGGGTCTGGGACTAAAAAAAATACATGCAGTTAACCGGAGCGTGCACTTAACTGTTGTGACCCAAAAAAGAAGCTTGACATCTGATAAACATATGTACAGTACTGTTTGTTATACGTACAGTATACAGTCTCCATTAACTGACGTTAGGCTTACTTGAAGTAATCAGTCATAGTCCTCTGTACACCCTTGTGTCTGTGAGTTCCACAGACTACGTCTGCCAGACGGTAAAAACTGTCATAGCACTGACTGTCATGTTCACTAAACAGGAAACTAGGTTGTGAGCCCTTGGGCCACTGCCGAGGCGCAGCAGTGGCAGGCAAAACCACCCCACACCAGAGACTAGACAAATCTCAGGCAAGCAGTTAGGCTTCACCTGCACTTGGCCACTTTTCACCCAGAGTTGAGCTCTAGGCTTCAGGTGGCCAGCAGGACTTGCTGGACAGGGCAGGAATATGGGCAGCAAGACAGGAGACTGGGCAAGGAAGGGAAAGTTAAAGGGCAGAACAGAAAGCTGCAGAACAGCCACTAAACAGGGAACAAACACTGACTAACAAGACACAGAACTAAGAGCTGCAAGCAGCCCCAAAGCCAGAACACAGACAAACAGAAACTAAACACAGAATTACAACAAGAAACCAGGCAAGGACAGCAAGTAACCTAAACTAAACTAAACACAGACTAACTAGAAACAGGCAAGAATCTCAGGCAAACAACCGGACTAGCAGAAGTGCAACAAGCACCAACATACCAGGCCTTAGACACAATGCAAAGGCAAAGGCAGAGAGGTTCCAAATGGCTAATAAGCCCAGCAGGCAGCTGAGACTCAGGTGCAACAATCACCAGGCAACTAAGGGTCGGGCAGCCTGGAAGATCCGGACTGGACTGAGCTGAAATCTGGAACGGGTGACAGCACACCGACAATCTAATACAGCCAGCACACAGAGACAGAGACAGAACTAACTCACAAAGAACAGACAGAAGCCAGCTCAGAAGCTGACCACAGGAAATAAGGTGAGTCTGAGAGGGGTCACGGCCACAGACGTGACACTGACATCCAGTGACCTCCAGATAGGCCCGCACAGTGTTAAGACTCTCCAGCGCTCTTGCAAAAGGGACAGGAGGTTGTTGAATTTTGTCAGCATGTGCCTCGCTGCTCATTTCATCATCTGTTTCATTATCAGCCGTTGCCTGCGTGTAGGCACATATGTGGACATCAGTGCTGTGGTCAGCTGTTTGTAGATCGTAATCAACAGCTTTGTAGTGATGAAACTCCTCTTCAGTAACACCAGCTGGGTTGTCAATAGCCTGTTCATCTGATGCGTTTGCAACAGCTGCATCTGTTTCATCCCGCTCCACATCCCTAACAAAGCTTGCCCGCTTGTAGCAGTTCACAATGGTTGCCTGTGTAATATGATTCCAGGCTTCTTTCTGCATATGTAGGGAATCCAACAGTGATAGATTACGAGCCAGTTCAACAGCACGTTTATCCTTGCCAGTCTGGTCATCCATAATGCTCATCAGACGATGTAGCACAAGAGCCCGATAATGTTGTTTGAAATTGGCTATTATGCCCTGATCCATAGGTTGGATCAGAGAGGTAGTGTTTGGTGGCAGGAAGACCACCTTGACGTTAGACCGCCTGACATCATCACTGTGTGCAGCACAATTATCACAAAGCAACAAAATCAGACCCTTTTGTGCCCGCATTCTAGTGTCTAAATTCTTTAGCCATTGCTTCCAAATTTACCCAGTCATCCATGAATTTGCGTTAGCCTCATATGACACAGGAAGTCACTTAACATTCTTGAAGCAACAGGGCTGTTTTCTCTTTCCAATGATGAGTGGTTCCAACTTCTCACTCCCATCCATATTGCAGCAAAGGAGGATCGTCAGTCGGTCCTTCAACGTTTTACTTCCTGTAGTTTCAGCTTGTTTGAATGCAAGTGTTCCATCAGGAATTGCTCACCAGTAGAGTACATTTTCATCAGCATTGAAAATGTCACGAGGTGCAAACTCGTTCAAGACAGTAGGAAGAACTGAAATAACCCAATTTTCGGCACCAAAGTCATCAGCATCTTGTTTTTCACCATGCTGTTTCTTGAATTTTATGTTGCTCCTCTTTCCATCTTTCCAACCATCCAACAGTGGCTTTGAATTCATTTAGTCCAAGACTTTCAGCTAGCTGATTAGCTTTCTCCATAAGCAGTGGACCACTAACAGGAAACTGTCTGCTCCTGACTTGAGAAAACCACTGAAGAAGAGCATCTTCTACTTTCTCAGCTTTTCCCGCCCGTTTTCGTTCCCAGTGTGGATATGTATTGTTTTGCCAGTCTTCCAGAAGCTTGTCTTTCTGCTTCAAGATATGTGAAATTTGACTGGGATTGACACCATATTCATTAGCAATAGATGCTTGATTTTGTTTGTTTTCTAATTTTTTAAGGACTTCTATTCGTTCAGCCAGTGTTAAAGTCTTACAGTTGCACGACGACGATGACTCCAGTGTACACTCTAACAACATTCTTTCGCTTATTCTGCCTGTGGCAGTTAACCAACGAGATTTCAAATTTACCTCCCCTTTGTCACAAGCCAATTGGCTTCCATATTCCGTGCGTGCGCTTATGCAGAGTCTTTCCTGCAAAGGAGTGGTCTTAAACCATGCATATAGGCAAATCTTGCATTTATCAATGGTGCACTAAATTGAAGTTTGTCCCCATAGAAATTTCTGCTTCAAGATATGTGAAATTTGACTGGGATTGACACCATATTCATTAGCAATAGATGCTTGATTTTGTTTGTTTTCTAATTTTTTAAGGACTTCTATTCGTTCAGCCAGTGTTAAAGTCTTACAGTTGCACGACGACGATGACTCCAGTGTACACTCTAACAACATTCTTTCGCTTATTCTGCCTGTGGCAGTTAACCAACGAGATTTCAAATTTACCTCCCCTTTGTCACAAGCCAATTGGCTTCCATATTCCGTGCGTGCGCTTATGCAGAGTCTTTCCTGCAAAGGAGTGGTCTTAAACCATGCATATAGGCAAATCTTGCATTTATCAATGGTGCGCTAAATTGAAGTTTGTCCCCATAGAAATTGATGGCGCCAAAAACAGGACCGAAGTACGGCATGCAGTTAAACAGAGCATGCGCTTATCCGACTTGCACTTAAATGGAGTTCACTGTACATTCTACTAACTCCCATATACAGGAGATCACACCTTTTATTTTAATAAAACAATAATAAGTAGAAAAAAAGACCTCAAATATCCAAACTGTGGCAGCAAGTAAATATATCTTTGTGCCTTCATTTATTGGACTCCATTTTTCTGATCAGTCTCAAAAAATGTCTTATTTCAATATTCTACACACTGTTCCACACTCAACTTTTGATGCACTATTCCACATCATAATCATCCACGTTAATCTCTTATGGTGGAGAATTTAATGAACACTTAGCTTTAAATATTGCTCCCAATAGGGCTCTCTGTTTCACTTTCTTACATATGGGATTTCCAGTACTTAGTCCCCTGAAGAAATTTGTAACTCCCTGTATATGGAAGTTAATAGAACGTATATCTCTTCTGCTTCAAGTTGCAATTGTTATGTTTTTGAGAACCAGATTAGTGCATGCTGTGGCCCTGCAGGAGCAGGCCACAAGGAGTAGTCTTGAGAACAGACACTGATTTTTTTCCATGTTTATTTGTCCTCACTGGTGGAAGAAACAGTTTTCCCCTTTCCCTGGATATCAATAAACTGCTTTTGTTTTACTTTTAACCCTATATGTGGTTGTAGTTATTAAGGACCCAGGCCTGTCTGCTAGTCATGCCGACACACAGGGGTTAAATCTGTCTGCAGTGGTCAGCGGGCTGAATATCAGATGGATTAGTCTTTTTGTTCATGCTTCCAATTTTCGGATAAGTGACTTTTCAAGGATTTTTTATGCATTGTGATGTGTTAATGCCATATCTTACTCAAGAAAGATCTGATCCACTGGAATAAAATAAGAATCCTTTTTAGATAAATCAGAATGAGATTTTCAGCCAAAAAAAAGCTGAATAAATGGAAATAAGAGTCATTCAAGTGTAGCCATGATTACCTAATCCTCACCACCCAGAGGCTAAGAAAAACATCACTTGGGTTAACCTATAGCATATCCATATAGCATATCCCTAGCCCTAACATAAGAGTTAGGGAAATGAATGGCCTCACATTTGCCTATCTATTATATTACTGCACCTGCCCCAGCACTCATCAACTTTCATCCCCTTCAGGGACACCATTAAAATCCTTGGCATAACTTTTGACTGTCACCTATCATTTAAACCTCAAATTGTCTCTGTTCTTTGTGCTTCTTCCTTTGATCTTTACCGGATTCATTCCGTTCAGTCTATCCTTCCAACTGCCGCAGTTCGCTCACTCCTCCTTAGTTTAGTTTTTCCATATCTTGACTATTGCAATTCAATTTACATGGGCTCCAATCTCTCAAATGACGTCAACTTGTCCAGTCCACAGCAATTTGTCTTCTACATAGCTCTAACCTTTTTGATCATGTCACTGCTCTTCTTCATCATGAACACCAGCTTCCACTTTCTTTCCGTACCAAATTTAAACTATTGCTCTTGGTTTTTAAGTCTTTCCTCTGCTCCTGAATACTTGTCCTGATTACTCAAACCCTATGTCCCTACCCCGTTCTGCTAACACTTGGCAACTTTCTTTACTCCTCCCCCTTCAGTTAAACACTTAGACATTACTCATGCCTCTGCCATCTGCTACGCTGAACCCAAAATCTGGAACTCTTTGCCTACTGCGCTCCATTGTGAGTCCTCTTATCCCAAATACAAGGCTGCTCTTAAAACTCACCTATTCTCCCAAGCTTTTCCCACAGGTTGATTCCACCACCCCCCTCATCCTGCTCTCCTTCACTCTCTCTTGACCCTCTTTTCTATACCCTCCATTTCTCCTCTAGCAAATTTGATATTATACTTATTGTAAAACGCATAGATGTGTTTTAAATAAATATCTACTTTGCAGCATATTATATTCTTTATTTATTTTTAGATTGCTATCCTACAGGATAGCCCATATGATCGAGAGCTATCGTATGCCAAAGTACAAAGTTAGAGATCTAAGACATTGTCTCAGGAAGACAGTAGGTTATCCTTTAGCTCTTTTCATGGCATTGAGCTGTTGCATTTTAGTCATTGGGAGGATTGATATTTGTTTCTACAGAGAAGTAATATGATTCCCATTGATATAAACTGGTATCATAAATATCTTAATGTGAAACACTGCGGCAAGGAGGCCTGCTTATTCCCTAACAGGCAATATTCATTGGGGGCATCAGAAAGAAGGAAGATAATTCAATCAACTACAAAAGGAATATATCAAAAAATACAGCAAATTACTCATTTTATAAGAGCTCTTGAAAATGTAACTATTCAATGCATGTTAATATCATTAACATTTTGTGAGGCTACAGAAGTGCAAGGGAAACCACTTTGTGAATAAGTAATGAAGAATTTCTCCTGTACATGACAGACTTTCAGCTATCGAGATTCTTGAAATACTGGCAAATGTAAGAACTTGCCGTATTCAATATCAAACACCAGTCTCTTACATTAGTTAAAAAGCAGCAGGTTAAATCTTACATTTAATGTGAAACCTTGCTGAGGTTTAGCCAGGGCAATAGATTGTGCAGCTTTATCATTTACATATAGTGAAAGACTTCACTGATGGAGCTTGGTTGCAAGGTCTACATACCCCAGCCTTGTGAGATTCTATGAAAATATTAAACTTGACATTTATCCACAGAATTCTTTCCAAATAGAAATGCATCACATTTTTCATCAAATGCAAGTTGCATTTTACATAATTACATACGGTGCCATCTTTATGCTCATGGAAGCTAAGATGAAAGTATTATAATTTTTATGGGATACTAGGTTATTCCAGTGCCATGATAGCAAACTAATACTACAAGGATTTAAAATAATAGAAAATGTTTCACATAAGAAGTGTAATATGTTTAAATTGTAATATCTACATGCCTGGATTATCTCGTATTTTGACAATCATGAAAAGTAATCTTTCTCCTGTTATCCCACCCCCCTCACTACCCTAGTTCAATGTTTCATTCCTGTGTATTAACAATGTTCCAGCAAAATCAAACCACTGGGCATACTACATAAAATAAAGGAAATGATAACAGGAAACAGACATTTATTCAAATTAGCAATGTTTCAGCTTGTTCTAATATCCTAATGGTGGTTGATTCAAAGGCATAGGGTGACTGCTTAAAGTGGTGGGGCACCAAAACATTTGCTACAACCATATAGCTGAAAACTTAAGATTTTGAGATGCTCGAGTTGGTGGTTTATGTGTACTATCATGCACTATGGACGCAACACCCATGGGTTAAATAAACTGTCAATTTTATTTATTTGAATCTTTATTTTATGTTATGTGTCTAGTTATTTTTTTTCTCTCTTTTTTTTTTTAAGTTCCTGTAGTTGGGAGAGAATGAAAGAAGGAGGGGGAGGAAGAAGTTCCTGGATCTGGGACACCCCCTTCCATTTCCCTTTCTCACACACACAGGTCTCTGACTGATCTTCTCCCTCACCATCTCTAGATGTTCTCATCTCCCACCCAATGCCCTTCATTCTTCCAGAGCTTCCTTTCCCCCCCACCCCCCCACCCCCCCCCCCACCCAAGACCTATTTTTGCACACACATGCTCCTGCACAGACATATTGCTCTTGTGTTTGGCCTTGCATTTAGAATTGAAGATTTGCTATCTCCCACTGCTCCAGATGGCTTTGACCTTGCAAGAGCTGAACATTCTAACCATATGTGCCTCCCACAGACTCTTCATAATATGGCCTGAGAGAGGTTAAAGGCTATAGGTGCATAGACTATCTCTCTTCTGATTCTAGGGCTGAAGATTGCAGCCATCTGTACCACCCCTCCTCCTAAGATGATCAAAGTGGGTTGAAGACTTAGACTAGCCACTCTCCAAAGTCCTACATTTCCCTCACTCATAAATCTCTCACTGTCACTGATCTGTTCTGGCAGAAGGAGGTAGAGATCAGTGATCCTCCTACCATATCTTCTTTTGCTACCTGAAGCCTAATTGCCTCACTCCAAAATATCACCACATCAGCTGCAGGAAAGGTTGGATCAGCACTGCCAGCCAGAGGGTTCAGACAGCACTAGCATTCTACCCTAGGAATGGATCTCTCACTACCCAATCACACCACTAGTACAGTACAGGTAAACAGCCAAAGGTGAATGCTGGGTCCAGCACTCAGCTATTGCCTCACTCCAGAACTACATCATTTCAGCAGCAGGAAGGGTCAAGTTGGCCCAACCAGCCAGTGGGTCCAAACAGCAGCAGCATTCTACCCCCAGGGTAAAGGTCTCCAAGGTTGGGACATTGTTAGCCCAGCTCTCAAGTGACATCACTAGGTTGGCACAGGGGAAGAAGGTGTAGATGCCAGAGGCATCTTGTGCCAAAAGATTACCTGCACCTACGTAATCGTGTCACATAGGAGCATCCCATTTGTATTCTTCTTCATGAGGTCTTTAGTATGGGATTGTTGTGGAGTTAGAGATGGGGGTGTAAGATATTATATAGGAAGTGGAGGAGAGATTGATCATTTTATTTGTTTTCTATGGTTTTGTGGAAGGGTTTTGGATAGTAAGAGCTTTAGTGGGTTGGTAACCGTTACAGTTTTTGAAAGGAGTTCCATTTCTGCTTCTGCATTTCCTTCATGATGAGGTTGAAAGGGACCTCTGAAAAAGATAATGCAACAGATTAGTCTCCATTTTTTGGCTTTAGTCCCTAAAAACCAGGACCAGCACCTAATGTAAGATTTTAATGGGCTTGATCAACACCAGTTCGATTTGTCACAAGATTGGGTTAATTACAGGATTTTAAATTTAAGTCTGCGGTTTCTTTTTATAAGTAAAACTTGGGACGAGGAGAGGGATTCTTTCTCACTGGTAAAATCTTATCCAGAAAGTTTTATGTTTTTTTTCAACAGCCCTAACCATGGAAAAAGGATGGCTGGCAATTATTTATAGGGATACATTGAAAGTCTCTTTATTAGAAGTACAATGTTTCAAAGAGTGCTATGGGCTGTATGCTTGTCAGTGTGTAGGAGCCCAATCCTTTACATTGCTTTATCAGTTTATAAGCCTTCTGGGATGGAGGAAGAGGCTTTAATGGGTCTGGCAGAATTAATTTTAGGATGACTATTGGCCTATTATAATAGGAGATGTTGAAATCCTGCTGTTTGCAAATCTATCTCTGGCTAGTAGAATTCCTTGGAACATATGGAGGATCTTGGGTTTTCCCACCTGATGCAATTGCCACTCATGACTGCAGAAATGTTTTAGATTAATTTTTAGTATCCAAGACACTACATGGATGGTTAGACTTGCTCTCTGTAAGTCCAGTCTCTTGATCAGATCATCTTAAAATGGCAAGGTAAGAAGCTTAGAGGGTCTTTTACTAAGGCGCGCTCACATTTTTGGCATGCGCAAATATTGTGGGCGTGCTAAACATTAGAGACGCCAATGCATTCCTATGTAGAGCAAGCTAAAAACGTGAGCACACTTTAGTAAAAGACGCCCTTAAAAAGGTAGGAATTAAGGATTGCTATGGTGTCTCAATCAACCTTGGTCATATGAGAGTAAGTTCTACCTAGTTTTAATTTAATTTAGATGTTTTTGCACTGAAGGTATTTTTCATGACAAGTAGATTTCGGTCCTCAGCCAGTCAGGTTTTTAGGATATCTACAATGAATATTTACAAGAGAGATTTGCATGCAGTGAAGGCAGTGCATGCAGATCTCTCTCTTGAATATTCACTGTGGATATCCTGAAAACCTGACTGACTGAAGAGCCCCCCGGACAGGTTTGGGAAACACTGGGTTAGGGGCTAGCTAAGGTGGCTGAGAAGGTGGTATATAGTCAGTTTGTGGAATATACTGATAATATTCAAGGCCTTCATCTAGTTAAATCAGGGTTTAATTAAAAAAAAGTAGATTCAGTTCTTGTAGCTATGATGAATGGGATTAGAGTACAGGCAGACCAGAGTTGTGATGCCCTGGGGATGCAATCCGACATAGCTGCTACATTTGGTACTGTTCATCAGGGCCTGTTGTTATAGCAAATACAGAAATTAAGATTTAGTGACATCCCTTTGAAATGGTTTTGTGACTTCTTAATATCAGGTAGGCAGCAGACAGTGAACTGGGAAGGCTCCTGTTTTGAAACCCACTTAGGGGTCCTTTGCACTGAAAAATGGCCTGCGGTAGTGTAGGCGCGTGTTTTGGGCACACGCAGATCCATTTTTCAGCGCACCTGCAAAAAATGCCTTTTAAAAATTTTTCCCGAAAATGGACGTGCGGCAAAATAAAAATTGGCACACGTCCATTTTGGGTCTGAGACCTTACCACCAGCCATTGACTTAGCGGTAATGTGTCACATGTTAGCCGGGCGGTAATGACCTATATGCGCCAAATGCCACTTGGTGAGTGTAGTGGACGCACACCAGAAAATAAAAATTATTTTTCGGACACACACCAAAAGTAAAATTACCGCAAGAGCCACGCGGTAGCCAGGCAGAAACTCCAAATTGGCACGCATTGGGCACGCATAGACACTTACACGGCTTAGTAAAAGGGCCCCTTAGTACATTACAGTGTACTCAGATGTAGGTGTTCTCCTCTAGTTCAATATATCTCCATTGGCCATAGAAGTACGTAACTTTGGGGTGGACTTGTATATTTTATGCAGATAATAGCTTAGATTTCCTCATATCGGGAAGCTGTAGTCACAAATATACATTACTACTTGGATTCTGTGGCTACATGGGTCCACCACTATAGTTTAGCTACCTTTCTAAGGTTAGAATGAAAGCAGCTTACATATTATGTACAGGTATTTATTTTGTACATGGGGCAATGGAGGGTTAGGTGACTTGCCTAGAGTCACGAGGAGCTGCAGTGGAAATTGAATGTGGCTCCTCTGGTTATCAGGCCACTCCACTAACCATTAGGCTACTCCTCTACTACAATACAAATTACTGTTTCTTGGACTCGGTGAAGGAGCTGGCTCAATATCCTTTCCCCACCCCTTGCTTCCACCCAGACAGAAGACTTAAGGAAGCAGTCACTACCTGTGGCAGCACAAGCAGGACTACCTCTTGGGGGGGGGGGGGGAAGATGCTAGCTGCAGACAGATGACAAACACTGCAGTGTCAAATGCACACACCATGGGCTCCCTCTATACTTCTCGCTCATCCTAGAGCAGTGGTTCTCAACCAGTGTGTCACCAACAGCTGGGAAGTGTATCAACAAAAATATGACAGACAGCATGCTTTTGCTTTTCTTAACAACTATGTGTGCTGCCGGTTGGGGAGAGTTGAGAACCAGGAAGTCAGGTACTTGAAATTGCCATAACTGGTCCCTACTTCTGTTACCTGCTCCCAGGCCACTGACCTAACCATTAGGCCAGTAGTCCTAATAGAGCTGCAAATTTTGACTATGAGGGACCCATAGCACTGCATAAGCTAGATATCCATCATCTCAGGCGACCCCCCAAACCACTCTGGTATGGGATGTGAAGTGTTGTACAGGCTCCAGCACATTTTTATCCCATGTCCCCATCACCACGCTTAAGAACAGCACTGCGGATTCCATAATACATCAGAACCCACATTGCCCTCCATTCTCTTAATAACAACAACCTGTGTCTTCCCCCACTGAAGGAAGCCCACTATGCCTCTACTTGTTCTCCTGCTTTCTTTTGGATGGCTCCAACCCTTTGAAATTCATTACCTACCTCTAGTCGGCTAGAACATTCCTCTCCTAAATTTGAAATGCTCCTGAAAACATACCTCTTTGAAAAAGCTTTTCCCATTCACCTGGACCCAGACAGCCTTCGAGGAATCCACTAGCCCAGCTGCCTCTTTCTTTGTTGGGTGTGTGTGGGGTTTTTTCTCTCCTGTCTGACCATATTGCTGACTCTATTACATCTTTCTTATCCTCTGACAATTGGCATTCCTTTCATTTTTCATTTATCAAATTGTTGTACATCACTTTGTTATCCTCGTGACAAAAGGCAATGAATTAAGTTCTAATAAATCAAATCAAATCAGATTGCCCTCAGACTACCTTCAGCCAGAGAGGCTGCATATAAGAACAGGAAGTCTGGTGCACATCACTCATCTAAGCTTGGGATGCTCCACCCTTAACCTGCCAGCTGAGACAGGATATTTAGGGGCCCTTTTACTAAACCGTGTAGGCGCCTACGTGCACGTCAATTTTGAACTACCACCTGGCTACCGCATGGTCCTGGTGGTAATTTCATTTTTTACACGCGCCCGATACGAGCATCAGAAAATATTTTTTATTTTCTGGTGCACGGTGCTAACTGGATGGTAATCAACAGTGTACGCGCACTGACAATTACCGCCAGATTAACACGTGAGACCTTACCGCTAAGTCAGTGGGTGACGGTAAGGTCTCAGGCCCAAAATGGACGCATGCCAATTTTTACTTTGCCACACGTCCATTTTCAGCCCAAAAAAAGGCTATTTTTACAGGCTTACTGAAAAATGGACCTTTGTATGTCCAAAACATGCACCTACACTAGCGCAGGCCATTTTTCGGCACGCCTTAGTAAAAGGACCCCAGAGTTTCTGAATCAGTTTTGGAGGCCGTATCTTGCTAAGGATGTAAAAAGAATTGAAGCGGTGCAAAGAAAAGCTACGAGAATGGTATGGGATTTGCGTTACAAGACGTATGAGGAGAGACTTGCTGAACTAAACATGTATACTCTGGAGGAAAAGAGAAACAGGGGTGATATGATACAGACGTTCAAATATTTGAAAGGTATTAATCCGCAAACGAACCTTTTCCGGAGATGGGAAGGCGGTAGAATGAGAGGATATGAAATGAGATTGAAGGGGGGCAGACTCAAGAAAAATGTCAGGAAGTATTTTTTCACGGAGAGAGTAGTGGATGCTTGGAATGCCCTCCCGCGGGAGGTGGTGGAAATGAAAACGGTAACAGAATTCAAACATGCATGGGATAAGCATAAAGGAATCCTGTGCAGAAGGAATGGATCCTCAGGAGTTTAGTCAAGATCAGGTGGCAGAGCCAGTGGTGGGAGGCGGGGCTGGTGGTTGGGAGGCAGGGATAGTGCTGGGCAGACTTATACGGTCTGTGCCAGAGCCGGTGGTGGGAGGCAGGGATAGTGCTGGGCAGACTTATATGGTCTGTGCCAGAGCCGGTGGCGGGAGGCGGGGCTGGTGGGAGGCGGGGATAGTGCTGGGCAGGCTTATACGGTCTGTGCCAGAGCCGGTGGTTGGTAGGCAGGGCTGGTGGTTGGGAGGCGGGGATAGTGCTGGGCAGACTTATACAGTCTGTGCCCTGAAGAGCACAGGTACAAATCAAAGTAGGGTATGAGTTATCTTGTTGGGCAGACTGGATGGACTGTGCAGGTCTTTTTCTGCCGTCATCTACTATGTTACTATGTTACAATCCAACCTGACGTGCCATTTATGGAACACCATTTCCACACCAATTTTTATGGCACGCCATGCTCCGCCCTATCTCCACCTCTTTTTTTTGGCTCAGAAAATTAGGTATTTCTGGCTTAGTTGTCCACAGAAAATTAGGCGCAGTGGGCTTTTATAGAATCACGCGCAGCATGTTTCTTTCTTTTTGGTGCCAAAATTCCAGATTGGTACCTAAATTGGGCACCAATGTTTTTTAGAATTTGGGGATATTAGTGGTCATTTTCATGTAAATTAAGAATGGGGTTCAAAAATTTCACTAGTGCTTTCTAAGAAGGCGCCAGAATATCCTGCATGGTGTGACCATGGTTAAAATTCAGGGGCCAGAGATTTTAGACAGTAGCTTGGGAGCTGTGTGAGTTATTAGAAAACATGGTAGTAAAACCATTGTCTTGCTTTGTCTGTGAGCTGTTACATTACTTTTTGTGTTATTACTGTATGCATGCTGTTAATTTTATTGTATCAGTGTAATATTTTATTATGGTCCCTTGCCATGAGTACTAGATTATTTGGCAAGTAATAATTGGAAATACATGAAAATGGAAGGAAACCTAGGCACTGGATTTCAAGTTACACTTATAAGAATTATGTAGAAGATTACAAGACTTGAAATGAAAGCCAGTAGAGTATGATTCCGGGCATATTTGGGACTGATACAGAGGGTTATAATTGCAAAGGGGTTGAAAGTTTAGGTAGAAGACATACAGAGTGGAGTGGGGAACTGGCACTGGGTTGTGTCTGGGAATTTGTATGTACATCTACCCAAAGAGGAAAATTTGCACTAGGGTAGACTAGATGGGTCAATTTGACCTTTTGCTGTCATCATTTACTGATGATACTGTTTTATGAAGGGGCATTAAAAATCTGCTCTAGATTTTTTTGCTTGCTTGTTAATTTTGTACTTTATGTTGAATGTAACAGAAATGCAAAAATCACTGAATTAAAAACATCTGTGCTAAAATATGTATTAAAAGGTGCATTCAAATGGAAGTAAAGAAGTATATTAGAAATGGAACTGAAGTTAGAGATAGAAGTTAAGTTTAACTAACACCTGTAACCATCACATTGGAGGCTCTCTGATCCAGGTCTAAATGACCCAGGTCCCCTGGGGAAGGGACACCATGCCCTAGATACCCTGAGGCAGGGAGACTCTAACCTGAGACTACAATAGAAAGCCCCTCCCCCATTCACCTACCTATTCCTCATCCCCCAACCTAAGTCACCCACCCACCTACATATTCTTCACTGACCCTACAGGCCCCATTAATGGAGCTCCCCATTCATACTGTAACAAGAAGTAATTTATACTTGGGGATATATTGCTTGAGAGCACTCGCTAATATTTATAAGTTTTAAGATATATATAATTCTCCACCAGTTGCCCTATGAGGCAACAAGATTCACGATTACAATGAATAAGAGGAATTAAGTATATTTATTGGATTACATTAACCTGCATTACCAGGTCTAAGAGCATGTGCAAAGAACAGAATATATATTTAGCTTCAAAAGGAGTTTATTTTAAAATACTGTAACCCGAAGGGTTAAATCAACTTACCTGGGCGCCGTTTGTAGGAGGGGATCGGCAGAATGCAGGAGCGCAGGGTTGGGAATCGCGCTGGAGCCCGGGTTGCTTTTGGGCTTGGGGCTTCGGGCTTCGGGCGGGAACAGGCGGTAGCAGGGACATCGGGTGATGTTTTTAGTTGCGCTCCTTGTAGCGCAGGGTTTTTTTGAAAATATGCTGAGTTCAGGCGGTGGGGCACGAAGAAGCGGTGGCCTGACCGGCATAGACGCTGCAAGTTGCAGAAGAGCAGGAGCAGGGTTAGTGGTTGAGCGGGGCGGAGCGAAGGCGAAGAAGGGGAGGTCTGAGCGCTGATTGGCCCTGCGTCGGAGTCTGACGTCGCGCAATGACGTCAGACGTACCCATCCGACGCAGGGCTCAGGAGATTATTAATTTTAAAGGGAACCGGCTCTATTTAGCGGGAGAGCCGGTTCTGAAGATAAAAGAAGTCGGGAGTGGGACTGGAGATGGCGGGGAGAGTGCTCCGGTGCACTCTCTCGAAGTTTTTATTTGTTTGTTGTGGCGGTTCCCGGCGGAGAAAGTACTGCACGCGCTGGACAGACGAAGGGAGCGCGTGGGGAGGAGGAACAGCTGATGACACGAGCCAGCTGTTGTCTCGTGAATGGAGCGGCGAGAGGCTCGTGCACGGACGGAAAAGGGACGTTTTCAGGCTTCAGGGATAAAAAGGTATGGTTATTTGTGTATAATTAAAAAGCTAGTCACTTGTAAATGTCTAGAATTTGTTTAAAATAATATAAAATTGCAGTGTTTAGGTACTGTGGGGTTTGGAGTGTTGAGCTTGTGCTGGGGCAGGAGCTAGGGTAAGGGTTCTAAGGTTGACGGTTTGTCAGTTGGGAGGTGAGTGCTGAGCAGAGCTGTGTTTAGGAGCAGTGCTCAGCGGAGGGAGAATTTTGTGTAAAAATAAAGTAAAAAGTATTTAACAAGGAACTTGATGAGTGTGCTTTGAAAGGTGATCAGTAGGTAATTTAAATTGAAAGCCTGCCGCGTATTTAAGGGCTTTAGTGAGGAATGAATGGCAGTGAACTGGTACTGGAAATAAAAGGATCTAATAAATCTTGGTATCATATCAATGTGTGTTATGGTAAAAAGGTCCTGCTCCAGTGATAGCTGTAAAACACTTTAGACTTCTAAACTTGGATGGTTTTGAAAAGAGCTGAAAAGTGAAAAGCTATCCTGAAAGATGAAATTCCTAAATGATTTTAAAGAAAAAGGGGATTTCTGAAATTGAGAATTTTGCCAGTAATTCTTAAAAAATTATTATTTAGCACACTCTTTGAATTAATTAAATTCTGGGGAAGGGAAATAGAATAGGGATTAATAATTATATGTTTTTTTGGAAAGCTAGATAGGGAATGTGTGCAGTAGGCACCTGTATTGTGCGGATCAGTTAGATTTTAGGGTTATTGCTTTATTAAAGTCTAGAGTAGTAGGTACACTTCAGTCCCTGAGTCCTGTACCCTGGCCAGGGTTCAACTCTGCAGCAAGCTTATGGTACCCAACGATTGGCAGAATCAGAAGATACAAAACCAGCTGAGGGGACGTGTATAAAAGTATCCTTTTGAACTTTTATGGAATAAAGAGAAAAATAGTATACTTACCTGGAAGTCTCCGGAGGAAAAACCAAAACCTGAAAAAGAAGAAAAGAAACAAAGAATCAATTCTATATAAGGGACTCATATTAGAATATAATCTTTTGCATGCATGTTTAAACTTTAGTTTAGGAAATTGAACTGCTACTTATCTGATGTGCAGTTACTCTGAAGTTGAGCCTTATAGAGAATAGAGGAACCTATGGGAAATAAAGAAATGTAAGGTTAAGGCTACTGAGGGGCGGAATCTATTGTAATCATTTAAGTTCATATTAGAATAAAGTAAACTTTACTAATCAATTGTTATTTCAAAGTTTTTTTGTGCCCTTCTTCTGCCCTGGGTGAAACACTCGGCTCAGACTATATCCTATTTGAACCCAGGAGTGGGGGAGGGGTTACAATACAAATCATGTAAATAATATTGCAAGCGAGAGGTAGGTCTTGCAGATCTTTACAGAGAATCTGTGCCTTAGAACAAAGCAAAGTAACAGGTCCAAATCAAAGGTTTTTAACTTACAGAAAAGTCTTTGTCATAGAAGCTGAGTGGTGAACAGCATGGTTACAGGAGCCCAGGAATTTCTGCAGTCAGTGATAGACAGAAGCACAGCAGGAGAGCAGGGAAATCTTGCAGAGAGTTCCTTGATTGCAGAGGAGAGAGAGAGAGTCTGTAGCAGGGCTTCTGCAGAGATGGATCTGGGTTGCAGCTGAAGAGAAGAATCTGTGTTGTTGGAACACTTCTTCCTTTTATATCTTGCAAGTTACAGGAAGACATGCCACGTGAATCTGGGCATTTGCTTCCTGGTTTGCACTCGACCCTGAGCAGTTCCAAAGCATTGTGGTATCTGATCTCATGTCTTATGACATCATAAGACTTCCTGTCTGGATTTTGCAGACAAATGGCTTATTGAAGGGAAAAGGCTTCCTGTCTGAATCTCAGTGGCAGATACACATTATACTTTCCTTTTGTCAATAGGTGTGTGGATTCCCACCTCCACAGGTTTTCTGTCTCCTTGGGGTAGATGCATCAAGCAAATGTAAAAAAATCAGAAACGTAAAAACCTTTACCGAATCTCAAATAACGAAGCATGCTCCAAAAACACAGCCCCAAAAGGTTTGGTGCGGTATTGTAAAGAACGATGCACTAATCCCCGTCGGTAATCGGCTCGTAAAGCATGCGCAAAGCAGCCAAGCGTTATGCTGGCTGCTCTGCGCATGCCAGAAACGTAAGAAAAAAAAGAAAACACAAACACGTGGCTCCCCACTTTCCCCTGCATGTCTCCACAAACATTAAAGGATCAGGAGGGGGCAAAGGCGCTCATCAGCAGCGTCCTATATGGACGGCCTTGTCTTGCCCCCCCCCCCCCCCCCCGAAGTCCCCGCTGCTCCGTTTGTGAAATAAAAGCTTTTAAAAATGAAACCTTTGCAGTTGCTGGGCCCCCCCTCCCTTCCTGTGTCTCTCTTCTTTAGTCGGCAATGCTCCGCCTCCTGCCCTCCTCCACCTCTGTGCCCCGCCCCCCGATTTCATCCCCGCCGCTCCCCCCCACCACCGGACCCCCCCTCCATCATAATGGCCGGTGCAGCGCCTCTCACCTATGTTTGAAGGCGCTGCACAGGATGGATCAGCTATTCTTGAGCTCTTCTGTCTCCTCCGATGTCTCCTTTTTCTTCCTGTGTCCGCCCTCCTCTGACGTCAGTTATCTACGTCTGCCCCCCTTCAATCTCATTTCATGTCCTCTCGTTCTACCGCTTCCCCTCTCCGGAAAAGGTTCGTTTGCAGATTAATACCTTTCAAATATTTGAACGTCTGTATCATATCACCCCTGTTTCTCCTTTCCTCCAGGGTATACATGTTCAGGTCCGCAAGTCTCTCCTCATACGTCTTGTAACGCAAATCCCATACCATTCTAGTAGCTTTTCTTTGCACCCCTTCCATTTTTTTCACATCCTTCACAAGATATGGCCTCCAAAACTGAACACAATACTCCAGGTGGGGCCTCACCAACGTCTTATACAGGGGTTTTAAAACCTCTTTTCTTCTGCTGGTCACACCTCTCTCTATACAGCCTAGCAATCTTCTAGCTACGGCCACCGCCTTGTTACACTGTTTCGTCGCCTTCAGGTCCTCAGATACTATCGCCCCAAGATCCCTCTCCCCGTCCGTACCTATCAGACTCTCCCTGCCTAACACATACGTCTCCCGTGGATTTCTACTCCCTAAGTGCATCACTTTGCATTTCTTCGCATTGAATTTTAATTGCCAAATGTTAGACCATTCTTCTAGCTTCCGCAGATCTTTTTTCATGCTTTCCACTCCCTCCGGGGTGTCCACTCTGTTGCAAATCTTAGTGTCATCTGCAAAAAGGCAAACTTTACCTTCTAACCCTTCGGCAATATCACTCACAAATATATTGAATAGAATCAGCCCCAGCACCGATCCCTGAGGCACTCCACTACTCACCTTTCTCTCCTCCGAGCGAACTCCATTTACCACCACCCTCTGGCGTCTGCTCGTCAACCAGTTCCTAATCCAGTTCACCACTTCGGGTCCTATCTTCAGCCCTTCTAGTTTATTCAAGAGCCTCCTGTGGGGAACCGTGTCAAAAGCTTTGCTGAAATCTAAGTAGATTACGTCCATAGCACGTCCTTGATTTAATTCTCCAGTCACCCAGTCAAAGAATTCAGTGAGATTCGTTTGGCACGATTTCCCTTTGGTAAAACCATGTTGTCTCGGATCTTGCAACTTATTTGCTTCCAGGAAATTCACTATCCTTTCCTTCAGCATGGCTTCCATTACTTTTCCAATAATCAAAGTGAGGCTTACCGGCCTGTAGTTTTCAGCTTCTTCCCTATCACCACTTTTGTGAAGAGGGATCACCTCCGCCGTTCTCCAATCCCACGGAACCTGTCTCGTCTCAAAGGATTTATTAAACAAATCTTTAAGAGGACCCACCAGAACCTCTCTGAGCTCCCTCAATATCCTGGGGTGGATCCCATCCGGTCCCACTGCTTTGTCCACCTTTAGATTTTTAAGTTGTTCATACACACTCTCTTCCGTGAACGGTGCTATATCCATTCCATTCTCACATGTACTTTTGCCAGTCCATTGCAGTCCTGCTCCAGGATTTTCTTCTGTGAAAACAGAACAAAAGTATCTATTTAGCAAATTAGCCTTTTCTTCATCATTATCTATATATCGTTTCTCAGCATCTTTCAGTCTCACAATTCCCTTTTTAGTCTTCCTCCTTTCACTAATATACCTGAAGAAAGTTTTGTCACCCCTCCTTACATTTCTAGTCATTTGTTCTTCTGCTCGCGCTTTTTCCAGACGTATCTCTCTCTTGGCTGCTTTCAGTTTCATCCGGTATTCCTCCCCTTGTTCCTCTTCTTGAGTTTTTCTGTATTTCAGGAACGCCAACTCTTTAGCCTTTATTTTCTCAGCCACTTGTTTGGAGAACCATATCGGTTTCCTTTTTCTCTTGCTTTTATTTACTCTCTTTACTTAAAGGTTTGTGGCCCTATTTATAGCTTCTTTCAGCTTGGACCACTGTCCTTCCACTTCTCGTTCATCCTCCCATCCCATCACCTCCTTCCTCAGGTATTCCCCCATTTTACTAAAGTCAGCATGCTTGAAATCCAGGACTTTGATTTTTGAGTGGCCACCCTCCACTTCAGCAGTCATATCAAACCAAACCGTTTGATGGTCACTGCCGCCCAGGTGGGCACCCACTCGGACATTTGACACACTATCCCCATTTGTGAGCACCAGATCCAGCGTCGCTCCCTCCCTCGTGGGTTCCGTCACCATTTGTCTGAGCAGAGCACTTTGAAAAGCATCCACGATCTCTCTACTTCTTTCCGATTCCGCAGACAGAACTTTCCAATCTACATCTGGCAGATTGAAATCTCCCAGCAACAGCACCTCTCTCTTCTTTCCCAAATTATGGATGTCTGTGACCAGATCTTTATCTAGATCCTCCAATTATGTTGGAGGTCTGTAGACAACACCCACGTGTACAGAGGTTTTATCATCTCTTTTTAAGGTGATCCATATTGCTTCTTCCTTTCCCCAGGTCCCTGACATTTCAGTTGCCTCGATATCTTTCTCACATACAGAGCTACTCCTCCACCTTTTCGACCCTCTCTATCCTTCCTAAACAGATTATAGCCCGGTATGTTTGCATCCCATTCATGGGAACCATTTAGCCATGTCTCCGTGATTGCAACAATGTCTAAGTCTGCCTCCAACATCTACTACTACTACTTAGCATTTCTATAGCGCTGCCAGGGTTACGCAGTGCTGTACAACAAGGGGAAGGATAGTCCCTGCTCAAGAGAGCAGGGCTTGAAGGTCATGAACTTTATTGCTTAGACTGCGAGCATTTGTGGTCATCGCTTTCCATCTACATTTTCTGGTATGTGTTTTAACATTTGTGATTTGGTGTTGTTTTTTGTCTTTGGGTACCTTCATATCTTTTTGTTTCACTTCCATTGCTTGTTCTTCCGCGTCAGTTCTATTATGAGGAACATCACAGTGCTGTAATGGAGCAAAACATCACAGTGAGAGCATATACTGAGGTATCATTCCATATAAGATCTTAACTGTTAAACAACGATGGGGCTCATTTTCAAAAGAGAAAAACGTTCAAAAAGTGGCATAAATCTGCATTTGGATGTTTTTCTCACAAAAAGTCCAAATTGGTATTTTCAAAACCAATTTTTAGACATTTTTCTATGAAGTCCAACAGAAGTGCGTTCAAATCACAAGGGGGCATGTCAGGGGTATGTTAAGGGTGGGGTCGGGGTGTTCCTAACACTTGGACATTTTTCTGCCATAATGGAACACAACAAAAACATCCAGGGCTATAAGTTGGGCTTTTTGGTCTAGACCTGTTTTGTTAACAAATAAGCCACAAAAAGTGCCCTAAATAAATGACCAGATTACCACTACAGTAATAAAGGAATGACACCCCCTTACTCCTTCAGTGGTCACTGACCCCCTCCCATCCCACAGAGATGTAAATAAAACAGTACATACCAGCCTCTATGACAGCTTCAGATGTTATGGCCAATCCTATTAGAGAAGCAAGCAGGTTCCTGGAAAAGCCTAGTGGTCAGTGCAGTGCACTGTAGAGAAGGTGACCCAGACCCATAATACACTCTAACTATTACACTTGTGGTGGTGTCAGCCCCCCCCCCCCCCAAAGAAAAAACCCAAACCTACTGTACCACCTGCAGCCATAAGGATTATTGTAGTGGTGTAGGGGCATAGCCACGTGTGGGCCTGGGTGGGCCTAGGTCCACCCACTCTTGGCTCAGGCCCATCCGAAAATTCTGATAACCTTATGGCTGGCGGGGATCCACAAGCTGTCAGCTGAAGATGTCCTTTGGCAGCCAGAACAAGTGATTTTCCTACCAGCTTCAGCTGGCAGCACTTTCCAGCCGTTGCCGCAGTACCAACCCACCCTACCCCACCCCACCTCATGCACATGCATGTTTTTTGCGCATGCCTGAAAACCGAGCATGTGCAGGACAGGAGAGGCCAGCATGGTGGCAATGGGTGAAAAGTGCCACCGGCTGTAACAGGTAGGAAAATGACTTGCTCTGGCCGCCAGAGGACATCTTCAGCTATCAGGGCTGGGGGATCCCCCGCCAGCTCAGGTATTTATTTTATTCTTTGAGGTCACTGGTGCGGGGCAAGGGCAAAAAGCACACGTGTGCAGGGGGGATTGTATGTGGGGCAGGGGCAGAAAGCGTATGTGGGGGGGATTGTATGCCCACCCAGTTTGGGTTCAGGTTCACTCAGAATACTAGTCTTGCTAAGTTACTGTGGTGGTGTATAGTTTTTGTGGGTTTTGTAGAGCTCACCATACAATATAAGGGGGTAATGGTGAGATGTGTACCTAGGACCTTTTATGTGAAGTCCACTGCAGTGCCTCCTAGGGTGCCCCACTGCTCTGCTGGGATGCCTGTGTGGCCAGTCTACTAGAAAAGCTGACTCCTCCTATGTCCCAATGGTTTGATTTTGTGCGGTTTTTCACTTGGACTTTTTTTTTTCTTTTAGTGGTCCAAAATGATAGACGTACTAAGCACAGCAATATCTAGGAAATGGTACTTTTCAAAGAAAAGAGAGAGACATTTTCTGGTTTGAAAATGGTCATTTTCACGACTTGATTTTTGGATGTTTTCAGCAAAGCATCCAAAGTTGAAAATGCCCTTCATAATTTAGATAAAATTCTCACCTCCACCGGAAGCCAGTGAAGAGTAACAAAAAAAAAAAGAAATTATCCTTTCACATTTTTTAAAAGCATAGATAAACCGAATTACCATATATTGAACTGTCTGTAGTCTTTTCAGTAAGTTCTTAGAAATGCCCAAATATGCAATATTACAATAGTCCAATTTGCTTAGAATTAAAGATTGGACTACCAGTCTAAATTGTTCTTGCCATATATTTTTACATTGTCTTCTCAGTTTCCTCATAATCCAAAAGGAACTTTGCATAAAATGATTAATTTGATCTTCCATCATCTATCTACAATCCAGAGCTATATCCAGTAATTTAAGGAGGCCCTTTTACTAAGCCGCTTAAGTGTCTATGCGCACCCAACACGCGCCAAAATGGAGTTACTGCACAGCTACCATGTGGCTCTTGCGGTAATTTCATTTTTGCCACGCATCCAATTCGAGCGGACAAAAAATAATTTTTATTTTTGGCCACGCGTATCGGACACACGCCAAGTGGCATTTGGCACGCATAGGTCATTGCAGCCCGGTTACCACATAAGACTTTACCGTTATTTCAATGGCTGACAGTAAGGTCTCAGACCCAAAATGGATGCGCCAAACCCCTCAGAGAAAAATTACATTGGCTTCCACTAAAAGATCGAATTGCATTCAAAATTTGTACATTAACTCATAAAATCATCCATGGAGATGCCCCATCATACATGTCAGACCTAATTGACTTACCAGCATGAAATACCAATAGTTCATCACGTACCTTCCTAAACCTCCACTTCTCCAATTGCAAAGGACTTAAATACAAATTAATACACGCATTTACCTTCTCATACCTCTGTACACAATCATGGAATAACCTACCGAATGCTATAAAAACAGTACACGACTTGACTACCTTCCGGAAGTTAATGAAGACGCACCTGTTCGAAGAACTTACAAAAAGAATCCTCCTTAATGACTTGACTCCAATCTACACCAGAACCAACTTATACTGATCCCTTTAATTCAATTATTTTTAATCATACTATCATCATTGATTATTATATCTTAACCTGCTCTCAATTATATGTTATGTATTATCATTCTATTGTCCCTACTACCTGAATTCTTACATATTAATCTGTAACATTATGCCGAACCTCTTACTCTATTAAAAGTGATGCCTTTGCAACATAATGTAAGCCACATTGAGCCTGCAAATAGGTGGGAAAATGTGGGGTACAAATGCAGCAAATAAATAAATAAATTCTATACACACACACCTCCACCATCACCCATTGCCATCCAATCTTTAGTAGTAAAAACAGAAAACCCAGTGGTGGCTGATCAGCCTGCCATCCCAGTAGCCCCCTATAGCCCTCCTACAAGTAAATCTGCCCTTTCTAAACTCTGTCCCCAACCCAAGAGCACTGACATGAGGCCTCCTCAAGGCCCCATAGATTAGTGCATAAGTAATGCCACACTGGAAAGACCAAGGGTCCATCGAGCCTAGCATCCTGTCCACGACAGCGGCCCAATCCAGGCCAAGGGCAACTGGGAAAGCTTCCCAAGCCTCCCTGAACATGTTATTTACTTATTTGAGACATTTATATCCCACATTATCCCAAACAAGTTTGGGTTCAATGTGGCTAACAGGAAATAATGTACCTAAAAACTAGTCCTCAGTGTTTGCAGAGGTATGACTGATGCCCAATTACTCTTGCCCTGCCGGTGCCAAAATTCAAAAAGACAATGGCTGACCCATGGCATGCCTTTGGCCCCCAGAGAGCATCTGGAGGTGTAGTTAATTTTCTGAGAATAACACTGCTTGCGAAGTTTAATGCAAGCAGCATTATACTTTTAGCATATCAATGAGCTGATTTGTGAACATTTGCATGCAATGCAGTTCATTACTATTTTACTTGCTGTGGGCCTGAATTTTGCTGCTGTGAAGCAAATACCATGTGAATTAGTGGTAATGTGCATAATTTATCAATTTTGTCTGTTATTTGTCTTTACTGCAGCTTAGTATATAGATCCCTCTATGATTTAAGAGTTCTGAGGGGGGGTTGGGGGGGGGGAATTTTCCATTTTCATTAATCACTTTTTTCTATGTATATAGTTTCATGCCAGATATATTTCCACATAGGTTGTCAAATATAATCTTTTTTTTTTTTTACTTTAGTCTCTTGACATGCTACAGATATTCATGTTTAACAGCGAGGTAGCAATTCGGGGACTGACAACAGTATGTACCTTTTGAATGATGCATAGAAAGCTGCAGCTAGCACAAAAGCAAAGCCACCAGATTGGTCTCAGGGAAACCCAATGTCTGAATTTTTCATGACTCCTGTAGCACTTAAGGAGTAAGAAAACTGGCTATTACTGGTGAGAAATAAGTATTGTGAAGGTCAGAGCCAAGAAACATGCAAGAGAACCGGGACTTGCCTGGGGAAACTGAACAGGGTTTAAGCTGCTTAAAAGAATTATATTTGCTTTGTATTTTGCAAGCAATACAGTTGCTTAATACAGCCTCCCACAAATGATAATATAACTATATCAATCTAGTGTGTATTACTGTGTAATTCTCAAAAGACTGAGAAAACAAACATTTTTTTAGCCTGATCTCTTCCCTCATAGTTAAACTTCTAAATTATTATGTTGCTGCATTCTGTATGCTACCTCTGCTTTTACTTTTAAGAATGAAAATACTTTTTACTTGAACCTAAAAATGAATTCAAATTATTACGCTGAAATAATTCTTTGTTTGTACTTGGAAAAAGTTACTGCTTTACTGACAGAAAGTGATGTCTTAATTATTCATTAGTCCAATGACTTGTATCCATGTTAGAACATAAGCGTTGCCATACTGAGACAGATCAAAGGTCCATCAAGCCCAGTATCCTGTTTCGAACAGTGGTCAATCCAGGTCACAAGTACCTGGCAAGATCTCAAAACAGTAAAACAGATTTCATGCTGCTTATCCTAGAAATAAGCAGTGGATTTTCCCAAGTCCGTCTTAATAATGGCTTATGGACTTTTCTTTTAGGAATTTATCCAAATCTTTTTTAAACCCTGCTAAGCTAACTGCTTTTACCACATTCTCTGGCAACAAATTCCAGAGTTGAATTACACGTTGAGTGAAGAAATATTTTCTCTGGTGTGTTTTTAATGCAGTACTTAGTAACTTCAATGCATGCCCTCGTAGTCCTAGAATTTTTGGAAGGAGTAAACAAGTGATTTATGTCTACCCATTCCACCTCACTCAGTATTTTATAGACCTCTATAAAGTGGAAAACATGAATCGTTAGTTTACTCTTTCCAAAACTACTAGGACTAGGGGTATGCATTGAAGATACTATGCAGTAAATTGATTGTTCATAATTTTTATTAGTTTTATATACTTATTACAGAAATTGTCATACTGCAAAAGTGTAATACAGCCATTAATTAATAATACAGAAAAAATATAATTATTCAAAACGTCCTAATAAAGACAAAGTTTGGCTTCCTTAGACCTCAATAATAGGGGGATAGGAATTAGTGAAGATAACACAATCATAATATATAAATAAAAATTAATATGGTTCCATCAGTCCCATATATATCTCAACTCTATTGTTGTTTATTGTCTAGGAAGGTCTGAAGCTGATCAGGCATATAAAATATATATTTAACTTGATTTAACCTGATGACACATTTACAGGGATAGGCCAGGAGGAAAGAACCTCCCAATTCCAAAACTTTTGACCTCATAGAGAGAAACGTTTTATGTTTTTCTTGTGTAAACTTAGTCACATCCGGATAAAGCCAGATTTTCTGGCCAACAAACACACGGTTAGTTGATTTAAAGTAAAGGTGCATTACTGCGTTTAAGTCCTGTTTGAAATACAAAGGAAATTATCAACGTCCCTCTTTCAGATGGTTCTTCAATTGTTTGCTCCAAAATGGCTGTGACATTTTGTAAATCTATTGAATTCTCTGTCCCAACCTTTTTCATCGTACTTGATATGTAATAGATCTTGTTCAAAGGAGGAAATACTTCTTGGGGAAAATTTAAATTTTCTTTTAAATATCTCTGGAACATATCTTTTGGGGGTACTCCCAATACTCTAGGAAAATTCAATATTCGGAGATTTAATCTCCTATTAAAGTTCTCTACTTGTTCCAATTTCCTTCTAATTTCCATGTTATCTTTTATCACAGCCATTTTAAAATCATCAGTTTGCTTTGTCTCTCTCTGTAAGGCATCGATCTTAGAAGAAAAATCTTGTTTTGCCATATCTAATGAGTTCTTCACTTCCTGCACATTCAAACTCAGAGTCTTTACCTTGTCCGAAGATTGTCTCAGGGTTTTTTCTATTTCCAGTAACTTCAGCCAGATCTTACCCAGGCTCACCTCCGTCTCTCCTGCAGCTGCTGATGTTCTTACAGAGTTGGACTCCCCTCTGAGCGCCTCGGAATCACCCCTTCCGGGTTCCAAGAGAAACCCCGTCCCACTCAAGGCAGTTGCAGGGCAAGGAGGCGGCGTAGAGAAAGGCGGGGAGAGAGATATTTCTGTTTCCTGCGGGGGGATCGCTTCACCGGTCCCTCCCGCTAAGGACTCCGCTCCGCTTCTTCGGGACAGTGCGGGGAAGATGTGCTCCAAACCCCCACTTGCCGGCGTGGACATCGCGGGGGGGTAGGGGAACCCCCCAAATTATCCCCTTATGTTTGGTGTGCGGCATATCTCAAAACAGGTAAATAAATCAAATTTCGGCAGTTAGTAGGCAGGAGCTCGCTTCTAACGCCACCGCTCACGGCGCCATCTTGACACGCCCCCTCATGCAGTAAATTGAAAACAAAACAGAGAAAATATTTCTTCACTCAATGTGTAATTAAACTCTGGAATTCATTGCCAGAGAATGTGGTAAAAGCTGTTAGCTTAGCAGGGTTTATAAAACATTTGGATAATTTCCTAAAAAGAAAGTCCATAAGCCATTATTAAGATGGACTTGGGGAAAATCCACTGCTTATTTCTAGGAAGAGCAGCATAAAACCTGTTTTACTGTTTTGGGATCTTGCTAGGTACTTATGACCTGGATTGACCTCTGTTGGAAACAGGATACTGGGCTTGATGGACCTTCGATCTGTCCTGGTGTGGCAACGCTTATGTTCTTATGTTCTAACATGGATACAAGTCATGGGACCAATGAATAATTAAGACATCACTTTCTGTCAATAAAGCAGGAAGTTTTTCCAAGTAGAAACCAAGAATTATCTCAGCATAATAGTTTGAATTCATTTTTAGGTTGAGGTAAAAAGTATTTTCATTCTTAAAAGGAAAAGCAGAGGTAGCATACGGTATGCAGCAACATAATAGAAATTTAACTATGAGGCATTTATTTATTTTTATTTTTTATTTTTTATTTTTGAGTATTTATTTTCTGCTTAATCGATCCGGAGACAGTCCAAAATGGACTGCAGATAAACATTACATGACAATACAATGAGGGTTTAAAAGCATAAAATGATCGCAGAAGAACATATTAAAAACCCAACAGTGTCCAAGCAGAGCTGCTGACTTTACCTGTCATCATCTGGTTATGCACTTAATGAGTTCCCTTCCATTCTTGGTCACATCTGATTTGTTTTAATATAAGTCCCTTTGAACAGCTGGGAGATTCATTGCTCGCTCTTTGATCACAGAATTCGTCTGAAGTTTTCCATTAAAATAAGGAAACTGCGGTCCTCTCTTAAGCTACTTTTATGATTCCATTTCCCCGAGATTGTTTCAGATTCTTTTCAGGCTTACGAGAATCTGAGCAATTAAATATATACATTTTTTACATAAATGTTTATAAATTTTACAAAAGGTGGAAGCTTTGCCACAAGAAACCTCGGCTCTTTTGATGGCTGTTTTCTAATGATGACCCTTGGCAGGCTGGCCCTCATGGGACTCTTCTGAGAAGAGTCTGATGAAAATTAGTCTATTCTCATTTCAAACAGAATTTTACTGAAGTCCTGATCAGAGCATCAGCTTGGAGTCCAGGGAGACGACACACACCACTTGATTCACTTCATTCTACAGCCTCTCTCCTGGTAATTGTTGCAGGAACACATAGTGACAAGACTGCAGGATG
Organism: Microcaecilia unicolor; assembly: GCF_901765095.1. Lineage (NCBI taxonomy): Eukaryota > Metazoa > Chordata > Amphibia > Gymnophiona > Siphonopidae > Microcaecilia > Microcaecilia unicolor. The sequence continues at coordinate 68,853,652 of NC_044036.1, read as the reverse complement.
TGAAGGGTCTCTCTGGATGTAGTCCAGTTGTTGCTCTCTGTTTAAAGATTTAAACCATCAGGGTACTATGCGGCTTTTTGATGTGCACTGAATATGGAGCTTGGGTACTGAAGAAGGGGAAAGGGCTTCACCAGAAGGCAATCAACATTCAGAGCCACCATAAGACAAGGAGAGGTGGGAAAGTCTTTGCTTCACTGTAGACATGTAACAAAGGGAGATGAAAGGCTAGGGGTGAAGTGGGGGGGGGGGGGGTGAAATCTGGCTGTGAGGCAAATCTAGCAGGATGGGATAGATGCCTTGAAATTCAAAAAATAAAAAAATAAAACCACTTAGGTCATCTTGCTTCATTAGGGCACACGTATTGGATGAGTTTAACCACATTGTGCATTTTTATAGCAATTTATTTATTTATTCTCAGTGCTTACTATACCGCAAATGGAGGCAGCTTTGCGATTTACAATTGACATTAACGAGCTTTGCTTTTACGTCATTTCCATGTGAACACTGTATGCAGCAAATATTTACCAAAGCAGAAAACAGTAAATCAGAGCACCACAGCAAATACTTATACTACAAGGGATGAAAGCAAAACATCAATGTTGAAGCAGCATTAGAAATACGTTTGTTGATTTTACCCCTTCAAGAGCACCGTTGGCATATGGGATGATTTCAGTTAGCATAATTACACTGATTTTCAAAGAGTAATTTTTCTCTTTGAAAATCAGCATAAAGTAGCTGCACTACAAGTGTCCGCGTACTTGCACCAGCTATTTTGTGCAAGAAAGAGAAATGTGCATTAATAAGAGTGCATTCAGTTCATTAGTACACTGCAACTTAAAAAATTTACAGAGTAGTTACTTATTAAAGTACAGTAAATGTCAGGCTTTACTGCACCTTAATGTAACACAGGAGTGACTAACTTGCAAGTAGTTCAGCACTGCAGGTCAGTAACTCCTGCAGTACAAGAATAATGCTGTTTGGATCAACTTCGCAAGCAGTGTTATTCAACCATCCTGGGCCACAAAACCACAGCCCGATGCTACTAGGCACGTTTTAAGGTGCCAGCATCAAATACTAATAGCTGCCCCCTCCTCCTCCACATACACCCCTCCCATGGCCCTCCCAATCAAGACACCCCCCCTGATTGCCCCCCAAGCAAGATCCCTTTCTCAACACCTCCCAACTCCAGACCCCCCCCCCCCCCCGAAAGACCTCCAATCACCCAAAGCCCCACACACACATACACACACACTGGAGGACCCTCTCCAAGGGCCTATCTGACACATTCCCCAGTGTCTAATGGGATCAAGGCAGGAGCAATCACCAGTCACTCCTGCCCCTTGCTGGCATGGGTTCAAGATAGCATTGGGAACCCCTATTGGTAATCTTGTGGTACTGCTGCTAGGGATCAGCATGCCACATAAAGGCTTTTTGCTTTTTTGAAGGCAGTATTTTCCAGGAATAATGCAACTTCCAGTATTTACTGCAAGACATGTTATTCAATTTACAGCAATACCTCACAATAACACAGAGAAAAATAAAGACAGATAAAAACCACATGGCCTATCCAGTCTACCCATCCATACCATCTACTATCCCTTCTTCTCCCTCAGAAATCCTATGTACTTCTCCCAGGTTTTCTTGAATTCATATCCAGTTTTTGTCTCCACCACCTCCACCACCCTTTCCGTGAAGAAGTATTTCCTCGGGTTCCTCCTGAGCAGGGGCGTAGCCAGACAACAGATTTTGGGTGGGCCTAGGCAAGAATTGGGTGGGCACCAAGTGCTGTCCCCCCCTCCAAAAAAAAATCTCAGCTGGTGGAAAACGCTTCTTTCCACCTTGGCAGCAGTATTGCACTGAAAACTGAGCATGCGCAGGTGCCGGTGTCATGGAGAGTAGAGTTTTCGTTACCATCAGGGGGAAATCTTCAGCTGGCGGAGCTTGGGATTCCTACCAGTTACCACTAAACATGTGCTACTGTTGGGTGGGCCTGAGCCATAAATGGGTGGGCCCTGGCCCACCCAAGCCCACCTGTGGCTATGCCACTGCTCCTGAGTCTGTCCCCTTTCACCTTCATCCTATGCCCCCTCATTCTAGAGCTTCCTTTCAATTGAAAGAGACTCGCCTCCTGTGCATTTATGCCATGGAAGTATTTAAACATCTCTACCATATCTTCCCTCTCCTGCCTTTCTTCCAAAGTATACATAATGAGATCTTGTCTATCCCCATAGGCTTTAAAACAAAGACCACTGAACATTTTAGTAGCTGCTCTCTGGACCAACTCTGTCCTGTTTATATCTTTTTGAAGGTGCAGTCTCCAGAATTGTACACAGTTCTCTAATGCGGTCTGACCAGAAATGCATGTTGAGCGTGTAATTAAAGAATTGTAGTTAGTGTCATCTAATGGATAAGTGTACCCTTACTCACGTGGATAGTAGTTTTCTATAGATTTAAGTGTGCAAAAGGTGTTTAAGTTTAGGCAACACGTTATAAAATGAGGAGTTGGTGAGCTGGAAAAGAAGATTAACAAATAGGAAAAGTACATTAAAAGACTGACTGGTTTTAAGTTCTAAGCAGTGCCTAACAAGTATAAAGTATAAGAGTTCCCAATGTTTTTACCTGTCTAGTTTTGTCTTTATATGAACCTCAATGAAACTGTGTAAGAGTTCATTAAAGTATATTTTGGATTCCATCTCATGGGTAAACCAAACCAAGAGGCATGAGCAGCTTGCACAAGATGTTCAAGAACCAAAAAAAGGTGAAATGTATTAAATAATCTTGTAAAAACTGTGAGCTGACATAAAACCCGATATAGCCACATTCCGCCTGTAGGCTGCTTCAGGAGAAACAAACACACAAAAAGATAGACATATATAGAGGCATGAATAAATAATAATAAAGCCAGCAAATCAGCAGATTGATAGTCAAAAGGATCCAATTTTATTCACCACATAAAAGCTTAAAACAGTGGTTCTCAAACCTGGTCCTGGAGACACTCCCAGTCAGTCAGGTTTTCTGGATATCCACAATGAATATTCATAAGAGGAATTTGCATACAATGGAGGCAGCGCAAGCAAATCTCTTTCATGAATATTCATTGTGTATATTCTGAAAGCCTGACTGACTGGGGTGCCTCCAGGACTAGGTTTGGGAATCACTGATTTAAACATATAAAAGCTAAAATGCCCGACACAGCCATGCTTTGCCCTCTCAAGGGCTGTGTCAGGGGCTGCCTAAAAACTGTTAATAAATACATAAAAATCAGTTAGTATCAATCATAAATATGTATTGGATAAATAAATAAGTGCCCCTTTTACTAAGTGGTGGTAAGCCCAGCGCGGGCTTACCGCTCGCTAAACAGGAAGTACTGCCAGGCTACTACAGCAACCCAGTGGTACTTCCCACCCCTAGCACGCCGTCATATCTGTGCTGGAGTGTACCTGGTGTTAATCGGGCAGTGCCGCGTGCTACCTGGTTACCACTGGGTTAGCACGGGAGCCCTTACTGCCACCTCAATGGGTGACGGTAAGGGCTCCTCCCGAAATGGCTGCTTGGCAAGTGCTTCACTTGCCACATGGCCATTTCCTGCAGGAAAGAGAGACTTCCCTTTTATCCACTATGGTAAAAGGGGGCCTCGGCACACATGAAAAGGGGCCCTAAATAATTACAATCACAAAGAATCACAAACTACAATCACAAAGAATAAATTAGTTTTCAAAATAATGCTATCAGATAAAAAGCAAGCTAAACACAAACATGAAAGTAAAAAGAGGTGGAATAAAACACTTACATACCCAAAAGGTATGATCCAATTGTATCACCTTGTGATGGTGGTTTATAGAACACTGTCCCTCACCCTTAAAAATAGTCCTTTAGGTAGTCAGAGCCACCTTAAAACCACTAGGATGTGAGACGGGAAGGGTGGAGCTGAAAGGACAGGAACCAGGCAGTTTAAAAGGCAGGGCCAGAGTGGGGTTAAGGAGGCCCAGGGAAGGAAGAACTGAAGCCCCAGCAGATGCCTTTACAACATACCTTTAGCTACTGTGACCTGTCTGAGGTAACCAACCTTTTGATTTGAAGATTTGGAAGTCTTGTTCTGAGGTCTGGCTGGAACCACACCTGGAAACCTAGAGACAAGCTTTCAGACTGTGTTTGGGGCATGGCAGTCACCGGCCACAGACAGTGGTTTAGGCCCTGTCAACCACAAGCCCATGTGGAGACTTTTCATAGAGACTTTACCTGACCCTGTGAAGTAACAGGTCTCAGGGTTAAGTGAATAAAGTGCTTGTCTTATTTTACAACCTTGTCCAGCTGTGTTATTTTGAAGGCCCGCCCTCAACTCTCGCTCACACTATCACGCACCTATTGTTTAAAAGCTAGGAGCAAATAAAAAATATTGGGGTCTTTTACTTTATTCCTATGGGTATCTTTTCATTTAGTGCACTCTAATCATTAGCGTGCACTAAATCTGTTAGCGCACCTTAGTAAAAGGATCTCATTATGAACTAAATGAAATTTTATAAAGCAACCCCCCTTCAAAAATCGAAACAGCCAATAAAGCACAGATTGGATAAACCTGCTACAAAGCAATATATTACATTCACATACCTCTCTCCTATGTGTCAGCAGCTTGTGGTAAATCTGCCCCAACTGCATGAGTACATATTATATTTGCTTTGTGTGCAGAAGTCAGAGGTCACAGTTTAACCTGATTTCATTAAAAGTCTATAAAAAGCTACAACAGTGAATATGAAAGCTATAAAAACTATATTACCTCACTAAAGTTTTGTAGCTTATATAAAATCAAGTAAAACAGGTTTCTTCCACTCTCTCAATGCATTTTATTGCTCAAAATGGCAGAAATCTTAAAATACAGCAAAATTAAAACTGATTACAAATTCTGAAAGAGCACACACAAATTAGTAAAATTGCACTGTTTCTGTAATTTTGTTACCTTAAGAACACTGGGAAAATGCAAAAATGGCTGTGGGATCAATGCATTCCAATCCATGCGTTCCAATGACTTCATCATGCATCAGTGACATAATTGGATGCTAAAACATCAGGGGATGATTGAAAACTGCACAGATAAACATAAAAATACATATAAGAAAGTCAGAAGATTGAGAAAATAGTTCGTCCATTACCATTCACACACTCACTACAGAATTTACATAGAAACATAGAAAAATGTAGGTAGATAAAGACCATATGGACTATCCAGTCTGCCCATCCATGCCATCTACTCTCCCTAACTCTCCTTAGAGAGCTTATGTACTTGTCCCAAGCTCTTTTGAATTCAGATGTAGCATGATATGATGCATTTCAGAGTTATTAATTTTGCTGAAAACAGATACAGACATATAAGAATGTTTTGCAACAGAAACAGATCAGAAAAACAAATCTGACCTCCACCCTCCCCCTGAAGACCACTGATAACTTGTAACAATAGAACTGGTTGGGTGGATACTAAAAAGTTAATCACCACATCTCCAAAGAACAGTCTGCATATTGACAATAATCAATAAGACCGGGAGGCCCTTTTACTAAGCCACACAGGCGCCAATGCTTGCCCAACGCATGTCAATTCAGAGTTACCACCCAGCTACCACATGGCCCGGGCAATAATTTCAATTTTTGGTGCGCGGTGGAAACCGGGCAGTAATCATCATTATATGCGCATAGACAATTACCGAGTGGTTAACGTGTAAGGCCTTACCGCTAAGTCAATGGGTGGCGATAAGGTCTCAGACCCAAAATGAACGCACACCAATTTTTATTTTGCCGCACATCCACTCGGCAAAAAAATTTTAAAGGCCTTTTTTACAGGCACTCTGAAAAATGGATCTATGCACACCCAAAACACTCTACTCTAGTGCAGCCCATTTTTTCAGCGCACCTTAGTAAATGGACCCCTGGATAACAAAAGACAGCCCATCTGCCTGAAACTCACAGACAATGACACACCTAACCTTGTAATCACAGAGTCTGGAAAGCCCATCCACCTGAAACTCCCAGACAATGACTCACCTAATCTTGTCAAGTATGGGTGTGTACTACAGCAGATGGTCAGCCAGGAACCCTTAAGATATAGTTTAAACATGTGACCAGCTATCATGCTCCATTTCAAAACCAGATAGAACCAGCTTCACCTCTCCCTAAGTTTTCATTGGATCAATACACCCCACCTGACTTCAGCTTATGGCCCAACAGGAATTATTATAAAAACTGAACACAGTCAAATTTTCTCTCTGGATCTTCACTGAGTCTCTGGGCCTTGCTGAATGCCACACACACACCCCAGATAAGACTTTCTCCAGGTTCCACTACTAACAAATCTGCAAAAAGACTTATTTTCCAGCAAGGATCACCATCAAAGCTCCTTCAGCCAGCAGCAGACATCTGAGCCTCAATCAAGAAGACTTCTTTCCTCAACAAATAATCCACCATCCAGCTAAGAGAGAGGACCTCCTTCACCACTCCAGCAGCAGCAGAAAGAATGCATTTGAGCCTCAATCAAAGTGAGTTACTATTAATCCAGCATAGTTAATAATTCTGCCTTGCTAACAATATTTATCATGTGGCACATTTCCCTTCTGTAAAATCCTTAAACTGCCTTCTGAAATCATTGTATTACCTGTATTTTAGTTAAACGTTATTTATACCTGAGAATATGTTCTGAGCACATGTTCTTAAATATTATACAGTACAGATTAATGTAATTCCCCAAAATTATATATATTCCCTTTACCACATCATCATTTGCATAGATATTGTTTTCATTTCCACCACCTCCACCAGGAGGCTGTTCCACGAATTTTACCACCCTTTCTGTGAAGGCGCCTTTCCTCAGGTTACTTCTGAGTCTATCCTCTTTCACCATCGTCATATGCCCCCTCTTTCCAGAACCATAGGAACCAGCTCTGTGGATGCTATGGGTGCTTGAGCACCCCCAGTTGATCAAACTCTTTGACCATATCCATGGAGTTTAGCAACTCCAATCATTTTGAAAAGTTGGCTCCTATGCAGTGCGTATTTTCTAGCGAAAAAGGTGCCGGTACTCAAATGGCAGGCCACCCTTCAGGGGTGGGAGTGATCACTGAGGGGCCCACCTCACAATAGCCAGGCCCCCTGCAACCAGTAACAGAACCTATGGTAAGGCAGAATTGTTGTGTAGAGCCTGAAATCTTTCATTAAAACTTGGGGATCATGGGTCAATTTTAGCAGACAATGGAAAAGGTGCCGGTACTCAGTACCCCTCAAGTACCCCCTCAAAAAAAGCCCTGCTCCTATGTCTAGAGGTTCCTTTCAGTTGAAAGAGACACCTCCTGTGCATTTATGCCACATAATTATTTAAATGTCTCTATCATATCTCCCTCTCTTGCCTTTCTTCCAAGGTTAAGTAGGTATATGCAGAATAGGCAGAATGTTCGTATGTATAGAGAGACAGAGAAAATTGCAGAAATACACACATATATGCAATTATTCTAATCAGCATCAGAGCAATTCTATAAACTAGAATTCTATGGAACTAACCCAATAGTGATTCACATATACACACACCACAAAGAATGTGAACACCTTTGTGCGATGCTTAGAGCAGTGGTTCTCTACACAGTTCTCGGGGAACATCCAGTCAATCAGATATTCAGGGTATCTACAATGAATATTTTTTTGTTGTTACATTTGTACCCCGTGCTTTCCCACTCATGGCAGGCTCAATGCGGCTTACATGGGGCAATATTTTTTTGTTGTTACATTTGTACCCCGTGCTTCCCACTCATGGCAGGCTCAATGCGGCTTACATGGGGCAATGGAGGGTTAAGTGACTTGCCCAGAGTCACATGGAGCTGCCTATGCTTGAAGTGGGAATCGAACTCAGTTCCTCAGTTCCAAAGTCCACCACCCTAACCACTAGGCCACTCCTGCATGAAATATATTTAAATACCAAAGAGAGAGATTGTTGATGTGTGGATTGTATTGATTTCTCTTATGAAAGTCTTATCATACATACTCAGCACTGTAAAACATTTTGTTGAAAGTGGAAGGTTATAAGTCTTTCAGTTAAGTTAAATTAAATTAATGCTTATTCATTGTGGATACCCTGAAAACCTGACTGGCTGGATGTTCCCCAAGGGCTGGGTTGAGAACCACTGGCTTAGAGCATGTACTTTTCAACTTTTAATTTAGGATGTGATTATTTTTATTCACCAAAGTACTGAGGGGTCCTTTTACTAAGCCGCAGTAGGCTCTACGCATGTGCAGCGTGTACCCAAATGAGACTACCGCCAGGCCAATGCGCCCGCCTAGCGGTAATTTCAGATTTGGTGTGCGCCCATAATGCCTGGGTGAATAATTTATTTATTTCCTCCTACACATGCCGGTTCCAGCAGTATTCGGCACATGACACGTGCCGACCGGTCACCTCGCGTGTAGCTTGTGAGCCTTTACCGCTAGATCCATGGGTTTCATTTAGGGCTCAGGCCAGTTCTGGGTGCACGCTGGTTTCATTTTTACTGCAGGCCTTTTTCCTGTCCCATTAAAAAAAAGCTATTTTTTGTAGATGCAGTAAAAACTGGCCCAGTGCTTGCCCAATTCACGCGCCTACACTGCCGCAGGCCACTTTTTACAGCGGCTTAGTAAAAGGGCCCCTGAATGTGGTTGACTCAAGTCTGTTACGTTAAAGCAAGAATAATAACCAGGATGGGAGGTGCTTTCCCACACAATAGGAGAATGAACTCTGTTCTTGAGACACATCTAGCCAGTCAGATTTTCAGGATACCCACAATGAATATGCATGAGATAGATTTGCACACAATAGATGTAATGTATGCAAATTTATCTCCTACATATTTATTTATTTATTTATAGTACATTTCTACCCCACATTTTCCTATGCACGCAGGCACAATATGGCTAACATAGGAGAAGTAAAAATGACAATACAATAAGAGAAAATAGTTAAGAGAAAGGAATTCGGCAAGGAAGGAGAAGGGGGCCTAACAGATACAGGGGTAAGGAAGTGGGACTATTGATCGATAAGAGTGTGGGGGAAGTAGACCAGTCCAAATAGGTGGGTTTTCAGCAGCCTCTTGAACAGGTGGTGATCATTTTGCAGTTTTAAGCATTTCGGTAAAACATTCCAATTCTTATTCATTGTGGGTGTCCTGAAAACTGATTGTCTAGGTGTGTCCCAAGGACTGGGCTAAGAATCCCTGCTCACTGAATACCATGATGCTGTCTAGGAATAATCCAGCAAATCTTAGCACACGTGTTGAGAGTATGGAGACAGGTATGCAAATTCTTGGGCAGTGGTGGGTCTAGAATCCCGTGGAAGGAAAAGAATGTTCCAGGAGACACAGGCAAAACTGAAGTCCAAGCTTCTAACATAATTTATTTGTCAAAGTTCACAAGCAGTAGTCCACAAGCAATGAAAAGGTAATCGGCATAAAGTCTTCCTCGGGGGTTGCTGAAGCTTAAATAGTAGACTTCAAGCCTTGTGGATAATGAAAATGGAGTGTATCAAAAACATACTCCAAAATTAAAGAACACGCCTCCATAGTATCACGAGTGAGATGGCCAGCATTAATCCCATCACTCTCAGCTGCATACACTGGTTCTGATATATTACCTAGTACTGGAATATTGGAATTCAGGGACTGGACTGAGATGGGACTTTGTGTAGTATTGCAAGTATTTTCTGTTGAAAATACTAACTTCCAAAAATTTTAGAAATATTTCCAATTACAAAGAGAGTTAATGGACTCAAGGCAAAAGGGGAAAGGGACTGGGACGTGATATACCACCTTTCTGTGGTTACAATCAAAGCAGTTTACATATTATATACAGGTACCTATTTTGTACCTGTGGCAATGAAGTGTTAAGTGACTTGCCCAGAGTCACAAGGAGCTGCAGTGGGAACTGAACCCAGTTCTTGAGGATCAAACTCCACTGCACTAACCCACTAGGCTACTCCAAAAGCTTGGGTATTAGGTTCATAAATCCATTAGAGGAGGTCTTGATTTCTGAAACTGATGACATAAAAAGTGAAAATAAAAAACAAAAAACCCAATGAAAAACATTTTAAAATGGCCCTCTATTGCTATATATTAAGAGGGAGGGTTTTTTTAGCTTTTTAATTTGTTTGTTTTATTTTTACTTTTTTTATGCACCCTAGCTATGAATAGATGATGGAAGGAGATTCCAAAGTTCCATCAATTTGCTTATCAATGTTCATTGTTCTGTGGCTTTCAATTTGCAAAGAACCCTGGATTGGCTGACCAGTCTTATTTCTGCCACGGAATCAAAAGTTCATGAAGGGGTATAAAGCTTAACAAAGTCAGTGCCTCTTTTACTAAACTGTGCTACGATTCTTGCATGGTAAATGCGACACAGCCCTTCCACAATAAACAGACTGTGGCGCATTTGCTGTGCCGGGAATCGTTAACATGGTTTAGTAAAGAGGGTCTCGGTTAAGTAACTAGGGCTAAGGATTTTAAAAATAAAAATTTTAAATTCAGTTCTAGCTCTTACAGGTAGCCAATACAACTGAATCAGATAAGGGGGTCAGATCTTCTCCCGTTACAACCATTCTGGACTGCTTGCAACCTACATACAGGTATCTGTTTTTGTAAAATACCCATTAAAACCACATTACAGTAATCTAATGTGTTAAGAACCAAAGAACCAAAGAATGAACTATCTATTTAAATTGATATTCCTCAAAATACCGTTTAAGTCTCCCCAACAATTTCAATTAAAAAAAAACATTTCTGAACATGCAAATCTATTAATAGTTGAGAATCAAGAATGACTCCTAATAACTTAGGAGCTTGTGGGCACCCATTCAACACTACCACTGGGATACCACCAGAATACCCCCACTGTGTGCCCTTTCCGATGCTCAAGAAATATTTTAAATATTTTTTAGAGTCAAGGCTTATCCGGCGGCAATTGAACAGCCCTGCCTGATAACTGCTGAGTTAGCAGGGGAGCCCTTACCACCTCCTAAATAGATGGCAGCAAGGGCGCCCCCAGAAAATGGCCGCATGGCAAGTAACCGGGTGGTAATGGTCTATGCGCGTAAAATGCCATTTACCATCTGCCCGCAACCTCGGAGTCATCTTTGACTCCTCCCTCTCCTTCTCTGCGCATATCCAGCAGACAGCCAAGACCTGTCGCTTCTTCCTCAACATCAGCAAAATTCGCCCTTTCCTCACCCGAACTCTCATCCACGCTCTCATTACCTCTCGCCTTGACTACTGCAACCTACTCCTCACTGGCCTCCCACTTAACCATCTATCCCCCCTTCAATCCGTTCAGAACTCTGCTGCACATCTTATATTCCGCCTGAACTGATATACTCATATCACCCCGCTCCTCAGGTCACTTCACTGGATTCCGATCAGATACCGCATACAGTTCAAGCTTCTCCTTCTTACCTACAAATGCACTCAGTCTGCAGCCCTCATTACCTCTCTACCCTTATCTCCCCTTTCGTTCCCGCCCGAAACCTCCGCTCACAGGACAAATCCCTCCTCTCAGTACCCTTCTCCACCACCGCCAACTCCAGGCTCCGCCCATTCTGCCTCGCCTCACCCTATGCTTGGAATAAACTTCCTGAGCCCTTATGCCAAGCCCCCTCCCTACCCATCTTCAAATCCTTGCTCAAAGCCCACCTCTTCAATGTTGCTTTCGGCACTTTACCTTTAAACCTTTCATTACATCTAGACTGCCCCAATTTGACTGCCCCTACTTGACTGACTGTACATTTGTCCTATAGATTGTAAGCTCTTTGAGCAGGGACTGGCCTTCTATGTTAAATTGTACATCGCTGCGTAACCCTAGTAGTGCTTTAGAAATGTTAAATAGTAGTAGCAGTACTAATTAGCTCATTCAATTAATTTGCATATGCCAATTAGGCGTACACATAGATTTGTGCGCACAATTTTTGGCAACTTGTATAGAATTAGGGGGATTATATAGATCTTTCTTTTTTCTTAAATGTACAGTCTTTGTTGTGTCCTTTGTGTCATCCTAAAAATGTATCGCTGGCATCTCCTCAGCTATTGCACCTGTTTAAGGGGAATCCAGAAGAGGTATAAATACCAAACCAGTTATTAAAAAACAAACAGATAAACAGAATACTGCTGGAAAACAGAGGAGCAACAAGAAATATTAAATCACACATGCATTTTTTTTCTTTGGTTATACAGAGACTAGAGCAATGAAAAAATTAAGGACACCATAAATCCATTATTTATTTAAAAATTTGGAAAACAAATCCCTTTTTTGCACATCATATTTGTACTACCTAAAATTAATATTCAATAAGCTGACATTTTAAACCTATTACTGCCTAAACCTGTTTATTACTGAGCTATTCAGAGTCCTAAGTTAACATTTACTAGAACATTCATCCTCACAACATGGGGGATCAGACGCAAATCCTTCATTTCATATTCAGATCTTGTTGGGTCAGGACTGAAAACTGCTACCTTTCTGATACTTTGCCAGAAAAAAAGCCACTGTGAAATCCACAAAAGAATTATTATCAAGTTACCGCAGCTATTCAGCTAGATGTTGACTTTGATATGTCAAATCTCTGATCTTTAATGGAAAATTGATGGTCATGCCCTGAGGGTCAGTGCGATGCCTGGCCAGGATAGACCAAGTTTTGCATTAAATTACATCCAGTCTTGCCTTCCTGTTCTCCTGCAAAGTCAAACAAAGCCAAATGAATCCCTTGCCACTTTTGTTTTCTCCATTGTTTTGTGTTGGCACATGGATTTAATTTTGTAATGGGCGACTGCTGTGGGCACACTCTGGCTTATTGATTTTCATTCAGAGGAGAGAATTTTTTTTTTCTTCTTAGAGCACCCAGAAGTGTAATGATATAAAAGCCTTTGGTGGATATTTTTCTACTTTCCCAGTATTTATGGTAGAAATGCGGATTGATTCCGCTTCTATTTAAATCCTACAAATGTATTATCTCTACTCATTGACTTTGTTGATTTTCTTTAAACTGCGTTAATCCCACAAAGTTGTGCTTCCAATTATTCTCTCTCTAACCACTTGATATACTGTGGGACTGACAAAGAAATCTATGAAACAAATGCTTGCCCAAACTTACTTATTACACAACTTAACCAATGATTAACACCAGCATTCCCTTACCATAGGTGCTACTGTCTGTATTCTTTTCTTTTTTTCTTTCTTTCAATCTTCTATCAGTATATATCTGGGGTACAAAATACAAGTTGCCATGTTTACTTTCCTGTGTCCTGTCCTAAATTGTTCTTCTTCAGATTCCATTCACTAGTACCATCCCACATCTGTGTATATCCCTGGACCAAAGATAAGATAAGAATAGCCATACTGGGTCGACCAATTGTCCATCTAGTCCAGTATTCTGCTTCCAACAATGGCAAATTCAAGTCACAAGCATTTGGAAAAATTCCTTGGAATAAGTATTGGCTTTTCTCATGTCTAACTTAATGGCAGATTATGGACTTTTCCTCCAGGAACATGTCCAAACCTTTTTTTAAACCCACATACACTAACTTCTGTTACCACATCCTCTGGCAACAAGTTCCAGAGCTTAACTAGTCGTAGAGTGACAAAATATTGCTTCCTAGTCGTTTTAAAAGTATTGCCATGTAACTTCATGGAGTGTCCCCTAGTCTTTGTACTTTTTGAAAGAGTAAACACAATCAATTTATATTTACCTGTTCTACTCCACTCAGGATTTTGTAGTTCTCTATCATCTCCCCCTCCCCCAGCTGCCTCAGTTCTAAGCTGAAGAGACCTAACCTCTTTAGCATCCTATATAATAATTTGCACCTCCAACGTTCCATGTCTGGCTGCCTGGGTTTGTAACATCTCCTGACGTCAGCCAGCCTCCAGCGTTCCATTCCCCCTCACTGTCCCGCCCTCGCGTCAAGGCATAATGACATCAGAGAGTGGAACAGTGAGAAGGAGGATGAGGATGGCGTAGTGGCCTCTGGATTTGGCAAGGAACAGGTCATTACAGACTTTAGAGAGTGCTGTTTCTGTCGAGTGTAGAGGGGAAAACCGGATTGAAGCGGATCGAGGATGGCCTGAGAGAAGAGAAAATCAAGGCAGCGGCTGTGAACGGCGCGCTCAAGTATTTTGGAGAGGAAGGGTAGGAGGGAGATGGGGCAGTAGTTGGAGGGACAGGTAGGGTCAAGTGATGGTTTTTTGAGGAGAGGTGTGACTACGGCGTGCTTGAAGGTGTCAGGGACAGTTGCAGTGGAGAGAGAGAAGTTGAGGATATGACAGATGGAGGGGGTGACAGTATGAGAGATGGTGTTAAGCAAGTTGGTGGGGATGGGATCAGAGGAACAAGTGGTGCATTTTGAGGAGGAAAGAAGGCGGGCGTTTCCTCCTCGGTGATATCAGAAAAGGAGGAGAAAGAGGCCAGGGTTGGTTGGTTGAGGGAGAGGGTTGAAGGGTGAAGGGGAGGAGGTGGCTTGGTAGTGAACTCAAGGTTGATCTTTTGCACCTTGTCGTGGAAGTAGTCAGCCAGTGATTGAGGAGAGAGTGAGGAGGGGGTGGGAGCGGAGGGCACTTTGAGGAGGGAGTTAAGGGTGGCGAAGAGACGACGAGGGTTGGAGCTGAGAGAATTGGTCAATTGAGTGTAGTAGTCCTGTTTGGCAAGGAATAGGGAGGACTGGAAGGAGGATAGCATGAATTTGTAATGAAGGAAATCTGAATAGGTGCGAGATTTTCTCCAGAGGTGTTCAGCAGATCGGACGCAGGAGCGAAGGTAACGGATGCAAGGGGTCAACCAGGGCTGGGGATTAGTACGCCTTATGAGATGGGAGATGGATGGTGCGAGGGTGTCCAGAGCAGAGGAGAGAGTGGCATTGTAAGTGGAGACAGCCTTGTCGACATGCTCGGAGGACATGATGGAGGGGAGGAGATTAGAAATACTAGATGATATGGTGGGAGGGTCAATAGCCTGGAGATGCCTGGAAATAGTGGTTAATGTTGGGCGGGGCTGAGGGGGGGTGAAGAAGTGTGATGGTGATCAGGTGATGATCAGAGAGAGGAAAAAGATTAGGAAGGAATAGGGCAAGGAAGAGAATGTGTACAGGAGCAGTGGTATGCTGGAGCCGGCTCGCTCCGGCTCGCAAGAGCCGCTTGTTAAATTTTGACAGCTCTTGCGAGCCAGTTGTTCTTTGGGGTGAGCCGGCTCCATTATGGGAGGTAAGCATGGCAGGAGGGCGCCATCACAAGCCATGCTTACCTCCCCTCCTGCTCCCAAACATGTGCAACGATGTCCTTCGCCCCCACCCTCCCTTCCCGCTCCCATCCGTCTCTTTTTGTATTACCTCCGTCGAAGTGCCACCTTATTTAAAGCCCTGCTGCCCATCTCCAGCCTTCCCCTGCTTGCGTCTGATGAGTTTGTGCCCTTAGTCCCGCCATCTGACGTCATTCTGATGTCATTTCCTTTTTCCGCGGCGGGACTGAGGGAACGAACATCATCATGAAGCAAGCAGGGGAAGGCTGGAGACGGGCAGCATGGCTTTAAATAAGGCGGCGCTTCGACGGAGGTAATACAGAAAGATGGATGGGAGCGGGAGGGGCAGAGGGGTGCAACAGAGCATCACTGGACATGGATGGGAGCGGGAGGGCAGGGGAGGGAGGAGAATCGCTGGACATGGATGGGCAGAGGGGGGCAGGGGAGAGAATTGCTGGGCATGGATGGGCAGAGGGGGGCAGGGGAGAGAAGAGAGTTTCAGGACATGGATGGAGGGGAGGAAAAGAGAAATTCTGGACATGGATGGAGGGGCAGGAAGGGAGAGAGAAGAAATGCTGGACATGGAGGGAAGATAGAGGAAGGAGATTAAATGAGGGAAAAGGAAGTGAGGCAAGAAACTGCACATGGATGGAGAAAATAGGCAGAAGCTGGATTCACTGTACAGTCAAGTCTGCAGAGGACCAGAAATGAAGAAGAAAGGAGGAAAGAAAAGAAATAAATGGAAAGGAATCCCTGGAAACGGAGTCAAGGGCACAGATAGAGAGCAGCAGAATCAGACACTGGGCCAGAATGATCAAAGAAACAAAGTCACCAGACAACAAAGGTAGAAAAAAATAATTTTATTTTCATTATAGTGTTTGGAATATGTCCACTTTGAGAATCAAGTGCTGAACGTTAAAAGTTTATATTTATTTACTTATTTGTGGCATTTTATCCCATATTAAACATGAATTAGATTGGAACCTGGAATCATTTAATTTATTTTTCCTGGAGAGAGTAATGCATTGCCCCCCCCCCCCCGGCTATAGCCAGCTCTGCAATTTTGGGGGGGCGCAGAGGTGGGGGGGTGCAGTGGTGGATGGGGGGAGCGCCGAGGTGGACCGGGGAGAGAGCCTGTTGTTAAAAATTTACCAGCACACCACTGTACAGGAGCCATAAGTAGTGACAGAGGCAGGTAGGTTGGTAGATGAGCTGAGAAGAAGTTGATGGGCTGGCGAGCAGGTAAGTCAATGGGCTGACAAGCTAGCAGGCAGGGAGGCTGAGAAGAAGTTGATGGGCTGGCAAGCAGGTAAGTCAATGGGCTGACAAGCTAGCAGGCAGGGAGACAGGCAGGTAGGTTGGTAGATGGGCTGAGAAGAAGTTGATGGGCTGGCGAGCAGGTAAGTCAGTGGGCTGACAAGCTAGTAGGCAGGGAGGCAGGCAGGTTGGTTGATGGGGTAACAGGGAGGCAGGTTGGTTGATGGGCTACTAGTCAGGCAGGCAGGAGGGCAAAATCAGGCAGGGCTGAGCAGGTAAGTCAATGGGCTGACAAGCTAGCAGGCAGGCAGGTTGGTTGATGGGCTAGTAGTCAGGCAGGCAGGCAGGTTGGTTGATGGGCTAGTAGTCAGGCAGAACTGGAGCAGCTGGAACAGGCGGACTAGAGCAAGCAGGAACGGACTGGCGGGAACAAGCTGAAGCAGGCGGACTGGAACATGCTGGAAGAAGCCATGCAGATGGACTGGAGTAGGAATGGACGGACTGGAACAAGGTGGAGCAGATGGCCTGGAACAGGCGGACTGGAACAAGATGGAGCAGATGGACTGGAACAGGCGGACTGGAACACGCTGGGACAAGCAATGCAGATGGGCTGGAGCAAGCTGGAGCGGACAGACTGGAACAAGTTGGAGCAGAAGGAAGCGGAGTAGCAAGACTGGAACAAGCTGGAGCAGGACTGGAACAAGCTGGAGCAAGCTGGAACAGGCGGACTGGAACAAGGTGGAGCAGGTGGGCTGGAGCAGGTGGACTGGAACAAGGTGGGGCAGGTGGGCTGGAGCAGGCAGACTGGAACACGCTGGAACGGACTTCTCTGACCTCATGTGCAACTTTTTTTAAATCAGTCACCTTACTTTCTAACTCTTTTTATTCTCTTACTTGCTGTGTACATTAATCCCAAGGTGTAAGCTGGATCTACAGAAGCTGGTAGAAACGCTGCAGGATCTGGAACTGGGACAGTCTGGAAAGCTTCAGCGATGCGCCGGTAGTTGAAGCTATGTTGCACAGGAGCAGGAACGAGGTCAGGGTGGTCCCAACTGTGCGCCGAGGACCGGTACACCGCTTTGATGTTTAGCAGCAGGAGCAGGGGCAGGGTGGCGGTCCGCCCGTGACGGTCAGCAGGACGGCTCGTCCCCTTACATCTCCGCTCAGCCCCACGCACACTTCCAGGGCGGTTCGTACTCCACCGGGATTCTGCCGTTGGGTCACGGACTCAGCAGTGCGGCGCCAGATCCCTTGGTGATAAGGGGGTCGCGGCTCACTCAGGGCTCGTGCATTTCGTTGCTGGGGTGGCCGCGCGAAGCCATGAAACAGCGGCTATGGCTCACCCTGATCGCTTTCCGCCGGTCGCGGCGGTCGCAGCAATAATTGGCTTTTTTACAAGCAATTATTGGCACTAATTAGATTTAATTGGAATTTAGGTGCAAGAAAAAAAAATGGATATAGAAATGGGAGAGTCATGGAACGGGGGCATTCCTAAAATTAACATGTGTTGTCATAGAATAAGGAGATACATGGCTAATATGGACACTTACATTTGCACCACATTTCAGTTGGTACAAATGGCCACACCTAAAGGTAGGTGTGATTCCTATGTGTAAGCTCTATTCTATAACTTTAAGTGTGGCTTATAGAACAGCGCTTTTTTGGCATTATATAGAATTTAGCCCAATATTTGTAAATAATACACTGTCCAGTATTATAAATCCTCCGTTTGAAGCATCATATAGTTTACATGTTTTACTATAGAAAATGGACATTTTTATAATTGTTCATCCCTTCCCTAAATAGGTTTAGATATTGTGTAACATGGATAAATAGATAGACAAACGATTAGAGTTTGAGTAGCAAACACCCAGCTTCCCCCCCCCCCCCTCCCCTAACCCAGGCAATCTTTTCCCTTCCCAGCACATTCTTCTTCTTGATTTCAGAGCCGATTTTTTTAGGCGCCGTATATGAAATTTCCCCAGAACATGCATAGATTTTACAAAAGCCCATTCCATGCCCATAACCACACCCCCTTTTCAACTATGCGACTTGGAACTTATACATACGACATTATATAATACACTTAGGGGTCCTTTTACAAAGGTGCACCAACTTTTTGTAGTCCACACTAATGATTAGCACACGCTAAATGCTAGAGAAACCCTTAGAAATATTTGGGCATCTCTAACATTTAGCACTTGCTTATTTTTAACACATGCTATAAACGCTAGTGCGCCTTTGTAAAAGGACCCCTTAGCGCGTTGTGAGCGTAAATTGTAATTAATGCCAATTAGTGCTGATAATTGCTTGTTAACATCTAAGTGTTAGCACTGATTAGCTAGTTAACCAATTTCAGTAAATTACGTGCAGGTTATAGAATACACTTTGATTTCTGCACAGAAATTAAGGTGCAATTTATAGAATTTGGGGGAAGGTGCCTAATATACTTGCACAGGCCCTGGGCTTAAAGTTCTTGTTCGACCTTCCATTTTTGGTCATTGTCTTTTTCTGAATAATAATTTTTTCTCTATCTTCTCAATAATACATAGAAGTAAAATAATACTTCCTTTTAAACTAAGCGGTAGTATTACTCTGTGGCTCCTATCAATTAATATGTCACTTCTATGATGTTCCCAGCCTCTAAAATATCAAGCACTTATTGTCCTGAAGCTGCTGCCAAAGTCTCATCTTCTGCATGGCAGCACATTGGACTATCCGCTGATTCAAATGCTAAAAGTAATACGTACCATTAACATCTTCATTTTGATTCACCTGTTGTAAAGCCATGCTGTCTAGGGTTCTGTAATATGCTTATCTGAAGGTATTGCTTAGGGTCTGAAGGAAGAGGGGCTCTGGCTTTGGGGTCCAAGGTCAGAGCCTGTCTTTCTTGAGGGTCCAGGGATCTGAGATTGGTAATTTAGGATCCTCCTGCCCTAGGGTCCCCAACTTGTTAACACAGGTCTCAGGATGTTTTTTTTCTAATTTAATTTCCATTTATTTGCATTGAAGCCAATGGAAGTTAAAACGAGTTTACCACTAGGGCTGGAATTAAGTCAGCACTTATAGACGCAGTAAAAAGGTACCTTAAAGGAGTTGTGCTTTACTGCATTGGAGGTCGTTCACTCTCGGTATTTTTCCATGTATTTGCACAGAAAGTGCGCCACACTTAAAGCACTTTGAGACCCTTTTACAAAGCGGCGGTAAGCCCAATGCGGGCTTACTGCACCCAGGGCCACCGAGAGGGGGGGCAGGGGGGACAAAATTCCCTGGGCCTGGGCCTCCGGGGGGGCCCGGCACCACCGCCGCAGTCTGGCCCGCCCGCCCTCCGTCGCTCCCTGGCATTGAACTTAAGCGCCTCACCTTCAAAAACGCAGCAAGCAGCGGCAGACCACTCCTTCCTTCCGTGTCCTGCCCTCACCTGACGTAACTTCCGTGAGGGCAGGACACGGAAGGAAGGAATGGTCTGCCGCTGCTTGTTGCTGCGCTTTCGAAGATGAGGCGCTTAAGGTCAGTGCAGAGGGCCCGGGGGTGGAGGGAGGGCCCGGTGGGGGGGGCCCCGGGGACGGCCTTGTCCCGGGCCTGGCCCAGTCTCTCGGCGGTCCTGACTGCACGCTACTCTTTAGCTACTGCTGGCCCAACATGGAAGTCGGTGGTAGTTCCAGCCCCAGCGCTCACCATTTCCCATGCAAGAGAAAAATGAGCCCACATTTTTAGGGCAGCGTTAATCTGGTGGTAATTGGGCAGTGCGGCGAGCTTCCCAGTTACCACCGGATTAGCACGGGAGCCCTTACCACCACCTCAATGGGTGACGGTAAGTGCTCCCCCCCACACACACACACACATGGCAAGAGCAATCTTACCGCATGTCGATGGCTATTTTCAGCCTTTTTCACCCGCCTGTGATAAAAAGGGCCACAGTGTGTGGCAACAATGACCCCCCCCCCACCGCTAGCGCAGGGCTCTTTTTACCGCAGCTTGGTAAAAAGACCCCTTTGCTAACCCATAATACTAAAAATTACATTAAATGCAGGAATAAAATTAGTACTTGAAAATGTGCACTAAACCTCAAACAAAAAGGTATACTAAGATGAAAGAATGTTATCACAATGAACTTGATCATGGAGAGGAACTGAAGAGAAATTGAGAGCAGCAGCTCTGGTCTAGGTCAGTCCTTCTCAACCTAGTCAGTATAAAGGAGATCTATTTACAGAGGTTGGAGACACTGTATGAAAACAGATCTCATGCATATTCATTATAGATATCATAAAACCCATGGATTATGGCATTGCAAGAGGCAGCAAATTGGACAGATTAGATGGACTTGACAGAACCTATCTGCTTTCATACAATATTCTGTTTCTCTACTGGAAAATAGAAAAATAATATGGTTTCAATATAGTCTTTCAGAAAAAAAAATAAGTTGCTATAAACCTTAGTTCCCTTTCACTAAACCACACTAGTGATTCTTGGTGCGGCAATTGCGACGCAGCCCATTCAATTCAAATGGGCTTTGTCGCATTTGCCGTGTGGGAATCGCTAGTGTGGTTTAGTAAAATGGGTCCTTAATATTCTATCATGTAAATGGCTGCTGATTCATTGTACTCACTCCAACCAGTGCTGGGCGGACTTCTACAGTCTGTGCCCTGAGTAAGGCAGGGACAATCAAACTCGGCTATACATTTAAAGTAGCACATACCATGTAAAATGAGTTTATCTTGTTGGACAGACTGGATGGACCGTTCAGGTCTTTATCTGCTGTCATTTACTATGTTACTTTGTTACATGGTGATAACTGTCCTAGATAGGAATAGTAAACAATGTTTGCATAAGTTAAAGTCTGAGGCAGGATGTGGAAGCAGGAACACTGCAGCAAACAGCTTGGAAGACCTCACGTCCCAACTTACTGGTCTTCACTCCCAGTCTTCGAAGTCCACCAAAAGGCCAGGCTTTAAGAGTGACCCTTATGAATATTCATGAAAGAGATTTGCATGCAATGGAAGTGATAAGCATGCAAATCTCTCTCCATCAGGGGTATCCTTAAAATCTGATCCATTGGCAGCCCTCGAGGACTAAGTCATGTAGGCCCTTACGAGTGCCAAATTGGAGTTACCACCCAGTTACCAAGTGGCCCTTGCGGTAATTTCAATTTTGGCACACGTTCGCTACGCACATCTGAAAAAATAGTTTTTATTTTCTGGCACACATAACGGACGAGCGCCAAGTGGCATTTCATGCACGTAGGTCTTTACCACCCAGATTCTTTACCGCTAGATCAATGGCTGGCAGTAAGGTCTTAGACCCAAAATAGACGCGTGGCAATTTTGATTTTGCCGCATGTCCATTTTCGGCAAAAAAAGAGGCATTTTATACAGGTACGCTAAAAAATGGATCGGCACGCACCCAAAACCCACGCCTACGGTACCGCAAGCCATTTTTAGCGCATCTTTGTAAAAGGACCCACAAGATTCTTACCCATTTGTAGAACGTGTTCATTGATGCTCTATATCTGATTGCAAATCTGCAAATAAACGGAAAGTAGAGTTTTATTCCAGAGCACAATGAACGCTCCATTTAAAAGACTCCACATACAAACAGAAAACAGGACATTCTGGAGAAAGTCAATGTATATGGTCGTGAGGAGTCAGCTTCAGGAATGAAGTTTAAATCATTTCTCAGACTGGAAAAGAAGTGCTTTAGCATATTTCTTTCTGCTATTTCATTATGAAAATGACATGAAGCAAAACAAAAAGTGTTGTCAATATTTTCATGTTGTTTGAAACCATAAGAACATTCTACCACTCTGATACAATCACCTGCTGTCTCCCATGGAACTCATTGTTATATTCACACATTATACAATACAGATGCACAGTCCTGCATGAACAATTCAAAATCAGGACCTTCCCTTAGAGAGCCGAGAGTATAGATATTATAGCCCAACTACAAATGGGAAAAATAAGAGAGAAGGAGCTAAAGCGATTTGCCCTAGGTCATACAGCATCAATGGAAAACAAATCAGAGCAAAGGCTGGAGAAGAATCTAAAAATTCCTAATTCATCTTCCTACTGAGACTTGAGAGTGATTGGGTGATACCAACATTCTGTTTTCTAATTGGTAGTATACTGGTATATGGCATATTTATTAGTTGCAAATTATTTGTAATTGTTTGTGGTTTGTTGCCAATATTATAGCCTTCAGCTACTGAGAGCATCTGCTAAATCTGAATTATTGATACATGGGAAGCCAATGCAGTTCAGAATCACAATGCAGCTGAAAACCAACTGGTAGGGCATCATTAATTTAAAGAGTTTAAAGAATGAAAATGTTATGAATCTAATTTTCCACAGAACAATAATCTAATGCAATCAAATTAACTGAAAACATAAATAGACTTTAAAAGTATGCTTCAACAAAAGAAGAATCAGTGGGCACTTCTGTAAGATTCATAGATCGCTCATTAACTAAACTGCTCATCAAAGTGGCAGAAAATCCCTGTCCCTCTGTGCCAGCTCATGTAATTTAATGTAATTTCAGCTTTGGGAGTCATACCATTCTACTGGTAACCCAGTACATGCAGTGTTTTATCATATATGGGGGGGAAAAATCTAAAACATCCACAAAGTCACAATGTCAATATATTATTGAATACATGACATGCCATATCAAAAATACATTTAATACCTGCTCAAAAGAGTCTCGAGTCTAAGTAGGTACTTGAGGCAACAGGAGCTAAAGGAGCCTTTTTACTAAGGTGCACCAAAAAGTGGCATGCGCTGGCATAGATGCATGTATTCGATGCGCACAGGTTCCATTTTCAGTGCACCAGCAAAAAAGGCCTTTTTTGGGGTCGAAAATAGACATGCGGCAAAATGAACATTGGCACGAATCCATTTTGGGCCTGAGACCTTACCACCACCCGTTGACTTAGCAGTAAGGTCTCATGCATTAACTGGGCAGTAATCATCAGTGCATGTACAATGCCGATTACCGCCCGGTTAGCACCACGTGCTGGAAATTTTCCGGCGTGTGTGGTTGGCGCACGTAAAAAATGAAATTACTGTCCGGGCCATGTGGTAGCCGGGCGGTAGTTGCAAATTGGCATGCAATGGGCATGCGTAGGCACCTACATTGCTTAGTAAAGGGGCCCCCAAAGTGATTTGACCATGGTGTGTTAGAGGAAGACATGGGATTTCAATGCTCGTTTCCCTGGCTCTAAGCCTATTGCTCTATCAGCCACTCCTTTTCCCTACTAGGATGAATAGTAATGTTTGCATTGCTGTTTTTTCATAAATAGGCTTATTGTTTGAGTTCTGGAAATTAATACTATTTTGGTTGCTATGATCTTCAGAAATCGTGCACTCTATTGTTGTTTAGAGGAAAGACTTCACATTATTGTAGATACTAGCTCTTAAATAGTTTTCAGAAGCAGTATTCCATATTATTTATTTATTTATTTATTTATTCATTCATGCCATTTTTACACCACATTAGCCCAAAATAGACTCAATTTCCATGTGGCTTACAAACAAATAATAAAGTGAATAAAACATAATAATATACAGAATATAACACAAATTACAATAACTTCAAGAACCAAATTAATACATGTGCAATGAGTAACCAGGGATTTAGACTATCTCAAGGACAAACAAATAATTTAGGGTGGATAGGTGAGAGCATAATTAGGCAGGACTAGATGTGAAACGAGATTAAGAAAAGGGTGTGGGTAAAATTCAAATAGAGTTCTTTGCATTCAGAAAGGGCAGACTGAAGAAATATGTTTTTAGAAAACTTCTAAAAGTTAGGTAATCATCCGTAAACTTGATTGATTTAGGAAGAGAATTCCAAATTTTGGTGTCCTGATAGGAGAAATTAACAGAGTGAATAGTTTTATATATCACATTCTTACAGACAGGGAAATATAAGACAAGATATTCTCTAGATGATGAAATGGCATTACAAGAGGGTAATTCAATAAGATTATTCATATATGATGGGCTTGACCAAACATGATTTGGTGAATGAAGATGCATAATTTGAAAGATATTCTCTCTCTTATTGGTAACCAATGAAGCTCATGTAAAAGAGGAGTGGCGTTGGCGAAACGAGGAGATCTACATATGAGATGAGCAGCAGCATTTTGAGCTGTTTGTAATTTTTTGAGAAGACCACATTTAAGTCCAGCATAGATGGAATTGCAATAGTTGAATTTGGTGAGGACAAGAGATTGAACCAAAGTATGAAAGACAGATTTAGAGAAAAATGACCTTAATCTCTTTAGCTTCCAAAGTAAGTGAAATGTTTTTTGTTATATTTGTACCCCATGCTTTCCCACTCATGGCAGGCTCAATGTGGCAGGCAATGGAGGGTTAAGTGACTTGCCCAGAGTCACAAGGAGCTGCCTGTGCTGGGAATTGAACTCACTTCCTCAGGACCAAAGTCCACCACCCTAACCACTAGGCCAGTCCTCCACTCAAGGTCAAATTAGAGACTTGTGAGGAAGTGATCTGTTGTGACTCCCAAGATTTTCATTGATGACTCAAGGGAATAGATTTTGTCCTTAATAGTAGTTACTGAGATTCATAGAATGGTGAGGGTTAGTTATAATTAGAAACTTAGTTTTATCTGTGTTAAGTTTTAGTTTGAAATTAGAAGCCCATGATTCCATAAGTTTTATCCCTAGACTAATCATGTGAGTTATGTCAAGTAATTCTTTAGAGAATGAGATATAAATGGTGACATCATCAGCATATATGTATGTCAAAAGACTATGTTTTTCTAAAAGATGACCTAGAGGTATCATCATAATGTTAAACAAGATGGGGGAAAGAGAGGAACTCTGAGGCACCCCACAGCCAGGAGATCAAGTGGAAGAAAGTACACCTGATTGTTTGACTTGATACAACCTAGATCTTAAGAAGTGAGAAAAACATTTCAGGACAACTCCACAGATTCCATAAGAGTCAAGAATATTTAAAAGAATATTATGATCAACAGTATCAAAGGCGCTGGATAGATCAAATTGAAGTATCTGTATTCTGTTGCCAAAACTTAATTCTCTCCTAAAGTTAGCTAAGAGGGTGGTAAGCACAATTTCTGTACAGTAAGAGGGCTTAAAACCAGATTGTGAACTATGCAAAATGGCACGAAGCTGGAGATACTACATAATTTGGCGCATGATAAGTCCTTCTATTACTTTAACAAGAAGAGGAATTGAGGCTACTGGTCTATAATTGGAAACTAAACTTAGGCTAGTTTGGGTATTTTTAGGTTTAGGAGTCAAAATAATATTGCTTTTGTCAGAGAGAAAGGAACCTTGAGACAGCATCAAAGTAAGATTTGAGTGCAAATGATGTAAGAATAAATTAGGAGCTGACTTGAGATGAGTAGGGCACATATCAAGCAGACAATTAAATTCAGATCATCCATCTAAAGACATCCAAAATGCTTGTGTCTAAAATTAAAATGTTCAAAATTAAAGTGTCCTCAATTTAAAATCAATGTCAAAAAGATCACAATTCATCCTAATGGTCTAATATAGTGGCCTAGTGGTTAGGGTGGTGGACTTTGGTCCTGGGGAACTGAGTTCAATTCCCACTTCATGTACAGGCAGCTCCTTGTGACTCTGGGCAAGTCACTTAACCCTCCATTACCCTGTGTAAGCCACATTGAGCCTGCCATGAGTGGGAAAGCACGGCATACAAATGTAATAAATAAATATATGAACATTATTTCAAGTGTAACTTATCTTCCAGTCTTCCTTTTCTTCTTATTGCAGGTTCCACTGTTCAGCTGATGCTGGAAACTTTTTGCCTCAAGCTGCTCCAGGGTATTCACGGAACTAAACATTGTTAATCTATATGGCAATACAAAATATGTTTGCATAAAAAAGTCAAAAACTTTATGTGGTTACCATCTACAACTCATTTCAAAATAGAGACTGATTGGCAGAGCAACCAAAAGCTCCAGCTTCTTTTATATCAGGAGTTCTCAGCCCAGGCCTTAGGACACACCCAGGCAGTCAGGTTTTCAAGATACCCACAATGAATATACATGAGATAGATTTGAACACAGTGGAGTTAGTGCGTGCAAATTTGTCTCACTCAAAACTATGAGGTCAATAGAATCAAACATCAAATATCCAAAACATAAAAGTCCACTGCAGTTATGCCAAAATGTGTGGCTGGAACTTTTTATTTTCAATAAAATCTCTTTTAATCTGGGGTAGTCAGAGCTGATATTCAGTAGCACCGCCTGGTTAAGTGCCACTTAATATCAGTGGCCATCCAGATTAGCATGTCTTAAATGGGCAGGATCCTCTCTGAACATCGACTGCCAATATTTTTAAATCCTCCTTTTTTCAGGTGCCCAATTATAGAATTGCCCCTATTCTTTTAATTCTGTAATCTTCTGAGCAAAGTTTTGCTTGTAGGACACAACATTGTGCACATAGGTTATGAAATAGTACCAGTTACATGCATAAACTAATTGGTAAATTAGGTGCTAATTGATGCTAAACAAAAATCATAAGAACATAAGCATTGCTACACTGGGATAGACCAAAGGTTCATCAAGCCCATTATCCTGTTTCCAACTGTGGCCAATCCAGGTCACAAGTACCTGGCAAGATCCCAAAACAGTAAAACAGATGTTATGCTGCTCATTCTAGAAATAAGCAGTGGATTTTCCCAAGTTCATCTTAATAATGGTTTATAGACTTTTCTTTTAGGAAATATCCAAACCTTTTTAACCCCTGCTAAGCTAACTGCTTTTACCACATTCTCTGGCAACAAATTCCAGTGATAAGAGGAGTTAGTTGGCACTAATTTGCAGTTACACATGTAACTACATTTAGTCACTATTCTAGAAACAGTGCACAAAAGCTATACACATAAGTACAAGGGGGCATGCACGTAGAAGGGGCATGAGCATGGCAGGGTATACCTAGCACTTATGCACTCAGTTTCTAGAAAACTGTCAGTTATGTGCACAACTGCAAAATTTAATTGTGGTCATTTACACCAGATATTAAAGAGACATGAGCAGCCGCATCT
Source organism: Microcaecilia unicolor (assembly GCF_901765095.1). NCBI lineage: Eukaryota > Metazoa > Chordata > Amphibia > Gymnophiona > Siphonopidae > Microcaecilia > Microcaecilia unicolor. The sequence goes on along the minus strand of NC_044036.1, from coordinate 68,826,073 downwards.
AAGTGTTGACATGTTAATGCCGACTTAGGCTAATATTACTTCAATTGTTGTTGTGCAAATCATTTTATACTTTACAACCACAGCACTTTGCATTTGGTTGTGCACTTTAAACAACTTCCATATTTTACTTTGTTTTAATACAGCTGTGTAACATTTAACATTTTAAAATTGTTCTATTTATTGAAACATCTTTGTGCGATAACATATTTGAAACATCTACACTATTGTCCTTTTCTTGTGAATTCCCTATGTGGTGTTGACTTGAAGGGAAACCCGAAGGTTGTGATACATATCTATTTTAAAAGTTGTAATACCATTTCATACCACTAAGATGTCCACAGTATTCATAATTATATTTAAGGTTTTGGCATGTAATTTTTATATTATTCATTTTTTATATTATTCATTTTTACTGTAGAGGTAATTTTTATTCTATTGTTAATCTACATGTTTTGTTTGTATAGTTTGATGTACTTAGACCCCTGCTGCAGGCTTCTGCTGAAACACGGGTCATGTCAGGTCCTACAATAAACTCAGTTTCCTCTGATTTTGTCTCCATCTCATTGTCTTATCTGTGGCCCTCTACGCTGGTATTGCTCCACCCATCAGTGTGCCTAAATGGAAGTGCCAATGTATAAAATGACCTCCTATATGACTTACTAAAGCTACAGGGAGCATTGGTGGATCACTAGTTCTAACCCTGGAGGAGTAGCCTAGTGGTTAGTCCAGTAGACTTTGATCCTGGGGAACTGAGTTCAATTCCCACGCAGCTCCTTGTGACTCTGGGCAAGTCACTTAACCTGTACAAATAAGTACACTGACAGGAAAGTTTGTGCATAGCATTGAGTTGCAGACCTACTGCCACAACAGAGAATCTATTGTCAATACAGCACTGGCGTCCCTGAGGAAGAATTTTGAACCAGAGATTCCTGTTGGACGTTTGGAACAGATAGCGAAACAACGAGGAAATATGAGTCAAGATAAGTTCACTCCTTTCTGCTCTTGAACATTCTGGTGCATTTTATTGTATAGTTTATTTATTTATTAGGATTTATTTACCGCCTTTTTGAAGGAATTCAGTCAAGGCGGTGTACAGTAAGAATAGGTCAAACATGAGCAATAGCAATTCAAATAACAATACAAAGTATGGCATGGTATACCACTTACAATGTCAACACAATACGTAATTAATAGAGCATTATAACTGATAGTGAAGGATAAAGCAAAGAAGGAACATATAGATAGGTAAGAGAGTAAGAAGAGTTAGAAAGTAAGGTGACTGATTTAAAGAAAGTTGCACATGAGTACGGAGAGATGGTTAAATATTATCTCAGCTAGGGTAGGAGTAGATAAACATGTCCTGCTGCAGTATGTGCAGCTCGAGTCACTCCTCGTGTGTGAGTAAGACTAGCAAGTTAGTTACTTCTTCCAGTGTATGGACATATTATATTTTTTGAATCGTGCTTTTCAGTCAATGGATTTGGGGAATGGTGTATACAGATGTATAAATGTATAATGTAAAACATGTGTTCAATATATATAAAAAGAAATACATTAAGGGTTGCAAAATAAAGAGTATCAACAATGTATAGAGCTTTCAAGTGAGCTGTTTTCGGCTAAACTCACTGAAATCAAAGCTCGGCTGTGGAAGCAGCCTATACTGAATTCACCTTTTTTTGTTACAGGATTGTGTAATTCTCTAGGTATCTGATACACTTCCTATGTATCGGGATTGACTATTTTTGATTTTTGTTTTCATATTTTTTTGTGTCTCTTTTTGGATTTTTCATAGCTGGTAGTGCTGTTTACTACTAAGGCACTCCTCCAGGTTAGAACCTAAGAAGCCAATATACTAAAGTGTGAATGGCTTTGGAAACTTGATTTTGCATGTAAAATGGAAACTTTATGGGAATTTTTTGCACACTATTTACTGGGTTTCTCTATGCAATTTTGCATTTGCAAGGCCATTCACAAAAAAAATATGCAAAATTGCTGAAGATTTGAAGAATCATGCATATCGGCTCATTAGCAATTAGCATTAAAAAATTCTGCAAAATGCTATCTTTTTGTTAGACTTAACTGGAGTCATGGCTTCTAAGTTTAGAATTTCTCTTTCTTATCTGGAGTAGAGGAGTGTGGTAGCCGTGTTAGTCCACTCTTAAGGTTATCAATAGAAATCAAACAAAATAAAACATGGAAAAGAAAATAAGATGATACCTTTTTTATTGGACATAACTTAATACATTTCTTGATTAGCTTTCGAAGGTTGCCCTTCTTCCTCAGATCGGAAATAAGCAAATGTGCTAGCTGACAGTGTATATAAGTGAAAACATTCAAGCATTACTATGACAGAGTAACAATCAAATGTTTTCTATTTTAATTCCATTTTGACTCTTTGTGGTCTCATTTTGTAACACTCACAGGTGGCGTTGTTTTCTTTAGTTCTCAAAATATGTATTTATAATGTCCACAAATTAATAAATTTGGAATTAGAAAAGAAGCAAAAACTATCAGTAACATATACAGTGGTGGAAATAAGTATTTGATCCCTTGCTGATTTTGTAAGTTTGCCCACTGACAAAGACATGAGCAGCCCATAATTGAAGGGTAGGTTATTGGTAACAGTGAGAGATAGCACATCACAAATTAAATCCGGAAAATCACATTGTGGAAAGTATATGAATTTATTTGCATTCTGCAGAGGGAAATAAGTATTTAATCCCTCTGGCAAACAAGACCTAATACTTGGTGGCAAAACCCTTGTTGGCAAGCACAGCGGTCAGACGTCTTCTGTAGTTGATGATGAGGTTTGTACACATGTCAGGAGGAATTTTGGTCCACTCCTCTTTGCAGATCATCTCTAAATCATTAAGAGTTCTGGGCTGTCGCTTGGCAACTCGCAGCTTCAGCTCCCTCCATAAGTTTTCAATGGGATTAAGGTCTGGTGACTGGCTAGGCCACTCCATGACCCTAATGTGCTTCTTCCTGAGCCACTCCTTTGTTGCCTTGGCTGTATGTTTTGGGTCATTGTCGTGCTGGAAGACCCAGCCACGACCCATTTTTAAGGCCCTGGCGGAGGGAAGGAGGTTGTCACTCAGAATTGTACGGTACATGGCCCCATCCATTCTCCCATTGATGCGGTGAAGTAGTCCTGTGCCCTTAGCAGAGAAACACCCCCAAAACATAACATTTCCACCTCCATGCTTGACAGTGGGGACGGTGTTCTTTGGGTCATAGGCAGCATTTCTCTTCCTCCAAACACGGCGAGTTGAGTTCATGCCAAAGAGCTCAATTTTTGTCTCATCTGACCACAGCACCTTCTCCCAATCACTCTCGGCATCATCCAGGTGTTCACTGGCAAACTTCAGACGGGCCGTCACATGTGCCTTCCGGAGCAGGGGGACCTTGCGGGCACTGCAGGATTGCAATCCGTTATGTCGTAATGTGTTACCAATGGTTTTCGTGGTGACAGTGGTCCCAGCTGCCTTGAGATCATTGACAAGTTCCCCCCTTGTAGTTGTAGGCTGATTTCTAACCTTCCTCATGATCAAGGATACCCCACGAGGTGAGATTTTGCGTGGAGCCCCAGATCTTTGTCGATTGACAGTCATTTTGTACTTCTTCCATTTTCTTACTATGGCACCAACAGTTGTCTCCTTCTCGCCCAGCGTCTTACTGATGGTTTTGTAGCCCATTCCAGCCTTGTGCAGGTGTATGATCTTGTCCCTGACATCCTTAGACAGCTCCTTGCTCTTGGCCATTTTGTAGAGGTTAGAGTCTGACTGATTCACTGAGTCTGTGGACAGGTGTCTTTCATACAGGTGACCATTGCCGACAGCTGTCTGTCATGCAGGTAACGAGTTGATTTGGAGCATCTACCTGGTCTGTAGGGGCCACATCTCTTACTGGTTGGTGGGGGATCAAATACTTATTTCCCTCTGCAGAATGCAAATAAATTCATATACTTTCCACAATGTGATTTTCCGGATTTAATTTGTGATGTGCTATCTCTCACTGTTACCAATAACCTACCCTTCAATTATGGGCTGCTCATGTCTTTGTCAGTGGGCAAACTTACAAAATCAGCAAGGGATCAAATACTTATTTCCACCACTGTAATAATATTTGAACTGTATTTCAGATAAGGGTTTAACCACCAACATTTAATTCCTAAAACAATACTTAAGCATTTTGAATTACAGCTATTTAGATCTTATTATAAATGCTTAAATGCTAAGCCTGAAACTAATTCAAACTTTAGATAAAAGTAAATATTTTTGCCATCCAAATTCACATGACGAAGCATCTTCCAATGTAAAAATATTGGCTTTGGCCTCCCTGCTTTATTCATCTAAATTATGTATGGTCTGTTTTAAAACTTTGGCAAAGCAAGAATTCAGAGCCATTAGGAGAACATACTCTATGTCGCTGCGTGTTTATATAAGCATTTTCAGCGAGTACAAATCCCTGATTTATTTGCAAACAAATTAATTAATGTTTCGGCAGCTGTTTGCAGCCAGCCTGTGATCTAGTTTTAACACAGATGACACTTCTTTTTTAATTCCACAGGGACAATTTTGAGTACTCTTAAATTATATTACCACTATCAGTCCAAATGATAAAAGAACTGTGAATCCTGGAGAAGGCAAGCTGACTTTAGGAGATCACCGCACTCCCATAATTTCTATTACTCCCACGGCCATTTTTCCTGTGTTACGTTACAATTAAGGCTGCATAATGTTGGCTTATAAACAGCTCTCTAGCTTCAAAAGGTGACATTTTTAAAATGGTTTCCATTCTTGAGCTTATAGACTAAGGGATTGTTGTTCGAAGATGCATGTCATTATGAAATGGCATTTTTATTGTGTTACATCTAAAGATATTTGTAAAAATGAGAGCATTGTTCTGTAGGCAGACAGTGAATAAACTAATGATAGAACAAAGCTTCTGAACTAGAGGATAAGATAAAGTAGACAGAGTACAGCAGGTAACATTTGTAAACTGGTGATTTTATTGGTCTTCCTTAAAAAAATAATCTCAGAATCCCCATAACCTCCCTAACCTAAACATTCTTACGCATTTCTGATGAGACTTAAAATGTTCTAATTCTTCTTTGATGAGACAACACAGATTTTGTTGACTAATTGAGATCAATCCCAGTTGTAAACTGCCTAGTTAACCTACCGCTCTAATTAAGTCACCAGAGGGAGCTATTTATCAATTAACAGGGTTTTGTTTTTTTTTACAAATTATTACTAATTATATGGACTTGGTGTGTGCATATTCTTTAGTCTCTGAGACCCAGGGGCCCTTTTACAAAGCCACGAGGGCTAATGCACAGGTAGCATATGCCAAATTGGCAGTACCGCCGGGGTAACATGTGCGCCCGGCAGTAATTCTGACTTTGGCGCACATTGAATCCTGCAGGAGAAAATATTTTTCTATTTTCTACCACGGGGGTGTTCCCAGCAGTAATTGGCAGTGCTGCCACATTGGTGTGTTCTGCATGATTACCAAATGGGTAGCACATGAGCCCTTACCATTAAGTTAATGGCTGGTGGTAAGGGCTCAGGCCAGAAATAGGTGCACACTAGTTTTAATTGCTGCGTACGCCCATTTCCCAGCCCATTACAAAATGGCCTTTTTCCCAGCCACGGTAAACAGTGGCCCAGCACGCGCCCAAAAGACATGGCCACACTACTGCAGGCCACTTTTTTACCATGGCTTTGTGAAAGGACCCTCCAGCAGTGGCGTAGCCAAGGGTGGGCCCAGGCCCACCCACTTTGGGTTCAGGCCCACCCAGTAGCAGCATACCTATCATGTGGCTGGCAGGGATCCCCAAGCCCCACCAGCTGAAAACTCCCAAGTGTCCCTCCTGCATACCTTGTAAGTAGCAGATCTTCGCCTGCAGTGAGCAGTGACATACATGCTGCTCACACCGGCCCCACAGCCTTCCCTCTGATGTATTTCTGCCTAGGCAGAAACAGGAAGCTGCATCAGAGGGAAGGGTATGGGGCCAACATGAGCAGTGTGTATTAGCTGCTGCTCGCTGCTGATGAAAATCTGCTATTTAAAAGGTATACGGAAGAGGGGGGATGTTTGAGAGACCATATGGCATGCAGGCGAGAGGAGAGACCAAATCACCTGTGGGACGGGGCGAGGTTCTTCTGCCCACCCATCTTGGGCCCAGGCCCACCCAAAATTGGGTGTCTGGCTACGCCCCTGCCCTCCAGTTCTGCTGCCTGGTGTCTACGGAACTGGATCTATGACACCCAGGGTCCTTTTACTAAGCTGCAGGCCAGGGCCCTTTTTACCGTAGCTAGTAAAATGCCCCCCAAAAAATGACCATGTAGTAAGATAACTCTTACCGTATGGCCATGCGGTGGGGAGCACTTATTGAGGTGGTGGTAAGGGCTCCTGTGGTAACCTGGCAGTAACCGGGCAGTGAGCGGCGATGCCTGACTACCACTGGGTTACCGCCGTGCTAGAAAAAATTTAATATTTTCAGAGTGCTGGAAATGGCACATGCTTGACCCGGAACTACATCAGTGGCCATGTTGGGCCAGTGGTAGTTAAGAATTAGGGTGAAGTAAGCCCGTGTTGGGTTTACTGCTGCTTTGTATAAGAGCCCCTAGAGTGTAACTCTGTGCGTCTAAAGTGACTGTCTATATTACAAACTGTAAAAGGAATTTCTTTTTGATTTAAAATGCTCTGCAATGCAAAAAATAAATTGAACCCTAATTAATATCACATTTTCTTATGGTTTGTACTGTTACAGTAGTTAATTCAGTGAAATTGCTGTTTATGTTATGGCTCCTCCAGAAGGCTTCAGGTATACACGTCTTTTATAGGCAGACAAATTAAATAAAACTTGCTAATGCATTCAGACATTCAAGCTACCTATTGCAGTCTGTGATCATTTTAATTGTCTTAATTAAGATGCAAAAATATGATTAATGTTTAATTCTTTTAATTTTTTTTTAAACAAAGAAAATGAGTCAAGTAATTTGAAACATTTCTTCAATTATGTTGGATGTTTCCAGACTTCAAAGGATTGTTGGGTTAGACAGCTAAGTACTGAGTGACCTGATTAAAGAATAAAGACAACTCATTAGAACCTAAGAGTGCAAAATTGGTTCCTGTACCCTCTGGAAGCTAAAATTGAAAACTGTTGAACTAATTTGAGATAGATTAATTCAGTTGGTTTATAACCACTCTTGTTTACCTATTTTGTATGAGGTTAATGAACTCCAAAGGACCTACAAGATGCACTTACAGATCGACTGCAAAAATGGCAGAGGCTGATGGCATGAATTTTCAAGACATGAGTCCACTTCACCAGATGCAATTTTCAGCCTAACCAATTTAATGAAGCATGAATTTTTGAGGATGAAGCAGACTCTTGACCTTAAAAGGTCATGCCCCAAATAAATTGGCAGTCTATGAGGTGCCACCCGCCAATTTGTTGTTTTTGTTGCTCCAGACTGACACAGCTAACACTCTAGATGCTCTACTGCAAAACCCTGTTTGTGGGCATGAACCCTTCTGCTGGAAATTCATTCACAGTATAGGAATTACTGTATAGTTAAGGCTTCTGAATTTTGGTTTTAACTGATAAACACCAAAAAAAATATTTTTAAATAGCTGCTTATTGGATTAACACTTCCCCAAGTACTCTCTCATGCCTCCCCTGGTTTATCGCGTATCCTCTACTCAGTTTTGTGCCTTTTCTGGGCTGAAGGTGCCTAAGGGGATGATGCTCAAAACTAATGCTGGCTCTAAAAGGGGGTCCCTTATATAGTAGATAAATCCTGCCCAATGCATCCCAGGATGCACCATGTAGAGTAGAAGGCCACTATTTTGAAGATAGCACCTGAAGAAGCAGGAGCAAGTGGGCATTGCTCCTGCTTTCTGCAAGATAGCAACCTAACTCCACTAGACCACAAGGTCAGTTTTTGACTGGAGGGAGGGGGCCGGGTTGAGCCACTAGACTATTTGTGACTGAGGGGAAAAGGGGGCCAGGCCTAGCAGGGGGGGCGATGGATTACCAGGTTGATTGGTGGCTGGAAGAGAAGGTCCAGGCAGGGCTGGGTCTAGCTGGGAAGGGGTGCCACTGGACCACCAAGGTAAAGTGACAGGAGGGAGGGAGGGAGGGAGGGACCACCCACCAGACCATTTACTTTTTAATTTGGAGGGAGGGGTTGCCAGGTATGTGGAGCTGGGTTGAGTGCCACTAGATACAAGAGATATGTTTGCAGAGAGGGCGTGTGAAGAGGTGTCAGGTTGGGGGGGTTGGGGGTAAGGGGCTTGCTGTGGCATGCTTTTTCTGTCAATTTCCTGTCGATGCCTCAGTCAATCACCACTCAGGCAATGACAGGAAAGTTAGTGCATAGCATTGAGTAGCAGACTACTGCCACAATTTTAACATGGCATTAACTTGAAGGCTCGTTACTTTGAGCATGCTGTGGCAAGTTTACTGTGCTGGTTTCGCAGTACAAATTTCACTCTACTGTGAACCTTTGAGCATCAGCCTCTAAGTGACACAAACAAATATGTTTGATCCCACTGGAAAAGGTATCAAGCAATAGTACCTATGATGTGAAAACATCCATAAACAGAGATTTTTTTTTTGTGCCCTCAAAGAATCCCTAATCAACTGGAAAATAAACACCTAAATTTACAATTTACAAATACCTCAGAACAGAAGCCCTGAGAATAGTGCATTCACTTGGTAAATAAATAGCATAACTTAAAACAAAAACTATTTGATTTCAACAAGGAAAGGGATAATATTAATAATATTTAGCATATTTTCTTATCTTGCTATATTATTCTTATTCAGTGGGTCTTTAGATATTCTACCTGTAACACAGAGTAACGCTTGATTCTTGAGATGCCACAGCGAGGTTCTTTTATACTAATGAATTTTAAAATATCATAAGATAACATTAAGCTTGAAAAGAATATAATTCAGGCACCCCTTGTCCCCAGGGTGTTGATAATGGACTCAATTACATGTCACAATGTTTGAGGATTTCTAGTGTTGCCAACCAAATTCCATGAATTATGATTTTCTTAAGCTTCAGTTCAAATTTACTCAGGAAAGGCAGAACTAAATAAATGCAATGAGTCAAAGCCAATGGGTGACCAGGAACAGGTGATAGCAGAGCATTCTCGCCCTCCTTTTCAATGCAGTGTGGCAGTATCCCCTTCAATGCATTTGGGGAACTTAAGGCTGTTGGAAACTGAGGGAACCAGTCTCTGCACATTTCAATTCTTGTTCAATACAATCAAGAATATCAAAACATCTGAGAAATCTTCTATTTCCTACCCCTCCAGGAGACAAATGCTGAGCGAGGGGGCATAGGGGCAGGATTCCTGAAGGCATACCAGAGCAGCCAATATCTGAACATTTTGAATTATTATTAACTACACCCCTGGAAACTAGGTTGAGGCAGAGGCTAAATCAATCCTGCTGTATTCATTGCATGTATGGCATTGTAGTTCTATTTGTCCTGTTAATCTCCGTTTGATAATCAGAACTTATAGGTGTTATCTTAGATGATAAATTATCCATGGAAGATCAAGTTCTTTCTATATTATGAGGAAATTAAGGAATATTTGGAAGTATTTGCGGGAGGATTTATTCCAGTTTGCACATCCTAGTTACAGCATCATCTAGAAGTAAGGAGATCCTGGATTCTCTACAGGTAAACAGTTTCTACTTAGGAACGGAGAGAATGTTTCTGAGTTGTAGTGAGTGATCACCTGGCATCCAGTGGTCACTGGATGATTTATTAAGATACATGTGGAGAGGGTCATTCAAACTGAAGGCTCTAAACTTCAAAAAACTAGCATTGTCAAGGTAGGAGAAATCCTCAAGGAGTTTTTAAGTGAATGGGAACATCAGGGTCAAACAGAAAAGCAGTGGGCAAAATGAAAGGAGCTATTTTAAGGGCAACAAATCTTTTGATACAAAAGTAAATAAAAGTTTTTTTTAAAAAGACCACTTTGGTTCTCAAAAGAAGTAGCTGAAAAGGTAAGGAAAAAGAAGTTAACTGTCAAACTACAGGAGATCACAGAAAGAGGAAGAAAGTCAACAATATCTGGAAAAACCAAAAGAAGCTTATAAAGTGGTCAGGAAAGCAAAGATGCAAATGAAATTAAAAACAGCCGATACAACAAAACGAAGGGACAAAGCATTTTTTAAATATGTAGTGATAGGAGGAAGTGCAAAAGTGGTATTGTAAGACTCAGGGGTGAAGGGACTTAATGTGTAGCGGCTGATGAGGGTAAAGCAAAAATGATTAACAAATATTTCTGTTCTGTCTTCACAGAATAAAAGACACACCAGAAAAAGAAGGATCAACCCTACGCACAAATCCAGAAAAGCAAAAGAAAGTAGGAATGGACAAGTAGCCTTCCAATAAGATCCAAAATGAGGATCACAAAAGAAAATGTAAATGTATTTATTGAAGCACCAACTCAACACTGAGCCATGTTTTGGTGAACGAGTGCGTACTTCAGGAGTCATTAAATCCTATTGAGCCCACCATGGTTAGCAGAACTGAAGAGGCCTTTGGATGCATAGCTCAAAAAACTTCACCAGCATCTGAGCTACACATCCAAAGGTCTCATCAGTTCTGCTAACCACGGTAGGTTTGACTATATGAGATTCAGTTGTTCTAACAATTGCTGTTTCCTTATGGGCACTTTTCAATATCCATCAATAGCGAAGAATTCAGTAAGATTGCATGACTCCTGAAGAAGGCGTTCGTATACCAAAACACAGCTCCATGTCAAGTCTTTTGGTACTTCAATAAACATTGAGTCCTTTACAGTTGGTACTTCGATAAATAAATTTACATTTACTTCTTTGAGCCTCATTTTGGATCTTATTGAAAGGCTACTTGGAATGGAAGTGAGTAGACACTGCACATTTTCAGAAGATTTTGTTCATAAGGGCTAGCTAAACTAAACATAAATAAAATGATGGAACTATATTGGGATACATTCAAAGGTACCAAAGGAATTTAAGGCAATTCTTATGGCTCTGCTGTCTAACCTTTTCTTCAGAGGTCCAGGAGGACTCGGGAAGAGTGAATGTGGTTTCAGGTGGTTTCTGTAACACTGCAGCCTGAGTCACAAGATTGACTATTGAGGCAGAATGGACTATTAGAGGGTTTGAATTTCCCTCTGTAGGCAAGTTATAGCCTGGTGGACCCTATAAAGACATGAGCCAGTGGGAGAAGGGAGGAGAGAGGCCCTAAGAGTAAAGCATTAGTGCCACTTCCTCCAAGGGAGGTCTACAAGTGCCAAACCTAAATCTACCATGCCTCAGAGGACCAGGTTTTCCAACAATCCCTTTCTGCTCACTCCACATGCAACACTTTTATAATAATAAATCTCATGATAGCAGGACCATTTCCTCTAAACCGAGCAGGAATCCTCCTCCTACAGCCTTGCCAGTAAGGGGTGCTGTTTCACTATCACATTTTCAATAATGAGGAGGACAGGCAACCTCTGTAGGACTCCAGGAAACATGCCTGCCCCTAGTGATTGAAAACAGAACATTCAAGCAACACTCCCCACTGCAGTGACGTTCCTAGGGTGGCTGACACCCGGGGCGGATCGCCGATGCACCCCCCCCCCCCCGGGTGCAGCGTGACCCCCCCCCCCCCCCGGCGAAAGGACACCCCCCCCGGTCTCTCCTCTCGCCCGCATGCCATATGGTCTCTCAAACATCCCCCCTCTTCCGTATACCTTTTAAATAGCAGATTTATCTTTTATAAAAAATGACATTGTCTGAAAAAGGAAAATCCTGCATGTGTCGGATGGGACCACCCCCTTTTCCTCCCAGCATGCTATATATTCTCACTACTTAACAAACTTAATCTTCAGATGGCATATGTTAATATACAAATAACATTTTTCAAAATCTTCTTTTGTACCCATCCAAATCAAAACAATATCATTGATGAATCAAACCCAAATCTTCATACAATTATACCAAATAGATGACCTCAAACTATCAACCCTCCTATGTTGTGAGCTGATACACAATTATCCTTTGTATCAGGATTTATACATTGAATTCTTTAATGAATGTGTATGTTCTACTACTACTACTTATCATTTCTAAAGCAGTACTAGATGTACGCAGTGCTATACATTATATACGTATGAGACTGTCCCTGCTCGACAAAGCTTACAATCTAATCAAGACACACAAACAGGATAAATAAGGGATAAGGAAATACTTAAGGTGGGAATGATAAAATAGACAAAGGGACTGGACAAGTGAAAAGGAGTTAGGAGTTAAAAGCAGCCTCAAAAAGGTGAATTTTAAGCCTAGATTTCAATACAGCCAGAATCGGAGCTTCATGTATCAACTCAGGAAGTCTATTTCAGGCATACGGTGCAGCAAGATAAAAGGAACAGAGTCTGGAGTGGCGGTGGAAGAGGGTACAGATAAGAAAGATTTACTTAATGAATGGCATTTCTGGGGAGGAGTGTAGGGAGAGATGAGTGGAGAGGTACTAAGGAGCTACAGACTGAAACAAGAGGAGTTTGAACTGTATGTGGAAATGGATAAGGAGCCAATGAAGTAACTTGATGAGAAGGCTAATATGAATGTAGCGACACTGGTAGAATATAAGTGGTGCTGAAGAATTTGAACAGATTGAAGGAGAGAGAGAGAGATGGCTTAGTGGGAGACCCATGACAAGCAAGTTGCAGTAATCTAAGCATCAGGTAATGAGAGTATAGATAAGGGTTTTGGTAGTGTATGTATAAGCATTGTCATTCTTATTTTCTCAGCTTTGAAGGCAACAAAATACCTTATCTTTTTTTAGAAGTTATGTCCCATAGCTACATATAGAATATAGAAGGCCAAGAACAGACAGATACTCAATAGTGCTCAAGGATTCACTAGACCAGGACATTCCACAGTTATTTCTTTCTCCATAGAATAGATTAAAATGCTTTGAATCATAGGCAGGAACTCATCATCAGGATGCTATATCCCTCACTCAGAAGGCAATGAAGATCTTCATGAAACCAAATAAATACTGGTTTCAGACATTCCTCAAAATGGCATCTGAGGAAGAGTGGGAGTCAGGACTAGGTACTAGCAAGTCTTGAACTAGGGGTCTGACTACCTGAGAGCCTGCTGCTTTGCCCTCTAAGCCACAGCAGAGTACTAAGGAAATTAACTCAGAGGTAGAACCTAGAAAAATAATAAGGCCACTAGTCCAGACTCCCTTCCAGCAAAACTTTATAAGACTATAATAGATGCTCATGTGCTATTGTGAATTTTTAATAATGCTTTAGCTACCGGCAAGTTCTCTGACTTCTTTTATAATGCTGTTATCAAACTGATCCCTAAGAACATAATAATAGCCTGTACTAGGTCCGATTGGATCCCAAATGTATAAGAGCAAGAAAACTCATAGACTTCACAGACTCACACATGACAGATGCACAGCAACTATAAAATTAATACAGACATTTATTCGCAAATTAAATATACATCACTAAGCCTGGCTTCATTCTAGGCCATCTTCAGCTGGGGAGTCCTTTTCAGTGATTTCCTAGAAGATTTTACTTGGAAACAAACCTCACACTCATCAGCAGACAACTCCACTGAATAGGAGTCTCTCAGGTATTTTTATAGTCCAAATCTGAACAGCACATGACTAAACAATATATAGCTAAACAGCACATGACTCAGTCAAGACCCTTGACTTCTCATGTGATGCTCTTTCTGTTTAACTTTCTAGTCCCCATCCTGTTTTTTCTAGTCCCCAACTGTCATTAACTACAATAGTCACCTTATTTTCTAACTGCTCTTACTCATCTATATATTCCATCTTGGCTTATACCCTACCCTGTCAATTAAAATATTCTATTACGTATTGTGTTGACATTGTAAGCAGTATACTAAACCTTACTTTGTATTATTATTTGAATATTTTTACTGCTGTAATTGTCTATTGCTCATGCTTGATTTCTTCTTACTGTACACCGCCTTGAGTGAATTCCTTCAAAAGGTAGTAAATTAATCCTAATAAATACATAATTTAATAGAAGCTACATTCTGTTTTTCTCTGTCTTTTGTAAAGGTACTGACCTCCAGAATCTCTGCAAGAGCTAAGCTAAGCTATATAATTTCTGCTTTTAGATAGAGGTCACCTACAGGTCAGATTCCACATTGATCCTACCTTCAGACTCCTCACATAGCTATATTGGGTCAAACCAATGGTCAATCTAGTCAAGTATCCTGCTTCCAACAATGGTCAATTTAGGTCACAAGTACCTGACGGAATACCAAATAGAGTTCTCTTATCACATGGCCATGTATACTGGGGACTTTTTTACCCACTGCGCAGGGTCTTTTTTCCTGCAGCTTGGTAAAAAGACCCCTTAATTGGTTAACTAGCTAATCAATGCTTTTAATTAGATGTTAACAAGCAATTATCAGCACTAATTGGCACTAATTAAAATGTATGCAAACAACTTGCATAGTTGAAAAGGGGGCATGGGTGTTTCTAAAAGCTATGTGCATTGTTATAGAATACATCCGCTCTATGCCTAATTTAGGCATTGGGATTTATACCAAGTAAAACAGAGTGTAAATGACTGCAACTACATTTGGTCACATGGATAGGTGATCGGCGTTATTCTATATACTGCATGGAAATTTAAGCCTATTCTATAAAATGTAGGTGTATTTTATAGAATATGCCTAGGCATATTTTTTTCCACATGTAATTTTCAGGCACCATATATAGAATCTAGGCCACAATGTATATATTATGAGCCAATAAAACCAAAATTAACATATATTAACAAGTGGAATAAGTGTGTCTTTAATGTATATTCAAATAGAAGACCCATTTATTAGTTCTCTAGTATGGCACCTATTATCTTTTGAATATCCATTAAAGACACACTTATTTGACTTGTTAATGTATTGGTTTGCATATATATTTTGTTAAGCTTTGTTCTTTCATATGACCTTTTATGATTGGATGTTGGTTCTATCACTATGTTTTCATATATTTCTTATCTTTATCTGTAGGATGCATGATTCTTTGCTTTAGTTTTTTACGAAGGAGGAATTATGCTGGTAAAGTATTGATGATGATTTTTACTTATTTTTTTATTTTGTATTTTTAATTGGTTTTTATTGTATTATTATTTATTGTTATTTCATATGTATTTACAGGCCCCTTATGAAGGCATAAGTGCTGAAACTTGGCTATGTTGGGTCATTGATCAATAAATTTGTTTGTGGAGAACCCTGAGTCTGCTCCTTCTCTGGACTACCTCTGCTTTGTATTCCTGTTGGATTTGAGTCTGCAGAGTGTTTTGCTTCTGTTCTGCCACTCATACACCAGTTATAGGCCTATATCTCTATTAAATGTTGACTATACATTTTTTTGCAAAATATTATATTTCCAAATTAAAAATCATATCCTAGATTGTTCACCATACCAGACTGAATTTATTAGAGGACACTATGGAACAGATAATGTTCAATGCATACTTACAATTTTGCACTGTGTCCCAAAAAATAAGGTTAATACAGTAACTGTGACACTTGATATTGAGAAAGCTTTCAATAAAATGCAATGGTCATATCTTTCTGAAATATTTTTCAGAGTTGGATTTGGATTATTCTGCCTTGGGTTAAGGCTCTCTATGCTGCTCCAAAGATGACAGTGCTGATAAATGGTTGGTACTCTTCCTCCTTTTTAACCAGAGGCACTCAACCGGTTTGCCTTCTGTCCCCTTTACTATTTACTTTGGCTATAGAACCCTTTGCTATCTTTATACATAGGGAGTAGCCATGAGGATGGATGTTCATTCTGTGTCGCTGTATGATAGGCTTATACATCTTTCCAACCCTCAAACTTCACTTCTTCCACTGATGCAGCTTATCAGGACAATTTGTTGGGTCTATGGCTTCTTTACTAATTTTGCTGAGTCCACTCTAATACCTTATTAGCTACACACAAGCATGAATTTGCCATTATAGAGAGTTTTAGATGCCTTGATATATTTGTTTCTAGAGACTTGGGGACACTTTTACTAAGCAACGGTAAGCCCACCGCATGCTTACCATGTGCCAATCTAGAACTACCATCGGGCTACCAAAGAAGCCCAGCATTAGTTCCCACCCCTAGCGTGTGCCATTTCTAGTGCTACAAAAATATATCCTATTTTATAGCCACAGAACTTAACTAGCGGTAACTGGGCAGCACCGCATGCTGCCCAGTTACCGCTGGGTTATTTCAGGAGCCCTTACCGCCATCTCAATGGGTGGCGGTAAGGGTTCTCCACCAAAATGGCCATGCAGTAACTATTACTACTATTACTACTATTTAACATTTCTAAAGCGCTACTAGGGTTACGCAGCGCTGTACAATTTAACATAGAGGGATGGTCCCTGCTCAAGGAGCTTACAATCTAAGAGACGAGTGAACGGACAGTCCGATAGGGGCGGTCAAATTGGGGCAGTCTGGGTTTAGTGAACGGTAAGAGTTAGGTGCCGAATGCAGCATTGAAGAGGTGGGTTTTAAGCAAAGACTTGAAGATGGGCAGGGAGGGGGCTTGGCGTAAGGGCTCAGGAAGGTTGTTCCAAGCATAGGGTGAGGCGAGGCAGAATGAGCGGAGCCTGGAGTTGGCGGTGTTGGAGAAGGGTACAGAGAGGAGGGATTTGTCCTGTGAACGGAGGTTACGGGCAGGAACATAGGGGGAGATGAGGGAGGAGAGGTAGTGAGGGGCAGCAGACTGAATGCATTTGTAGGTAAGAAGGAGAAGCTTGAATTGAATGCGGTATCTGATTGGAAGACAGTGAAGTGACCTGAGGAGAGGGGTGATATGAGTAAATCGGTTTTGGCGGAATATGAGACGTGCCGCAGAGTTCTGAACAGATTGAAGGGGGGATAGATGGCTAAGTGGGAGGCCAGTGAGGATTAAGTTGCAGTAGTCAAGGCGAGAGGTGATGAGAGCATGGAGGAGAGTTCGGGTGGTGTGTTCAGAGAGGAAAGGAAGGAAGAAGCGGCAGGTCTTGGCAGTCTGCTGGATATGCGCAGAGGAGAGGGAGGAGTCAAAGATGACTCCGAGGTTGCGGGCAGATGAGACGGGGAGGATGAGGGTGTTATCAACTGAGATAGAAAGTGGAGGAAGAGGAGACGTGGGTTTTGGTGGAAAGACAATGAGCTCGGTCTTGGACATGTTCAGTTTCAGGTGGCGGTTGGACATCCAGGCAGCAATGTCGGATAGGCAGGCTGATACCTTTGCCTGGGTCTCTGCGGTGATGTCTGGTGTGGACAGATATAGCTGGGTATCATCAGCATAGAGATGATACTGGAAACCATGAGATGAGATCAGGGCGCCCAGGGAAGAGGTGTAGATTGAGAAGAGGAGGGGTCCAAGGACAGATCCCTGGGGAACACCAACAGATAGGGGGATAGGGGTGGAGGAAGAGCCATGAGAGTGAACTCTGTAGGTGCGGTGGGAGAGATAGGAGGAGAACCAGGAGAGGACAGAGCCCTGGAACCCAAATGAGGACAGTGTGGCAAGAAGTAAGTCATGATTCACAGTATCAAAAGCGGCGGATAGATCAAGGAGGATCAGGATGGAGTAGTGGCCTCTGGATTTGGCAAGGAACAGGTCATTACAGACTTTAGAGAGTGCTGTTTCTGTCGAGTGAAGAGGGCGGAAACCGGATTGAAGTGGATCGAGGATGGTATGAGAGGAGAGAAAATCAAGGCAGCGACTGTGAACGGCACGCTCAAGTATTTTGGAGAGGAAGGGTAGGAGGGAGATGGGGCGGTAATTGGAGGGACAGGTAGGGTCAAGTGATGGTTTTTTGAGGAGAGGTGTGACTACGGCGTGCTTGAAGGTGTCAGGGACAGTTGCAGTGGAGAGAGAGAGGTTGAGGATATGACAGATGGAGGGGGGTGACAGTATGAGAGATGATGTTAAGTAAGTTGGTGGGGATGGGATCAGAAGAGCAGGTGGTGGATTTCAATGAGGAAAGAAGGCGAGCAGTTTCCTCCTCGGTGATGACAGGAAAGGAGGAGAAAGAGGCCTGGGTTGGTTGGGTGAGGGAGAGGGTTGCAGGGTGAAGAAGAGATGGCTTGGTAGTGAACTCAAGGTTGATCTTTTGCACCTTGTCGCGGAAGTAATCAGCCAGTGATTGAGGAGAGAGCGAGGGTGGGGTGGAAGGGGAGGGCACTTTGAGGAGGGAGTTAAGGGTGGAGAAGAGACGACGGGGGTTGGAGCTGAGAGAATTGGTCAATTGGGTGTAGTAGTCCTGTTTGGCAAGGAAAAGGGAGGAGTGGAAGGAGGATAACATAAATTTGTAGTGAAGGAAATCTGAATGGGTGCGGGATTTCCTCCAGAGGCGCTCCGCAGATCGGGTGCAGGAGCGAAGGTGACGGATGCAAGGGGTCAGCCAGGGCTGGGGATTAGTGGTTCACTTACCGCACAACCATTTCTTTCTCCCAAAAATGGACAGCCTTTTACCTGCTGCGGTAAAAGGGGGCATCAGCGTGCATCAAAAACATGCAGATGCTTGCACAGATCCACTTTTACTACAGATTAGTAAACGGACCCATTGGCTTGGTTATATCAGCCAAATTATGGCGCTTAGAATTGTTAAAAATGATATGCAGCTTTGGAGGCAGTGGAATAGCCACAGGTGGGCCTGGGTGACCCAGGGCCCACCCACATAGGGCTCAGGCTCACCCAACAGTACCACACATTTAGCAGTAGCTGGTGAGGATCACAAGTTTCACTAGCTGAAGACTTCTCCCTGATGATAATGAAAATGCTACTCTCCACGATACCGACATCTGCACATGGGGGGATACCTGAAGAAGGATCTGTTGGCATGGGAAAACGTAGGAGATGTGGAAAAACAGTGGTTCAAGCTAAAGGCTGCTATAAATATGGTGACTGATCTTTTATGCGAGGAAAGTACACAAAAACAAGAGAAGCAGGAAGCCCACATGGTTCTCCAAACAAGTAGGTGAAAAAATAAGAGCAAGAACGCAACAAAAGGATCACAGAAAAGATTATCAGATTAAACTCAAAAAAGCAAAGAGGGAAACATGGCTAGCGAAAGCACAAGCGGAAGAAAAAAATGACTAAAGATGTAAAGAGAGGTAATAAGACCTTTTTCAGATATATTGGAGAAAGGAGCAAAGATAGTAATGGGACTGCGAGACTGATGATAATGGCTATGTGGAGAGTGATGAAGATAAAGCCAGTGCTTTTTTTGTAGAAAAAAAGGTGCGGGTACTCATTATGGGCGGAGTCACCACATGGCTCCACCCCTATGATAGCTACACCCACATTAGCCACACCCCTTATACCAGCCATGGCGCATATAAACAGACATCATTGAAAATATACTGGTATAGTAGAAAAACAATAACTTGTGATTTTTTTTCATTATAAATCATTTCTGTAAGATGTCACAGCTCCAGTATACCCAGTGCAAAATAAGACAGCAGATGTAAATTTTCAAATTGGACAAATTCCAAACACTAAAATGAAAATAAAATGATTTTTTTCTACCTTTGTTGTCTGGTGACTGTTTTCTATCCATACTGGTCCAAGTGTCTGATTCTGCTGCTCTCTATCTGTTCTCTTAACTCCGTTTCCAGGGCTTCCTTTCCATTTATTTCTTTACTTTCCTCCTTTATTCTTCCATGTACAGCATTTTGCCTCTCTCCCCGCCAACCCCTCCATCCATCCATGTTCAGCAATTCTCCTCTATCTCCTGCTCTCCTCTCCATCCATTTCCAGCATTTCTCCTTCCTCCCCTGCCATCTCATCCATGTGCATCTCCTTCCTATTTTACCTCCCCTCCATCCATGTCCAGCATGTCTCCTCTCTCCCCTGCCCTCCCATGTCCAGCGATTCTCCTCTGTCCCATCCTCTCCTGCCATCCATGTCCAGCGATTCTTCTCTGCCGCCTGCCATCCATGTCCAACGATTCTCTCTTCCCTGCCCTCCCCTCTCAGCAATGTCCAGCAATTCTCTGTTCCCTCCCCTCCCCTCCCAGCCATGTCCAGCAATTCTCCGTTCCCTGCCCTCCCCTCCCAGCAATGTCCACCACCAATTCTCCGTTCCCTGCCCTCCCCTCTCAGCAATGTCCACCACCAATTCTCTGTTCCCTCCCCTCCCAGCAATGTCCACCATCAATTCTCCGTTCCCTCCCCTCCCCTCCCCTCCCAGCAATGTCCACCACCAATTCTCCTTCCCTCCTCTCCCCTCCCAGCAATGTCCAGCAATTCTCTGTTCCCTCCCCTCCCAGCCATGTCCAGCAATTCTCCGTTCCCTGCCCTCCCCTCCCCTCCCAGCAATGTCCACCACCAATTCTCCGCTCCCTGCCCTCCCCTCCCAGCAATGTCCACCACCAATTCTCCGTTCCCTCCCCTCCCCTCCCAGCAATGTCCACCACCAATTCTCCGTTCCCTGTCCTCTCCTCTCCCATGTCCAGCAATTCTTGGACCTTTTTTTGCCCCCCTCCCCCTCCCGGCGACATTCCCGGCGAGTCCTGACCTTACTTTTTTTTTTAAGACTCAGAACGCGCGAACGATGCAGCCGGCAGCGATTGAAAGAGGCTGTCTGGCGTCTGCATCGGAGCTTCCCTCACCCTCTGCGAGTCCCACCTATGCGGAAACAGGAAGTTGTAACAACGAAGGCGGGACTCGCAGAGGGTGAGGGAAGCTCCGACGCAGACGCCAGACAGCCTCTTTCAATCGCTGCCAGCTGCATCGTTCGCGCGTTCTGAGTCTTTAAAAAAAAAAAAAAAAAAGTAAGTGCAGGACTTGCCCGGAGTGTCGCGGGGGGGGGGGCAAAAAAAAGGTGCCGGTACGCCGTACCGTTGCGTACCGGCACAAAAAAAGCACTGGATAAAGCAAATGTGCTAAACAATTATTTCTCTTCAGGGTTCACAGAGGAAAATCCTGGAGAAGGACCACAGTTGACTGCCAAGGGAACATCTGGGAACGGAGTGGATACTGCGCTGTTTATGGAAGAAAGAGTTATAAACAGCTTGAGAATCTGAAGGTGGACAAAGCTATGGGGTCAGATGGGATACATCCATAGGCGGTCGGTGGCCCAACTGTTTGGGGAGGCTAAAGGGGGCAGGATTAGGGGTGGAGCCAGGGGTGGAGCTTACATCCATAATTGTCTGACAACTCACAGAAAAAAATAAGTAAAAATAAAATAGTCACAATTAATACCTTTTATTAAGATATGTATCATATGATAAAGAATAAAGTAATTGCTCAAAGCATATACTAACCACAATCGCTCAACTGCAAAACACTATGCACAAATGTGTGCAAAAACACACTCATAACCTTAATGTACCATAAATATTACACTGGGCAGACCCTAATAGACCAATATACCACCCATACAAAAAATGCAGACCGTCAACAATATGAAGCAAGGGATCATAATATCACAATTCTCATGTAGAGCCACAAAACACTCTTTTAGGGTAGATAGTGTTCACAATTAGTTCCTTTTATTAACGACCATATGTAGATCATTCAAGAGGTAGTGTGTCATGATTTAGGCTCTACACCCTTTCTGATGTTTTGGTGCTACCTCAGTAAGGCTAACACAAAATCTCTCCAGTGCAAAACACTATACACAAACTTGTGCAAAAACACACTCATAACCTTACCAAACCATAACAGCACTAATTCCAAGGACAGGACAAGCTACAACCTTATCATGCGTGGAAAGGCAGCACTGTAATTAAACCGGGTTCTAAAACACCAGTACACAACCTAGTGGAAAAAAAAAAAGGCTGCAAATACTACACGCTAGCAGAATACTGCATCTTGATCACACATGAAAAACACATGAAACAACAGATATGAAGGCAAAATACTGAACTGGAAAGTTACCTCAAGAAATCAAACTCAGCATGCAGCAATACTAGAAAAACTGAAACTTACATGCAAAATATCACAGATGCACATTTCCAAAAGTTGACATATTCCAATTAATAAATTCTGAATAAAATACTTTTTTCTACCTTTGTTGTCTGATCATTTAGTTTTTCTGTTCGCTTTGGTCCCAGTGTCTTCTGTTTTATGCAGTTTCTTCATTCCATTTGACTCTCACCATGTCCACCATCCTCCTATGTCCTTATGCGTCCTGTCTACCATCTGTAGCCCTGTCCCTATCCTTTCTCCAGTTTCAGCATCTGCCCTCAAAGTGTTCTGATTCAGCCCTTAAATTCAGCAATTTACCCTCCATCCATATCCAGCAGTTCTCCTCACTCCCCTCCATCCATGTCCAGTATTTCTCCTCTCTCCCTTCCCCTCCCCACATGTGCATCTCCTTCCTTTGTCTTTCCTTCCCTCCATTCCTGCCCAACATTTCTCGTCTCTTCCCTGCCCTCCACTCCATCTATGTCCAGATTTCTGCTCTCTTCCCTCCCCTCCATCCATGTGCATCTCCTTCCAGTCTTCCCTCCCCTCCATTCATCCATGTCCAGCAACTCTCCTTTTGCCCCTGCCCTCCCCTCCATCCATCCATGTCCAGCAACTCTCCTCTCTCCCCTGCCCTCTCCTCCATTCATATCTAGCAAATCTCTCCCCTGCCCCCTCCATCCATCCAAATCCAGCAATTTTCCTCTCCCCTGCCCTCCCCTCTATGCCCAATGATTTCTCCTCTGCCCCCGTCCTCCCCTCCATGTCCAGCGATTTCTCCTCTCTTCCCTGCCCTCCACTCCATCTATGTCCAGATTTCTCCTCTCTTCCCTCCCCTCCATCCATGTGCATCTCCTTCCAGTCTTCGTTCCCCTGCCCTCCCCTCCACGTCCAGTGATTTCTCCTCTGCCCCGTCCTACCCTCCATGTCCAGCAAATCTTCTCTCTCCCCTGCCCTCCTCCATCCATCCATGTCCAGCAACTCTCCTCTCTCCCCTGCCCTCTCCTCCATCCATATCTAGCAAATCTCCTCTCCCCTGCCCTCCCCTCTATGTCCAGTTCTACCATCTATAATAATTTTAAGCTGTTTTAGTTATAGTGATGTTCAATTTTTATTTCATAATATTTAAATCTAGATATGGGAAGCTTTCAAATAAATTAAAAAACTGTCAAATAAGTGTAAGCCCCGCCCCTTTTGCCCTCAGCCTAAGGGTGTATGTCCCCAATGTTATTGTTTGTAGTCTAATAACCGAGTGTTTGGGGTCACCCTACCAAGAGCAAGGGGAGGAAATACAATAAATTTAACTTCTTCTTCTTCTAAAGAAAACAGTGCCTAAGAGAATAATAAAATCAAATTTTTAAACATTTTACTTAAAAATGATCAGACCCAAACATTAAGATAATTATTTTATTTTTCTCTAACTCAATCAGGTAAGTATTCAAAAACATTTTATGTTTCAAACTTTTTTTAGCAACTCAATAATATATTTTTCTTCTTCAATATTTGAACACAAAATTTCTCTATATATACTTATAAAATTTACTTAAAGATTTCTTTTCATTCTCTTAACAGGGCTATCACCAATACCCTAGAATCTGTGCAACCATCAGATAAGTTCATGCTTTGAAATATTTTAATTTCTTTTACAAACTTTCATATTTCATTTATTATTTTTCCCTCTTTTGTAAGGATCTGATTCTCTGTGTGTACTTTTATGTCTCTGCAGAATTCACCATGTGACCACCCAAAATCTAGGTGAGTATTTCTGTTTATTTTCATTTCATAGTTACTTAGCTGTGGTCGAGCAAATTATTCTCCAGAGAAAAGCTGAGCTGTAGAACTCTTTCTTGCGTGGGGGCCCAATGAAGATCCAAATAGTGTTCTTCCACTTCTTTTCCTTGTAGGTCTTCTTCCTAAACCTAACTTAATCAAATTAAAACTGGAAAGATAGCCCTATCTTCCTGTCACTCATCAAAGGAACTCCTCTAGGTAACTTTTTAAAGAATTTTAAAACACTGTGGCCAATTGAACTTAAACATAAATTTAATTAATTAAAATGTCCCTCTCTTCCAGGCCTAAGCTTTATTACTGTTTCCCTATGCTAAAGAAGGGCACATCCAATCATCCTCAAACCTAACCAGCAAGCCTTTCAATGTTCCCAACAGACACTCCCTTCAGACTCCTACCAAAACCTATATTGTCACACAGCACTGCAGCTCAACTCGCTTCTCAATACAGGGAATTCCTTTTCATAAATTATGTTATCCCAAAATTCACTCCTACTCATTCACATTTACCAACTCTTTATAAACTCCCTTTAGAACTACCATCAATCACCAGTGTAACTAATTACACTTAGCAAGAGTCACAACTACTCTGCTTAACTTACAAATTTTCTTTTAAGTACTTTCAAACTGCTCTTTCATACTCTCCACCTCAGACACTCTCTCAGCACATCCTTCTTCCTCAACTGCTTTGTCCCTTCTCCTCTGCTGACCAGCAAGCCGTTTCCCAGACAACAGAGTCTCAGCTCTCAGCAAATTCTAGGGACCTGCACTGCTGGCCACAACGGAACTCTGAGACAACTCAGGTAATTTTATTTATTAAAAAAAAAAAAGCAATTCTATTATAACCCCTTAGGGTTACATAAGTAAAAAAGAAAGCAAACTCTTTTGTCCTCCACCTTTTATGGCACTGCCTAATGCTTATCCTCCTGGAACAGATTTAGACTTTTTACAGATGGCCCACGCATTTTTTTTAATAATCTGACACAGCATGCGCCATGGAGTCCCTGGACCCTCTTACCTTACCCCTACAGCCAAGCCAGCAGTCAAAAATGAAGAAAGAAGAACACTCCCCCCCCCCAATATCCAGCTTTGCCCATCTGCCTCTTCTCCCCCAAAATATCCAGCCTTGCTCCTCTGTCTGACCCCCCCCCCAAATATCCAGCCTCTATCTCTTCCCTCCCCATCATCCTCTCTCTTTCCTATCTCCAGCATTACCGTCCATCTCTCTCTTTTTTTTCTTCCCCCAGCCACAAAAAGAAAAAGAAGCTGCCTTTCTGCGCTGCCTCTCCGATTCAGTGGACGTCGGTGGACAGACACTGTTCGCGGGGCCATGGAGCTCACGTTGCTGACAGTTGTTCCGGTCCCACCCCCTATGATGCAGCATCCTGTTCAGACAGGATTCCAGGAAGTGACGTGCAGAGCTTTATGGCCAAGGAGGTTGTTTATGGCCCCAAGCACACTCTGTTTGTTGACAGCTGTTAAATCAGGGAATAGAGGGGCGGACGAGCGAGCGGGCGGGTGAGCAGATGGACGAGCGGGCGGGCGGCTGGGGGGCAGTTCCATTTATATCTCATGTGTTTCTGCATGAAGCAGCACTCCAAAAGAAGAGAGGAAGGTTGCATTTGGGCTGGGGAGGCTTAGCCTCCCCAAGCCTCTTATACGGGGCGCCTATGACTGACGTCCTGATGCTCAAAATTCTGGCGCTATTCTGAATAGCACCATAAAAACAGTGCAGAAGAACGATGCCCTAAAGCTCAACACTAATGAGATGCAAATATAGGCATGCTCATAGCGTTGAGCATTAGGGAGTTCAGCAGGAGGATTGTGCTTGGCGCATGTGCAGAAGAGTTCCGTGGTAAGCTTAGACACATATTTAGATGCAGGAAGCAGATACCAATATGTCTTTTCACTTTGGGTGTTAATTTTTTTTTTTAGCATGGGCGCTTTAAATTTAGATGCAGGAAACAAACACCAACATATGCTTTTGCTTTGGTCTGCTGTTTCTCTCAACCAGCGCTTAAGGGCTTCCCTCTGCTTCCAAAAGCAATCAAAACCAGAAGATTTTGCAGAAAGAAGCATGATAGAAGCGCGAGAATCATGAGAAATCCTCTCCTCCAACACCTGCTCCAACCTGGCATTATTTTTTGCAGTGGTAAGGCAGTTTTGTTTTGGGTGCTCTTTCCTGAGCATTGAGGAGAAATACAAAATGACCTCATTAACATGAGCTTGACTATATTTGCATGCTATCTGCTCTAGTGCCTGCTGCACTCGTTGTTTCCCACACTAGACCCCTCTGAACATTCTGCACAGGTAAATGCGGTTGCTAGTATGGCACTCATGGGCTCTAGCGCCCGCATTTACTTTTGAGCATCGGGGCCTGAATTTGTTTCATAATCCATGCTCAAGAAGATTTTGTACTTCAGTTGATGATACCCTGTGATGAGATAACCCTATGCATTTTCGAGTCCTTTTACTAAGGTGCATTAATGGATTTAGAACATGCTAAATTTGTTAGCACACCTTAGTAAAAGGATCCCATGATTTGTTATCCCTGTGTTGAAATAAAGCTTAGAACCTGAAAAAAATGAGGTTTCAATATATTCCTGTGAGAATTTGAGAGTAGAGAGGCCTGTCATCCATCAATCCTGTGTGACTGGTATCAAAAATGCTGGCATCATTTGCAGAACTTCGCAGTGCACTTCTATAGACTGCAATATATCACGTACTGGGTTTTTCCGATCTAGCTGTTAACTGAGCCAAAGATCCGCTGAGTTAGACATCATAAGCCTGCTGTTCAATATTTTTAGTTAAATAAATCACACAAAAGAAGTTCTAAAGATCTCTCAAATGATCACAATTATAATTAAAATAAAATCAACCTCAGAAGGCTGAAGCCATCTGATTGGCTTCTGCTTTCATCGGTGGTAGAGAATATAACATGATTACTCCTGTTTACTAAATGTGCTAGAGTTTTTAGCACACGCTAAAAATGTTTGCACGCCTACAGTGTGGCTTAGTAAACAGGGCCCAATTATGTTTTCCCCCTCATGCTCTTTATAAACCTCCAGTACATCCTGTTACCTTTGTGTTTCATTTCATTTCTTTCTTATATCAGTGTGGCACACAACATATAAAACACACACACACACATATCTCACATAATTAAAATCGACAGATTTGCAATGATCATTAAAATAAACTAAAAAGTTAAAAATAATAAAAATGTGTTCAAAAGATGCACAAAAGTCCAACTCAACCCATAGGGCCCACATCATTTTTCTACACAGAAAACCACAGCATCCTATACCCACATTTCTTTATCCCTTCCCAAATAATAAGTTTTCAGGAGGGTGCAGAATCTCTTATCATCCTCCTAAACCCTCAGTCCTGGGCCATGCACAGATGAAGCCCTTCCCCAATTCTTCTCATTTCTTTCACTTTAAGCACCATCAACAGAAGTTGCTGATCTGACCTTAACACCCTCCAGTATAAATACCATTAAACTCTCTCAACGCCCTTAACACTGAAATTAAAAATTGCAATTGAATGCATGCACCTATTGGTGGCCAATGAAGGACTAATGAAGTGGCTTTGCACTCTGGGCCAAATTCTATAAATGGCACCTTAAAAATCTGCACTGAAAAACCATGCAGTTAGCGTGATTCTATAAAGTTAGGCATAGTTTATAGAATATACAGTGGTGGAAATAAGTATTTGATCCCTTGCTGATTTTGTAAGTTTGCCCACTGACAAAGACATGAGCAGCCCATAATTGAAGGGTAGGTTATTGGTAACAGTGAGAGATAGCACATCACAAATTAAATCCGGAAAATCACATTGTGGAAAGTATATGAATTTATTTGCATTCTGCAGAGGGAAATAAGTATTTAATCCCTCTGGCAAACAAGACCTAATACTTGGTGGCAAAACCCTTGTTGGCAAGCACAGCGGTCAGACGTCTTCAGTAGTTGATGATGAGGTTTGCACACATGTCAGGAGGAATTTTGGTCCACTCCTCTTTGCAGATCATCTCTAAATCATTAAGAGTTCTGGGCTGTCGCTTGGCAACTCGCAGCTTCAGCTCCCTCCATAAGTTTTCAATGGGATTAAGGTCTGGTGACTGGCTAGGCCACTCCATGACCCTAATGTGCTTCTTCCTGAGCCACTCCTTTGTTGCCTTGGCTGTATGTTTTGGGTCATTGTCGTGCTGGAAGACCCAGCCACGACCCATTTTTAAGGCCCTGGCGGAGGGAAGGAGGTTGTCACTCAGAATTGTACGGTACATGGCCCCATCCATTCTCCCATTGATGCGGTGAAGTAGTCCTGTGCCCTTAGCAGAGAAACACCCCCAAAACATAACATTTCCACCTCCATGCTTGACAGTGGGGACGGTGTTCTTTGGGTCATAGGCAGCATTTCTCTTCCTCCAAACACGGCGAGTTGAGTTCATGCCAAAGAGCTCAATTTTTGTCTCATCTGACCACAGCACCTTCTCCCAATCACTCTCGGCATCATCCAGGTGTTCACTGGCAAACTTCAGACGGGCCGTCACATGTGCCTTCCGGAGCAGGGGGACCTTGCGGGCACTGCAGGATTGCAATCCGTTATGTCGTAATGTGTTACCAATGGTTTTCGTGGTGACAGTGGTCCCAGCTGCCTTGAGATCATTGACAAGTTCCCCCCTTGTAGTTGTAGGCTGATTTCTAACCTTCCTCATGATCAAGGATACCCCACGAGGTGAGATTTTGCGTGGAGCCCCAGATCTTTGTCGATTGACAGTCATTTTGTACTTCTTCCATTTTCTTACTATGGCACCAACAGTTGTCTCCTTCTCGCCCAGCGTCTTACTGATGGTTTTGTAGCCCATTCCAGCCTTGTGCAGGTGTATGATCTTGTCCCTGACATCCTTAGACAGCTCCTTGCTCTTGGCCATTTTGTAGAGGTTAGAGTCTGACTGATTCACTGAGTCTGTGGACAGGTGTCTTTCATACAGGTGACCATTGCCGACAGCTGTCTGTCATGCAGGTAACGAGTTGATTAATACCAAAATTCCTCCTGACATGTGTGCAAACCTCATCATCAACTACTGAAGACGTCTGACCGCTGTGCTTGCCAACAAGGGTTTTGCCACCAAGTATTAGGTCTTGTTTGCCAGAGGGATTAAATACTTATTTCCCTCTGCAGAATGCAAATAAATTCATATACTTTCCACAATGTGATTTTCCGGATTTAATTTGTGATGTGCTATCTCTCACTGTTACCAATAACCTACCCTTCAATTATGGGCTGCTCATGTCTTTGTCAGTGGGCAAACTTACAAAATCAGCAAGGGATCAAATACTTATTTCCCCCACTGTACGTGCCATTCTTGCAACACAAAATTTAGGTGCACCCATGTAGGTCACCTAAAACCAAGCCTAAATACCTGCACCTAAGTTAGGCGCAGATCGAGTTTATTCCATAATAGTGTGCATTTTTTTAAATGCCCCAACCTGCCCATTCCATGCCCATAGCCACTCCCCCTTTTTGATTGCATGCATTAGAATTTACGTGCACTGCATTGTAGAATACGCCTAGAAAGTTGTGCACATAAATTCTAATTAAAGTCAATTAGTGCTGCTAATTAGTTACGTACCAATTATCAGCACTGATTGGCTTGTTAATCAGTTAAGTTGTACACACAATTTGGTCATGCAGCCAAATTATCACGCACAACTTAAGGCACCATTGGCCAAACATGAATCTAGCCACCATGTTTTGGACAACCTGCAGCTGAGGAATCAATCTCCCTGGTACTCCCATATATAAGCTGTTACAATAACCTAACAATTAAAAACATCTCTCATTCTAAAAACAGGTTTAATTTAATGTTGTTCTCAGCTTCAAGAAAACTCTGCATGCCACTAAAGGGGGGGGGGGGGGTGTGTGGAGTCGCTGAGCTGTGACTGCCTAGGTAACTGATACTATGGAAATTGCATATCTGTATGCAGTGAGTGTGCTTATGCTGGGGGATTACTAGAGCACATGTCATGAGAGCAGAGTTCAGCAAATCTTGCACTTTTATGCTCTCTAGTTCACACTTTAAAACAAAAACTGGGTTGACATAGAACTTACTCTTCAACTACTCTGAATTTTCTGAGTTGAACGGAACTGTCAAAACCCTCACCACCAGGTACCTGCATCTTTGTCTTGAACAGTTCTTATTAGTGCGGATTAGAAGTTCTTAACGATTTAGTTGTAAAGTATCTTCAAGCTTTGTCTTTCTAACAAAGGAAATATCCATTATAGACTCACTGGAAACTTTGCCCCTTTCTCGAATACTTGCTGCCCTACACACATCTTAGATTTCTTCCCTATGAATGCCTGTTCAAAGGAGAGATTTTATTGCCTCCAGGGGTTGTTAAACTGATTGCAATACCATGTATTTAGAGCACTTCAGTGGGAATTAGACTGGTTCAATGCTGTCAGACCCAGAATATAGCTGTCAAATAGTATTAGAAGTAAAACATCCTTGATAAGAAATAATGACCAAATGTCAAACTACTCCTCACTGGCAGCACCATGGAATTAAGCCTGTCAATGGGAAGTGAAATATTTTATTCATCATTAAAACTTGAACAGAAAAAAATATAATATGTGTAATAAAACACAAAAGCAAAATCATAACAACTTATGCATTTCAGTTAAAATAGTCAAGACCAAGAATTAAAAAAAAAGGACCAGGAAATATTATAAGATGGAGGGCAGGGTAGCAGGTTAATCTCAGTGTGTTTGGTAACCTCCCATGAACAACTGAGCGCCTTGTAAATGTGATAGAAATTGGCGTTTTTTTAAGGTGCTAGAAAATTCTATAGTGGTTTGAGATTATTGAAGTAAGACTGCAATGTTGTATCCTAAACACCAGGAGGACTTCATTCTGAGCCTTGGGATCCATTTATATTATTTTTGTCATGACCTAATCTTTTAAAACAGAAATCATATAATTTACATTAAGCTTACAAAAATATATTTCTCTTTTTTTTCCATTTCTTCTAGTAAAATCAATATGCTTTATTCAATCTATATACAGGGTATGTCCTATGTTGAAAAATTGCCGCCATTAGTTTGGGAATAATATCCATACAAAAAGAAATTACTCTTAAAGCAGAATAACTGAAAATATTAATGCTGAAAGAAAAGCTAGGTCTTTGCTGCCATCTGCTGATCAATATAAAGACTGTTTTTTTTAAATCTTGTTTATTAACAACCAGAACCTTTGTCACATTACAATTTCAAGATATTGAAACAATACATATCATTCTTGGGGGTTTTCACATCTCTTCTACTACTATTCCCCTAGCCCCTCCTCTACTTCCCCTCCCCGTTTTAAACCAGGAAAATGCAGTTTTCATGTTCATCTTAATGCACTTGAAAGTATAGAAACAAAGGTTAACAAATACAAAAACAAAACAAAGAATATAAGGTAATACATTTTATGTTTATATTCAGAAATAAGGGTTAATAAATAAAAACAAAAAGTATGAATGTGACAACTTTTTGTTCTCCTAGGCTTCTACTGCTGATATCATGGTTCTTGCAGCTGTCTGGGTAGTGCTGCATCAAGTTTGCTTGACTGACATTTTCCACCTTTTCTGTAGCTTTCTTCAGGGTGATGCTGTGTGGTTGGTCTGTGTGCTAGTTTTTACTTAGTGGTTCTCAGTCTGGATTGGTTGATGTCTGTCCAATCACATTTAAACTCTTGAAGGTGGGAAAAGTCATTGGTCTCTGTCCAATCAGTTTAAACTTGAAGACGAGAAAAGTCAGTAGTCTCTGTCTGGACTGAAAACCACTACATAAAATCCATCACACAAACCAACCACACAGCATTACTCTGGAACTTTGGTTTAGCCATGGGTGGGCCCAGGTGGTAAGGAGTCCACCCAGTTTGGGCTCAGGCTTACCCAACTGCAGTGCTCTCTTGCTGTAGCTGGTAGGTATCCCTAAGTCCCGCCACCTGAAAACCTCCTCCAAAGGTGCCCAGAACTCCCTGCTACTAAGCTCAGCAGTCAGCAGCAGCTGACACCAGCACCTCGTCGTGCATGCTCAGTTTTTGCACATGGCCCTATTGGCATTTCATTTCTATAAAATGAGATTCATATTAAAGAAAAGAGTGACTCACTTCTAAAAAGTTATAAAATAAAGCATCTTCATTTCTCTAGATTATCAGAGCCATGTAATATAAACTACTACCTGCCTAAATTATAGCTCAGAGGTGCACACAGAAATAATCATTTACAAAGACCAGGGAACACTCAGAGGGGCATAATCGAAAGGAATGCCAAGTTTTCCTGAGGACGTCCTCGAAGGATGTCCTGGCAAAGGGGTGGGGAAACCAGTATTATCGAAACAAGATGGGTGTCCATCTTTTGTTTCGATAATACAGTCGGGGACGCCCAAATCACGAAATTTAGGTTGACCTCAGAGATGGTCGTCCATAGAGATGGTCATCCCCGATTCACGGCGATAATGCAAACCAAGGTCGCCCATCTCAGAAACGACCAAATCCAAGACATTTGGTTGTGGGAGGAGCCAGCATTCATAGTGCACTGGTCCCCCTGACATGTCAAGACACCAACCAGGCATCCTAGGGTCACAGCAGTGGACTTCACAAATTGCTCCCAGGTGCATAGCTCCCTTACCTTGGGTGCTGAGCCCCACAACCCCCCCCCCAAAAACCTCTCCCCACAACTGTACAGCACTACCATAGCCCTTAGTGGTGAAGGGGGGCACCTACATGTGGGTACAGTGGGTTTCTCGTGGGTTTTGAAGGGCTCACATTTACCACCACAAGTGTAACAGGTAGGGGGGGCCTGGGTCCGCCTG
Organism: Microcaecilia unicolor; assembly: GCF_901765095.1. Classification (NCBI taxonomy): domain Eukaryota; kingdom Metazoa; phylum Chordata; class Amphibia; order Gymnophiona; family Siphonopidae; genus Microcaecilia; species Microcaecilia unicolor. The sequence goes on along the minus strand of NC_044036.1, from coordinate 68,793,444 downwards.
CCTGAAGTGCACTGCACCCACTAAAACTGCTCCAGGGACCTGCATACAGCTGTCATGGAGCTGGGCATGATATTTGAGGCTGGCATAGAGGCTGGAAAAAATATTTTTTTTTAATTTTTTTGAGGGTGGGAGGGGGTTAGTGACCACTGGCAGGAGGAGTAAGGGGAGGTCATCCCTGATTCCCTCCAATGGTCATCTGGTCATTTAGGGCACATTTTGAGGCTTGGTTGTAAGAAAAAAAGGACCAGGTAAAGTCATCCAAGTGTTTGTCAGGGACACCCTTCTTTTTTCCATTATCAGTCGAGGATGCCCATTTGTTAGGCACGCCCCAGTCCCGCCTTCGCTATACCTCCGACATGCCCCCATGAACTTTGGTTTTCCCTGCGACAGAAAGCAGTTGAGGACGCCCAAAATCGGCTTTCGATTATGCCGATTTGGGCAACCCTGTGAGGATGCCCATATTTTGATTTGTGTCGAAAGATGGGCGTCCTTCTCTTTCGAAAATAAGCCTGTCAATGAACTTACATGGAAATACTTTTATAACACATATGAGGAAATATTTTTCACTCAACGAATAGTTAAGCTCTGGAACTCTTTGCTGGAGGATGTGGTAACAGTGGGTAGCGTATTTGGGTTTTAAAGAGGTTTGGGCAAGTTTCTGGAGGAAAAGTCCATAGTCTGCTATTGAGACAGACATGGGAAAGCTACTGCTTGCCCTGGGACTGGTAGCATGGAATGTTGCTACTATTTGGGTTTCTGCCAGGTACTTGTGACCTGGCTTGGCCACTGTTGGAAACAGGATACTGGGCTTGATAGACTATCAGTCTAACCCAGTATGGTTATTCTTATGTTCTTATGTGTTTTTAACATGATATAAATTGCATCACAAAATCTATAACACAGCAAATAATATTTTGATGCCATGAATAGTAATCTCTGGCTTCCTTTATTTATGCTGTGTTATGCAACAAGTATGAAAACCTATAACAAAACACACAAAGTAGCTACATAGACTGTAGTTTTGAATCAGTAACTTGAAGTCTAGGACAATTCTAATAATCTCCAGTAGGATAAGGCCCTTGCACTGCAACAGTATAGTGCATGAGTGTGAATTTAAATGATTAAAAGTAGGTTCATTAGGTAATCAATACATTCTAAAGTGCTGTTTATACAGTTTTGAAAGGAGATAGGTAGAGAAATGTGTCTACTTTCAAATGCCCTGCTCATTTTACCTTCCATGAGTACCCTGAGATTTGATGAACAATGACATTTTCTATCAAATCTGCTTTCTATGTTATGCTAAATAACATGTCTTTATTCTATGACACTTCTCTTTTCAGATTTCTTTATTCTATGACACTTCTCTTATCAGAAAAGAACTTTAGTGACTGTGCAATATAGAACTACTGCTATTATATACATGTCTGTCTCAATAGCAGGCTATGGACATTTCCTCCAGAAACTTGCCCAACCCTCTTTAAAACCCAAATACGCTACCCACTGTTACCACATCCTCTGGCAAAGAGTTCCAGAGCTTAACTATTCATTGAGTGAAAAATATTTCCTCCTATGTGTTATAAAAGTATTTCCATGTAACTTCATTGAGTGTTCCCTGGTCTTTGTACATGATCATTTCCATGTGCACCACTGAGCTACAACTTAGGCAGGTAGTAGTTTATATTACATGACTCCAGCTGAAAGGAGCAATAAGACATGCAGGTCATTCCACAGGGACAACCAGGATACCCCTGAAAACACAAACAGAGCAAAACGAGTTATTTTAAAACCATGATATCACCTCTACCCCTTCATTCGTTTTCATTTCTTATAACAAGACACTTAAATAACACTTAAGAAAGCAGATTCCTTATTCATTCTTATAATCGTTCACAGCCTATATTTTGGGTTAGCTCTGATCATACTGTACCACAGACCACCTTCTAAAGAACTTTTGCTGGAATGCTAATATGAGGCTTCAGGGCTCTTACATCTATGGACCCCAACGTTTAAACTAACCAAGAGACATTCTATATTGGTCAATCTGTTTCACCCACAGGGGGATGTCCAGTATCATAACCCAGCTGCTGCACAAAGCCAGAGGAAGAAAGGAGATTGATGATTCTTGAAGTGATACTGAACCATGGATGCAGAAGCTATACAAGTGAGACTCTAAATTGTAGACATTATGCAGAGAGAAAATGCAGAGTTTGGTGTCAGGGGAGCCCTCCAAGAGCAATAGGACACCTTTGTGAAATCTCTGAAGAATAAATTTAACAGTTATTAAAGAACAATACCCTGTTATTGCCATCCCTGAACTTTACTTCACACAGAAAGATGCAAGGGATTTTCAGGAAGACATCTGCCATTTAACAGTGACAGTGACCTCAGCTCTGAAAAAGGAATTCAAATCCCTAATGAAGGAAATGAATTAACCCTTGTGGTGCTGGGTGGGTCAGGAGACCCTATGTCAATTCTAATGTATTTTATTTCACTTTCTTACTTCAGCTAATCTGGTTTCTTGCTACCCAGAGTTAAGACGCAGAAAACAGAGAAAGGTATGATCAATTAAATGTCCCTTGAATTAAACTGCACTTCCAACTCAAATTCTAGATGCAGCAATTCTAAGACAGACATTCAGCCTATGAAGTAAATGAGAAAACTGTGTGATTCAGTTTTTTACCATGATGGAAAACATCATGACATACAAACAGCTTTAACACGGAACATGAAAGCAGAGGGGGAAAGCTGAAAGGACATGTCTACTGTTTATGCTATAACCATATGACTTCTCTTCAAACCAGGTTGAAGACTAAGTTGAGTCTGTTTCTCATCCATCCATCCTTAGTATAACTATTACAATGAAAATCTGTAAAATACTTGGGATGGAAGAGATATTTTGATTAATGGCAATGAACTATCTGCTTGTGTGCTTAGACCAGTGGTAGTAAATGTTTTATCCTGAGGGCTTCATTGGGGCCCAGTCTTAGTAGAGGGGTAGGGGAAATGTGGATTCAGGAGGAGTTCCTCTCCACAAGTCCCTTCCAGAGTTTTAGAGTGAGGTTGGGGATCCCTGGATGTCAAACAGACAAGTGGCAACATCACTTCCAATATGACAATGCAGCCACTGCAAAGCCACCCTCCTGTTATTCTCCTGTGCTATAAAACATTTGCAGAACTTGAAAGGTCTACCTTAATCTGAATCCTTGCTCCTGATAGGTTGACGTCAGCATCAGCTGTAGGTATAAATTTGATACTAAACACCTATCTTGATGACATAAGAGTTTAGTTGTTGGCATGAATGGTAGGCATATAAGATTGGTGAGTCAAGATCATTTCTATCACAGGTCTTAAACATGTATATATATATATATACCTTTTTCCAATATTGAAAATTTGACATAGTGTTTGTCTTATTTCAGGGGGGTAGTCCTTGATAAAGCCTTGCATAGGTGAAACATGTGACATGTCGGACTGCAGAACCCCTATAGCCGACTATATTTATTTAAAAGCGAAGTATTGGGATCACGTGATGTGCTGAGAGGAGCGGAAGCAGGAAAGCTTCTCTCTTAGGCCGAACCCTCCTCCCCATTGCCTTAGAGTGCTGACCCGACCTCCGCTAACAAAGAAACACGACGAGAGGGATCCGTGAGTGCATGGACCATTTCGTCACGAGATTGGAGCCTAAAATGCCACCAAAATCGATCTAAAAAAGAGGCAGACAGGCCCCGCATCTCGGAGTCCAAGATGGCGGCGAGCCTTTTGCCTGAAGGGCAGGAGGCGATGTTTTCCCCGCCGCAACTTCAACAAATAACGGAGGCTGTGAATTGCCCCATGTAAGCCGCATTGAGCCTGCCTTGAGTGGGAAAGCGCGGGGTACAAATGTAACAAAAAAAAAATGGCCCTGCAACCGGAGTTACAGCAGCTCTCTGGCAAACTGGTGGCGATGGAGAATTTGCTGGCGGACACGACGAGACGCACTGGAGAATTGGAACAGAGGATGTCCGCCGCCGAAGACAAACAGGCCGGAACGACAACAGAACTCGAAGAATTGAGACGGACAGTGCAAAAGCAAACACAACTATTGGATGACCTTGAGAATCGCTCACGAAGAGATAATCTTCGAATCGTCGGCATTCCAGAAACGGTAATAGAGCGCTCGCTACCTAGTGTATTGGGAAAATGGCTGCAGGCAGAATTTGCGCTGACAGCATTGGGGCAATTTGCCTAGAGCGCGCCCACCGCGTAGGCAGGAAGACCAACTCGGACCAGAGACCCAAAGTGGTCATGATTAAAGTCCACAATTTTGTACACAAAATGGAAATCTTAAAAGGAGCATGATTGAAACGTGACTCATTGACTTTCGAAGGATCGCCAGTAAAAATTTTTCAAGATTACTCCCTTGCCTTACAAGAAAGACGGTGGGCCTAAGGGAGGGTGTGCCAATCACTTGTGGATGCCAACCAGAAATTCACGATGACATACCCGGCCACTCTGCGGGTCAACTACCAGAGCAAATGGCATGCTTTTCAATCACCAAAGGAAGCGCAAGACTGGATGGCTGAGAACTTAAATATTAATAACCACTAGAATAGCCCCAAGTAAATTAGACGGTGAACTGAGCTGGGAGACATCGGAGCCAAGGAACTGTCATACTATATTGGAGGTAAAGGGTAACATTTAAGAAATTAAAATTGGTGGGGGAGGGGGAGACCCAGTGGTGTGCTGGAGCCGGCTCGCACCGGCTCGCAAGAGCCGTTTGTTAAATTTTCTGGCATCTTGCGAGCCGGTTGTTGGCCCGTGCGAGCCGGCTCGCCTCCGCTCCCCCGCCCCGCTAATCCATCTTCCGTCTGCCCTCTGCTCCCCGATAGTAGCCCTGCTGGTTTCCTTTCTGCGCTGCCGCTGCCGCCCTGCCTTTAAAAAATTTATCTTCCCTCGAGGCGGCCAGCGTTGAAGCGAAGGCAGCATGGCTGCCCTTGCTCCGCCCTTGCGCAAACAGGAAATACGTCAGGCAAGGGCGGAGCCATGATGCGAAGGAACGGAACGAAGGCAGGAACTGAGCTGAGCCTGCTGCCTTCGCTTCATCGCTGGCCGCCTCGAGGGAAAATAAATTTTTTAAAGGCAGGGCGGCGGCGGCAGCGCAGAAAGGAAACCAGCAGGGCTACTATCGGGGAGCAGAGGACAGACGGAAGATGGACGACCGGGGGAGCGGAGAGGGCTGGAAGATGGCGGAGAGGAGGGCAGGGGGGAGACGAGGATTGCTCGACATGGGTGGGTGGATGGAGGGCAGGGGAGAGGAGGGTTGCTGGACATGGGTGGATGGAGGGGAGAGGATGGTTGCTGGACATTGGTAGATGGACGGGAGAGGAGGGTTGCTGGACATGGGTGGATGGAGGGCAGGGGGGAGAGGAGGGTCACTGGAAATTGGTGGAGGGGAGAGGAGGGTTGCTGGACATGGGTGGATGGAGGGCAGGGGGGAGAGGAGGGTCGCTGGTCATTGGTAGATGGAGGGGAGAGGAGGGTTGCTGGACATGGGTGGATGGAGGGGAGAGGATGGTTGCTGGACATTGGTAGATGGACGGGAAAGGAGGGTTGCTGGACATGGGTGGATGGAGGGCAGGGGGAGAGGAGGGTCACTGGAAATTGGTGGATGGAGGGGAGAGGAGGGTTGCTGGACATGGGTGCATGGAGGGGAGAGGATGGTTTCTGGACATGGGTGGGTGGATGGAGGGCAAGGAAGAGGAGGGTTTCTGGACATGGGTGGATGGAGGGCAGGGGGGAGAGGAGGGTCGCTGGTCATTGGTAGATGGAGGGGAGAGGAGGGTTGCTGGACATGGGTGGATGGAGGGCAGGGGGGAGAGGAGGGTCACTGGAAATTGGTGGATGGAGGGGAGAGGAGGGTTGCTGGACATGGGTGCATGGAGGGGAGAGGATGGTTGCTGGACATGGGTGGGTGGATGGAGGGCAGGGAAGAGGAGGGTTTCTGGACATGGGTGGATGGAGGGCAGGGGAGAGAGGAGGGTCGCTGGACATTGGTGGATGGAGGGGAGAGGAGGGTTGCTGGACATGGGTGCATGGAGGGGAGAGGAGGGTTGCTGGACATGGGTGCATGGAGGGCAGGGGAGAGGAGGGTTGCTGGACATGGGTGGGTGGATGGAGAGCAGGGCTGCTGGACATGGGTGGGTGGATGGAGGGCAGGGGAGAGAGAAGAAATGCTGGATATGGGTGGAGGGGAGGGAAGAGTGAGAAATGAGATGAGAAGAGGGAAAAGGAAGAGAGGAGAATAACTGCAAATGGATGGAGAAAATAGGCAGAAGCTGAGGACCAGAAATGAAGAAGAAAGGAGGAAAGAAATAAATGGAAAGGAAGCCCTGGAAACAGAGTTAAGAGGACAGATAGCAGCAGAATCGGATACTGGGCCAGCATGAGCAGAAAAACAGTCACCAGACAACAAAGGTAGAACAAAACTCATTTTATTTTCATTATAGTGTTTGGAATATGTTCACCTTGAGAATCAGGTGCTCAACATTAAAAGTTTATATTTATTTACTTATTTATGGCATTTTATCCCACATTAAACATGAATTAGATTGGAACCTGGGATCGTTTAATAGTTTTTTTCCTGGAGAGAGTAATGCATTGCCCCCCCCTCCCCCCCGGCTATAGCCAGCTCTGCAATTTGGGGGGGGGGTGCAGAGGTGGATGGGGGGGCGCAGAGGTGGATGGGGGGCGCAGAGGTGGACGGGGGGGGGGGGTGCCGAGGTGGACCGGGGAGAGAGCCTGTTGTTAAAAATTTACTAGCACACCACTGGGGAGACCCCACATCATTGATCCCTCTATCCTTCCCGTAGGCACCAGAAAGGGGATAGACTGAAGATTCGAGGGTAACAGAAGGGACAGGGAGGGGGGAAGTGGGAAAGGGAAAAGGAAAGGTTTAGTCGCCAAAGGGACCTAAGGGAAACAAGAGAGGGAAGGCCACTAGTAATGTCCAATGTAGGTTGTATTGCAAGGGTGTACCCTTTGCTGAAAGGAGGAGGCTGGGAAAGTAGTGACACCAGTGTACCCTTGGGCGAGGCTGGGCATCCGAGGAGGCAAAATTCAAGAAGAGTTAGAACGCAAGTACCCATAAGAAAAACACAACATTAAGTCAGTAAGGTTCGCCTCCTGGAATGTGGGAGGTATTTCCACCCCGATAAAGCGGACAAAAATCTTAGCGAGCCTTAAGCGCCACAAAGTTGACATAGGGTGCCTTCAGGAGACCAGACTCACTAGTGAAGAACACGATAAACTAAAGAGACAGTGGGTAGGTGAAGTCCATGCAGCGTCCTCTGGAGACCGTAAAGCTGGGGTGGCAGTGCTGATTCATAAGGGGTTGGCCATGAAGTCGGAGTTAGTAAAAGCAGATACAAACTGACGCTATATTCTGGTACGACTCTGGGTGCAGCAAAGAGACTTTCTAATATTGGGAGTGTATGGGCCCAATGAGTATGATGCAAAATTCCTCCCAAACTTAGTACAGATGTGCCTCCCGTACAAATCCGCTCACCTTTTAGTAATGGGAGATCTCAATTTGGTTGTGGACCCTAGTGTTGATTGTTCAAAACCAGGGGCGGCTTCAAGAGAGGGGCCTAAGGCACACGCGCTCTCCTACTTTCAACGAGCCCTTAATTTAATAGACACGTGGCGTTGTTTGTACCCCGGGGAACATGACGACACTCACCTGTCCAGGGCCCATGGAACGTATTCCAGAATTGATTATATTTTTATTGCTCAACCAGCCTTCCCCTGGGTGCTGGCATCTGAGATAGGCCCGGAGGAGATAGCGGATCATTCCCTGGTGTGGATTGATGTAGAGGTACCAAATTTCTATCAACAAGCTCGTAACTGGCGATTTCCAGGTTATCTGTCATGAGATAGTGAATTTCCAGAATTTCTTAGGCAGAAGTGGGAAGATTATCTCCATAACAATACAGTGCATTCAGATCAGCCCGAATTGCTCTGGAGTGCAGCCAAAGCTGTACTAAGGGGCAAGATAATTGCCTTTGCCCATGCAAAAAGCAGACTGTTGCAATAGTGAGACAAGAGCGAAGTTTACGGAAAGCAAAGGCCCAATACATTAGACGCCCTACTGCAGAGTCAAAAGAGCAACTGAGAGCTATACAAGTAACGCTTAATGCGTTGTTGCATGAACGGGGGCAAAGATATATGGCCTATCAACAGCACAAATTCCGCAGATATGGCAATAGAGCAGGAGCGATGTTAGCACAATTAGTCACAGCCTAGGGACCCCGTAAACCAATATTGGCACTCAGAGATGCACAAGGGAACATCCAAAACAAGAGCGAAGAAATATCCCAGATCCTCACAAAATTTTTCGCAACATTATACAAATCCAGTAAAGATCCAGATGAAGCGCAGATAAATCAATTTCTGGAGGGGGCAGGGTTACCGAAATTGACCGAAGGGGAACAGGAGGAACTAGAGGCACCCTTAGACGCCAAGGAAATACAGGAGGTAATAAAGTCACTACCCATGGGGTCCATGCCTGGCCCAGATGGGTTCGCTGACGAATTTTATAAGGCTTTGCCCATCTCCTTCATCCCAGTGATCAGCGCTTACTACGAGCAGGTGGTTAACACAGGCCATTTCCCAAAACATGAAAACACAGCATCCATTACTCTGATCCAAAAACCCGGGAAACCAGCCCTCTTGGCGGACTCCTACAGACCCATCTCCTTAACATTGACCTGAAAATACTAGCAAAGATCCTCTCTAACCGCCTGGCCAAGATATTGCCAAGGTTGGTGGGGGAGGAACAAGTGGGATTTGTTAAGTCCAGACAGGCAGCTAGGAATGTACGCAGACTATTGCTCGCTATGACAACGGCCCATATGTCAGAAATACCAACCTCATTATATTCCTTGGATGCCGAAAAGGCGTTTGATCAGGTGGGGTGGAAATACCTGTTCACAGTCTTAAGGTACATGGGTATTGGGGGGTGGTTTTATAGGGCCATAGAGGCGCTGTACACCGGACCGAAGGCTTCAGTGTTAGTGAATGGAGTTAGCACCCAACCCTTTGAGATCGCCAGAGGTACTAGACAGGGCTGCCCCATGTCTCCTGCCCTGTTCATACTATCCCTGGAGCCCTTATTGAGGGCTTTGAAGAAAACAGAAGAAATCCCGGGTGTGCGGGTAGGGAGCGAAACAATTAAAGCCCTCGCATTCGCAGATGATTTGCTGATTGCAACCGCCCATCCTTCAGATGCTTTAGACCAGACACTGCAACTTATAGAGGAATATGGTCAAATCTCAGGCTTTACCTTAAACATCAAAAAGTCCCTGGTTATGGAAGTGTACCCAGATAGGGGGCAGCTGGGAACCACCTGCCCCCTGACAAGAGTGGAGGACAAGATAAAATACTTGGGCACCTACATTCCCCGGGACTTGACGCGATTGTACCAAGAAAACGTGGAACCTCTGCTTGAGACAACTCGTACAAAGCTTCGGCTTTGGGAGAACTACCCTCTGTCTTTAATGGGCCGCATAGCAGTCTACAACATGATGATAGCACCCAAATGGATGTATGTGTTCCAGACTGGTCCACTTCTTTTTCTCAAACAAGAGGATGAAAAACGTCTAAACAGGCACATATAGAGATTTTTGTGGAGAGGGCACAAAGCAAGACTTCCAATTACAATAATGCAAATCCCGCGTGAGTATGGAGGCTTGGGCCTACTAAGTATGAGATATCTCACCATAGCTAGCGGCATGCACCACATCTCCAATTGGTACAGAGCCACCTCAGAATTTTCGGACACCCCGCTGGAGACGTCCCTAACACAAGGAATACATTTCAGTTGCCTACTGCATATGGGAGGGGGGCAAATCCCTCAAGTCTTGAGAGAATCGTATATATTGCCCACAGCACGAGCAGTTTGGAGATGGGTCTGCAGACAGCATAATTTTAATGGGAGTGTTACTCCCTTCTTGGCGATCTGTGATAATCCGAATTTCCCGCCAGGAACCTTGCATGGAGCCTTCCACAGATGGCGTCGCAATGGTCTGGTGTATCTATACCATGTTTTAACAGAAGAGGGGCAACTGAGGACATCTGAAGATCTTCGGGCTCAAATTTCCTTTAAGTCAACAGACCGCTTCCACTATTGGCAACTAGTACATTACATTAAAAGCCTGCCTTGGGAATGCCTCACGGAAGATGTACAGGAGGAAATCTCATCTGCCTACTCCTTACAATCACAGGGGCAGAGTGTCTTTGACAATGCACCATCGGCACTTAAGAGACTTCTTGACAGAAGAGCCGGATTACGAGTCATTATCCCAGAAATGGAACGAGGACTTGGGCACGAATTTGACACCACGGGATCTACAAGAGTTCATATACGCGATACCTAACTCCTCTAAGATGGTTTTGTATAGAGAAATGGACTACAGATTCGTAAAGCGGACCCATATCCCCCCAAGGAGGGCATTTCATATGGGAGTTTCCCCAGATGGAGCTTGCCCTAAGTGTGGGGCACAGGGAGCGACACTTGGTCACATGTTTTGGGTGTGTCCCGGCGTCCAGAGATTTTGGAACTCTCTCACACAGTCGACATCCAAGATGTGGGGGGCGACCTGGAAGACGGGACCTCAGATGCTGTTTGGGCGGCCTGTGTTGGTGCGCCCCCTTCCAGCAGGATTCAAAAGCTTTACCCACAGGGCAACTATAACAGCAAAAAAGCTAATACTCACTGAATGGATTACAAATAAAGAGCCAGCATTGCAACAATGGCATGGCTTGATGATAGATTATATGAGGCTTGAAAAAAGAATGGCAGATTACAAAGGGGACCGGGGATTCACCGAGAAAGATTTCTATAAGATCTGGACCCCATTCTGTCAGACAATTCCCCCAGGAGGCAGAGGGCGCATCCTGAACATGTAAATTGGACAGATGGACATAGAAAGCGTAAACTCTCAAGGGCCTTTCCCTGGGGGTGGGTGGTTAGGGGTGGGAGGTGGGGTGGGGGGGGAGGTAGGGTGGGGGGCTCTATAGGTTAGTTGGAGTTGCAACAAGTGCCTCATGACGAGATTACCAAGCAGTTTGAAGCAGCAGGGACGAACTAGATAGTAGCAAAATTGCAGTATTCCATTATATTTAGCCAAATTTGTGTTTACTTGCAGTGGTAGAAGATCTTTCAGGTAGGAACACAGATGTCTAGGGGCAAATGTACTCATTGTTATGTTATGTGAAATTCAATAAACAAATTTCAAAAATAAAAGCGAAGTATTATAGTTAACCAATAAGAAGTTGGAGAAGTTTGAGTATTATTAAAATCATTAAAATTTAAAAATATTAAAAATCTCAAAGATATTTGAGTGACCGGTGACGATTTTGGGCAAGCTCTTGGCGGCATTGAAATTGTAAGCCAGCCATGCACCCATGCTGAGGTTCTTTCCCTGGAACTCAGAGGGAGAGAGGGAGGTGGGACCCTGGAACTCAGAGGGCAGTGGAGGGGAATGGGGGGGACAGGGGAGGGGAGAATGCACCACCTGTAAAAAAAAAAAAAATTTCAGCACCCCCAATCATTTTGAAAAGTTGGCTCTTATGACTTACACTAGTATTCTGTAAGAGCAAGAGGCTCACAGTCTTTGTAATTTGGGCACCTAAGTTGTAATGCCCAGTTAGAACTGCCCCTAAATTTAGTCATGTGCACTTACACTCTATTACTAGCAAGTGTAAATGTGTACAATTAATACAGCAGTTATGCATGTACATTACAGCATTCTGGGGTCCTTTTATGAAGCTGCAGCAAAAGGGGGGGGGTCTGTGCTGGTGTTGGCGTGTGTTTTTGACGTGTGCCGAGGACCCCTTTTACCACACTGGGTGAAAGGCTAAATTTTACACACAAGTTCAAAAAGGGGGTGCAGAAATGGGAGGGTCATTGTTGGGATGTTCTTAAAATTAACATGTGTAGATATAGAATAAGGAGAAACATACCTAATTTAGGCGTGTACATTTGTACCACATTTCAGTTGGTGTAAATGTCTGAGCCTAAAGTTAGGTTTGATTCCATAACTTTAAGCATTGCTTATAAAATAACGCTACTTTGCTGCCGATTTTTTTGGCACCATATATAGAATTCCCCCCTCCCCCCATGTGCATAAATGTACAGAATACTGATATCATAGCACAGTAGAGAGGTAACAATCTGCAATAAATTGTAGCAGAAAAGAACCAGAAGTAGACCAGCAATCGTAGAAAAGGGCAAATTTCAAACAAAGCACCCGTCCTGACATGGCCACATTCGCCTCAACAGGCTGTGTCAGGGGTGGGGGCTAGAGGAGATTTTTAACCAAAGCTTTCCCCTAAAGTCAAATTCAATCCTTAACAGATGCAGCACTTATCACACAGTTCCCATTACCAGCTGGACATCCCTGATGCAACCTGTTGAGGTGAAACTCGGCCACATTGGGTGCTTTGTTTTAAATTAATTTGCACTTTTCTATGATTGCTGATCTGCTTCTGGTTGTCTCAGAATACTGATATCTGAACCTTCCAATTTCGGACACCCTAAAAATTCTTGGAGTTACCATCGATCGACACCTAATACTCGAGAGCCACGCGAAAAACACACCAAGCCCCTCTTTGTGTTCTTGCTGAAGTGGGACATATGGTGTTGGGGCTGCAGAACCCCTCTTGTTTATGTGAGGGTGGGAGGTGCTGTGTTGGTGCTGTGGAGCCTCTCTTGTTGCTTGGCACGCTTACTGAATCCCCTGTTGTAAATGTCACCACACGCCACTGGGGAGTATGTTGCAATTCACAAGAAACAAAGTAAAGAAATGTATATCTGTTGTGCTTGCCACATGAAGGGCTGTTGTTTGCTATAATGCACGACCAAGTCTTTCTGTATTGGCATCCATTGTGTGGAACTCGTTGCCAAAAACAGAATTAAGGGTAGGTAAGAAATTACTACTACTACTTATCATTTCTATAGCGCTACAAGGCATACGCAGCGCTGTACACCATACACAAAAAAGACAGTCCCTGCTCAAAGAGCTTACAATCTAGATAAGACAGGCAGACAGACAGACAGAACAATTAAGGGAAAGGGAATAAAGAGGTGAGGATAAAAAGGACAGGGCAAGTGAGCAATGGTTAGGAGTCAAAACCAGTGGTAAAGAGGTGGGCTTTAAGTTTGGACTTGAAAACAGCCAAAGAGGGGGCTAAAGAAATTGCTTTTCTTTCAGTGTGGATTGAAAATATGATTATTCGGGCTCATTAGAAAATGTGATCATTGGTAGCTAGCTTGGCTGTTATTACTGTAGAGAACTCGGTTTTTCAGTACGTAGTGTTAAGATTTGGCCTTAATTGTTTTTGATTCTGTGTATATTGGAAGCAATTCTATAAGTGGGTGTCTCTGTTTAGGTGCCCTGATGCCATGTGGTGAGAATCTATTCTCTAATGGCATCTGGGCACCCAGATTCCTTCCGTTATAGGATACTAGCATAACTTGGTATTGGGGCACCTAAAATCCAGGTGTCATCAGTCCATAGAGCTGGTGTAACTGTGGGTGCCCAAATATGGAAAGAGTATGTGTAATTTACAGTATTCTGTAAGATATGTGTGTGTGTAAGTAGCAGCCCAGTCCCTGCCCATGTTTCACCCCTGTGTACACCCCCTTTTCTTTAGGCGTTACACAATTTAGGTGCCCTTACAGAATAAAGCAGTCATTCCCAACCCAGTCCTCAGGGCACACCTAGTCCCATCAGGTTTTCAGGATATTCACAATGAATATTCATGAGTTAGATTTGCATGCAGTTGAGGCAGAGCATGCAAATCTCACTCATGCCTATTCATTGTGGATATCCTGGAAACCTGATGGGACTAGATGTGCTCTGAGGACTGGGTTGGGAATGACTAGAATAGAGCATAGGGGGAATAGTGACATTTACATGCATATGTGCACATATATTTATTTATTTATTTTATTGCATTTGTATCCCATGTTTTCCCACATCTTTGCAGGCTCAATGTGGCTTACAATACATCATGAGTGGTGGTAATATTTTAGAAAGTAGACATATAGTGTTATAGAAGGATCTTGGGCAACATGATAATGAAAAAAACATGATAGTAGTATAGCAAGCAGATATTGTAAGACAGTTCTGTATGTATGTGGAGGAGCTGTGTATATTCACATTGGTTGATCTTTGTGGTATGCCTTGTTAAAGAGATGGGTCTTCAGTAGTTTGCGGAAGGTCGTTAGTTCGTAGATCATTTTTAAGTTGCGCGGCAGTGCGTTCCAAAATTGTGTGCTCAAGTAGGTAAAGTTTGTCGCGTGCATTAATTTGTATTTTAGACCTTTGCAGTTAGGGAAGTGCAGATCAAGGAATGTGCGGGATGATTTTTTGGCATTCCTGGGTGGCAAGTCTATCAAGTCTGACATGTAGGCTGGTGCATCTCAGTCAATGATTTTGTGAACTAGGGAGCAAATTTTGACCGTGATGCGTTCTTTAAGTGGGAGCCAGTGTAATTTTTCTCATAGGGGCTTAGCACTTTCATATTTTGTTTTGGCAAATATGTTTAGCCGCTGTGTTCTGGGCTGTCTGAAGTTTTTTTGATTATCTGCTCTTTACAGCCGGCGTAGAGTGCGTTGCAGTAATCTAGATGACTGAGCACAATAAAAAAGTGTATACAAATACTCAGTGAAAGCAGGCAAAGTGCATCAGTAAAATACAGCTCATTGCAGTGAGACATGCATAAATATTTCCCAGGCAGTAAAAACACATACCTAAAAGGGTTTTATTTTTGACAACACACTTCCCCTTAGTAGAGGAAAAGAATACAGGCAACTTAGAGATTTAACCACACTTGGAATCAGTCATTACATCTAAAGTTTCCACATTACTATCACACAGCAGCAAAAATTAAAATCAGGACTTACAGCCATATCACTCTTCCCCATAGGATTACTATACTTGCTAGCTAAACTTGCTGTCTGTTAAGTTTATATGCACACCAAAGGGGTCAGAGGGCTGTGATCCCTCAACTCTTTTTCCACAATTAAAAAAAAAAAAGTTTGTGGATCGTTATAAACATTCCAAGTACAATTCCTACCGCAGGTTCCCGAATCCCACAGTAAATGCTGATCTTATACAGTGCCTTGATGAATTCCCCCCTTAATATTTAGGGATCAATGTATCAGATTGTTTGAACAGATTATATAAACTTAATTACACCTCACTTATAAAAACTATCAATAGCAACCCTTAATGGGTGGTACAAATTTCATATCTCTTGGACAGGTAGAATTGCAACCAATAGTCTTGGAGGAATTAAAGTTTATGTATCTGCAGATAGTTTGATTTCTCTTAGAATGATAATGGGCCAGATATCTTCTGCTGCTTTGAGTGATACGTTTGCTAGAGTGATGGAGATATGCTTTTGAGTTCTTTTTTTAGGAATAGGAATCAGTGTTTCTTCAGTCTTCAAGTATGAGTGTTTCCTGTTTCCAGAGCCATGGAGAAGTAAAGGAAACAATTTTTGTTATTACATCCTAGGATCCTTCAGATTGGGGCCTGTTTACTATTTATATTTGTTTGCCATGAACGTGCGACACAAAATTTATTTTAACCCTCACAGCTTATGGGTTTTTTTTCAGTGCTAAGACCACTGTTGCTATCTCTGATAAGGTTGCCTAAGTGATCCTGGATGCCTAGTCTTTCTTTGTAGCCTGCACTTGAATTAGATTGTGTCTGTGTTCAGTAGAAATGGTCTTAGCATGCAGGAAAGACCTGCAAAAGGGCATGCTAAGGCCACTTTCTACCACAGCTTTGTAAAAGGATGCTATAGAATATTACAGAATGCTCAACGAAAGTAGCAACTGCTTCTTCTGTAACAGTACACAACTGACTCACCGCTCCTCTGAGGAAAGACTCTATTCTACATCCTAGATGACCTTCAAAGATATAGTCTGAGGTGGTCACTGCAATAGGATTGGCTTTAGAATCTGATAATGGGAATATGACTACTTTAGGTCTAGCTCTAGAACCTATTGGCACAGGCAGTTCACTAGATCCTTTCACTTCTACTGTACTTCGGGTTGCCTTGCTGTTGGAGAAACAGACTTAAGTCTCAAAAAAGTGGAGACATGCAGTCTACAAAAGGTAGAGAAGCTCTGATAAGGAGAGAGCTGCAGCTTCAAATTAAGAACTACAGATATACCGCAATTTAAGCATTTATCCATAAGCCCAACCACATTGTATTTATTTCCTGTCCTCCTCCCCTATCTTCCACTGCCTCTGCTTTCTTTTGGCACTCTGGTGGCCCACATTTTCCAAGGAGGCTGCAGTTGTTGGTATTCTTGTATTAAAGCAATCTGTTTAGCTTGGCTGATACTATGATCAACTACAGTGCATTATAAAGCATCCTCTAAGTTCCTATCTACTCATCCTTCTGCTGCTGGCCTTAGATCTCAGGAGAGTCCAGTAGTGTTCCTCCTCTGCTTTAACCCTTTTCATGACTTCCTCTTCCAAGCACTATTATTCGATCAGAGATGACTGGTTGGCATGGCCTATCTTCACTTTCCTCTTGCATTTCCCCCACAACCAACAAGACAAAAAAAAAAAAAGTAAATAGGGAAAGTCAAAAGAAGCTCACCAGAACTTTGACAAAAAAAAAAACAAACAAACTTGAAATGCAAAATCTTGAGCTCCAGTTCTCTAAAGAGGCACCTAAGGTACACAACCTGTCCCTTAGGTTACCCTCCTGCAGTCAATAGCTGCAGCACAGCTCTAAACTTGAACTCTTCCAGAGCCGCTCAAGATGACATCAGTGAAGTGCAGCCTGCTCGCACTAATATTTATTTATTTATTTATTTATTACTTATATCCCACATTTTCCCACTCATGCAGGCGCAATGTGGCTCACAGAGAATTAAATAAGAGTACAAACTTAATAGCTTAGTCAAGCATAAAGAAGTAGGTTGGAGGGAAGAAACTAACAACGTGAACTAGGTAGGGTAAGGGACAAGGGATACTTTAATCAACATGGCAAGTTGAGTGGTAAGTCTTAGCAAAGAGGAATGTCTTTAACAACTTCTTAAAAAGGGCATGATCCTCTTGAGTTTTAAGGTGACGAGGTAATGTGTTCCAGTATTTGGGACTCCAATAACAGAAGGACGAGGCGAAGATTTTCTTATACTTAACTCCCTTACAATTCGGAAAATGGAGGTGGAGATAGGACCGAGCAGCAGGGTTGGCATTTCTAGGCGGAAGGTCGATCAAGGGGAGCATGTAATCCGGGGAGGCCCCATAAATGATTTTATGTGTTAGGGAGCAGATCTTAAAAGCGATGCGCTCCTGTACTGGCAGCCAATGAAGTTTAAATCGCAGGGGTTCAGCATGTGCAAAACGCCTTTCTTTAAGGATGAGCCGCGCCGCAGTGTTCTGAGCCGTTTGGAACGTTTTCAATAAGGAGGCCTGGCAACCCACATAAATACCACTACAATAATCCAGGTGGGATAGGACAAGCCAGTGGACAAGGGTACGGAACAGGTCTCTGGGAAGGAGATATCTGATGCGCCGAAGTCTCCACATGGCCTGGAACATTTTTTTGGAGACTAATTGTACGTGGTCAGCCAGCTGGAGATGTGAATCCAGATGCACTCCTAAAAGTCTCAGGCTTTTGGTAATCGGGAGGGTAGAGCCCAGAACTGGAAGCATTGTGTCGGATACATGAGAGTGCATGGACGATAGGATGAGACAATGAGTTTTTTCCCTGTTTAGCCTGAAGCGGAACACCCTGGCCCAATGTTCTAAAGTGGAGAAACAGGCATCTATGAGGTTGGTAACTTCTGATACTGTGGATTGAAAAGGGATGTAGACTGTAATATCGTCCGCATAGATGAAAGGGTTGAGGTCCAGATTTGCAAGTGCTGTGGCTAAAGGCATCATCATAATATTGAATAGTGTCGGTGATAGGGGAGAACCCTGAGGGACCCCACAGGAGGCATTCCACGATTCCGAAGTATAGGAATTCACCATTACCTGATAGGACCTAGAAGTCAAGAAACCCTTGAACCAATGTAAAACTGGCCCTCCTATACCAAAAGAATCCAGTAGATGGAGCAGGAGTTCATGATCCACCATGTCGAAAGCACTAGACATATCAAATTGTAGCAGAAGAATCTTCCGTCCAACAGAAAGTTCTCGTCTAAAGTTGGATAAGAGGGTGACCAGAACGGTCTCTGTGCTGTAATGGACTCGAAAACCTGATTGCGAATGGTGGAGGATATCAAAATTAGTCAAAAATTCGTTGAGCTGAACATTGACCAGACTCTCCATCAACTTGATAACTAGAGGTATAGAGGCCACTGGGCGATAATTAGAGATGACATCTGGTTTGATCTTTGGATTCTTTGGGATTGGGGTGAGAAGGATGTTTCCATGACCTGACGGGAAAAGTCCTGCGCTTAACATATAATTAAGGTAACCAGTCAGTTCTTCAATATAAGATTTTGGTGCGACTTTTAGGAGATGAGTCGGACATACATCTAATTTGCAGTTTTTATTTATGAACTTTTGTAGAGCAGCATTCACCTTGTCAGGCAACAGGCGATTAAATTTTATCCAAATGCGGTCAGCAGGACAAGCGCCCGAAGGCTCGACCAAGGATGCCAGGAAGCCATCCACTTCAGAGAGGCAGCTGACGGTTGAAGACCGTAGGGTAAGAATTTTCTCCTTGAAGTAAGATCCCAGTTGTGTAGCTGACGGGGGATCAACACTGGAGCGTTCTAGCTTGCGAGTATCTAGAAAGGTGTTTAGTAGCTGATATATCTGTCGTATGTCCCGGCCAGCCGCTTTCATCTTAGTTGAAAGGTAGGTGCGTTTTGCATTTCGGGTAGCGTATTTATACTTGCGGTGACTACTTTTCCAGGCCTCCCTTGCCTGATCAGATTTACATTTTCGCCAAGTTCTTTCCATACGTCGTACCTCGCATTTCAATGCTCTCAATTCTGCTGAGAACCAGGGTGATAATCTACGAATGTACGAGGATTTGAGCCTCAGGGGTGCAATTGTATTCAGCACAGTATTGCAAGTGTGGTCCCAGTCAGTGAGATAAGTGGGCGAAGATGGTTGCATATCCAAGTCGTGATTATAAAGAGACCTCCAGAACAAGTTGGGATTAATGATGCCTCTGGTGTAATATTGGTAAAACCGACGAGGCCGAAGGGGATCTGAGGTTTGCCAACACAGGGTAAACTGTAATTTAAAGTGATCCGACCAAGCCGTTTCCATCCAGCCAGTATCATGAATAGAAAAATACCAGGCAGGAACTTGAATTGCCTTTCTCATCTTCCACCACAAGGTAGCTGGCTCACAGGTTTAGATGTCTTGCTCTCACATAAAGGGACTCCAAATTTGAACTGAGTGGAGGAGTGGCCTAGTGGTTAGGGTGGTGGACTTTGGTCCTGGGGAACTGAGGAACTGAGTTTGATTCCCACTTCAGGCACAGGCAGCTCCTTGTGACTCTGGGCAAGTCACTTAACCCTCCATTGCCCCATGTAAGCTGCATTGAGCCTGCCATGAGTGGGAAAGCACGGGGTACAAATGTAACAAAAAAAAAAATAAACTCTTCAGCTGTCACTCTAGATGGCATCAGCAAAGCACAGTCTGCTTCAGCTAACTCCAGGAAGGAACTCAGGCCATCCCTTTCATCCTGTACCATCAGGTACAACACTGCTGTGTCTGGCCCCAAAGCTTGCACATACCAAAAATAAATGGGCATGAAAGGGTATTCAGATCTTTTTGGCCACACAATCATTTGGTTCATTTAAAGGGGCACAAATTGAAAATGCCTTCAATCGTCACATTTTACCAATGGTTTAAAAATGAATGCAGAATCCCTGAGCCTTTTTTTTCCTTAATTGCAATTGACCTCCATGAAAATCCATGGGAACTTAAAACTTTACTTCACCTCTGAAGAGGAAGTTAAAGTATCAATGCTAAAATCTTTAGCACTGTTTGCTGCATTGAAAGCAATTCTGTACGCAGCAAATTAGCTTGTATTTACCTGCTAATTAAGCCAAGATTAGCACAGCGATTTACTTTGTCTGATGTTAATTTTTGGTGTGCTACAAAACAATGAATTGGAACACACAGAAAATCATCACTAAATCATAAGTAATCACTGCACTGAGAGTGCTACAGTTTATTACATTGGGGCCCTTCTCTAGACTGAAAATCAACAGCAACGATTTCATTTAAAATAAAGCAGTCTGAACAGTGCCCACAAAATAAGTGCAAAATTTTCTTCTTCCAAAAATGTTTAAACCCCCTTGTAGTAGTAATAAAGACAGAGACACTTAGGAAAGAACACAAACATGGAAATAATCTTCTTGGGTATTAAAGATACTTTAGCATTTTGTCTTCAAGAACCTACTTTTATTCTAAGATAATTGGAATATCACCCTGTGGAGTAAATTGTCTCCTAGAGCCAGGGTCCCCAACCTTTCTTGGGTGCATGGATGCCTTTTCAACATCCAAATGGACCCCCATCCTGTTCCCATCAGTTTTGCTCCCCTCTCCTCTCTGTCACCAACAGTCCCTCCTTCCCTCACCAACATCTCTCTCCTGGAATACCTATGCCTTGATAGTCACTGCCACAGTACACCCAGCACCTCTCCCACCACACTCTTGCTCAGTCCTACCACAACCCATCCATATCCAATCCCCTCCCCCCCCCCCCACATATCCCATCCTTCATTCTCTTGCTCACCCCAACCCTTTCCACTACAATTCTCCCCAGCCTATCACTCTCTTCCCAGTAGTATCTCACCTGCTCATATAGTCAAATTACCTGTCTTTTACACCCAGCCCTTCCTCCCCAGCATTATCCCTCCAGCACGTCTCCCCCACCCCCAAGCTGCCAAACTCTTTATTTCGTAGTACAAAAAACAGAAGAAACCAGTCTTCGCAAGAAAAACAATAGAGAAAAACAAAACAGCGAAGATGACTAACAGGAACAAAAATTAAAAATTAAAAACAAGAATATATCAAATTTGTATTTAAAAATATGAATACATAAAAAAGTAAAAAACATAAAAAGGACAACACTTGTTTGTAAAAATTAAAACACTTTATTAGCCAAAGGATAGCAGGGAGAAAGGGACTCGACACAGCTGTGTTTCGGCCATACACGCGTGCGTCAGGAGTCTATACAAATCAAAACATATAAATAACATGAAATGAATAAGAGCATATAAATATAAAGAGACATTACAAATATTTAAAACATTCGCCTATTGCAAGAGATGTTATCAGGTTAACATAAAACCAAACATAATGATCAAATATTAACTAAACTGTCCTATTACAAATCAGAAATAGTCCTACTTCTAGAAAAGTGCATAATATAGGAGTAAAATAGGAATAATATATGGATAACAAAAACAAAAAATTTTTTTGAATAATATTCTATTAACCGTACACAAGCTTATATAAATATCTCTGATAATTATCAAGCACAATGGGCAGTAAACAATGCACAATAAATAATTTAAGAACTGATAAAAATTGAATCAATGTTCAATAACAATACCTGATAGGAAATTAAGTATTGTTTTTTTAAAAAACAAATTTTTCATAAATTAATTTTTATATGAGCAGTATTTAATATCACATATTAAAAGAACAGAAATATAAAGAAAAACTGAAAAACTAACAACTTGTGTGATGTTAGCAATATATGAAAACTATATATAAGAAATATATAGAAAAAATAAATACATAACAAATTTTTACCTTCTCACCGTGTGTTGATTTTTAATTCTATCCAATTGTAGAGGAAATATGTGTGTCTATAAAAGATTATACCATAATAAAAATTGTAAAAACCTAATGAATTAGTATGGAAATACAAATACTTAAATGAGATGAAATATTAAAGAGATGGTCATGTGATACTTGAAAGGACTTCCTTTTAAGATTAGAATGATAAAAACATATTGTCAAGTGTGTATAAAAGATTTCCCAGTGTGGTAGTAAGAATCGTTATAGCCAACCTGGCTGACTTCCTTTGAAAATTATAATGAATTTATTATAACTAAGCTGGGTATCCTCCTTTGGAAATCATAATGGATTTACTGAAAATTAAAATTTACCTACTATAGATAGCAAACGGCACTTTTCTTGTGTTAAAAAACCTAATAAAAACATTGCCGTTTATAATCGCTGATCTTCCCTTCTCACTGATATGTTAGCGCTAGATAATGCTCAGTGCACTGTTATGCAGAAAGAGCTCGAGACAGCAAAACATAAGCTAGTATCTGAAAATATCTTTGGAAAAATATCGTTACGTGCAACTGCATATCTATATATTCCAAAAAGAACTATTAATGTCATTATATATAAAGGATAAGTGTCACTGATATTCCCATATGTCGTTTAAAAATTAAAGATATGAATTTTCCACCCCAGTTATATAGAAAGCTATGCCAACTCATAATGAAAAGACAAACAGCCGAAAATTGCCATACACTATCCTTACCTCTTTTTATACTTATTTATTTATTTATTGCATTTGTATCCCACATTTTCCCACCTCTTTGCAGGCTCAATGTGGCTTACAATACATCATGGACAATGGAAATGAGATGAGAATAGACATTTGGTGTTACAGAAGGATTTTGGGTTGCAGGTAATGGAATACATGATAGTAATATAACAGAAGGCATTATTAACATTTCTGGATATATGTGGGCATTTCACATGTTTTGATCTTTGTGGTATATCTTGTCGAAGAGATGAGTCTTTAGTAGTTTACGGAAGTTGGTCAGTTCATAGGTCGCTTTTAGGTTGCGTGGCAATGTGTTCCAGAATTGCGTGCATATAGGAAAAGGTTGATGCGTGCATAAATTTGTATTTTAGACCTTTACAGTTGGGGAAATGAAGATTCAGGAATGTGCGAGATGATGTTTTAGCATTCCTGGGTGATAGGTCTATCAGGTCTGACATGTAGGCTGGGGCATTGCCACGGATGATTTTAAATGTACTAGGGTACATATTTTGAACGTGATGCATTCTTTAAGTGGGAGCCAGTGTAGCTTCTCTTGTAGGGGCTTTGCACTTTCATATTTTGATTTTCCAAATACGAGTCTGGCTGCCGTGTTCTGGGATATTTGGAGCTTTTTTTAGTATTGCTCCATGCAGCCAGCGTAGAGTGAGTTGCAGTAGTCTAGATGACTGAGTACTAATGATTGTACCAGATTACGGAAGACGGTCCTTGGGAAGAATGGTCTTACTCTTTTTAATTTCCACACTGAGTGGAACATCTTTTTGGTTGTGTTTTTCGCGTGATTCTCAAGTGTTAGGTGCCGATCAATGGTAACTCCAAGAATTTTCAGAGTTTCCGAAATTGGTAGATTTAGTTTTGGTGTGTTGATGGTGGTAAATTTGCTCAAGTTGTATTGAGAGGTGAGTATTAGGCATTGGGTTTTTTCTGAGTTGAGTTTTAATTGAAAGGCATCTGCCCAGGAGTGCAAGATATGTAGACTTTGGTTGATGTCATTGGAAATTTCTTTTAGGTCTTGTTTGAATGAGATGTAGATTGTTACATCATCAGCGTAAATGTATGGGTTGAGGTTTTGGTTTGATAGTAGTTTGGCCAAGGGTGTCATCATTAGGTTGAATATAGTCGGCGAGAGGGGAGATCCCTGTGGAACTCCACATTCAGGTGCCCATGTGGCTGATGTAATCGAATTTGATGTCACTTGATATGAGCGTGTGGTTAGGAATCCTTTAAACCAATTAAGAACGTTGCCTCCGATACCGAAGTATTCAAGGATGTGTAGGATTCCATGATCAACCATGTCGAAGATGCTTGACATGTCGAATTATAAAAGTAAAATATTCTTGCCGGTTGCAATTGTTTGTTTGAATTTTGTCATGAGCGTAACTAGTACTGTTTCAGTACTGTGATTAGAACAAAATCCTGACTGGGAGTCGTGTAGTATTGAGAACTTGTTTAGATAGGCTGCGAGTTGTTTGGTTACCATCCCTTCTGTTATTTTGGTTATTAAGGGAATGGATGCTACTGTTCTATAGTTGGTTAATTCACTCGCGTTTTTCTTTGCATCTTTGGGTATGGGGGTGAGCAGAACGTTTCCTTTCTCCTTTGGGAAGAGTCCATTTTGTAGAATAAAATTCACATGTTTCGTTAGATCTGTTATAAAGTGTTGGGGGGGGGGGCGATTTCATAAGGTTATTTGGGCATATATCTAGTTTGCAATGAGATTTGGTGAATCTTTTAAGCGTTTGGGAGATGAGATCTTCCGATAGTATCTCCAATTCAGTCCAGATCCTATCTGCTGGGTATACTCCAGGGTCTGGGTCGAGACAGTCTAGGAGTGTAGCGTATTCAATGGGGCTGACAGGTATTTTAAGTCGCAGTTGTACTATTTTCTCTTTGAAGTACTTCGCGAGGTTTTCAGCTCCTAGTGTGTCTTTGCTGTTGTTCGTGACTGGTGTGGTGTCTAGTAGTTTATTCACAAGTTGGAAGAGTTTGTGTGTGTGTCCTTGTAATTTGGTCCAATTTCAGTTTTGTAGTATAGTCTTTTGGTTTGTTTTATGGTGTATTTATATTTTCTTCAGAGTTGTTTCCAAGCATTAAGTGTGGGATCGTCTTTCTTTTTATTCCATGCATGTTCTAATTTCCTAACTTGTGTTTTGAGTTTTTTCAGTTCTTCGTTGAACCATGGTATCGAGTTCTTTCTGTGCGAGGTTCTAGTTTGAGTTGGGCGATGTTGTCTAATATTGTTCTGCATCTATCGTCCCAATCTAGGAGGAATTTGGTTGTGTCTGCCTTTGTTGTCCATCTGTTATAGTAGATCTGTTGCCAGAATATTACCGGGTCTATTTTTCCTCTTGTGGTGTAGGTTTTTCGTTCTTGTTTTTTGATTGTGGTTTTCGTTCGCCATTGGGGGGAGATGTATGCTCTGTAGTGGTCTGACCACGGTGTGGGTATCCATTTTGTATCTGCTAGTATAAGGTTTAGGTCTGGATCAAATTTATATGCGATAATGTCTAGTGTGTGTTGGTTGTGCATTTGGTACGTGAAGATCCCATAATTGTAGGAACTCATTGCATTCTTGGGTGCTTGTTGAGGTAGGATCGTCCAAGTGCAGGTTAATGTCACCTATTATGATAAGGTTTGAAGTAGAGATACATGTGTTCGAGATGAAGTCCATGAGGTGTGTTTGAGTGTCTTGCCAGTTGCCTGGCAGCCTGTAGAGTAGGATTGCATTAAGGTGTTCCTGCAGGTTTGGGTGATTGATTCTTACCGATGCAATTTCAAGTTGAGGTAGGATGGATTCAGCTGTGGTTGTGATAGTGAACTCCTCTTTTCCTGTTTCTTGTCCAGTGGGTAATTTTGTATCCTGGTGGGCATAAAGGTAAAATTATGTATCATACCTGATAATTTTCTTTCCATTAATCATAGCTGATCAATCCATAGATTGGTGGGTTGTGTCCATCTACCAGCAGGTGGAGATAGAGAGCAATCCTTTTGCCTCCCTATATGTGGTCATGTGCTGCCGGAAACTCCTCAGTATGTCGATATCCAAGCTCCATCCACAGGACTCAGCACTTAGAGAATTACAACCACGAAGGGACACTCTGCCCAGCTCACCACCGCCGAAACGGGGGAGGGGAATTAACCCAGCTCATCCCCACACGAGTGGGGGAGGGGAATCCGTCCAGCTCATCCCCGCGGAGCGGGGGAGGGACACCACACCCACCGATGCGGGGGGATCTGGCTTATCCTGCAACCGCAGGAGGAGCTGACTGACCCTAACACCGCCGAAGCGGGAGGGGTACAAAACTGCCCTACTGCCGCACGAAGCGGGAGGGAGCGCCGGCAGAATTTAAGTCTCAATCCAGCCCCGTAAAACGGAGGGGAGAGGAATGCAGCAGCTCACTGTAACACAAATTCGTCTCAACTCTTGAAGAATTCATTGAAAAACTTGAACACGAAGTCCTCCTGAACAGGAACTGAAGACTAAACTTGAACCTGAAATGCAACCAGAATATAACCAATACAGATATCTGGGAGGGACTATGGATTGATCAGCTATGATTAATGGAAAGAAAATTATCAGGTATGATACATAATTTTACCTTCCATATCATCATGCTGATCAATCCATAGACTGGTGGGATGTACCAAAGCAGTACTCACCCAGGGTGGGACATTGAAATCCCTGACCGCAACACTGAAGCTCCAAACCGGGCCTCCGCCCGAGCAGCCACAGTCAAGCGGTAATGCCTAGAGAAGGTATGGGCCGAGGCCCAAGTTGCCGCCTTGCAAATCTCTTCCAAGGAGACGGACCCGGCCTCTGCCATTGAGGCCGCCTGAGCTCTAGTGGAGTGAGCCTTCAGCTGGATAGGCGGCACCTTCCCCGCGGCCACATAAGCCGCTGCAATGGCTTCCTTGACCCATCTTGCCACTGTAGGCTTAGCAGCCTGCAGACCCTTACGAGGACCTGCAAACAGGACAAACAGATGATCCGATTTCCGGAAATCATTGGTCACTTCCAAGTATCTGATGATGACACGTCTCACATCCAGATATTTGAGAGCAGAGTATTCCTCTGGGTAGTCCTCCCTACGAAAGGAAGGGAGACAGAGCTGCTGATTCACATGGAAGCGAGAAACAATCTTGGGCAGGAAGGAAGGCACTGTGCGAATAGTCACTCCTGCCTCAGTGAACTGCAGAAAAGGCTCTCGACATGAGAGTGCCTGGAGCTCGGAAACTCTTCTGGCTGAAGTGATAGCCACCAAAAAGACTGCTTTCAACGTCAGGTCTTTCAGAGATGCCCTCGACAAGGGTTCAAAAGGCGGCTTCTGCAATGCTCTTAGCACCAGGTTGAGATTCCACGCAGGCACCACTGAGTGCAGAGGAGGGTGCAGGTGATTAACTCCCTTGAGAAAACGCACCACATCTGGCTGCGAAGCCAGGGAAACACCCTTCAGGCGGCCCCTGAAGCAAGCCAGAGCCGCTACCTGGACTTTAACGGAACTGAGCAACAGGCCTTTCTCCAGACCTTCTTGCAGGAACGCCAACACTGAAGAAATTGGAGCAGTGAAGGGAGAAAGTGAGCCTGCTTCACACCACGCTGCAAAGATACGCCAAACCCTGGCGTAAGCAGTAGAAGTAGAGCGCTTCCTCGCTCTCAGCATAGTGGCGATGACCTTGTCTGAGAAGCCCTTCTTTCTCAGACGCTGCCGCTCAATAGCCAGGCCATAAGACCAAAGGGGGAGGGATCCTCCATCACCACGGGACCCTGATGCAACAGGCCCTGCTGCACTGGCAGCCGCAGAGGATCTTTGACTGAGAGCCTGATCAAGTCCGCATACCAGGGACGTCTGGGCCAATCCGGACCCACAAGGATTATCCGGCCCGGATGCTTTGCCACCCGGTCTAGCACCCTGCCCAACATGGGCCAGGGCGGGAACACATAGAGAAGCTCTTGTGTCGGCCACTGTTGGAGAAGAGCATCTACTCCCAGGGATCGAGGGTCCCGTCCTCTGCTGAAAAAGCGCGGCACTTGGCAATTGGCCGATGACGCCATCAGATCTAGGCTCGGCTGGCCCCAGCGCTTCGTGATGTCCAAGAACGCCTGAGCAGACAGCTGCCACTCTCCGGGCTCCAAGGTATGGCGACTGAGAAAGTCCGC
This sequence comes from Microcaecilia unicolor, assembly GCF_901765095.1. Classification (NCBI taxonomy): domain Eukaryota; kingdom Metazoa; phylum Chordata; class Amphibia; order Gymnophiona; family Siphonopidae; genus Microcaecilia; species Microcaecilia unicolor. The sequence continues at coordinate 68,765,708 of NC_044036.1, read as the reverse complement.
CTTGACATTCATGACTCCGGCAATGTGGGCCGCTGACAGCTGTTCCAGGTTCGCTTCCGCCCACTGGCATAGATTCATGGCCTCCTTGGCTAGAGGGGCGCTCTTGGTACCTCCCTGGCGGTTGACATAGGCCACAGCCGTGGCATTGTCCGACAGGACCCGTACTGGCTTCAACGCCAGTACCGGGATGAACTCCAATGCTGCTTGGGGGAGAAGTTCCTTTTGAAGGAAGAGGGGGCAGAGGAGCCTGACTTGCCCGGGCGGTACCGACGGGCTTCCTGAAACCGTCCTCTGGAGATACCGGGGCGAGCACTGGCCAGAGCCCTGACCTCTGGTAACCTCTTGCCCTTAGACGTGCCGAGATCGGTCACGATTTTGTCCAGCTCGACCCCCAAAGAGCAGCTTGCCTTTAAAAGGCAACTTAGCCAGGCGGGACTTAGAGGCGTGGTCCGCAGACCAATGTTTCAGCCAAAGCCAGCGCCGCGCAGAGACTGTCTGAGCCATGCCTTTAGCCGAGGCTCTCAAGACATCATACAGTAAGTCTGCCAAATAAGCCAAGCCCGATTCCAGGGCCGGCCAGTCAGCCCTCAAGGAAGGATCCGAGGGGGAAGCCCGCTGCACCATCGTCAGGCACGCCCTGGCCACATAGGAGCCGCAAACTGAGGCCTGCAAACTTAAGGCAGCCGCCTCGAAGGACGACCTTAAAGCCGCTTCCAATCTTCTGTCTTGGGCGTCCTTTAGGGCCGTGCCACCTTCCACCGGCAACGCCGTTTTCTTAGTCACCGCAGTGATTAAAGAATCCACAGTAGGCCAAATAAAGGCCTCACGCTCACTTTCAGGCAAAGGATAGAGGCGGGACATAGCCCTAGCCACTTTGAGGCTCGCTTCCAGGACATCCCATTGAGCCGAAATTAAGGTGTGCATGGCATCATGCACGTGGAAGGTTCTAGGCGGGCGCTTAGTCCCCAGCATAATGGCGGAGCCAACAGGGACTGAGGGAGAGACGTCCTCCGGAGAGGAAATCTTCAAAATGCTCATGGCCTGCATTAACAGGTTGGGCAAATCCTCTGAGCGAAAGATCCGTGCTGCAGAGGGTTCATCCGCTCCATCCGAGCGGGAATCCGTGTCCTCCAAGGAATCCCCAAAGGACCGTTGGGAGAACTCAGATACGCTGCCCTCATCTACATCAGAGGAGACAAAGTCCTCTAAGCCCTGGGAATCCACCCGAGGGCGTTTACTTCCGGGGGCCTCAACCCCTTTGTCGGACAAGGGAGAAGGGGCAGCGTTTTGCATAAGGAAGGCCTGATGAAGCAGCAAAATAAACTCGGGGGAGAAACCCCCCAGACTGTGTATTTCAGCAGCCTGGGCCACAGCCCTAGACGCACCCTCAACCGGTGCTCGCAAGAGCGGGGGAGAAACATGCTGCGCATCCAAGATGGCGTCCGGCGCGACACTCCGCGAAGGAGCCGCGCGGGAAGAACGGCGCTTAACTTTAGCCGCTTTTTTGCCGTCGCCTAAATCAAGGGCAGCCATGGCATGAATGTCTCCCAGCTCAAGGGCGGCCCAAGAAGAAGCCGTCCGAGCAGAGTGGCCGGCCAAGATGGCGGAGGCGAGCAGCGGGGGATGGGCGTTTATGGCGGGAAAAACCGCCGCGCCGGAGGAAGACCCGGGACACTGACCAGCCTCCAAACTGACACCCAACAAGGGCGAATCAGACTTTAAAACCCCCGCATCCCCGCTAGAAGCGCACACGCGGTCCGGGGAGCGATTCTTCGCGCCCTCTCCCTCCGACGTCATAGGCCACGTGGAGATCAATCGGGGAACCCCCTGCCCGCTATAAAAAGGTAAAAATTACCTGCTTCTTGCTCCGAGCTGTAACGACCTGGTGTCCCAGTGAGTAGCTGCAATAAACGTTTAAATAAACGTCGAAATAAACGCCCTTAAGGACGTTCAAAATTTTTTTTTTTTAACGGAGCCAGCGGGAGGGGGGAGAAAAGGAGGGACCTGGCGCCACCAGGTTTGCACTTGCTCAAGAAGAGCCCTCAACCCCAGGCACTCAACAAAACCTAAAAATTAGGCTTGGAGGCCTAGCCAGAGCTGCTGCTGTGTGTGACCACCACCTGCTGAGATAGAGAACATACTGGGGAGTTTCCGGCAGCACATGACCACATATAGGGAGGCAAAAGGATTGCTCTCTATCTCCACCTGCTGGTAGATGGACACAACCCACCAGTCTATGGATTGATCAGCATGATGATATGGAATCTAGGATTATGGGATCCTTAAGGTCATGGATCCAGGTTTCAGTGATGAATGTGGTGATCCAGTCTGTTATAATCTCTGTTTTGTTTACTACTGGCCTGGCGTTTGCGTATCCCAGTTTGATTGGTTTGGTCTGGGCCGTAGATGTGTTAATTTTTATTAGTTGCCTGTTTTCTTGGTATTTGGTTTTGTTGTTTCCTTTCTTCCCTTTCTGTTGGTTATTTCCATATGTATTTGTTTTTCCTTTTAGTTGGTTGTTATTCTTTTGGTCTGGTGAGTTGTAGATGGGTTGTCTATGGGATTTATGTATTGTGGGTAGGTTGTTGTTTAAGTTGGGAGTGCTCCATGCGTGGTAGATTACTATAGCGTTTAATAATACTTAAAACAGAGTCAAGCAGAAAAGATCGGAGCAGCGTCTCGTCTCTATAAAATCAAACAGAGCTAGTATTTTCAATGGGTTTTAAAGTCTCCCGCCAAAAGTAAACCAAAATTCATGACGTCATTTCTGAATGCTAATTAATTGTTGAGGATGGAATCAATAATTGAATTAGACTTCATTGCCAAATCGGCCATTTACCTAACAATTAGCCACTTAAATTTGATGAATTGAGAGCATTAAGCAGACAGAAAAATACCAGACTCTGATTCCAGATCGTTAAATACATAGAAAGAGGCAAACTGTCTGTCTAAAGCTGAGAAGTGCCGATAGATAAAATGAAACAGCATGGTCTCTAATCTGTTGATAGAAAACTAAAGTACTAGAGAAAGAAGGTAAATGTACAAACGCACTGGACAATAGGAGCAAGGGTTTGTGGGATTAAAAAGATATATATATTAAAATAAATTTTGAGTACGAAAAACAAAGTTATGGAAACTTAATATTTGTGGCCATGTTTTCCATAAATTCTAAGCTGAAGTAACCAAGAAAAGTAATTTTAAATTTCATGAAAAGTGAAGTATATGTATTGCAGAGCTAACAAAAAAATATATAACTGAATATTTGTGGCCAAAATCTTCATAAAATATAATTTGAGTTGACAGGAAAAATAATTTTAAATTCCATAAAAAATAAAATATGGAGAATGTATTTATGATATAATGGAATAATCTTGCCATAATAAATTGATCTTTTTAGGAAATATTTATATTCTAGAACTAGTCAAAAAGACAATATTATAACTACAAATATAAAACAACCAATGGGGATACTGAAATGAAAAAAACTGTGAATGAAAAAATATAGTCCAGATTTATGATATTCAATCAATCTTCTTAAGACATATATAAGCCTTCATTTGAATATGAATATCAAAATTAACCAATATGTATGTATATGAATCCACTGAAGATTGTGGTGAGTCTTAACATATACTGCGCATATAAAGACATAGAAAAAACATATGTGTACATCAAAAATATATAAACAATAATACATATATGCATAAATGAAAAACATTGTTTTAATATATCACTAATAAAATTTAGGAACAATTTGAATAATTCTGTATCTTATTATCACATTGCATATATCATTGGTTATTGTTCAAAAGGTAATTCTTGTGTCAGATTACCGAAGCGACCAACAAATTTCATCCTTATTCATAATCAATTTTAGCATCTATTGCACATATATAAAAAAATGTCTATTTAACAATTATTAAAACCTATTTGTGAAAGACAATCATCTTGAGTACATTTAGTATAGGAGTTCAAACTTTATTTCTCCACAGCCCTTTCACACCAGTCTCTCTTCCCCTTTGAGCCAGCAGTTTACTTTGTGCCCATAGTCCTGCAAGTGAACTTTTAAAGGTAAATTCCCTGCAGTGTTTCCGTTTAATGGTGGACCACAAAAAAGGGTAATTAAATTAAAAATTGAATATATAAAGGTAGATTATAATCACAGTTCTTGACCCAAATCCCTGAGTTTATAGATTGTAATTTGAAGCTTCAGCATACTGGTCACGCTGCTTCCCACATTTACAAATACCTTCTCAGCAAATCCCGCACTAAATGTACAGGATTACGTGGACGTTGGGAGGAAGATATACAGCACCCTATATCCAATAAACTATGGGAACAGTTTTGGAAGTCCCTTCTTCAGATGCTCTCACTCTTCTACTACTACACAGTCTTTGTATTTCTTTATGCATAGATCTCTATGGACGCCACATAAGCTACATGTTATTTCTCCCTCTAATTCTAATGTATGCTGGTCTTGCCACTCTCCAGTGGGTAATATAAAGCATCTTATATTTGACTGTTTGTGTCTTCGTAAATACTGGCTAGAAATATGGTCACAACTGGTAGACATCTTTTACTTTCCTGGCTCAATCACTTATAAATTTGAGATTATTAGGGTTCAGTGCTATAGAAGTTTGCTGACTCATAGTGAAGGGTCTCTTCTTAGCACCATGGTATCTTTAGCATTGAAAGTAATTTTGTCGCATTGGAAATCCTTGCACCAAGCCACCTACCAGGAATGGTGGAATTTAGTGCTCCAAATCTACAAATACCAATCACACCTTGCAAAGACATCTTCTCGCTTTGCTGCATACAGGGAGAAATGGCTACCACTTGTATCATATTTCAGCAATGTACAGCAATAAGCATTCAATTAGATGTATTGTATGGCCTATGCCTGTTTCATACTTTGATCTATACCCTCCAGCCCCCCCCCCCCCCCCCCACTTTCCTCCTTTTTCTCTTTTCTTAACTTAATTTTAACCCTAGATATGGATAGTTACTTCTTACATATGAGCTCTGGTATTGCCTTACTTTGTAAAATGTTACTTGTTGTTATGTTGTGAGCTCTTGATTGTATTTGTCTCGAAAATCAATAAAAGAAATTAAACTCATTAAAAAAAATTCAATATATATTAAAAACACCAATCTCCATAAACCTAAAAATATTTGATAAAAAAAATGTATTCTCATAAGTTTGAAATGACTGGCACTATACAGTGTCACAAGCATTCTCTAATCAGTGCACATCCGTTTTTGTGTTCAAAATTGAGATTCAGTGAAATTAATATAAATCAATAAAAGATTGCATAACATTCCTCAAAAATATAGTACTTATCTGGTATTGATGAGCCCCAGTAAACTACAATATTACAACAGATGACTTCCAACTACAGTTTAACTTCAGTAAGAGTATCCCTAACATAGGCAATGTTTCGCTCCAGCTGCCTCAGGGAGACCATCCATCTGGCTAAATCATACCTTTGAGATTGACTGTCCACAATGAAATGATGGTGATTATAGCACAGTGTGGAGTGGTGTGATAAACACAATCTGAACTTTAAGTGGACTACCTCTTCCAGAAAAGAAAGTTGATGTCAGCAGTCTATTTGCACAATGAGAGTTCATGTTTCATCAAAAAGAGTAACTAATGCAGGGAACAGTTCATCAAACTTTGCACTGCATGGTGCTTGCAGCCCTGAACTGATTACAAACTGACATGATATAGTGTCACCTTAGCAGTAGTAACTGTTACCAGTAGGCTAAGTTAAATTGAGCACATTATGGTGCTTTCCATTAGTAACTAGAATGGGCTGGTGTGCGCTTTTAAATAGTGGCAGTTACAGCATTTCATTTCTTTGTGGCATAGGGGGATAAGTAGTTTGTGATATCATTTTGGAGAGGGGGAGTCAAGACTTTTATGATGAAAAGTGACCCGGGGAGGGGGGGGGGGGGGGGGGAGTCAACTTTAGCACAAAAATCATATGGCATTTGTGGACTAGCTCCTACTCCCCACCCCATTTCTTCATAATACTCATTCAACTGCCTTCAAAGCTCTCCACACCAATATACACACTCGAGGCTACTGCCCTTCAAAGCCCATTCTTGAGTGATTTATGTTCTATATTTTCTTCCTTCTCTCTCATCCTCCAGCCATCACTCAGTGCAGGTTTTCTCCTATTCAGCCACACAGAATGAAACCAGAAATAATCCTCTGTTATATGCTCTGGGGGCAGAGAGCAGAGCCTCTTGGGACAGGTAGTCTAGGAGCCTGGAGGATGGGTAGAGCAATTAGTGCTGTGGAACCAGAGAGGGGGCACTGGTAGGAGAGAATCTTCACTAGTACACATTTGATGTTCTGTTTTCTGTACAGAAAAAGTATTACCTTTGTGTATTATGGAAGTCCTAAGAGGAGGCACCAGGAATAAAGGATTGTATTCTCTATTTGTTATAACCACAATAAGAGACTGGTTTTGGGGAAATGCTGGTAATAAATAAAAATAAAACAAAACATCACCTTTTTTATTGAACTTATTAGCTTTCGAAGGTAACCCTTCTTCAGATCAGAAATAAGCAAACGTTGACTATTTATTCTCACAAGTGGGGTATCCCTAGCATCCAGGCCCACAGAAAACAACATTGGTCAACTGGGCTTCGTAACGAGGATATAACTCAGTTCAACTGGAAACTATATACAAACTGAGAGTGCAGCCTGGAACAGAATAAAATGGGCCGGGGTGGAGCTGGATTCTAGACCCCAAACAGATTCTGTAACACTGTCTGCCCAGAAGGTCGCATCTAGTACCCTGCTCAAGGTAGTAATGAGATGTGAATGTGTGGACTAAAGACCACGTCACAGCCTTGCAAATTTCAAAGGAGGCTGACCGCAAGTGGGCTACCAATGCAGCTATGGCTCTGACATTGTGAGCCTTGACATCATCCTAAAGGGTCAGCCCAGTCTGGGCATAAGTGAAAGAAATGAAATCTGCCAGCCAATTAGAGATTGTGTATTTCTCGATGGCAACCCTCCATCCTGTTGGGATCAAATGAAACAAAAAGTTGGGCAGACTGTCTGTGGGGCCGTGTCCACTCCACGTAGTAGGCCAGTGCTCGCTTGCAGTCCAATGAGTGCAAAGTGCTCTCGTCAGGATGGGCATGAGGTCGGGGAAAGAATGTTGGCAAGACTAGTTCAGATGGAACTCCGATACAACCATTGGTAGAAACTTAGGGTGCATACGGTGGACTACTCTCTTATGATGAAACTTAGTATAAAGAGCATCCACTCCTAAAGCCTGAAGCTCACTAACCCTACAAGCTGAAGTACCAACCACCAAGAAAATGACATTCCAGGTCAAGTACTTCAGATGGCAGGAACTCAGTGGCTCAAAAGGAACTTTCATCAGATGAATGAGAATAACACTGAGGTCCCATAACACAGGTGGAGGTTTGAGAGGGGGCTTTAATAAAAGCAAACCTCACATGAAGCGAACAACTAGAGGATATCCAGAGATGGGCTTACCCTGTACACGCTGATAAACTCTTAACTGCGCTGAGGTGAACTCTTAAAGAGTTGGTCTCGAGACCAGAATCAGAGAACTGTAGAAGGTATTCAAGCAAGGTCTGCGTAGGGCAGGAAAAAGGATCTAGGGCCTTGCCCTCACACCAGACATCAAACCTCCATTTGAAAGAATAACACCTCTTAGAGGAAACTTTCCTAGAAACCAACAAGACCTGGGAGACACCCTTTGGCAAACCCAAAGAAACAAATTCTAAGCTCTCAACATCCAGGCCGTGAAGGCCAGAGATTGAAGTTTGGAATGCAGAAGAGATCCTTTGTTCAGCATGATGAGAGTCTGAAAACGTTCCAATCTCCATGGTTCTTCATAAGATAACTCCAGAAGAAGAGGGAACCAGATATGCCGAGACCAGAAAGGTGCAATCAAGATCATGTTCCCGTGGTCTTGCTCAAGTTTCAGCAAAGAGGAATGGAAGGATATGCATACAGAAGACCTGTCCCCCAACTGAGAAGGAAGGCATCTGACATTAGTCTGTCATGAGCCTGAAGTCTGGAACAGAAACTGAGGGAATTTGTGACTCAGTTGACTGGTGAAGAGATCCACTAAGGGGGTGCCCCACACGCAAAAGATATCACGGGCAACTCCCATGTTGAGTGACCACTTGTGCGGTTACATAACCCTGCTCAGCCTGTTGGCCAGACTAGTTTTGCACACCAGATAAGTGGCCCAAAGAACATGCTGTGCAGGCGAGCCCACCGCCACATCCGCAAGGCCTCCTGATACAGACAGCATGATCCAGTGTCCCAATGCTTGTTGGTGTAATACATTGCAACCTAGTTGTCTGTTTGAATGAGCACAATCTGGTTGGACAACTGATCTCTGAAAGCATCTAGAGCGTTCCAGATCGCCTGGAGCTCCAGAAGATTGATCTGAAAACCTGTTTCCTGAAGGGACCAGGCTCCCTGAGTGTGAAGCCCATCTACATGAGCCCCCCCCCCCCCCCCAACCTAGAAGTGATGCATTCGTCATCAGTACCTTCCGAGGGTCAGGAATTTGGAATGGTAGCCCCAGAGTCAAATTGAATCAAATGGTCCACCAGAGCAGAGAGTGGAAAAGCTCTGGAGACATTTGCATCACATCTGCCAGATTTCAGGTGGCTTGACACCACTGGGAGGCTAAGGTTCATTGTGCAGATGCATATCTCAAGTGAAGGTGTGTCATAGGTGTCACAAACTGTGGAAGCCATGTGGCACAACAACCTCAACATCTGCCGAACCGTGACCTGCTGCGAGGTTCGAACCTGAGAAGCCAGAGTGACTAGAGTGTCTGCTCTCAGTCCTGGGACAAAAGCTCAAACCTGCTGTGTACCGACCAAGGCTCCAATGAATTCCAATTGTTCAGCAGGATGAAGATAGGCCTTGGCGTAGTTCATAATGAAACCTGTAGCTCCAGCACCCGAATAGTCATCCTCAGACTCCTGAGCACCGTACTTCAATATGCTCTTCAACCAATCATCAAGGTGAAGGGAACACATGGACTCCCAGTCTGCGTAGCAATGCTGCAACTACCGCTAGACATTTGGTGAAGACCCTGGAAGCTGATGCGAAGCCAAAGGGCAACTTGTGGTACTGGTAGTGATGCGTTCCCAGTCAAAATTAGAGATACTTACAGTGGGCTGAAAGTATCGGGATGCGAGTGTATGCATCCTTCAAGTCCAGAGAGCATAGCCAATTGTTTTCCTGAATCATGGGTACAAGAGTGCCTAGGGAAACCATCCTGAACTTTTCTTTGACCAGAATTTTGTTCAGGGCCCTCAGGGCTAGGATGAGATGCACCCCCGTCTTCTTTTGCATGAGGGAAGTACCTAGAATAAAATCCCTGCCCTTCCTCCCCTGCTGGAACGGACTTGACCGCTTCAGAAGGGCTGAGAGTTCCTCTGCAAGTACCTGCTCATGCTGAGAGCTGAAGTAATGAGCTCTCGGTGGGCAATTTGGAGGTTTTTGAAGCCAAATGAAGGCATATCCAAGTCGGACTATTTGAAGAACCCACTAGTCAGAGGTTACATAAGTATTGCCATACTGGGACAGACCAAAGGTCATTCAAGTCCAGCATCCAGTTTCCAACAGTGGCCAATCCAGGTCACAAATACCTGGCAAGATCCCAAAAAAGTACAAAATATTTTATGTTGCTTATCCCAGAAATAAGCACTGGATTTTCCCCAAGTCATTTTAATAATGGTCTATGGACTTTTCCTTTAGGAAGCCATCCAAACATTTTTAAAAACCCTGCTAAGCTAACCGCCTTTACCACATTCTCTGGCAACAAATTCCAGAGTTTAATTACACGTTGAGTGAAGAAAAAGTTTCTCTGATTTGTTTTAAATTTACTACTTTGTAGCTTCATTGCATGCCCCCTAGACGTCTACCTGTTCCACTCCACTTATTATTTTATAGACCTCTATCATATCTCCCCTCAGCTGTCTTTTCTCCAAGCTGAAGAGCCCTAGCTGCTTTAGCCTTTCCTCACAGGGAAGTCGTCCCATCTCCTTTTATCATTTTCGTCGCCCTTCTCTGCACCTTTTCTAATTCCACTATATCTTTTTTGAGATGTGGTGATCAGAACTGAACACAATATTCGAGGTTTGGTCGCACCATGGAGCGATACAAAGGCATTATAATGTCCTCATTTTTGTTTTCCATTCCTTTCCTAATATCACCTAACATTCTATTTGCTTTCTTATCCACCGCAGCACACTGAGAAGGTTTCACCGTATTCAATGCTGCGTACGCCTTGTAACGCTATAGAAATGCTAAATAGTAGTAGTAGTATCAATGACGACACCTAGATCCCCTTTCTTGGTCTGTGACTCCCCCAGGATGTATGCTTTTACAGCAGCTATGCTCTGCTGGAGGCAGTCAAAAGCTCATCCCTTCCTTCAACTGGGGAAGCAGCAGGGGCCTTAGGCACATGCTGTTGATGAGAACCAGTGCACTGGGGCTGAACCTGAGCAGGTTGGTGAGAAGAGGTGGCGTACCTATGTCTCTGTGGGTAGTAGGCACCACTTCTAGACTTGCCAAAAGACCTCCTAGATGAGGAGGCGGATGTAGAAGGTGCCCGGTGGGGGAGAGAAGAAATGGTATCTCTGTGTTTTTTTTAATTTGGTCAGCGACATCCTCAACCTTCTCTCCAAAAAGGTTATCCCCCCAGCATGGGGCATCCACCATACTTTGAACAGAAATCTTGGATGTCATCTCAAGAGTGTCGTAGGTGCTCCTCGCCAAGAACTTACGACACACATTCTGATGCATGGCCAACTGTCTAACTGACTCAGCCTGCTCCAGTGGGAGAGAGTTCTCCAAGTCTAACAACTTGCACAAGGAGTCCTGCCAAGTACATGCTTGTAAAGAGCTGGTAAGATTGTATACGGGACACAAGCATGAGGCCTGGAACATCTTCCTCCCAAATGTCCAAGGTCATAGCTTCTCTGCCTGGGAGCGCCGAGGCATAGTTTCTAGAACTCCTGGCTCTCTTGAAAGCAGACTCAAGCACCATGGAATTGTGAGGCAATTGGGGCCTATCAAAACCAGGTGTGCTGTGGATCTGATACATTGTGTCGATCTTCTAGGGCAGGACAAGACTGACAAGAGGGGACTCCCAGTTCCTATCGAGGACTTCCTTGAGCACCTCATGGAGATGCTCAGTCACAGCCTCCCTAGGAGGGGACTCGTAGTCCAGGACCTTGAGCATCTTAGCCCTGGGCTTGTCCTCCACTTCTAAATGAAAATTAATATGTGTTATGATTGTGTTAGAATTCTGCTAGACAGGGGAATGCTTGGAATCACTCCTGATTGGTCCGTCAGGGGCTGAGCTGATGTCAGTCTGATCTACTTAAGCTTACTTTTCCGTACAACCCCTGCTTTGGCATTTTCCCTATCTTGTTGAAGCCTTACCTGCACTCTGAGCTGTTAGCTCTGTGCTCTCGTGTTTGTTACTCCTTTTCTTGCTTGTAGTTTTCTGTTGCTCTGTCTCTGTCTGCCTGCTGCTCTTAATGTGTGTCTAATTACTTCTCTCTACTCTGCACCTGCGATTCCTTGTCTGTTTGACCATGGTGCTGTGTGGTGAGTTCCTACCTCGTCCCGTTCCTGTTTGTTTGTTTAGCTTCTCCTTCCTTCAGAGTTCTCTTTGTGCTGTGGTTGTATTCTGCTCTGCTCTTGTAGCAGAATCGGGACCCTTTGTTTCTCTCAGTGGGGCTGTTTGTTCTTCTTTGTGTTTACGTTAACCCTTGTCTGCAGTGTTCCTGCCTCCGGCAGCTGTATGTTCAGAGCCTGGTTAACCCTTTGACTGCAGTATATTGGCAGCTGAGTGTTTGGAGCAGTCTTTCCCTTGTGACTGTTTTTATTCTTTTTGCTGTACTACCTCCTGTATTACAGAGCACTATCCCTTTCATAGCATAGTAACATAGTAGATGACGGCAGAAAAAGACCTGCATGGTCCATCTAGTCTGCCCAACAAGATAAAGTCATTACTACTACTACTACTACTACTATTTAGCATTTCTATAGCGCTACAAGGCATACGCAGCGCTGTACAAACATAGAAGAAAGACAGTCCCTGCTCAAAGAGCTTACAATCTAATAGACAAAAAATAAATAAAGTAAGCAAATCAAATCAATTAATGTGAACGGGAAGGAAGAGAGGAGGGGGTAGGTGGAGGCGAGTGGTTACAAGTGGTTACGAGTCAAAAGCAATGTCAAAGAGGTGGGTTTTCAGTCTAGATTTAAAGGTGGCCAAGGATGGGGCAAGACGTAGGGGCTCAGGAAGTTTATTCCAGGCGTAGGGTGCAGCGAGACAGAAGGCGCGAAGTCTGGAGTTGGCAGTAGTGGAGAAGGGAACAGATAAGAAGGATTTATCCATGGAGCGGAGTGCACGGGAAGGGGTGTAGGGAAGGACGAGTGTGGAGAGATACTGGGGAGCAGCAGAGTGAGTACATTTATAGGTTAGTAGAAGAAGTTTGAACAGGATGCGAAAACGGATAGGGAGCCAGTGAAGGGTCTTGAGGAGAGGGGTAGTATGAGTAAAGCGACCCTGGCGGAAGATGAGACGGGCAGCAGAGTTTTGAACTGACTGGAGAGGGGAGAGGTGACTAAGTGGGAGGCCAGCAAGAAGCAGATTGCAGTAGTCTAAACGAGAGGTGACAAGGGTGTGGATGAGGGTTTTGGTAGAGTGCTCGGAAAGAAAGGGGCGGATTTTACGGATGTTGTAAAGAAAGAAACGACAGGTCTTGGCGGTCTGCTGGATATGAGCAGAGAAGGAGAGAGAAGAGTCAAAGATGACCCCAAGGTTTCGAGCTGAGGAGACAGGGAGAATGAGAGAGCCATCAACAGAAATAGAAAATGGGGGGAGCGGGGAGGTGGGTTTGGGGGGGAAAATGAGAAGCTCGGTTTTGGTCATATTTAATTTCAGGTGGCGTTGAGACATCCAGGCAGCAATGTCAGACAAGCACGCTGAAACTTTGGTTTGGATGCAAGGTGAGATATCAGGGGTAGAAAGGTAGATTTGGGAGTCATCAGCATAGAGGTGGTAGGAAAAGCCATGGGATGAGATTAATGAACCAAGGGAAGAAGTGTAGATAGAAAAGAGGAGGGGACCAAGAACAGAACCCTGGGGTACGCCGACAGGCAGAGGGATAGAAGTAGAAGAGGATCCACCAGAGTGAACACTAAAGGTGCGGAGGGAGAGGTAGGAAGAGAACCAGGAAAGGACAGAGCCCTGGAATCCAAGTGAGGACAGGGTATCGAGAAGTATGCTGTGATCGACAGTGTCAAAAGCAGCGGAAAGATCAAGAAGAATGAGGATGGAATATTGACCTCTGGATTTAGCCAGTAATAGGTCATTGGAGACTTTAGTAAGCGCAGTTTCGGTTGAGTGGAGAGGGCGAAAACCAGATTGTAATGGGTCAAGAATAGCATGTGAGGAGAGAAAATCAAGGCAGCGGCGGTGAACAGCACGCTCAAGTAATTTGGAGAGAAAAGGAAGGAGGGAGATGGGTCGGTAATTAGAGGGACAAGTAGGGTCAAGTGAAGGCTTCTTAAGGAGAGGTGTGACCACAGCATGTTTAAAGGCAGCAGGGACAGTCGCAGTGGAAAGTGAGAGGTTGAGAATGTGACAGATAAAAGGAATAAGAGTAGGAGAGATGGCATTAAGAAGGTGGGTGGGAATGGGATCAGAGGAACAGGTGGTACATTTTGAGGAAGAAAGGAGAAGTGTAGTTTCCTCAATAGTAACTTCAGGAAAGGAGGAAAGGGAATGAGGGGAAGGAGAGAGAGGGGAACGGACTAGTGGAGGGAGAGCTGGTGAGGTAGAGAAAGCAAGGTTTATCTTTTGAACCTTGTTGTGAAAGAATTCAGCAAGGGTCTGAGGAGATAGTGAAGGGGGAGTTGGGGGAGGGGGCACCTTGAGGAGAGAGTTCAATGTGGTGAAGAGAAGTTGAGGATTAGAGCCAAGAGAGTTGGTCAGTTGGATATAATAATCCTGTTTGGCACGTAAAAGAGCAGATTGGAAGGAGGTCAGCATGAACTTAAAGTGTAAGAAATCAGCAAGGGCCCGAGATTTCCGCCAGAGGCGTTCGGCGGAGCGGGTACAGGAACGTAGGTAGCGGATATTAGAAGTCAGCCAAGGTTGGGGTTTTGTACGCCTTACAGGGCGGGTCATCAAAGGTGCAAGAGTGTCTAAGGCAGAGGATAGAGTATTGTTGTAAGAAGAAACAGCCTCGTTGACAGACGTGGATGGTGCCACAGTAGAGAGGAGGTTTGAAACATGGGAGGATAGAGATGAAGGGTCAATGTCGTGAAGATTCCTAGATAAATTAGATAGGATAGGACGGGACTGGGAGGGAGGAGATTTAAGTGTGAAAGTTATAAGATGGTGATCAGAGAGGGGAAGATCGGAGGCAAGGAAACTAGAGGGTGAACAGTTGGAGGAGAAGATGAGATCAAGACAGTGACCATTTTGATGAGTGGGGGAGGTGGAGCATAGTTGGAGATTAAAGGACGACGTTAAAGCGAGTAACTTGGAAATATAAGAGTTGGAAGGATCATTAGCAGGAATATTAAAGTCACCAAGGATGAGAGAGGGGGAGGAAGGATCATGGAAGAAGGCAAGCCAGGCATCAAAGTCACTGAGAAAGGATGAAAGGGACTTATCAGGGGGACGATAAATGACCGCTATTCGAAGAGGCAGAGGAGAGAAAAGGCGGATAGAGTGGACTTCAAAGGAGGAAAAACAGTGAGATTGAGGTGGAAGAAGGGGTTGAAATCTGGAGGAGGGAGAGAGAAGTAGTCCAACACCGCCCCCACGGCCAGCAGGGCGAGGAGTATGTGAAAATAGATAACCGCCATGGCACAGGGCTGCGACTGAAGCAGAGTCATCAGGGCAGAGCCAGGTTTCTGTTATGGCGAGCAGATGGAGGTGACGCGAGATAAAGAGGTCCTGGATATAGGGGAGTTTGTTACAGATAGAGCGGGCATTCCATAGGGCGCAAGAGAAGGGCAGAGAAGAGGAGGGGAGTAGAGGAATAGAGATGAGGTTAGAGAGGTCACGGTGAGATCTGTAGAGTTTGGATAATAGTTGGTGAGGAGGGCCAGGATTGGGATTGATGTCACCAGCTGAGAGTAAGAGAAGGAGTAAAAGAGAGCGGAGGAGAGTAGGAGAGGTGTGGCCACGAAGGCGTCGAAGGCGAGAGGTATTTAGGTGGAATGAGGAAGGCAAAATGGAGGGAAGAAAGAGACGGAGATTAAAAGCCAAAAAGGAGGAAGAGGGTAGGAGAGAAGGTGAGGTGATGAAGTCAATGGATGGGAAGTGAGTTCCTGTAGCGGAGAGAGGTAGGGTCATATGTGCAATCGTCGAGATAAGGGAACATATGCACTCTCTGTCTGCGTAGCGACGCTGCAACTTCTGCCAGGCATTATGTAAAGACCCTGGGTGCAGACGCCAGACCAAAGGGCAGCACACAATACTGGAAGTGCTGCGCTCCCAGATGAAATCAAAGATACCTCCTGTGAGCTGGAAGTATCAGGATGTGTGTATAAGCATCCTTTAAGCCCAGAGACCATAGCCAATCGTTTTTCTGATTCATAGAAAGAAGGGTGCCCAGGGAAACCATCCTGAACTTTTCTCAAACTAGGAATTTGTTCAGGGCCCTCAGGTCTAGAATGGGACGCATCCCCCATTTTCTTTTCCACAAGAAAGTACCTGGAATAGAACCCCAGCCCTTCTTGCCCTGGTGGAACGGGCTTGACCGCAATGGCACTGAGAAGGGCGGAGAGTTCCCCTGCAAGTACCTGTCTGTGCTGGAAGCTAAAGGACTGAGCTCCCGGTGGGCAATTTGGAGGTCTGGAGATCAAATTGAGGGAGTATCCTAACCGGACTATTTGAAGAACCCACCAGTCGGAGGTTAAGAGAGGCCACCTTTGGTGGAAATATTTTAACCTCCCTCCGACTGGCAAGTCGTCCGGCACGGACACTTTTACAGCGGTTATGCTCAACTGAAGCCAGTCAAAAGCCCGTCCCTTGCTTTTGGTGGAGACCTGCAGGGGCATGCCTTGGCGCACGCTGTTGACGAGAACGAGCGTGCTGGGGATGAGCCTGAGAAGGCTGTCGAGGAGGAGGATTGTACCTACGCTTGTTATAAGCATATGGAGCATTCTTCCTTCCCCGGAAAAACAGTCTACCTGATGAGCTAGTAGCAGAAGGCGTCCGGCGGGAGAGATTGTCCATAGCAGTTTCCCGCTGCGTGATCTAATCAACCACTTGCTCGACTTTCTCACCAAAAATATTATCCCCAAGCAAGGGACATCCGCAATCCGCTGCTGGACTTGACTGTCCAGGTCAGAGGCACGCAGCCATGAGAGTCTGCACATCACTATACCTTGGGCAGCGGTTCTGGATGCAACATCAAAAGAATCGTAAGCACCCCTGGACAGGAATTTACGACACGCCTTCTGCTGCCTGACCACCTCCTGAAAAGGCTTGGCCTGCTCCGGAGGGAGCTTATCAACCAGGTCCGCCAGTTGCTTCACCGTGTTCCTCAAGTGAATGCTCGTGTAGAGCTGGTAGGATTGAATTTTGGCCATGGTGCCGATGTCTGTTAACGCCGAAGAACCAGGGGAAGCTTTCTGTGCTGGGTGTGTGTGTTAGGCTCCGCACTCTGTTTTGCAGACCTTCCCCTTCCCTGTCTGCTGAGGGTCTCTGCCTACAGTATCTTATATTACAGTCCCTCATCTTCTTTGTGTGTGGTGGGCTACAGCTTGACGTGTTTCTGTGTATGCTTCCCTTTCTCATTGATTACCAGCACCGAGGGTGTTGCTGGTGCTCTGGTCCCCCGTGGGGGACCCCTTGTTTAGTCTCTTTCTCCCCTCCTTAAGAATGAGTCTGTTCCAGTTAGGCCGTGAGGCCCGCATGCTTGAATTCTGAGTGAATCGGTTCTCGATAGGCCGTGAGGCCCACCTAATTGCCCTATCTTCCCTTTGCTGGAGGTGCAAGTTGGTTGCTGCGTGTGTGTGCAAGGCTTGGTAGCTGGGGTGGTGTACAGTACCTTTTTGGGTCATCCTAGGTCTTGGCCTAAAAGCTATACTAGGCCTCGGCCTAGGTTCAAGGGCTCACGACCAGCCTGACAATAGACTAAGCCATTTCCTTCACAAAAGAAGGGAACGAAAAGCTCTCCGGAGACTCTCTCCTTTCAAGTGGAGGAAAGCGTTCAAAGGGAATTCCATACGATTTATCAGAGGAAAAGTACCTTGGATCCTCCTCTGACTCCCATGAGCATTCCTTATTGGTATCAGACAAACTCCTCACGGGAATACTGAAACCGAGCCTGCCTCGACTTTGAGGAACCATGTACCGAGAGGGGCGTCGAGGAACTGGCTCCCTCCTCGGCTCCAGCAAAGATTCCTCTACCGACATCGAGGGGATACTGGCATGGGTGGCAGTCAACGCTGCAGCCGCACTGCAGGCTGAGGGCCAAGCGGGGCCACAACGGGTGGTAGGACAGGCGCAAGTACCCCCAGTACCAATGCACACTGTTGCAAAAGGCCATCCAGCAGCTCAGTGAGCAAGGCCCGTAGACGCTCATTGAGGGCTGACACCAGGAAAGACTGGGATGCCAGCTCCAAGACAGGCTGCATAACTGATGGACCGAGATGGGATTCGGGTCTGGCTGCTTGGAAACAGACGCATCGGTACCTCCTGACTAGAGAGGGGAGAGATCCTCGCGGTGCCGAATCCCTTGATGCCCTGAACTCCCGGCACCATGTATCAAGGATTACAGATGCTAATGCTTCCCGGAGCTCAGCGTTGAGACTCTTCATTGCAGACGAGGACGTCATCGAATCCTGTCACCTCAGGGTCGGGTCCGAAACTGGCTGGTCCTGGAGGCCCTGTCCAGCAGCCAACATCGAGACTGGTGGAGAACCACCAGACACACTACTGCTTCCAGTGTCCATGGGTCTCAAAGTGGCCATACGGACTGCTCCCGATGCAGTCTTCGATGCCGCCAACCTCGATGCTGATGTCGAGGACTCTGACCTACCTCCAAAAATCTTCTTGCATCGAGACTCTCTGGACTTCCGTGTCCTCTTCTTCAATCGAAGACAAAGGACAAAGTTGGCAGGGCTATGGTTGGGTCCTAAGCACTGAAGGCACCAAGAATGGTTGTCTTTGCCAGAGATCGTCCAATTGAACCGGGAACAAAAAGAACTAAAGATATACAGGAAGATGGGGACAAAGCTTGAAGAAGGAACAGCGAAAAATCGCCAAAAAAGACGCTGGAAAGGCAATAAAAAAAGCAGCTCTTCCAAATCAGGAGTGAAGAGAAACTACAGATGCAGCTTCTCCTCACCGTGGTAGAGAAATTGCGATAACTGAGCCCTCACGGTGGGCGGGAAGGCACTTGCACATGCGCGGTGCAGTGTGGCTTGTGTTCCACAAAGCTCTGACCGGGCAACGTGGCGCCATATTACTCACTTATGAGAATAAATAGGCCTGCTTGTCCTTGGAGAAAAATATTCTCTCTATGGCTTATTGGAGGAGCAAGCCTGCAATATGTGCAAGTCCAAGAACCCCTGTGGTACTTCTTATAAACTGACTGGATAATTACAACTAACCAAACAGAACAACCACCACACAAAGATTGGTATTTTGAAGTTTATTACTGAAACATCCTGGAAATATTGAGCATGGTACAGTGAACAAGGAAGAGTTTTCTAAAAAAGTTTTATCGATACAAACCAATACATCTGTCACAAATCACTAGCCTTTTATAAAATTTGTACTGCGATATACTGTGTCATTTTCAAAGAGTGTAAAGTTTGAAGTTTTAACTTATGGACCTTACACCACTTTTCAAAGTGAACATACGCACATACCCGCACTTTGAAAATTATCCCAGCAATACTTGCTGCACACATTAACACCTGCTAAAATGTGGGTAGTATTTGGTATTTGAAAATCAAAAGTATGCAAGTACATGAAAACCCGGTCCCCAAGAATGTTTCTGAAGACTGTGGGTTAAAGTATGTACACAAGACTTATGTGTGTACTTTTACTCACACACTGAGCAGGCAACTGAGTGCCCATTTCCATAGTTCCATAGCTTTGCCTGCAAAAACTGCTTAAAATTGTTTCCTTATGTGAAATGCATTAAAAAAAAAAGTCATTCACAACACAGATAAAATCTTACGGACAAAAAAAAAAATGATTGAACAATACAGTAATATATCCATTGTGAACACCAATATACTAGAAAGCATACCTAAAATACAATGAACACATTTTTATTCTCTAATTCAATCTTGCCCAATATAAAAATTTAACTAAAATTTACCAATTTCCAAAACAAATGTAAGACATTTACAAAATTATATAAACAAGTTCTGGCCACAGAACACATGCTGGGTGAAGAGGTACACAATGCATTGAGTTGTTAAAAAGTTTTGAGACTGTGCACAAAGCCACAAGACAAGGTAATTACCAACTTTTCCATGTTGTCTGAAAATATCTTGCATTCATTCTTCAGTAGGTTCCACAGAATAGTCATTTGGATCTGCTGCTTCTTCACCTTCTCCATCATCTCCATCTTCAACACCTTGTCCTTCATATTCAACACCTTCCCCTTCATCATCTCCGTCTTCAACATCTTCCCCTTCCCCACCCTCTTCACCACCTTCCCCTTCCCCACCCTCTTCACCACCCTCATCTTCACCACCCTCGTCTTCACCACCTCCAGTGTGTTCTTCCTGCTGCTCCTGAGGTGCATCTGCAAAAGGATTTTCGCCCTGAAAAAGAGAAATGCCAATATTATAGACATTCTGCAATACTAAAAAGTTTTAGCCTAAAAATTGTTCCAAAATTTAGTCCTGTCACTTATTCTTCTGCCCGTCCCAAAATACCACAAAATACTCAAAACGAAACATCTCATGCCATTGAAAATATGCTTTGAGTAGTACCTCCAAAAAGGCACTGTCAACTTGTCCCATTAGGATCAGAAATGAGGTCACAGAAAAAAGGCCACTCCTCCTCCCTCCACTCTGACCAGGTTCAGCAGTGGCAGTCTGCATGGTATCTATGTCGGTGAATATTTGCAGGCCCTTCCCTTTCCCCCACATGAAATTCCCATTAAACTAGAAACCCATGCAGAGAACTGGAGGTCTGTGAATACACAGTGAAACAGGTCCCTATGTTGACTGTTCCTACTGTGGCCACCTGTTTTGGATACGTGAGGGAAGACTAGGTGGATGAGGGAAGGGGGGCGATTAAAGGTCTGCTGTTTTGTTTTCATCATTATCTGGCAACAAATTAATTTTAAAGTATTAAAATAGGGTGATACTGGATTACAGTTTGGAATGCACCGCCTTAAAGAAAATTCTTTAAATGAACCATTCTGGAGAAAATGGACATTACAGAAGATATCTTCAACATGACACACCAGGGTTGATTGTCCAGATTTCAATAATGTCCCCCTTCCACTAACTCAAGTGTCAAATATATGACCCATGGCTATTTGCAGCCCCTTCATGCAGTAGTCTGGGGCCGTTTTCTTTTACTTCCCTACTTTCACTGGTGGTCAGTGATGGCTAAAAGCCTTCTAAAGATGTAGCAACTATTTTTTTTGTGTGTGTGGCCCTGGTCATGGCAGTAGAAAGGACAACAGAAAGAGAACATCTGATGGCTTTAACCACGATATTCTTGAGATGCTGCTTTGGAAGAAAGGGAACAGGACTGTGGTTGTGCATCGGAAACTGGGGGCAATTCAGTAGCCGAGGCAGAAGCAGCACCTGTCTTTCTTTTCTTCCTCCACCCATCACAGCTTGATAGGATAGTACCAGTGCAATGCTTTGGGCCAGAGATGCATTCTCCTCCTCTCCTGCTTAGGCCCATTCAGGGCCGTGCCGACACGGTAAGCCAGGTAAGCAACGCAGGGGGGCGCCGACCTCTAGAGGGCGCCACTCACTTGCAAAATCTTTTACCTGAAGTTGTGATTCTCCTCTCTCCCCTGCCCTTCCCGCATCAGGAAGTGAAGGTAGCCCAGCAGTGCTGAGACAGACACGCTGCTCTGCTAAAGCTGCTTCAAAGAGTACAACCAGCAGCTATTTATGGCTTTGGTGTGGGAACAACTTTCATTCAGGGTGAGCTTGAACAACATTCAAATTAAAGAGAACAGGTTTGGAGGCAGGTGTGCAAGTGAGACTGGGGAGAAATAAAAAATAAATAGTGTAATTGTTATCTGTAAGTGGTTCAAAGTTTTTGTTTTTTGAGCATGTACACTGAGAGGAGGGCATGACTGCAATGATGTGTACATAATTATCATAGCTATAGCTAAAATCCATTTAATTGGTTGAGGTTCAAAGAGGAAGTTTAGCTGACGTATAGTGTAGAATAGCTGGTAAGTAAAAATCTGATTGCTTTTTTTGTGTGTTTGTTTTTATATAAAACATTCTGCTTGGATAGGGAGAGTTTGTGATATTTGAAAATACATTTTGCTTTAATGAAATTGCTAAACTTTAGAGTCAGAGACTTATCAATGAGGGATACATACAGTGGAAAGGAAGCCCTGGAAACAGAGTTAAGAGGACAGATACCAGCAACAGAATCAGATACTGGGCCAGCATGATCAGAAAAAGAAAGTTACCAGCCAACAAAGGTAGAAAAAAATCGTTTTATTTTCATTTTAGTGTTTGGAATATGTCCACTTTGAGAATTTACATCTGCTATCTTATTTTGCAATGTATAGCAGTCTCCAAGACACTGGGCTCCCAGTGAGCCAGGGAGGTCAGACTGTGTAAATGAGATGAAGAGACCCCCCCCCCCCCCCCCCCCACTGTAACAAAGACAGGAACATGCATAATCAAAGCTTAGGTCTCTGCAGTTACAAGGGCTGGCCATTCCTAATTGTGCTAATAGTTTTTAATAGGCTAAGTCCCACTGAAAAGCCTCTTTATAAAGGCAGTGCTTTCTCTGGAGAGCAGTGTTAAGAAACAGCAGGAATTGTGTTTATTTTTTTAAACTGCTTTCCTGTGTAAGCTAATTTACAGTTTTCTAGTATATGCTTGACATTGAAGGGTGTGGTAGACCCTTTTGTCAGGTCTGGCTGGGCCTGTAGTTTTCAGTCTAAAGGAAAGACAGGTAGCAATGGAGAAACATCTAATGAAGAAGCGAGACGGGGGGGGGGGGGGGGGGGGCACCAACTGATAGTCTGCAGGGGGGCACCAGAGACCCTTGGCACGGCCCTGGGCCCATTGTGCCACACATTGAATTGCTTGAGTGCTGCATGGTTCAAACAGCAATACCCGTTTTGGGCAACACAGGCCAAGACACTGCATCACCTTTGTCTTTTTGGTAAAGAGCAGATAGAAGCAACAGAGATATCCTAAAAGTGGATGTATGGAACGTGCAAGGAAATCAGAGGTGGTGCAACAGGATGGTGGGAGGAAAAAAAAGCAAGAGCGAATGAGAGCAAGACAGGAGGCAATAGTGAAGAAGAGGATCAGAGAAACTGTAGGATGAATGAGGGAAGATGGAGAACGAGAAGATCAGAAGTATCAGGATGGAGGGAGTGACTGCAAGTGAATTGTTCCACCTGATCCCAGACCCTTTTTCTCCTCCCCTCATTTTCTTTACCTCTGCTCACCAATTCCCCATGCTCCCCTTCCTTTGTGTATCTGTTCCCCCTTCACTGCATATCCCTCTGCTCCCCTACCTCAGATCCCTTCTTCCTCAATTCCCCAGAATTTGTATTTTTTTAAACAATCTAACCCGACACTGAAATTAATTTGACACCCCTGCTCTGATGCTCCAAGGTGAGCACTGGAATTTAGTGGAGGGTTTTCCTGGCTACTTACATAACCTATTTTTCTACAGCTTTAAAAAAAAAAATGATATTCAATGTATCCATGCACTAAGTACAGTTGATCAGTCATATCTGTATCTATTTTAATTACTGTAAGAGATATTTACCATATATACTCAAGTATATACTCGTGTATAAATAGAGGACAATTTTAGGACTAAAAATGGCCAAAATCGGTGTGACCCTTGTATAAGTCAAGGCCATACACACCGCCAAAAGGTCTCCTCCAACACACACCTTCTCCCTGCCTCATTCACAACTACCACACAGACCCAGCATACCGTTGCTCCCTCCACACACACAGACCCAGTATGCCCTCTCCATTGCCCCCCACCACCACTTGCCCTCTCTCTCAATGTGCACGGTCAGCACAAACTTTCAATCAGCCAGAACATTTACAGATTTTAAACAATCATTACTACCAGTATTTATTTTTATCACTTCCCAATCTCACTTGCACACCGCCCTCCAAATCTCTTCTCTTTAATTTGAACACTGTACAAGCTCAGCCCAAGTTCTTCCCACACCAGGGACTATAGCACTGGCTCTGTCTGGTAAAACAAGTTCAGTACAGAGTGTGTACCTTACTTCCAATTAAAAAAAAAAAGTGCTACAGCACAGATGAGAATAACTCATAAATAAGATATACAGTAACTAAAAATGCTGCAAATAGCTTATATGTATAACAGCAGATAAAAACAATAAGGTCTAGCCAGTCTACCTAGTAGGGTTGTCAGGGCAGTATATGCTGTGCAGTGTAGGTTACTTTTCCACAAGGTTTCTTATAAGTTAAAAAAAATTCTTTTCTCAGTTCTCTTTAGTTGAAGTGCTCCATCCTTTCTTTCCATCCTCTTGCCTTTTAGGGATCCACTGTGTTTATCCCACTTTTTAAAATTCCAGTGCCATTTTTGCTTCCAGCATATCCTTTAGAAGGGCATTAAAGGCATCCATCCCTCTTTTCCATGAGAAATATTTTGTAAAATTGCTTTTGATACTCTCTCCTTAGTTCTAGTGATTCCCCTTATTTGAAAAGATCTTGCATGTGCTGTAATACTTTTCAAGTATTTAAAGTCTGTATCATATCTCCTAGGTCCCTCCTTTCCTCTAAAGCATACATATTTGGGACCTCCAGTCTCTTCTCATGTCCTCTGATAGAGAGACCTCTTACCATTTTGGTCACTTTCTTCTAGCCACTTTATGTACTTAGTGAGACATGCCCTCCAAAAATAAACACAATACTCCAAGTGAGGCCTTACTGTGTCTTGTAAAGGGGCATCACCATAATCTCCTTGCTGCTGGTTATGCCTCTCTCTATGCAGAACCAGCCTCCTATAAGAGGAGTGAAGTCAGCTCTGTGCTTTTTTCCTGCTGGCAAGGGGACATAACTTACTCATGTGGACTGGCCTGGCATGAACAATAGGAAAGTACAGTGTTTGCTCAGTACATCTTAATTTAGAGAGAATTTTTTAAATATATATACATATACAATTAATGTATATATATTTATATACAAGGTTCTTAAACTCACATGTTGTACTTTTGTTCCTAATTCAATGACAATATTTTAAAAACTCTTCCCAGAGAAGAAATAAGATCAATTCAGCTATATTTGTATTCTGCCATTATTTATGCTGGCCTCAAACAATGAGAGCTTGTCACCATTTTCTCTCCAAAGAACAAAGGTAATTTGGGTAAACTGACTCAGGTTATCATTTACTTGCAGTTCATCTTACCTTACGATACCGCTCATAACGTGCCTTCATAATTGGATTATTCAAAATGCTTGTAGCAGTCGGTATGATCTCCTTTTTTATTTGTTCCTTGTATGCCTAATTTAAAAGCAAACGGCAAACATTATACATGACAAACTGAAAACAGAATTGTTTATGCTTTAAATTGGATGCTCATTGGTCAGATTAAGTTGGATTCTATATATTTTTATGCTGGGGGGGGGATCAAACAAATTAAAACAGCTACACAAAAATATTGCAGCTTATTTATCACAAGCTATGCCAGACAAACTTGATTTGAGTGAGCAGACAAAGCCAAGGAGTCAAACAAAAACAAAATCTAAACTGACTGAAATCACCAACGAAATCAAGTTGAACATCATGGAATCTTTTAAACTAAAACTAAAGAAAAAACACACTGTCTCATCCTCTCATCCCTACACAGCGTGGACAACCCCACTATTATCAACACCCCAAATTACACCCTCCCTATCTCAGACAGCCTGAAAATCCTCAGCGTTACAATGGACCCCAACTTAATACTAGAGAGCCAAGTGACATCCACAACAAAGAAAATGTTCCACTCAATGTGGAAACTCAAACACGTGAAACAATTCTTCCTGAGGGGAACATTTCGCAACCTGATACAATCAATGGTACTAAGCCATGTAGACTACTGCGATGGAATTTATGCGGGATGCAAACAAAAAACCTTAAAGAAACTTCAGGCCGCTCAAAACACGGCAGCTAGGCTTATATTCGGAAAAACGCGATTTGAAAGTGCAAAACCTTCGCGAAAAATACACTGGCTCCCAATCAAAGAACGCATTGCTTTCAAAATCTGCACTCTGGTTCACAAAATTATCTACGGTGAAGCTCCAGGATACAAGACAGACTTGATCGACCTACCAACTAGAAACACATCCGAATCAACAAGAACGTACCTAAATCTGCACAACCCAAGCTGCAAAGGACTCAAAAACAAATCAACTTATGCGTCCAGTTTTTCCTACATAAGCACACAACTGTGGAATGCATTAGCAAAAGCCTTGAAAACTACAAACAACCACCTAAACTTCCAGAAAACACTAAAAACTAACCTGTTTAAAAAGGCATACCCTACCAATCCAACATAAATGCCTGATCTTTGCAACACAACAAAACTAAAGAACGTAATTGACATAACACAACTCTTCCGCTGTACGATTTCTTAGGGTGGCTGTGCCATATGAACTTTATCTTACCACAGCATCATTTTGCATTTGTTTACACCGGAGTCTGTAACGCCTCTCCGGTACTATGTAAGCCACATTGAGCCTGCAAATAGGTGGGAAAATGTGGGATATAAATGTACAAATAGTTTAGCAGAGAGTTTGGCCAAATTAGCTCTACGCTCTTAAAATTTGGTGGTGGGTAATCCTGATTGTCCATTTATATTCCTTGAACCAGTTTGCCTCAGCTGCTTTTGTGGATACCATATCCATACTCAGTTTTAACCACATAATTAAGCCTCTTAGCCATGATTAAGGACATTTATTTAGACTTAAGTTTATTGTCTGGATGTTGCTTCATTAATTGTTGTACTGAGCAATGTGTCCTAGTATTTGGTGGTCCTTGCTGGGTGGGTTTACCCTTGTAGCATAAAGTTTCTCACTTCCACTTTACTTACTGGCCAGATCACCTGCTGATTCCAGACAAATTTTCAAAATTAGTCAACCTTTCCCCAGTATTAAAAGGCCTACAATCTAGGACAGGGGTTCTCAACTCAGTCCTCGGGACACACCAAGACACTGGTTTTCATGATATCCACGATGAATATGCAAGCAGTAGATTGCATACAGTGGAGGCAGTGCATATTCATTGTGGGTATCCTGAAAATCTGACAGGCTTGGAGTGTTCCGAGGAGTGGGTTGAGAATCCCTTGTCTATGTGGAATAGAACTCTTGTGTTATTAGCAAGTTAGCTCTACTGAGATATCCTATGTTGAAACTGATAAAACATTTGCCCACGGTCTACTCCAGAGCTTAGACAACTTATATGATAAAACACACTTCTTGGAGAAGTAGTGATTAAAGTCTCAGAAGGAAGATTGCAACAATTACTGCTGAGCATTCTTACGATACTACAATTAAGTTAAAAAAAAATTGTATCAGCAAAATTATTCTCTAGTGCAGGGGTCCTCAAATCCAGTTCTCAAGGTCCACAACTGAGCCTGGTTTTCAAGATTTCCATAATGAATATGTATGAAATCTATTTGTATTCACTACTTCCACCGCATGCAAATAAAATATACATAATCATTTGGAAATTCTGAAAATCAGGCTGGGTTGTGGACCTCAAGAACTGGATTTGAGGACCCCTGCTCTAGAGAGCTATTTCAGGTTGTGAAGGCCTTAAACATATCAAGGAGATAAGAAGACTGGGCTTTTGCTCTAAATTTTGCTGCTAAGGTGTTAGAACCATACACTTATGTATGAGCTCCCTTCTGTTCAAGTATCTGCCCAATTTAGTAAGTTAGAGCAGGCACTCCCAACTTAGTCCTCAGGACACACCAAGCCAGCCTGGTTTTCAAGATATCCACAATGAATTTGCATGAGATACATATGCACAGATTGGCATACAATGGAGGCAGATGAGTACAGGAGAGTGGCTTTGCTTTCCCAGAGGACAAGCAAGACAGTGTGTTCCCACATATGGGAATCCTTAGCTACAAGCTCACCAAAAACAACAAATAAAGGAGAATAGGGACTTGCAACAGCAAGGCCAACCAGAAACCAATCAACCTAAACTTATATACCAGTCTTGTTGTGTTGGTGCAGCCTGGAACAGAAGGAAAATGGGCCTAGGAGGGTGAAGTTGATTCTGCAGAACTGTCTCATCAAACCAGCTGTCGTGTCTGTTGTGCTGCTCAAGAAAGTAGTGAGATGTGAATGTGTGCACTCAAGTCCACATTGCAGCTCTGCAAATCTCTTCAACGGAGGCTGACCTCAAATGTGGATACCGACATGGCCATAGCTCTCAAGAATCAGTCCAGCCTGGGCATAAGCGAAAGAGATGCAGTCCACCAGCCAAATGAATAAAGGGAATTTTCTGATGGCTGCCTCCATCCTATTTGAGTCCAAAGAAACAAAAAAGCTGGGTGGATATCTATGAGCTTTAGTCTGCGCCAGATAGAAGGCTAAGGCTTATTTGCAGTCCAAGGTGTGCAGTGTGCTTTTTTGCCAGGCTAGACATGAGGCTTTGGGAAAACTGTTAGCAGAACAACTGACTAAGATGGAACTCCGACACCACCTTAGGAAGGAAGTTAGTGTGCATGAGGAGAACTACTCTATTATAATGAAACCTTGTATAAATTGGATCCACTACTAGGGCCTGAAGTGACTGCCCCAAAAACAAGACCTTCTAGGTCAGGTACTTCAGCTAACAGAAGTCAAGTGGCTCAAAGGGAGTTTTCATCAGCTGATTGAGGATGATACTGAAGGTCCCATGACACAGTTGGAGGCTTTCTCAACAGCAAACCTCTCATCAAGCGAAAACTAAAGGCTGTACAGACATGGCCTTACCCTCTACACGATGATGGTAAGCACTAATCAAACTAAGGTGAAGCATTACAGGAGTTGGTTTTTAGACCAGTCTTGGAGGTGTATAAAGTATTCAAGCCAGTTTTGTGTAAGGCCTTCCTCTCACACCAAATGTCAAACCTCCTTCGCTTAAAAGTAACATACTTCTTAGTGAAATCTATCCTGGAAGCCAGCACAACCCTGGAAACACCCTCAAGCAGTTGAAAGAAAGAAAATTCTACGCTCTCAACATCCAAGTCATAAAGGCCAAGGACTGGAGGATGGGATGCAGAACAGATCCCTTATTCTGGGTGATTAGGGTCACAACACAATCCAATCTCCACGGATCTTTGGAGTACAACTTCAGAAGCAGAGGGTACCATATCTGCATTGGCTAGTAAGGCACAATTAAGATCATGGTTCCCCGATCCTGCTTGAGTTTCAGCAAAGTTCCCTATGAGAAGGGTTGGAGGTTACATGTACAGGAGACCCTCTCCAGGAAGACATCTGATGCTGGCCTGTTATGTGACCCAAGACCGGAGCAGTAATGAGGGACCTTGTCGTTTAGGACATTCCTCTTTGCATTTCTTTGACCCTGTGCTGGTCTTGGTTAGTGTGCCAAAGAGGTAGAAAACCAACTAAACAGCTTAGGAATTCTTTAGGACTTGTATTTTACTATGAATTTATCACACTTCATCTAAAATTCATTTACCTTGTTTATGTCTTTGTATACTGAGTGCCTTTTCAAATAAATACGAGGGTAATTTTTATAAGGGGACACCTAGTTTAAAAGGACTCTTATAAAGACATATAGGCACCTAAGTGTCTTTATAAAATACTAATCTAAGCAGCAGGAATCAGGCCTACATTGCACATATGGATACTTACACCTGCTCTCAAACAGCTGTACGTGTCTATGCCTAGATTATTTCAATATGCATATAAATTAACATTTTATA
Source organism: Microcaecilia unicolor (assembly GCF_901765095.1). Taxonomy (NCBI): domain Eukaryota; kingdom Metazoa; phylum Chordata; class Amphibia; order Gymnophiona; family Siphonopidae; genus Microcaecilia; species Microcaecilia unicolor. The sequence continues at coordinate 68,736,539 of NC_044036.1, read as the reverse complement.
ATCTATGCACAATAGTTGCTAACGCCACCTGTACTCTCCCCAAACCTTGTCCCCAAATAGTTTTACCTACTTCGCTTGCTCAGTTGCGATTTGAGACTTTTACAGAGGGGGATTCTAAAATTCTGCTGGGGAGGGAAAAGGCCTAAATTACAAATATATAGAACCAAATTCTATAAATGATGCTGAAAAAGAAATTTGCGCTTACCACTAGTCTATAAACAGCGCTCAAGTTAGGCACTGATTATAGAATAGAACTTAGTACTGGGATCTGCAACTACTTTTAGGCACAAGCATGTACATAATCTGAACCCAGGTATAAACCCTTACCCCTAAATTATTTATTTATGATGATATTTGTATCCCACATTATCCCAAGACAGCTTGAGCTCAATGTAACAAATTAGGCGCGGATCCTCCCTATTCTATATCATCACACATTAAATTGAAGGAACACCCCTGATCCACGTCCACTCCCCCCTTTTTGGAACCGCATGTACATTTAAATTAATGCCAATTAGCATTGTCAATTGATTGTTAGGGCCCAATTATTGGTGCTAATTGGCTCATTATTCAATTCAATTGCACACGCGCAATACAATTTGGGGGAATTATCTGCTTAGCAACTGGAAAAATAGAAGGGGGGCGGCATGTGATGCTAGATATGAAGAAATACAATCAGGCTTCTCTGCTACATCTTCTTCAGAATTGGATACCGGGTACTACTAATTTTACTCCCCTGGTTTTTGAAAAGATCTACTTTTTCCCCTGGCATTTCAATTACTTGTTTCATGCACATGCAGGGACATGCACTCATATTTAAAATGTAGTATCTTGGTGAAGCCCTTACGTGAGCTTTGGAGATTTCTGGTGCCAATGTGGCACCAGGATCCCAACTGTGATGATTTAATTTCAATCTGGGGCAATACTGATTTCCCCATCTAGCTTGGATAGTGCTGTATTTATTAGATGGGCTAAATCAGGCTTTGTATTGGTGAAACATTCTGTAAAGGCATTCACCTAGGAAACATTCGTTCCCTAGATAAAGCGAATGCTACATACCTGTAGAAGGTATTCTCCGAGGACAGCAGGCTGATTGTTCTCACTGATAGGGTGACGTCCACGGCAGCCCCTCCAATCGGAAACTTCACTAGCAAAGTCCTTTGCTAGCCCTCGCGCGCCCGCGCGCATGCGCGGCCGTCTTCCCGCCCGAAACCGGCTCGAGCCGGCCAGTCCAGTATGTAGCAAGACAATACACTTCAAGGGAAGACACAACTCCAAAGGGGAGGCGGGCGGGTTTGTGAGAACAATCAGCCTGCTGTCCTCGGAGAATACCTTCTACAGGTATGTAGCATTCGCTTTCTCCGAGGACAAGCAGGCTGCTTGTTCTCACTGATGGGGTATCCCTAGCCCCCAGGCTCACTCAAAACAACAACATTGGTCAATTGGGCCTCGCAACGGCGAGGACATAACTGAGATTGACCTAAAAAATTTACCAACTAACTGAGAGTGTAGCCTGGAACAGAACAAACAGGGCCCTCGGGGGGTGGAGTTGGATCCTAAAGCCCAAACAGGTTCTGAAGAACTGACTGCCCGAACCGACTGTCACGTCGGGTATCCTGCTGCAGGCAGTAATGAGATGTGAATGTGTGGACAGATGACCACGTCGCAGCTTTGCAAATTTCCTCCATGGTGGCTGACTTCAAGTGGGCTACCGACGCTGCCATGGCTCTAACATTATGAGCCGTGACATGACCCTCAAGAGCCAGCCCAGCCTGGGCGTAAGTGAAGGAAATGCAATCTGCTAGCCAATTGGATATGGTGCGTTTCCCTACAGCCACTCCCCTCTTGTTGGGATCAAAAGAAACAAACAATTGGGCGGACTGTCTGTGGGGCTGTGTCCGCTCCAGATAGAAGGCCAATGCTCTCTTGCAGTCCAATGTGTGCAGCTGACGTTCAGCAGGGCAGGAATGAGGACGGGGAAAGAATGTTGGCAAGACAATTGACTGGTTCAGATGGAACTCCGACACAACCTTTGGCAGAAACTTAGGGTGAGTGCGGAGGACTACTCTGTTGTGATGAAATTTGGTGTAAGGGGCCTGGGCTACCAGGGCCTGAAGCTCACTGACTCTACGAGCCGAGGTAACTGCCACCAAGAAAATGACCTTCCAGGTCAAGTACTTCGGATGGCAGGAATTCAGTGGCTCGAAAGGAGGTTTCATCAGCTGGGTGAGAACGACATTGAGATCCCATGACACTGTAGGAGGCTTGACAGGGGGCTTTGACAAAAGCAAACCTCTCATGAAGCGAACAACTAAAGGCTGTCCTGAGATCGGCTTACCTTCCACTTGGTAATGGTATGCACTGATTGCACTAAGGTGAACCCTTACGGAGTTGGTCTTCAGACCAGACTCAGACAAGTGGAGAAGGTATTCAAGCAGGGTCTGTGTAGGACAAGAGCGAGGATCTAGGGCCTTGCTGTCACACCAGACGGCAAACCTCCTCCAATGAAAGAAGTAACTTCTCTTAGTGGAGTCTTTCCTGGAAGCAAGCAAGATGCGGGAGACACCCTCTGGCAGACCCAAAGAGGCAAAGTCTACGCCCTCAACATCCAGGCCGTGAGAGCCAGGGACTGGAGGTTGGGATGCAGCAGAGCACCTTCGTCCTGCGTGATGAGGGTCGGAAACACTCCAATCTCCACGGTTCTTCGGAGGATAACTCCAGAAGAAGAGGGAACCAGATCTGACGCGGCCAAAAGGGAGCAATCAGAATCATGGTGCCTTGGTCTTGCTTGAGTTTCAACAAAGTCTTCCCCACCAGAGGAATGGGAGGATAAGCATACAGCAGACCTTCCCCCCAATCCAGGAGGAAGGCATCCGACGCCAGTCTGCCGTGGGCCTGAAGCCTGGAACAGAACTGAGGGACCTTGTGGTTCACTTGAGATGCGAAGAGATCCACCAGGGGGGTGCCCCACGCCCGGAAGATCTGTCGCACCACACGGGAATTGAGCGACCACTCGTGAGGTTGCATAATCCTGCTCAACCTGTCGGCCAGACTGTTGTTTACGCCTGCCAGATATGTGGCTTGGAGCACCATGCCTTGACGGCGAGCCCAGAGCCACATGCTGACGGCTTCCTGACACAGGGGGCGAGATCCGGTGCCCCCCTGCTTGTTGACATAGTACATGGCAACCTGATTGTCTGTCTGAATTTGGATAATTTGGTGGGACAGCCGATCTCTGAAAGCCTTCAGAGCGTTCCAGATCGCTCGCAACTCCAGAAGATTGATCTGTAGATCGCTTTCTTGGAGGGACCACCTTCCTTGGGTGTGAAGCCCATCGACATGAGCTCCCCATCCCAGGAGAGACGCATCCGTGGTCAGCACTTTTTGAGGCTGAGGAATTTGGAAGGGACGTCCCAGAGTCAAATTGGAGCAAATCGTCCACCAATACAGGGATTCGAGAAAACTCGTGGACAGGTGGATCACGTCCTCTAGACCCCCGGCGGCCTGATACCACTGGGAGGCTAGGGTCCATTGAGCAGATCTCATGTGAAGGCGGGCCATGGGAGTCACATGAACTGTGGAAGCCATGTGGCCCAGCAATCTCAACATCTGCCGAGCTGTGATCTGCTGGGACGCTCGCACCCGCGAGACGAGGGACAACAAGTTGTTGGCCCTCGCCTCTGGGAGATAGGCGCGAGCCGTCCGAGAATCCAGCAGGGCTCCGATGAATTCGAGTTTCTGCACTGGGAGAAGATGGGACTTTGGGTAATTTATCACAAACCCCAGTAGCTCCAGGAGGCGAATAGTCATCTGCATGGACTGCAGGGCTCCTGCCTCGGATGTGTTCTTCACCAGCCAATCGTCGAGATATGGGAACACGTGCACCCCCAGCCTGCGAAGCGCCGCTGCTACCACAGCTAGGCACTTTGTGAACACCCTGGGCGCAGAGGCGAGCCCAAAGGGTAGCACACAGTACTGGAAGTGGCGTGCGCCCAGCTGAAATCGCAGATACTGTCTGTGAGCTGGCAGTATCGGGATGTGTGTGTAGGCATCCTTCAAGTCCAGAGAGCATAGCCAATCGTTTTGCTGAATCATGGGGAGAAGGGTGCCCAGGGAAAGCATCCTGAACTTTTCTTTTACGAGATATTTGTTCAGGGCCCTTAGGTCTAGGATGGGACGCATCCCCCCTGTTTTCTTTTCCACAAGGAAGTACCTGGAATAGAACCCCAGCCCTTCTTGCCCGGATGGCACGGGCTCGACCGCATTGGCGCTGAGAAGGGCGGAGAGTTCCTCTGCAAGTACCTGCTTGTGCTGGAAGCTGTAGGACTGAGCTCCCGGTGGACAATTTGGAGGTTGAGAGGCCAAATTGAGGGTGTATCCTTGCCGGACTATTTGGAGAACCCACTGATCGGAGGTTATAAGAGGCCACCTTTGGTGAAAAGCTTTCAACCTCCCTCCGACAGGCAGGTCGCCCGGCACTGACACTTGGATGTCGGCTATGCTCTGCTGGAGCCAGTCAAAAGCTCGCCCCTTGCTTTTGCTGGGGAGCCGCGGGGCCTTGCTGATTCGCACGCTGCTGACGAGAGCGAGCGCGCTGGGGCTTAGCCTGGGCCGCAGGCTGTCGGGAAGGAGGATTGTACCTACGCTTGCCAGAAGTATAGGGAACGGTCTTCCTTCCCCCGAAAAATCGTCTACCTGTAGAGGTAGAAGCTGAAGGCTGCCGGCGGGCGAACTTGTCGAATGCGGTGTCCCGCTGGTGGAGAGACTCTACCACCTGCTCGACTTTTTCGCCAAAAATGTTATCCGCACGGCAAGGCAAGTCCGTAATCCGCTGCTGGATTCTATTCTCCAGGTCGGCGGCACGCAGCCATGAGAGCCTGCGCATCACCACACCTTGAGCAGCGGCCCTGGACGCAACATCAAAAGTGTCATAAACTCCTCTGGCCAGGAATTTTCTGCACGCCTTCAGCTGCCTGACCACCTCCTGAAAAGGCTTGGCTTGCTCAGGGGGAAGAGCATCAACCAAGCCCGCCAACTGCCGCACATTATTCCGCATGTGTATGCTCGTGTAGAGCTGGTAAGACTGGATCTTGGACACGAGCATAGAGGAATGGTAGGCCTTCCTCCCAAAGGAGTCTAAGGTTCTAGCGTCCTTGCCCGGGGGCGCCGAAGCATGTTCCCTAGAACTCTTAGCCTTCTTTAGGGCCAAATCCACAACTCCAGAGTCATGAGGCAACTGAGTGCGCATCAGCTCTGGGTCCCCATGGATCCGGTACTGGGACTCGATCTTCTTGGGAATGTGGGGATTAGTTAATGGTTTGGTCCAGTTCGCAAGCAATGTCTTCTTCAGGACATGGTGCAAGGGAACAGTGGACGCTTCCTTAGGTGGAGAAGGATAGTCCAGGAGCTCAAACATTTCAGCCCTGGGCTCGTCCTCCACAACCACCGGGAAGGGGATGGCCGTAGACATCTCCCGGACAAAGGAGGCAAAAGACAGACTCTCGGGAGGAGAAAGCTGTCTCTCAGGAGAGGGAGTGGGATCAGACGGAAGACCCCCAGACTCCTCGTCAGAGAAATATCTGGGATCTTCCTCTTCCTCCCACGAGGCCTCACCCTCGGTGTCAGACACAAGTTCACGGACCTGTGTCTGCAACCTCGCCCTGCTCGACTCCGTGGAACCCCGTCCACGATGGGGGCGTCGAGAGGTAGACTCCCTCGCCCGCATCGGCGAAGCTCCCTCCGCCGACGTAGTCGGGGAGCCTTCCTGGGAGGTGGCCGCGGTCGGTACCGCACGCGGTACCGACGTCGGGGACCTCAACCTGGGCGATGGGCCAGCCGGCGCCACGCTCGACGGTACCGGTGGCGCAAGCACCGCCGGTACCGGAGGGGTAGGGCGCAACAGCTCTCCCAGAATCTCTGGGAGAACGGCCCGGAGGCTCTCGTTTAGAGCGGCTGCAGAGAAAGGCTGAGAGGTCGATGCAGGCGTCGACGTCAGTACCTGTTCCGGGCGTGGAGGCTGTTCCGGGCTGTCCAGAGCGGAGCGCATCGACACCTCCTGAACAGAGGGTGAGCGGTCCTCTCGGTGCCGATGCCTGCTGGGTGCCGAATCCCTCGGCGACCCAGAGCTCTCGGTGCCGACACGGGGAGGAGACCGGTGTCGATGCTTCTTCGATTTCTTCCGAAGCATGTCACCGGAGCTCCCCGGCACCGACGAGGAGGACGTCGAATCCACCCGTCGCTTCCTCGGGGCCGAGACTGAAGAAGGTCGATCTCGGGGGGGCTGTACCGCAGGAGCCCTCAGGGTAGGCGGAGACCCACCCGAGGGCTCACCGCCACCAGCAGGGGAATGGACAGCCCTCACCTGCACTCCACCCGATGCACCACCGTCCGACGACATCAGCAGACGAGGTCCTGGTACCACCGACGTCGATGCAGCTATCCGATGTCTCGGCGCCGATGCAGAGGCCCGATGCCTCGATGCACTCGATGCAGGGGCGGCCGAGGAAGATGGTCTGGACGCTGACGACGTCGATGCACTCGAAGATCCCGGTGCCGATGCCGACGAAGAGCCCGAGAACAACACGTTCCACTGGGCTAGTCTCGCTACCTGAGTCCGCCTTTGAAGCAGGGAACACAGACTGCAGTTCTGAGGGCGGTGCTCGGCCCCCAGACACTGAAGACACGACGAGTGTCGATCAGTGAGCGAGATAACCCGGGCGCACTGGGTGCACTTCTTGAAGCCGCTGGAAGGCTTCGATGTCATGGGCGGAAAAATCACGCCGGCGAAATCAAAAGCCGAAATGGCGAAATTTGAAGCACCAAATTTAGAGGGAGAAAAAATCTCGACCGAGGCCGAAAAGAGGCCTACCCCGACGACGAAAGAAAACTTACCGGGGCAAAAAAGCTGGAAGTACGGGGAGGATTTACACGAAACCCGGCGGGGGGTTTCCGGAGCACTTCCCGACTAGGACAAAGCTTTCCCGAAGGAAAAAAACACGTTCAAACAAATTGGACGCGCGAGGTCGACTTTCCGGGGCTCGACACGGCGAAAACACGACCGTACCGAGTGCGGACAAAAGAAGACTGGCCGGCTCGAGCCGGTTTCGGGCGGGAAGACGGCCGCGCATGCGCGGTGCGCGCGGGCGCGCGAGGGCTAGCAAAGGACTTTGCTAGTGAAGTTTCCGATTGGAGGGGCTGCCGTGGACGTCACCCTATCAGTGAGAACAAGCAGCCTGCTTGTCCTCGGAGAAATGTCTTTACAGAATTACAACAGAAGGTTCACGTTTGGCAAGGGGATCAGTTTGCTTATTTTCAATTAATCCACTACTTCCGTATCCTGGACTGAACAGGTATTTCCACTAGGTTTGGGACTGAACTGGGCAATTTTTTCTTTTTCCTTTTTTTAACCACAAATAGTCCCTATGGACCATCTATATCTCAGCTTCGTCTGGCTCTAAACATGGTTGTTGTTGCTGCTCTTTACTATGCTGAGAAATTGGATAGATAAAGCTCTAGACTTTGCAAACATTGGTAACTTTGTTAAATGTCAAACGTTTGATAGGGAGGATACCCACGATAATACATAGTGCAGAACTGAAGACGTGTTTATTCTGGGTCATTATTAGGTCATATTTTTTTCAAACACAGACTTGTAGGGTTCACCAAGAAAGCTTCCCTTTGTGCCTTAAATGTCATACTGTTCGCAATATTCTGGGTCACGCTTTTTGGACCTGTAACAAAATTAAACACTTGTGGAGATCTATTCTTCAATATTTGGAGTGCTTAAATTGGTTTCAGTCCTCTGGGAATCTTATTTCACCACTCAATTGCTTTTCGAATCTTTGGTAGATTTTATAGGGCACTTTTAAGCAAAAGCTTGTGTAATGGGACAAACTCATTTTGCAATGCTGAGCCCAAGTTACTCCCTCTACTTACTGACACTACTATTTCTATTTAGCACCTACCTAGTTCTCTCTCCCCCCTCTAAAAAAAACCCAATACAATTCCAATCTCATTATGGACAAGCTTGATCAAACTGTTGCTGACTCAAAATTTGAAATCCTTTCCTTGGCCTAATTATCAATAAAACTGTGGTGGCTGAGCCTCGAAGAAGCCAAGAAGATTCCATTCTGGTAGCCTACTACCCAGTGTCTAAGAACGAGAAAGGTGAATTAATAGATGGCACCGTCTGCCCTACTAGTCTGCAGACTTTCCAAAGCACAGCCACCTTGGCCCATGCAAAGGGTAGAATGGTGATTAGGGGGAAGGCTCACTTGAAATGGATTGGCTGGACTTTTACAGTTTAAGAATATTTTGAACACCTTTAACGGCAGGCATATAATCTATATCAGAAAGGAAGGAATTCTACTACCTAAAACAGAAAGCTCTACTCCTAAGTCACTTAATCATTTGTATTTATTTTTGAAGACACTAAGTACTTGAAGCTTTTGAACATTTTTCCTGCTAAGCTATTAATCCAACAATACTCAGAACGCTAACTTCTACCAGAAAACTGTACATGCATAAATACTGGAAAAACTGTACATGCATAAATACTGGAAAAACTGAAGAATGAGTTCAGCAAAAGAGATTACAAAGATCATGGCCACAACAAAAAGAAAAGCATAGTGCATTCCCCTCTCCCAGCCAAAGATATTAAAATACAAAGTAAGGAAGAAAAATACAATGGACTAAAAAAAAAAAAAAAACTAGCTTGATAGTACTAGATCCCCCTATCAATTTAACAAACAGTATATGACATATTTTAGTTCGTTAAAGTCCCTTGAATTTTATAACCAAGCTTTGAAAGATTTACCCATACAGAATTTGTTTTCTAAATTTTGGATTTAGCTCATTCCTTCTAATTGATAGCTCAAGGCAAATTACACCCAAGTGCAGTATTTCTTTTGTCTCCAGAGGTCTTTCAATCTAAGGGCCTGTAGGAGTATTTCCCTGTGTGTTTCACCTTGCGGGCCATGGCCTGTATAATCCTATGACAGCAAAATGGAGGCTGTAAACTCTGACCCGCACATCTCTGTGTCAGCAAGAAACAGCTTTGCAGCTTGTGGAAAATTACAGCAGAAGCTCAACACCAAGGACATGCTGTGGGCAAAGCAGGCCCCCTTATCTCCCTGAGAGGCTGGCTCCAGCAAGGCGGGTGAGAAACAGAAAATGCATACCAAAATGTAACAACTTGAAGGTCAAGAACAACGAACTGTTCTTGCCATGCAGTGAACCGAGGAAGATCCAGATTGGTTCCTGCAGCCACCGGACCAAGAGGTACGGGGAGAGTGGGAACAAAGAAAGGAGTTATTCGGAAGTCTTGGAAGAAGGTGGAGGTGAAAATAAGACCAGTGAGAACTAATAAGGTCCACCAACTGATGAACTGTGTATCTGGAGAAAAGTATCGTGGTTCAGCTGTATCAGCACGGAGTGACCTGTGCCCTCCTTATCTGCTGCAGAGTTCCCTTCCAGCTCTAAGACTCGCTGCTATATCAGCTTGAGTCTGTGAGGTGTCCCGTGCCAGCTCCCAAGAGAGACGACCCTGAGGTCTCAGCCTGGTGAGAAACACGGTGATTCATTTCCTACTAGTCAGGGGCTAGTTAGTGGTATTTACCTGAGCAGAAGGCTGGTGCCATCATACTTGTGATCAGGAGAAGCTGCTAATAACTGTACTACCTCGTAACATAATGTGACTGATCAGTGGTGTAATTTTACCTGGTAACCAATAAGAATTAGTGTTTAGTAGTGTGACGTATGAGTGTAATTTTTATCAGCCAGTAATTTTGTATTCAGCCAAAGCTTTGCAGAGTTCTATTTTGTATACCTTAGCGATATTTTCTTACCTGATACCATAATAAATCTAATATATATATATTCAGCTTGCTTTTCTAGTCGCATTCCTTTCTCACGGAAGAACTGTATAGGCTCTAATCCAAGGTTCCCGCCCCCTAGACCGAGTGCTGAGCAGTCTGTGTGCAGATAGTTTTGTTTGGGAATTTTGGACGCAGATAATTTATTATCTGTGATAACGATCCTACAGGCCCCTTTTACAAAGACGCACTAGTGTTTTTAGCATATGCTAAATTCTAGGGCATCTAAAAACGCTTCTGACCCTTTGTAAAAGACACCCTCAACTTGTATCTGAGACAACAGAGAATGATGTGCTTTTACCAAAGGTGACAAGGGACAACTATAGAATTTGAACCCTAGATACCCCCAGTTACAAATACAAATTATATTCTACAAAATTACCCAAGGGTCCAATGAGGATTGCAAAAGAATGTAACTAAATATCTAGGATATACAATCATAGAAATATATCACAGTAAGCAAATACAAAATTAAGATTCAAGTATTAGTTTACCAAACAGATGAGCTTTCAATTTTTTATTTTTCTTTAAAGAGATATAATCTGATTGTGACCTGATGATATATGGAAGATCATTCCAGACAAAAGCTGCTTGAAAAGTGAAAGACTATTCTAACATTTTGATTTTATTTCTTTAACCTCAGGGAAATGAAGTATAAAATGACAACTCAAGTCATGTTTGTCTGGAATAAAATTATTAAATGAAATAAGGAAGAAGCATGGACCATGCAAAATTAAACAAAAAAAAACAAAAACAAAAAAAAAAGACACAGCTGAGCTTAAATCTAATCCTAGAACGATTAGATTGCAGCCAATCTCATATGGTTTGTAAGATCTGCTTGCTTCTTTGTCTATGTCCAAGGAACTCCCTGTAATCAGGCAAAGCAGAATGCATAGGGGTGGGGTAGTAGCAGGAAGTACCTCCAGCAGCCTGCTGGGCTCAGTGCAGAGCCTCTTGGGACAGATAGTCTGCTGAGACTAGCTCCTGGACTATCTGTCCCAAGAGTCTCAGTTCTGACCCCAGCAGGCTGCTGGAGGTACTTCCTGTTACTACCCCACCACTATGCATTCTGTTTTGCCTGATTACAGGTAGTTCCTTGGACATAGACAAAGCAGATCTTACACACCATATGAGATTGGTTGCAATCTAATCGTTCTAGGAAAATATATTGTCTTACAAATTCCTAGACCCCTGACGCAGGCCGGTAAGCCCGAAACACGACTCGTGTTGGGTCGCTCATTTTATCAATTTGAATAAAGACCTTCTTGTGAACACCATCTGAGAGGTATTTTTTCCTCCACCCTTCTTTGCTTGGCATTTGATCCTCAGTGGAGAGGTTACCTTCTGTTGGAAGTGGCTGTGAGCACCATGCTGTTCTTGGATGCCCAGGTCCACATCCCAACTATTTGCTAATACAGAAGGTACAACCTTGTGCCTCCCTGCTTTGTTATGTAGTACACTGCAACCTGATTGTTTAGATGAGAATAATTTTGTGCATCAGCCAATGTTCCCTCTAAGGTGTACAGGAGTCCTTCATCTACATTTCTGCCAGTGGGAGTGCTAATATCACATTTTCCGTAGCAAGGGAAGGCAAGTTCTGAAGGATTCCAGAGGACCTACCTATCCTTAGCAACTGAAAACCCAATATTGAAGCACCCCCCCTCCCCACTGGCAATAATGCGATTAGAGAATTCTCATACAGCTTAGAAGGAACATTGGCATCAGCTGATCTGACCACATTTAGTGTTTCATACTGCCCCATAGCTCCAGGAGGTTTATGTGCAACTGAGTCTCCTTGGAGGACCGCTGATCCCAATTCTCCCCAGCCCAAGTTGGATACATCCGTTGTCACCATCTTGTGGAGAGGAAGAATTTGGAATGAAGACCCACTGTCAAATTGGGCTGAACTGTCCATCACAACAGGGACGCTTTCAGCGCAGGAGTGATGACAACATCTGCCAGGTTCCCAGTGACTTGTGACCATTCAGAAGCTAGAGTCCACTGGGCCAATCTCAAATGGAAACATGCAATAGGCATCATGTGGATGGTGGAGGCCATGTGGCCTAACAATCTCAACATCTACTCAGCCATGACCTACTCTCTCTGGAGTGCAACGTGGACTAGGGCATCCACACGCTGGTCTGGAAGGAGGGCTCAGGTCTGCACCATGCCTAGCAGGGCTCCTATGAACTCCAATCTTTGAACAGGGAGCACATGGGACTTTGGGTAATTGATAAACCCTAGTAGCTCCAGTGCCCGAACAGTCCTTTCTTTGATGTGCTCTTTACCAGCCAATCGAAGCACATATACCCCCAATCTGTATAGAGACACTGACAACTGCAAGACACTTTGTGAAGACCCTGGAGCAAAGACTAGCCCAAAGGACAGGAAGCAATACTGGTCGTGGTATTTCCCTATTTAAAATATGAGATCTCTCCCGTTACTGGGGTGTATCTGGATGTGGGTATAAGCATCCTTCTTTAAATCCAGAGAGCATTGCAAATCATCTGCTTGAATCACGGGGATTAAGTGCCTAGGAAAACCATCCTGAACTTTTCTTCTGCCAGATATATCTGCTCAGGGCCCTTAAGTCTAGGATGAGACAAAATCCTGTTTTCTTGGTCCAACACACATCATCAGTGTCCCTCAGTGTTGACGAGGACGACATCAAACCCTTGTGTGTCCTTGGAGTCAGATCAACGAAGGCTCGGTGCCAACGGGCACCACTGATGCTCAATCTCAAGGCAGGCAAAGACCAACTGAATGCCAATATGTAACCAGTGTCCGACACAGCTCCGGGGGAGCCATAGAGACAGATGCCTCCAAAGCCAAAGTCAATAGACTGGACTTCTTGGCACCAAAAATATTTTTGACCTGCTCTTTTTGACTCCTAATGTTTTTTTTGACAACTAGAAATAGAGATTACAAAAATAAACATAGTGGTCAGGCCCCAAAAACAACAGGCACCGATGGTGAGTGTGAAGTGACAGTCCTGGCACACCAGAAGCACTTCTTAAAACCAGTGGGAATTTTAAGGGACACGTTGGGGAAAACAGCTGAAGTGAAATCAGAACAACTCAATGGTGACAAAACCAAAAAGCTGAATTAGACATGAGCAGTGAAGAGAACAGGGAGAGCATGTCCTCACTGCTCCGAAGATAAAGCGAGAATGTCTGGTCCAGGGCAGAAGCAGGAAGGTGCACACACATTTGTACTGCAGTATTCCAAAGGCTTCTGGAAGTGCAATCTTCCAAAGGCTGGGAAGTTCTCTGTGCCAGGTACCGTTGGATGACCTTGCCTAAATGTGAGATTGTGTCCTGCTTGTCCTCACAGAATCACTATATAACCAGGGGGACAGATCTAAAAGTGGATCCTCTACAACGTGAAACCATATTTCAGTTAAAAACACTAATCCTGGAGGACTACCGTTAACCAAAACACAATCTGTTGGTGTTTTATTACCAATTGATCTAGCACTTGTGCTACAACAGGGGACAGAGAGAAAGTGGAGTGACTAGTGGATCTTCACTTCATTTGACAGGAATCAATACAGGATTATTAACACAAGATGCAGCATGAAGATGCCTTCTACATTTAATTGGTCTAGTCTATTACAGTTTGTACTGCAACAAACATGACAATAGTACAAAATGTTAATATACAACTTCTAAATGAAGTTAGATTTTGCTTCAAATGTCTAGAAGTTGAGATTATAAATAGGGATTTGCCATGTCAGATTTCATTCTATCAAAGAATTCCCTCCCACCCATCCTAAAATAGAGTAGACTAAAAATGAGTAAACTCAAAATCAACCACACAGATACAAACCACACTGTTCCGTACCTTGCCATATGAATAAGGTTAGACAGGCAAGCTCTACAGATGAAAAAAAAGACAACCACAAATGATTTTATAAAGGTCTCACAAAAAATGTACGACCTGCTCCACTGCATGCTGCCTCGGGATCAGCTGCCTTTGGTATCAACACACAACAGAACAGGTCACCCTAATGCACTGGTCTTCCTCAGAAAAAAATGGAGAGTGATTTTCCCCACCCGAAGGTGACAGCAATATCTCTATGCAGCCATCAGATGGCAGAAAGGACAGATTATTCTTCCATTCAAATCATAACAACATAGCAAATGACGGCAGACAAAGACCTGTGCAGTCCATCCAGTCTGCCCAACAAGATAAACTCATTTTACATTGTATGCGATACTTTATACGTATACCCGAGTTTGATTTGTCCTTGCCATTCCCAGGGCACAGACCGTAGAAGCCTGCCCAGCACTGTTTCTGTACTAGAAGTTCTGAAGTTAACGTCGAAGCCCCTTAAAATTTACACTCCAGCCCATCCATATCTATTCAGTCACAATCAGGGTACAGTCCCACAGAAGTCTGCCCAGCACTGGTTTTGCTTCCCAATTACCGGTGTTGCCACCCCAATCTCTACTAAGATTCCGTGAATCCATTTCTTCTAAACAGGATTCCTTTGTGTTTATCCCACGCATGTTTAAATTCCATTACCGTTTTCATCTCCACAACCTCCCATGGAAGGGCATTCCATGTATCCACCACTATATAACATACATATATTTAAATGCCAACAGTGCACCAGGTAATTTCAACGAACTATAGTGTCGATGGCATTATTAAAGAAAAAGCTTTACATAGTAACATAGTAGATAACAGTCCATCCAGTCTACCCAATAAAATAAACTCATAGCATAAGGTATGATGTGATACTTCATAAAATCTTGATTTGTCCTTGCCATTTTTTGGGCATAGTCCGTACAAGTCTGCCTTGCACTGTTCTTATCCTCCAACTTCTGAAGTTGTCATCAAAGCTCCACTCCAACCCATCCAAATCTGTCCAACCACATGCAGGGCACAAACGGTAGAAGTCTGCCCAGTACTGGCCTTGCTCTCCTGAAGCTGAATCTGTCCAACCACGATCTGAGCATAGACTATAGAAGTCTGCCCAGCACTGGCTTTGCTTCCCAATTACTGGTGTTGCCACCTAATCACCACTAAGCTTCTTTGGATCCATTCCTTCTAACCCGGATTCCCTTGTGTTTATCTCATGCATTTTTGAATTCCGCTACAGATTTCATCTCCATCACCTCCTGCAAGAAAGCACCATCTACCACCCTCTCCAATAAAAGTATTTCCTGCAATCATTCCTGAGTCAGCCTCCCTGCAACCTCAATTCGTGTCCTCTAGTTCTACCACCTTCCCGTCTCTGGAAAAGGTTTGTTTGTAGATTAATACCTTTCAAATATTTGAATGACTGTATCATATCACCCGTTTCTCCTTTCCTCCAGGGTATACATATTCAGGTCATCAAGTCTCTCCTCATATGTCTTGCTAGGCAAATCCCATACCATTTTTATTGCTTTTCTCTGAACCACTTCATATCTTTTTACATCCTTAGCAAGATACGGCCTCCAAAATTGAACACAATACCCAAAGTAGGGCATCACCAATGACTTTGGACAGGGGCGTCGACAATTCCCTTTCTTCTGCTGGTTATACCCCTCTCTATGCAGCCTAGCATCCTTATGGCCATGGCTACCGCCTTGTCACACTGTTTCATTACCCTGAGATCCTCAGACACCATCACCCGTAGGTCTTTCTCCTGAGCTAAGCTCATCACTCTCTCTCTCCTCCTATCTGGTGAAGAACTATCAATCATATCTGTGTGCTAAAATTTATATAGGCTTATTAAAACACAAAATTGTGCAGATCAAGTCATTTCACAAGTGTGTGGTGTGTGTTAATGGCGAGGAGAATAGTTGAGGATACCAAAAACGTATATGTTTATTCACATAAAAAAACAATTGTATGTATAAAATATAAAACGGACCCGACACGGCCGTGTTTCGGCCCTAAGGCCTGCCTCAGGGGTCTTTGCAACCTCGGAAGATGTTTCTCAGAATGTATATTCCAAGGAAAATATCAGGACGATAATCTCTTAAGATCTATGTACTCCTCTCTTCTAAAAAAACATATATATAAGAAATGTGCTAAAAAGCACAACGTTCAAATGATGCTTCTCTCCAGAGAGATGTCTACGAATTTTTCAATAATTTACAATTCGTAGACATCTCTCTGGAGAGAAGCATCATTTGAACGTTGTGCTTTTTAGCACATTTCTTATATATATGTTTTTTTAGAAGAGAGGAGTACATAGATCTTAAGAGATTATCGTCCTGATATTTTCCTTGGAATATACATTCTGAGAAACATCTTCCGAGGTTGCAAAGACCCCTGAGGCCGGCCTTAGGGCCGAAACACGGCCGTGTCAGGTCCGTTTTATATTTTATACATACAATTGTTTTTTTATGTGAATAAACATATACGTTTTTGGTATCCTCAACTATTCTCCTCACTTTTTATCTCACGGTTTCGTGAGGGTTTTCACCTCCTTTTTGCTTTTGTTTTGTGTGTTAATGGCACCATTAACGCAAATGTTTAACTACACCTCAAGAAGAGTAGTCCAAAGGTTTTGCATGAAAAGTACTTTAACAAAACAAACTGCTAACTAAACAATGCAAAGTCTTTTCTCACTAGTGTATCAAGTGGACTTCAAACACACCTTAGCTAACAGGCCCCCAAGTACCCACCACAGCAATATCGCCTCAAAATATGTTCTTAAACTAATTTTCTCACTCTGAAGGGAAAATGCTTGCATGGAACTGGCACAAGAATTTTGAATATATTGGTTTAATAATTGCTGGGTGATGGTCTGCTATGCTTGCTGGGCTGCATGACAATACAAGACCACCACTTTAGGTAATAGACCTTTGCCATTTGTCAGCAAGTTCATTTACCCAAGTTTCAGATGACCAGTATAACTGAATTACTGTTGACTTGTATTAACTGCATCTTCACCTTTATTAGAAAGTTGTCTTCTTAGTACATAGTTCAGTATAAACATGCATACTGAACAAGCAGCTATGCACACACCAAATCATGCACTACTACATGTTTGTTTAGATACTTACCACTTTGCTCTTTGCATGAGCTGATGATTTTAAATGTTGTTGCACAGAACTATACAATGCAGGGATATGCAAACTGCAAGCACTGCAGTGTACCGTTTCCACCTTCATCATATGATCATCTCCAGTAACTCCTGGTAAAGAAATAAGATTAAAAATTCAAGCATTACAAGGGATGAACAGATCACAATGCAGCAACCTATTGAAAATTTCTGTCATCTAGTTTTGTTTATCTGCATCAACATACTATATTCAAACTATAATTTAGAAGAGAACAAGACTTTTTGAGAAGCCCCAGCTAAATAAAGCCTTCCTTGAGAAATTTTAACCAGAGACAGATTCGATTTAGAAAAAAAAATAAGTAACTTCTTATAATAGAACAAATTATATTTAAAACTACACAGCTCTAAGTATATTATTAAAAAAAAATCAAAAGTCTGGTATAAGTTAGCATTTCATTTAGAGAATGACAGCAAAAGCATTACACTAGTAAACAAGCGAGTTCATTTTATAACTCCATAATCTATGTCTCTTTGAAAGTGTTCCTATGTATTTGATGTGTGAGCAGAATGTGGGTATGGGGGCCAGGAGCGAGAGAGAGGCAGATGGGACTGTGTGGTGCTTGGAGAATGGGGACAGTGTACCCTGCTTTCCTTTACAGTCCTCTATTGTTTCTCCACCTACTTTCCCTCCCTCCCTCCAACTTCCTCTAGTGTAGTGTTTTTCATTGGAGACATGATGGCAGCTGACTGGGAGGAGCAGCTGGTGAGAGTTGAAATACATAAGAAAAGGGTTGATGGGTGTGGTGGGGTGGATGAAGAGAGTGTATTGGGAGAAAAGAGCGTTTGGGGAACTCTAGGTTGGGGGAGACATGATGAGCTCAGGTAGACAGTCTGGAAAAACAAACTTTATTTTAAATGTACACACATTTGAGTGCACATAAGATGGACTAGCTATATCATTGGAGGAGGGATCTCCTCCCGATTATCACCCAGGGCTATGGGCACCATATCCAACACTAGTCCCGGCTCTCTCAATCAAGTATTTTAGGCAAAAATAACATCACTGCTCTAGATCCTGTGTTACAGACAATACAGCAAGCAAAGCAGTCAACAGGCAGAAGAGATTTGGGACAGTCAACTGCAGCAGCAAAAAATTGCATGTTTCTGCTTCACCTCCTGCAGTCTTCAGCTAACATTGCCTGGGCTCCCTGTCAACCTTACTGCTCAGTTTCTCCTCTTTGAGAGGGGGGAAGAAACAATGGGTGTCCTGTCTGCTGAACACTTTGAGGTCAATTTTCAAATGGCACTTAGACATCTAGCTCAGCACTGAATATCTGACAGTTTCATTTTCAACAGAAGTGCACATATAAAACTAGGCATGAACATTGGTGCACACCTAGTTTTAGATACACAGAAAAATAGGCATGGGAGTTTAGGCAGGGCCCACTACATCTAGAATACATGTTTGGGCTGGATGTGCCAAAACCAGGTGTAACCTGGAGCATATGGCTCCAATACCTACCCTAGACGTACAGATGCCTAATATCTACATCTATACATCCAGGAGCCCATCAGTATCTTCACTTCCATTCCTCTTCTGCCTTAAGTAGAGGAGTGTGGTAGCCGTGTTAGTCCACTCTTAAGGTTATCAATAGAAATCAAACAAAATAAAACATGGAAAAGAAAATAAGATAATACCTTTTTTATTGGACATAACTTAATACATTTCTTGATTAGCTTATTTCCGATCTGACGAAGAAGGGCAACCTTCAAAAGCTAATCAAGAAATGTATTAAGTTATGTCCAATAAAAAAGGTATCATCTTATTTTCTCTTCTGCCTTAAAAATTGTCGTCATTAAGGCCTATTTTTTTGGGTGGTGGGGGAAGGATTGTGAGAACAAATGCAACCAGTGTTGCCAAGGGAAACAACTGAATTAAGAAGAGAGTAATGTCAGAATCATGGGACTCCTCGTACATGCTCAGGAACCTTCAAAGATTTACTGGATATAACAGGGTGACTGTCCAACCATGGCTCCTTCTAGAGGATGTCACCAAGAAGGATGCAATCATTTCCCTGTTTTTGATGGAGAAAAGCAAAACACAAGAGCTTTTTTGTTAATTTCATAATACACAATAATGAACATGTAGGATAAAGAAGAATTATTGTTACACATTTACATAAAGGTATCTACAAAATGTCTAATACATATTTTACTTGCCTTCCATTATATCTTTTTCCATAATTTTGGCAGCCTCGTTCTGGGCTGTCTGCAACTTGCGTAAGGATGTCTTTTTGTACTTATTCACCATGCATTCCTAAAAAAAAAAGAAAATAAAGATTTATATCTAAATGTTTTAATTATGCCATTTCAACAGTATATTAGTTTACATGCTTTATGATACTATAAAAATATTACTTATCATGGGAATAATTATACACATGACAGGCAATAAACCAACTAATAAACCAAACTGCCCACAAAGGTTCTTGTTGGACCAACAGGTATTGCAACAAATAAACAAAAAAGAGATTGTACTTTAAATAATGAAATATGTTAACTTACATGTAAAAAGTCTATGGCTACTTTGTCAAATTTTGTTTTCTTCTGAATATGATCTAAAGTCTCCCGATGAGATTCACCATCCAAATGAGCTTCAATGTCTTTTTCCTCAAATGTCCGGAATTTACAAAATGAACAAGTGAATGCCATCCTAGAAGAAAGAAAGTTGCTCAATTTATTTGGAAAAGGGAGGCAAATACTTAGCAAAACTGAACATACGGTACCTAAATGAATAGTGTGATAAGTAAGAGGGTGTCCTATAGGGTGTAGGCCACTAGAGGGCGCTAGAAGGTGGTGGCGGTCGCTAGGACCGGGGAGAGCCCTGGGAGGTCCACAGGTGCAGGAGATTATGGGCTGGGTCCTGGGTGGCTAATTAACCACTTTATACCCCACCTGAGTTGTGAAAGGAGGGAAGTGAGCTAGCAGAAGAAGAGAGAGCCCCTGAAAGATACTGGCTAACCTGATGGACTTGGGGGTGGACTGGGTGTCCAAAGGAGATCAGCAGGCTGAAAGTCCTGGGGTAAGAAGTCCCTAAGGCATTAGAGTTTGACTGTGTGTCTAGAACTGTGTGTTCAAAGAGGGACTGTGTGTCCAAGATGAAGAGACTGTGTGTCTAGAACTGTGTGTTCAAAGAGGGACTGTGTGTCCAAGAAGAGAGACTGTGTGTCTAGAACTGTATGTTCAAAGAGGGACTGTGTGTCCAAGAAGAAAAGACTGTGTGTCTAGAACTGTGTGTTCAAAGAGGGACTGTGTGTCCGAAGTACTAAGAGAAGCAGGCTGCAAAGCCTGGGGTTGAGAGTCCCCAAAGTATTGGTGTAGTACTGAGCCCATGTATCTGTGTGGGGAGGCTCAGGGTGAAGACCTATGAAAGTATAAAGTGTTAAGCTAGAAGAAGTGTGCCCGAGGGCTGGAATAAAGAGTTGCCTGAGAAATATGCAGTGGGTGAGACCTGCTTAATTTGCTGAGTGGAAACCAGGTCACCCTGAGTGAGAAGGGGTAGCACACTAATCTGCATATGATTTGCATATTGAGAACCAGGTCACCCTGAGTGAGAAGGGGGATATCACAATAGTTTTCATCAATTTTGCCACTTTGTTGTGACACAACAGTATATATTATCCGGATGTTTAATATATTTTCTGTAACTTTCGGTATCTTCCACTGCCTCAGGTATACACTCAAGACTAATGAGGTCATTTTCAAAGCAGACAGGTGTCTCAAAATGGCCAAAAACATGTACATCTGGTCTAAATCGTGATTTTCAAAAAGACAGAATTTGGACTTTGCCACTGAGTTCATCTAAATAAGGGGCTATGTTTTGGGAAGGACTAGGGAAATCCCAAAATTAGGACATCTTTCAGCGACCATGGAACAGGAAGTCCAAGTTTAAAAAGCAGTACTTTTTATCTAGACCTGTTTCAATCATATCCAACTTTAAAAAAAAAAAATGCTCTGAATGACCAGCTGATACTGGATAGATTAAAGCTTGACCCGTCCTTAATCCTCAGTGGATGCCATTTCCCTCCCACACCCCTAAGAACTGAAACTGAAAGGGGATACCAGGTGCTATGACAGCATAAGGTATTATGTGCATACCCAACACAGCAGCAGCCAGAACTAGCCTAGTGGTCAGTACAATAGACTGTGAATAAAGGGATCTTGGCCCAAATCTCACTCCTCCTAGTAAACTTGTGGTGGAAACTGAGTCTCCAAAACCACCAAATTACCTACTGTACCTAAGAAGAGCCATTTTCCAAATTGACATATCCAATTTATAAACGCCAAACAAATGGACACTAGAACGTCTGTCTGGCATCATTTTGAGAGAAATAGCCACACAGACATCCCTGGAGATTAGAGGGGCAGCTTAGAGGGCTCACAATTCAAAGTACGAGTTATGGTAGGAATTGTACCTGGGTGCCATTGTTTAAAGTCCACTGCACTGACCACTAAGCTGCCCCTCTGATCTCCAGGGATGTCTGTGTGGCTATTTCTCTCAAAATGATGCCAGACAGACGTTCTAGTGTCCACTGGTTTGGCGTTTATAAATTGGACATGTCAATTTGGAAAATGGCTCTTCTTTTTAGACAATTTCTAACATAGTAAGTGACGGCAGATAAAGACCTGAACAGTCCATCCATATGCCCAACAGTCACACCTATTGTCAATTCATGATTAAATAATGAATGTGATATTATATATTTGATCATGGTCCTTCTTCGGTGTTTCTGTGACATAGACCGTAAAAGTCCGCCCAGCTTTGTCCTTAAGTTCCAACTACTGGAGTTGCTGTTAAAGCACACTCCAGGCTATCCGAATCTGTCTTGTCATTTGTGGGACCCAGACCGTAAACGTCTGCCCAACACTGTCCTCGGTTCCAGCCACTGAAGTTGCTGTTGAAGCCCTTTCCAGCCCATCCTAAACTGAACTGCCATAAACAGAGCACAGACCTACAAAGTCTGCTCGGCACCGGACTTATTTTTTCACAGCTGGAACCACTATCCAAGCAGCACTCACACATCCACACACATGCAGCCATTTAAGGATTTTTATACCATCCATTTTCTACACAGAGATCCTCTGTGTTCATCCCAAGCCTTTTTGAAAATTGTCACTGCTTTAGTCTCTACCACCTACCTCCCTTCCTAACATTACTCCTAAGTCTACCACCCCGCAACTTCAGCTCATGTCCTCTAATTTTTACCATTTCCCCTTGTCTGGAAAAGATTTGTTTCTACATTAATACCTTTCGAGTATTTAAATGTCTGTATCATATCTCCCGTCCCTTCTTTTCTCTAGGCTATACATATTCAGGTCTTCCAGTCTCTTCTCATACGTCTCTCAGCACAAGCCCCATATCATTTTTGTGACCTTCCTCTAGACCACTTCTAGTCTTTTTACATCCTTAGCAAGATATGGCCTCCAAAACTGAACACAATACTCCCAAGTGAGGCCTCACCAGCAACTTGTACAAGGGCATCAACACCTCCTTTCTTCTGCTGGTTACACATCTTGATGCAGCCTAGCATCCTTCTGGCTACAGCCACTGCCCTGTCACGCTGTTTTGTTGCTTTAAAATCCATAGACATCACCCCAAGGTCTCTCTCCTTGTCTGTGCATATGAGCCTCTCGCCTCCTAGGACGTACGGCTCCCTTGGATTTCTACTCCCAAAATAAATCACTCTGCACTTCTTTGCATTAAATTTTAAATTGCCAAACATTAGACCATTCTTCTAGCTTTTACAGATCCATTTTTGTGTTTTCCACTCCCTCCAGGGCGTCCAATCTATTACAAATCTTCGTATCATCCACAAAAAAGCAAACCTTACCTTTTAACTCTTTGGCAACATCGCTCACAAATATATTGAACTGAATCAGCCCAAGCACCAATCCTTGAGGAATTCCGCTACTCACTTTTCCTCCTCAGAGTGAATTCCACTGACCACCGCCCTCTGGCATCTGTCAACCAGTTTATAATCCAGGTCACCACTTTGGGTCCTAACTTCAGCCTGTCAAGTTTATTTAAGAACCTCCTATGAGGAACCATTCAAAAGCTTTGCTGAAATACAAGCAGATTACATCTAGCGCACATCCTCAATCCAATTCTCTGGTCGCCCAGTCAGAGAATTCAATCAAATTAACTGGTAACACCACATTGCCTCGGATCTTGTAACCCACTGAATTCCAGGAAATTCACTATCCTTTCCTCCAGCAACACTTTCGCTACTTTCGAAGTGAAGCTTACCGGCCTGCAGTTTCCCACTTCTTCTGTCGCCACTTTTCTGAAGAGGGACCACATATGGTGAGTGGAGGAGTGGCCTAGTGGTTAGGGTGGTGGACTTTGGTCCTGGGGAACTGAGGAACTGAGTTCGATTCCCGGCACAGGCAGCTCTCCTTGTGAACTCTGGGCAAGTCACTTAACCCTCCATTGCCTGCCGCATAGAGCCTGCCATGAGTGGGAAAGTGCGGGGTACAAATGTAACAAAAATAAAAATAAATAAAAATATGCTGTTCTCCAATCCCGTGGAACCAGGATGTGCAAATACGTCCATCTTAGAGCAGTACGACCCAATTCTGACATGGACGGTTTTTTCGAAAACGTCCTCCACACTACCATTTGCAGAACTCTTTGGAACTATATTTTAATTTGTGCAAGTTGTCGTCGAAGCCCACTCCGGTTAGACAGATCTGGATGGACTTGATTAGGCTTCGATGGCAACTGATGTACTTGGGAAAGACTAAGGGTGGGCAGACTTCTCCAATTTGTGCTCCAAAAATGGCAAGGACAGGACAAGATCAAGTATGCATATATCACATCATACCCATAAGCTATGAGTATATCTTGTTGGGCAGACTGGATGGACTATGCAGGTCTTTATCTCTCATCATCTACTACATTACTATGTTACAAGCCCAACAATTTTACAAGCTATGTATATTCAGATACAGTAGAAATTATTCTGTCCCTGAAGGACTTAATCTGAGTAAACTTCCCTTGCTTCTGCCCCTAGAGCGAAGATACTTACCTGTAGCAGGTGTATAATTATGGTACAGCCAGAGACCCCCCCACTGGAATGGTGGCGGGCCCAGTCATAGAGCTCAGGCCATTACAGACCTTGGCTGAGTCAGAAATCTGATGGCTGACATAACTGGGAGCTTACTGGAAAAGTATGGCCTAGTTTGTAGCCCGGATTGAGTAAATAAGCTAAATTAGGAAAAGTTAGGTCAATAGATATGGAAACAAAATGGAGGATTTCAGCACAAAATGGAAGCCGTATCTGTTACAAAGTGGAATTTTCTCTAATGTAAGTTAGGAAAACAAGTTGAGAAATGAGTCATGCCAGGTGCAAAGAAAATAGGGAACTAGCTGTCCAAGAGGGGAGGGAGACTTTCCTGTGAGCAGGATTGTGGTCAGCCATGGTGTGAGAAAGGAAAGGTGTAGCTGGATGCAGGGTCTTGCTTAAGATTTGTGGTCAAGTGAGCTAAAGACAAAACCATGTTAGCAAGATAGAAGCTACTCATTAGCATGAGCCAATCAGTGACAACCATGACATTAGCATAGATCCAATCAGGTATATCTACTGTCATATTATCCATATCCTGAGGGCACCTATAAAAATCAGGGTATTTCCTGGTTTAAGTTAGAGAGAAGGGTTGCCACTCTCTCTCTCTCCCTGACTTTGCCGCTGTAGATACTAGACGTGAGCTACTTTTAACTAAGATTGTAAGCTCTTTGGACAGGAACTGTTTTTTTATGTACGGTGTACAGCACCGCGTGTGCCTTATAACGTTATAGAAATGATCCCTCCGCCTTTGCTTGTTTCTAAGTGGCTTACTGAGACTTTTTATTAATCTACAGGAAACAGATGCTGTCTAAAATAGAAATTTGAACTTGTCTCTGCTAACAAGAATTGAATTCAATTTTTCTTTTTTCTTCCTTCTGTTTTAAACTATATTTGATTTGCCGGTGTCTGATTATAGGGGTTTTTAAGATATATTATTGTATAGAATTCCAGCATTTTTTGTTCTCAAACCCCAAATGGCACAGTTAAATTTCATTTCCGGATTCCATAATACTACAGTGCCTGCCTTATTACTTTTGCAATAGGGTTTAGAATTTGAATGTGTTAAGCTAAAACTACCAGGACCCTCCGGTCTGGCAAATAGAGATTAACCCTTGCATAACATAACTAACTGGTAAATCAGAACTAAAGAAATTCAGGTTGCTATTATTTCAGAGCAATGTTCAGATAAGACTTTTTGCATTACAGAGGCTGCAGTACTAGCTACAATTGCCAACTTCCTTTTTATTGAGAACCGTACCTCTGGGAAACAGATAAAGTAATAACCTTCTCCTCTTTTCCTCTCCTGAAGTATTAATTCTATGAAGACTAATTACACCAGCATGAAGTTTTAATACGAAAACTTAAACTTACAGTTTTTGTTTGATGTATAGTCCTATTTTCAGTCACCATAATATCCAATGCTTGCAGTGAGCAGTAAACTCAAATTAGACACAGGAAACACCGTTATTTCGTGATTTCCTTAGGACCGAATGACAGAGATTAACCCTTGTAGTTCTTATTTTCTCTAAAGTTCATTTTTACAAAAGCTTTGGACTCAGTATATGATACAGGAATTCATTACGTGTTTCAGATTTTTAATAACTAGATGGGTTATTCTATGATTCTGTGTTATCCTTGCTACTCTTTGTTTAGAATTCAATTTACAATGTAGGCTTACAAGCTGTTCCATTTATCATACTGGTCTATATGAACATATCCTACTGGTCAATTTGTGCATTTATTGCATTAATAAAAATTGTTATTATAGCCTTGATTTTTGAATTTTACTAAAATGTTTTAAGAAATGCTCCTACTTGTCTCCTGCTTATAAAGCGGCTCCTCCTCTGTATTTAAAATATACTCCAAATTATGATTAGATTTCTGGGGATATATAAGCTTATTTTTGGCTTTTCCTCTGTATCCTAATATTGCTCCAATAATTCAGGACCCGAATTATGCGAGCATGAGACGGATCAGATTACAATTTAATATAATTTTCATTTTCCAAATTGGCTCTGAACTATTACAGAGGACTATAGGTTATTGTCCTTCTCATTTGACCTATTTAAACCTTGTAAAGGTCACATGAGGAGGCCTCATAGAAATATATAGTTTTTACATTTCTGATATTGGCTTTTCTCTATCTCTCTAAATATCATATTAAAAGCTGTATTTTCCTGGAGCAGTCTCTGACCACAATGTTTCCTCAGACTCTGCTGACTTCCTGTGCCAGCAAAATCTTATCTACAGCGAAAAAATTGTTTTCTACTTGTAACGTGTGATTTTATATATTGAGACTATGCTCCACCTACTGGTGCCCCAAGGAACTAACAGTGCATTCTTTGACTTTTCTTTCTACTGATCCTGTGCTAAGATTTAACTACTAGGCATTACTTGTATATCAGCTCTATTTATTAAGTCCTGTAGGTTGAGTGAAAACTGCTAATCCAATTCCTGATCTACCGCCTCCATTCCAGTTTGGTACTTCTGCTACCACTGACCTCTGGCAAGAAAAAGAAGCGCCACCTCCTCCAATGAGAATTTTTTTGTCCAAATGATGTCATTAATTTAGACCTTCTTGGTTATGCTCTTAAATATTCTATTGTATTAAATATTTTTGCAGGCTGCGCATCTTTTCCAGAACCTACATGGCACTTTACGTATGAGCTCTCTGTTACAACAGACAGCGACCGTGATTTCAAAAGATACTTCCATCACCTGGACTAGTTATGAGTTTTAAATTTCTGCACATTAGTCTTCTGCTTTGACTATGACTATTTCCTAAGCTACCCTTCTTTCTGAATCATCTAACTCGTAAGTCCTGTTGGCCCCCTGCAGCTGAGGGCCCAACCCTTGGTGAATGGTAGTCATCGCAGGTGAAGATTCCATACCTACTGGCGATAGATTGCAACGCATTGCCCGTGCCTTTTGACTATTTTTGTGCACCATATTCCTGACCCTCCATACATCAATAACTTGAACAATCAACATCATCTCAAGGACAACAGGATGATAATCCTCACAAGTGGGTCAGCGATCCGCGTAGGCCCGGGAACCAGCATTTGAAATAGCAAAAAAGTTTGCTAGAGCCTTCTTAGCACGTCTGACTGCGCATGCACCGAATGCTTTCCCACCCACCGAACAGCTAAGCTCCTCAGTTCAATCACAAGTAAAAGAGAAATATAGAGAACACACCTCCAAGGGGAAGTAGGCGGGTTTGTGAAGATTATCAGCCTGCTCTCCTCAGAGAATATCTGCTACAGTTAAGTATCTTTGCTTTACCAGAGGACAAGCAGGCTGTAATAATCCTCACAAGTGGGGAATCCCTAGCATCCAGGCTCACTCAAAACAACAAACATTGGTAAATTGGACCTCGCAACGGCGAGGAACCAATATAGATTTATTTTTGTTACATTTGTACCCCGCGCTTTCCCACTCATGGCAGGCTCAATGCGGCTTACATGGGGCAATGGAGGGTTAAGTGACTTGCCCAGAGTCACAAGGAGCTGCCTGTGCCTGAAGTGGGAATCGAACTCAGTTCCTCATTTCCCCAGGAACAAAGTCCACCACCTTAACCACTAGGCCACTCCTCCACTCCCAAACAATTGATCAATGTTTTACTTTGTCCGCACAATGTAAAAGGCCAATGCTCTCTTGCAGTCCAAGGTGTGCAAGCCACTTCAGCCTTTCCTCATAGGGAGGTCGTCCCATCCCCTTTATCATTTTTGTCGCCCTTCTATGTACCTTTTCTATTCCACTATATCGTTTTTGAGATGTGGAGACCAGAACTGAACACAATATTCGAGGTGCGGTCGCACCATGGAGCAATACAAAGGCATTATAACATCCTCATTTTTTGTTTTCCATTCCTTTCCTAATACCTAAGATTCTATTTACTTTCTTAGCTGCCGCTGCACACTGAGCAGAGGATTTCAACGTATCATCATCAACAACGACACCTAGATCCCTTTCTTGATCAGTGACTCCTAACGTGGAATCTTGCATGACGTAGCTATAATTCGGGTTCCTTCCCACATGCATCACTTTGCATTTGCTCACATTAAACATCATCTGCCATTTAGACGCCCATTCTCTCGGACTCATAAGGTCCTCTTGTAATTTTTCACAATCCTCTTGCAATTTAGCAACTTTGAATAACTTTGTGTCATCAGGAAATTTAATCACCTTACTAGTTACTCCCATCTCTAGATCATTTATAAATATGTTAAAAAGCAGCGGTCCCAGCATAGTCCCCTGTCGAACCCCACTATCTACCCTTCTCCATTGAGAATACCGACCATTCAACCCTACTCTCTGTTTTCTATCTTTTAACCAGTTTTTAATCCACAATAGGACACTACCTCCTATCCCCATGACTCTCCAATTTCCTCTGGAGTCTTTCATGAGGTTTCCCAGTGCTATTCATCTTTTGAGGCTATGGATGGAGATGGTGATGATATAGGCTCTTTTCTTCTTAGTGACTTTGAGGATGATTACATTTAGGAAATGTCAGCTTCGAGATCTCCATGTCATATTTCTCCTCTCCAGTTCTATGAATACTGGATGTGACTGAGGTTCCTTCTCTAGATGCCTGCCTCTCCTTAGTGTGACAAGACAAAAGCAAAAATGATGAACTTTTAGGTATTTCTCTTTGGATTATGAATATAACTTGTCTTTGATCTGCACTTTCAAGGGCTGCAGGGGCTCAGAGCATTCGCTTTTAAGATGCTGCTACAATGTTTTGACAGAGGGGATGAACTGTGCCTTCTTGATCACTTTTGGAAAGGGGAGACGAACCCTGGAGCAGCATCATGAACTGTTCAAGGAAGAAGAGCTATAGATTGCACCAGGGAATTGTTAAAATTCTCTTTGTGTGGATAGACTTCGGCACTGAGGGTAAATACAGAGGGAAATCCTCACAGTGCTCTGGTGAGTCTTAAGACATTCTGTGCCACTTGAGTGTTGAGTGTACCTCACTGAAGATGGAATACCTTGAGAGGAGGTCCTAATATGGTGCACCAATGTCAGTGAATCTCCATACTATGTGACATTGTGAAAGAGGTGGAGTTTCCAGTGCTGAAGGCGAAACATGTCAAAGGGAAGCCCTATTACTATGCAGCTTTGCTGAAGAACGCCATGTGGCTCTGTCAGGAAGTAAAGCTGTTAGGTGAAGCTAGAGGCAGGCTTGCTGGTATTGGGAAGACAACCAGAAGCTTGTTGATTGTTTTAACTCAGGATTTTTTGTGGGCATCTCTCAATGAGAATGTTTTCATGGTTAGTGAGCCCTGTTTTGATCCCTTTATTAGAGTGTCTAAATGGTCTGAATTATGTTTCTCTACCCTGGCATGTCAACCACCACTCAGTGATGTTTTTCCTTTTTTTTTTTTTTTTTTTAAGATCCTTTACCTTCTAGAAATTCATGGGAGCTTATGCCCTCTTAATTTCCTGGCCCTTGGTGATTTGGGGCCCAACAAATACAAATTTTATTATGTGATGGTCCCAGACAGCACACACACAAATTGTGCATGTCTAACAGACATTTTCTTTTTACACTCTGGACATCTTGTAAACCCCAGCAGCTTCTTCATGCCAAATAGAACTGCTGCTAGATCAAACTTTATTTATTTATTTTTAATTAAAGCAAGTTTGAAATAGGACTTGACTCAGCAGACCGATATGGTGATCTGGAGGCACTCTAGGACAGCTGCTAAGCAGGAATTCTTGCACGTGCTCAGAGAGGTTTCTGAGCTCTGAGACAGGGAACTGTCACCTCCTGACAGAGCCGGGCCATCACCCACATGTGTGGTTGTTGTGATCCTGCTTCTCCATGGAAACTTAATTATGTAAGTATCTGCAGCACTTAGGAGTTAACATACCAGCTCTATGGCTAGTTTAAGTGCTCACCCCAAAATATTCAGTACGTATACAGCTGGTCAAGCTAGTATTCTATAAAGAAAAGTATGCTCCCACCAGGTATCCCATTACAGAACTGCCCTCTAAAATGTTTTTAAAAAGATGCCTGAAATGAAACCCAGGTTGACCTGTTGGTCAAAAGCCTTTTTTAAACAGGGGCATGCAAGTCCTTTTTACAGATGTGGTACACTCTAATATTAATATTACAACAAACCTGTATCCATCACCGTATCTTCCACTATTGTTCTCTCTTCTGCGTCTTTGCTTCTCTCTTCTTGCCTCAATTCGGCGTTTTTCTTCATTTTCAACTGTCTTTTCATTCTGTTTAGCTAAACACAAACATATCTGCCATCATTTTAAGGATTGTAAAGCCAAGGCTCCCATCCTTCCTGATATGTACCCTAGGACCCAGATGATCTCTGGCTTTCTTAAAAAGTGAATTATATTTATTTGCTGGTTATGGTGGAGGGAAGGGGTTGGAAAGTTGTGTGTTTAACAGTTTTGCAGATATAGGAAGAGAGGAGGGTGAGGGGAAAAACTGTAAAAGTTTGAGATCAATGTCCAGCACATAGGTCTACTGAATGTAAGTAGAGATAATATATATTTGACATTGCTGTCACAGTCTGTACTTGTGTGTTATTCTTAATAAAAAAAAGTGTTAAATATTAAAAAGTGAATTGTTCACTATGGTTTAGTGAAGGGATCTCCAAATGTTTCATAAAAATAGCTACATAAGACATTTTAAAACCATCAAGATTTTTCTTGAGGGGGGGTCTTCCCTCTTGCTCAGCATATTCTGAGGAAGGAGGAGACCCAGTCCAGCTCTCTTATAATTTGGCAAACCTACCATACCAACTAGCAGGACCGACTCCCTTCCTTCCTCAGCATCTGGTCCTATGCCTCCTACGACTCTTCTGTTCCCCTGCTTCCTCTTGGCATTTCCCCCTCTCTCCCCTTCCCCAAGCATCTTTCTCTGCCTCTTAATCGCTGATATCCAACTTCCCCCAATTCTAATCCCCATTTTCCCCACCTCATCCACTTTCCAAGCACTCATTACATAATAATGCTCAACTCTGTTCGACTCATTATGGTGTTACCAAGGATGCTCCAAGTCCAGAACTCTTGTTGCACAATGCTCCTCCAACATTTTTATTTGTGTCCATGCAGTGACTTGTGCCCATCTGTTTTCATGAGGCCAAAAGGATAGCCAGTGTCTGAACAGTGCAGCTTCTTCTCCTGCAATTTTCTTGTTGGTCTCTTGCCTGCAGGCAAGAAACCAGTGGACTGATGACCCTTCACACTGAGGCACTTGATGTGTAGGTGGAAGTCTTCAGTACAAAGTATTCCAATACACTGGCACTCCCTAAGGTCTCTACAGCTTGCTTTGTGATGGCTACCAAATTCCAAGTAAAGAAAAGCACAAGGTATAGAAAAGAACTGCTCTGTGAGCTGCATCCTGACACTCAGGCCAGTTTGTGGACCCCTGGCCTGGTGTTTCTTGAGAACTCACATTTCAATAAAAACAAAAAAGGTTTACAAGGGAAATATTTGTCAAACAAAATGTCATTATATTTTAACATACTGTACACAAAAACTCATGTCTACTACTACTACTACTACTACTTAGCATTTCTATAGCGCTACAAGGCATACGCAGCGCTGCACAAACATAGAAGAAAGACAGTCCCTGCTCAAAGAGCTTACAATCTAATAGAAAAAAAATAAAGTAAGCAAATCAAATCAATTATTGTGTACAGGAAGGAGGAGGGTAGGTGGAGGCAGGTGGTTACAAGTGGTTACGAGTCAAAAGCAATGTTAAAGAGGTGGGCTTTCAGTCTAGATTTAAAGGTGGACAATGAAGGGGCAAGACGTAGGGGCTCAGGAAGTTTATTCCAGGCGTAGGGTGCAGCGAGACAGAAGGCGCGAAGTCTGGAGTTGGCAGTAGTGGAGAAGGGAACAGATAAGAAGGATTTATCCATGGAGCGCAGTGCACGGGAAGGGGTGTAGGGAAGGACGAGTGTGGAGAGATACTGGGGAGCAGCAGAGTGAGTACATTTATAGGTTAGTAGAAGAAGTTTGAACAGGATGCGAAAACAGATAGGGAGCCAGTGAAGCGACTTGAGGAGAGGGGTAGTATGAGTAAAGCAACAATAAAGCAAAGATAACTTACCTGTAGCAGGTATTCTCCGAGGACAGCAAGCTGATAATCCTCACAAGTGGGTTGGCGATCTGCGCCGGCCTGGGAACCAGCATTTAAAATAGAAAAACTTTTGCTGGAGCCTTCTGAGTGCGCCGCACGTACAACTGCGCATGCGCTGAGTGCCTTCCCGCCCGCCACACACCAAAATTCCTCAGTTAGGTGAAGAGTAAAAAAGAGAGATAGAGAAGACAACTCCAAGAGGAGGTGGGCGGGTTTGTGAGGATTATCAGCCTCCTCGGAGAATACCTGCTACAGGTAAGTATCTTCACTTTCTCCAAGGACAAGCAGGCTGAATAATCCTCAAAAAGTGGGGTATCCCTAGCATCCAGGCTCACTCAAAACAACAATGGTTGGTCAATTGGTCCTCGCAATGGAGAGGACGTAATGTAGATTAACCTGAAACTATATACAACTAGATCAGAGTGCAGCCTGGAACAGAATAAAAAACGGGCCTGGGGGAAAGCGTTTGATTTTAAACCAAACAGATTCTGCAGAACTGACTGCCCAAACCAACTGTCACATGGGGTATCCTGCGCAAGGCAGTAGTGAGATTTGAATGTGTGGACTAAAGACCACGTTGCAGCCTTGCAAATCTCTTCAATGGAGGCTGACTTTAAGTGAGCCACTGACGCAGCCATAGCTGTAAAATTGTAAGCTGTGACATGGCCCTCCAGAGTCAGCCCAACCTTGGCATAAGTGAAGTAAATGCAATCTGCTAGCCAACTGGAAATTGTGCGTTTACCGATGGCGACTCCCCTCCTGTTGGGATCAAAAGCAACAAACAACTCGGCAGACTGACTGAAGGGCTTCATCCGCTCCATGTAAAAGGCCAATGCTTTCTTGCAGTCCAAGGTGTGCGAGTTGCTTTTGCCAGGAGGACGGGGAAAAAATGTTGGCAAGACAAATCAACCGGTTCAGATGGAACTCCGACACCACCTCTGGCAGGAACTTAGGGTGCTTGCGAAGGACTACTCTGTTGTGATGAAACTTAGTATAAGGTGCATCCACTACTAAGGCCTGAAGCTAACTGACCCTATGAGCTGAAGTAACAACCACCAAGAAAATGACCTTCCAGGTCAAGTACATCAGATGGCAGGAATTCAGTGGCTCAAAAGGAGCTCTCATCAGCTGGGTGAGAACGACATTGAGATCCCATGACACTGGGGGAGGTTTGACAGGGGGCTTTGACAAGAGCAAACCTCTCATGAAGCAAACAACTAAAGGCTGTCCCCAGAGATAGGCTTACCTTCTACATGCTAATGATAAGCACTAATTGCACTAAGGTGTTGGTCTTGAGACCAGACTCTGATAAGTGTAGAAGTTATTCAAGCAGGGTCTATGTAGGACAAGAAAGGGGATCAATCGCCTTGCTGTCACACCAGACGGCAAATCTCTTCCATTTAAAAGAGTAACACCTCTTAGTGGAATCTTTTCTGGAAGAAAGCTAATTCTATGCTCTCAACATCCAGGCCATGAGAGCCAGAGACTAGAGGGTGGGGTGTAGAAGCAACCCCTCGTTCTGAGTAATGAGGGTCAGAAAACACTCCAATCTCCACGGTTCTTCAGAGAACAATTCCAGAAGAAGGAGGAACCAAATCTGACGCAGCCAAGACAGCGCAATCAGGATCACGGTTCCATGGGCTTGCTTGGGTTTCAGCAAAGTCTTCCCCACCAGAGGTACAGGAGGTTACGCATACAGAAGACCTGCTCCCCAATGTAGGAGAAAGGCATCTGACGCTAGTCTGTTGTGGGCCTGAAGCCTGCAACAGAACTGAGGGACCTTGTAATTTGGTTGAGTGGCAAAGAGATCCACCGAGGGGGTGACCCACACTCAGAAGATCTCGCATGTCCATATTCAGCGACCACTCGTGAGGTTGCATAACCCTGCTCAGCCTGTTGGCCAGACTGTTATTTACACCCGCCAGATAAGTGGCTTAGAGAAACATGCCGTGACGGCGTGCCCAAAGCCACATCTGGATGGCCTCCTGACGCAGAGGGCAAGATCTGGTGTCCCCCTGCTTGTTGGTGTAGTACACTGCAACCTGATTGTTTGAATCAAGATAACTGAGTTGGACAGACTATCTCTGAAAGCCTTGAGAGCATTTCACATCGCTTGGAGCTCCAGAAGGTTAATCTGAAGATGTTTCCTAGGGGGACCAGGCCCCCCGGGTGTGAAGCCCTTCTACATAAGCTCCCCATCCCAGGAGAGATGCATCCATCGTCAGAACGTTTTGCGGCTGAGGAGTTTGGAATGGACGTCCCATGGTCAAATTGGATCGAATCGTCCACCAGTGAAGAGAATGTAGAAAATCGGTGGATAGAAGGATGACATCTTCTAGATTCCCTGTGGCCTGATACCACAGAGAAGCTAGGGTCCATTGAGCAGATATGTACAGATGTGCCATGACCGTAACATGAACTGTGGAGGCCCTGTGCCCAAAGAGTGTCAACATCTGCCGAGCAGTGACTTGCTGTGACGCTCAAATCTTGGACACTAGGGACAGAAGGTTATCTGCCCATACCGCAGGAAGATAGGCTCGAATCGTTCTCGTGTCGAGCAATGCTCCAATGAACTCCAATTTCTGAACCGGAGTGAGAGGGACCTGGGATCATTTATTACGAACCCTAGTAGTTCCAGCACCTGAACAGTCTTCCGCATGGACTCCCGAGCACTGTCCTCCAAGGTGCTCTTCACCAGCCAATCATCGAGATAAGGGAACACATGCACTCCCAGTCTGTGCAGCGACACTGCAACTACCACTAGGCATTTTGTGAATACTCTGGGAGCTGAAGCTAGGCCAAAGGGCAGCCCCCGGTACTGGAAATACTGCATTCCCAGCCGAAAACGACTTCCCGTGAGCTGAAAGTATCAGGATATGAGTATAAGAGTCCTTTAAGTCCAGAGACCATAGCCAATCGTTTTCCTGAATCATGGGAAGAAGGGTGCCAAAGGAAAGCATCCTCAACTTTTCTCGGACTAGAAATTTGTTCAGGGCCCTTAGGTCTAGGATGGGACACATCCCCCCTGTTTTCTTCTTCACAAGGAAGTATCTGGAATAGAATCCCAGCCCTTCTTCCCACGGTGGAACGGGTTCGATAGCATGGACCATTAGAAGGGTAGAGAGTTCCTCTACAAGTACCTGCCTGTGAGGAGAGCTGAAGGAATGAGCTCTCGGTGTGCAATTTGGAGATTGAGGGTGTATCCTAACTGGACTATTTGAAGAACAACCGATCAGAGGTTATGAGAGGCCACCTATGCTGAAAAATATTAACCTCCCCTCAACCAGCAAGTCATCCGGCACGGATACTTGTACTATGGCTATGCTCACCTTCAGCCAGTCAAAACCCCTGTCCCTAGCTTTTGCTGGGGAGTAGCAGGGGCCTTGGGCACACGCTGTTGACATGAATGAGCGCGCTGGGGCTGAGCCAGAGTAGGCTGGCAAGCAGCGGGAGTGTACCTACGCCTAGGATAGGAATAGGGAGCACTCCGAGGCCAAGCAAAAAACCTCCTAGTAGAGAGGGTGGTAGCAGAAGGCAACCGGCGGGAGAGAGAAGCCTTCCATATCATCAAGCCGATCAATCCATAGACTGGTGGGTTGTGTCCATCTACCAGCAGGTGGAGATAGAGAGCAATCTTTTGCCTCCCTATACGTGGTCATGTGCTGCCGGAAATTCCCCAGTATGTTCTCTATCTAGCACGTGTGTAGTCGCACAGCAGCAGCTCTGGCTAGGTCTCCAAGCCTAATTGTTTAGGTTTTGTTGAGTACCTGGGGTTGAGGGCTCTTCGTGAGCGAGTGCAAACCTGGTGGTGCCAGGTCCCCCCTTTTCTCCCCCCTCCCGCTGGCTCCGTTTAAAAAAAAAAAAAAAAAAAAAAAAAAAAACAGAAAAATAGACGTCCTTGAGAGAAAGACGTCCTTGGTTGCAGCTACTCATTGGGACTCCAAATCGTTGCAGCTCGGAGCGAGAAGCAGGTAATTTTACCTTTTCCTAGTGGGCAGGGGGTTCCCCGGTCTCCACGTGGCTATGGCAAGGGCGCGAAAAGACGCTCCCCTGACCGCGTGCGAACGTCTAGCGGGGGGTTCAAAGGCAGAGACGCCTTTCCAGAATCGGGAGAGTTCCCCGGGTTTTCCTCCAGTGCGGCGGTTTTTCCTGCCTTAGGCGCCCATCCCCCGCTGGCCGCCCTCCCGGTTGTGGCCGGCCACGCTGCTCGGTCGGCTCCTTCTTGGGCCGCCCTTGAGGTGGGAGACGTTAATGGTATGGTCGCCCTTGACTCGGGCGACGGTATAAAGTCAGCGAAATTAAAGCACCATTCATCCTGTGCGGCTCCTTCGCGGAGTGTCGCGGCGGATGCCATTTTAGATGTGCAGCGCGCCTCTCCCCCGCTCTTGGGAGCACAGGTTGAGAGTGCCTCTAGGGCCGTGGCCCAGGCTGCAGAAGTGCACAAACTTGGGGGGGGGGGGGGGGGTGCTTCTTGATCTGGTCAACTAGATCTTCCACCTTCTCTCCGAAAAGATTATCTCCCCCCCCCCCCCACAAGGAACATCCACTATCCTCTGCTGAACCGAATGGTTGAGGTCAGAAACACGCAGCCATGAGAATCTACACATTGCTATATCCTGAGCAAAGATCCTGTATGATACATCAAAAGTGTCGTATGCGCCCCTGGTCAGAAATTTACGACACACCTTCTGCTGCCTGACCAGCTGGTGAAAGGGTTCGGCCAGCTCTGGAGGTAGGGCATCGACAAAAGTAGACAGCTGCTGCACCGAGCTCCGCAAGTGGATGCTCGTGAAGAGCTGGTATGATTGTATACGGGCAGCGAGTATGGCGGCCTGATATATTTTCCTCCCAAAAGAATCCAAGGCCCTAGTTTCTCTGCCTAGGGACGCCAAAGCATAGTCTCTAGTACTCTTGGCTCTTTTGAGGGCGGAATCCACCACCATGGAGTTGTGAGGTAACTGAGACCTCATCAACCCAGGTTCCCCATGGATCCGATATTGGGAATCTGTCTTCTTCAGGATAATGGGGACAGACAGAGTGTCAGGGTTTTTTTTTGTTTTTTTTTGTTACATTTGTACCCCGCGCTTTCCCACTCATGGCAGGCTCAATGAGGCAGAACCGGAATTCGTGAGCCCTTGGGCCACTGCGAGGAGCGGCAGTGGCAGGCAAGACCACCCTGGAACTGGATACACAGAAGAGCAGGATTGGAACTCTGGACTGAAGTAGTACTGAGGCAGGCAACTAGAACAGGCAGAACAGGAACAACTTCACCTGCGCTTGACCACCGTTCCTCCGGAGTTGAGCTCCGGAGTGTGCGTGGCCAGCAGGACTTGCAGGATAAGGCAGAAACTGAAGATCCAGAGGACCTACCCTGGGGCTGGAATACACGAAGGAAGCTAGGCTAAATACTAGACTCGGACTGAAAGCTGCATGCAGCCACTAAGCCAGAAACACCAAGACAGACCAAGGGGACAAGACGTACACAAAGGCTAGGCAGAGACAGGATTCAGGATATACAAGCAAGCTTGGCAGAAACAGGGCTCGGGATATACAAGCAAGCTTGGCAGAAACAGGGCTCGGGATATACAAGCAAGCTAGGCAGAAACAGGGCTCGGGATATACAAGCAAGCTAGGCAGAAACAGGGCTCGGGATATACAAGCAAGCTAGGCAGAGCAGACAGAAGAAGTAACCAGGAACTAGCAGTGTCTTTGGGCAGGCAGCGGACAACAGAATAAACCAGGAGCAGACAGAGTCTTTGGGCAGGCAGCAGGCAGAGGAATAAACCAGGGATAACAGAGTCAGGGCTGAAGCTTCAGCAGCTCCAAACACAGACAGAGAGAAAATGGCTGAAGCTTCAGGCTCCAAACGCAGAGCAAGGCAAAGGAAGGACTAGCAGTCCACAAACACAAAAGGGCAAAAGCCCACACGGAAGGACTAGCAGTCCACAGACACAAAGCAGAAGGGCAGTGCCCACACAGGAGGACTGGCAGTCCACAGACACCAATAGCAGATGGGCAAGAGCCCCAGAGAAAGGCTAAGTAGCAGCGCAACAGTGCACTCACTAACCTCACGACCTTATGGCATAACACTCTTACTTACTATGCAAAG
The DNA here is from genome assembly GCF_901765095.1 of Microcaecilia unicolor. NCBI lineage: Eukaryota > Metazoa > Chordata > Amphibia > Gymnophiona > Siphonopidae > Microcaecilia > Microcaecilia unicolor. The sequence goes on along the minus strand of NC_044036.1, from coordinate 68,698,312 downwards.
GCCCTGAATGCAAGCACAGCACTTCCTTATGAAGGCTCTCACTGACTATGTCACCTACTGCAGGAGAGGAGCAGGGAACACACTCACACCAAGGAGAGGCTTGGAACACATAGGAAGAACAGGCAGGAGCCATCTTGGAAGCTGGCACAAAACAAGCGGGAGCCATCTTAGATGCTGGCTCCTCAGAGAGGCATAGCCCACACAGGTGAGGTCTAGTGAAGCAATCAGCACACAGAGACAAGACTAACACAGAAACAGACAGAAGCCAGCACAGATGCTGACCCCCAGAAATAAGGTAAGTCCGAGGGTGGTCACGACCAGAGACATGACACAGAGGGGATGCCCAGTTTTGCATAAGGACATCCCTGAGTACCTTACGCAAAGGAGCTGTCACTGCCTCTCTAGGTGGATAGGTGTAGTCCAGGACCTTGAGCATCTCAGCCCTGGGCTCATCCTCCACGTCTACAGAAAATGGAATGGCCTGAGCCATTTCCCACACAAAAGATGAGAAGGAGAGAGTCTGAGGAGACGGTCTCCTTTCAGGATGAGGGGAAGGTTCAGAGGGAATCCCAAAGTACTCATTTGAGGAGAAGTACCTGGGATCTTCCTCTGATTCCCATGAGCGTTCTTCCTCGGTGTCGGAGAGCACTTCCCTCAGGTACTTCCGAGACCGGACCAGCCCCGACGCCGAAGACCCGTGGTCTTGATGGTGATGTCGAGGAGCCGACTCCCGAACACACTGCGGCGAAGCTTAAGTACATAAGTATTGTCACACTGGGACAGACCAAAGGTCCATCAAGCCCAGCATCCTGTTTCTAACAGTAGCCAAGCCATGTCACAAATACCTGGCAAGATCCTGAAAAAAGTTCAATACATTTTATGCTGCTTATCCCAGAAATAGCAGTGGGGAGTTGACCTGGGTGGCAGCCAATACCGGGGGGCTGATGAAAATTTGAAAGTCCTCATAGTATTCCAAAGATACCAGTCATTTCAGACATGTTCTCTAGTTTCTTTAGCCAAACTTATTTCTTCTAGAAGAATCACTGTCAGCTAGCTCCTATACCCTGCTTGGATTAAATATCCAAGATATGGACTCTTACTTCCATTACTACATATGGTAATCAGAGCTTATCTACAGGATTAGCACCTAGGTAATGGGAGCTTATCTACAGGGTTAGTACCTAAGAATTATATGTCAATAGCCTCTCCAGTACTAAAAACACCTTTATCAGACTCTTCCAATCCCCAAAACTATACTATACTGTTACTTCTACACCACAGTAGCCAAAATAAGTTCTATGCAGTTTACATCAACACATCATCACAGTCACACCTGAGGAAAATACATATCTTAACACATCTTGGAAACTATATCTGACGTCATATTTAAAATGTACAGTAATTATATTATTTATTTGTTACATTTGTGCCCCATATTTTCCCACCTATTTGCAGGCTCAATGTGGCTTACATAGTATCGTAAAGGCATTCGCCAATTCGGTTGATAAATACAGGTTATACTGTGGTCTAATGAGGTAAGTGTATATCAGGCACCATGAGGGTCGAAGGGAATGTAGATTGTATATTGTCCATTACAATCATTGGTTATCATTGGTAATAACCATATAATCAGTTCATGGTCAATTACATCAAACGCTGTTGACAGATCAAATTGAATCAGCAGCACTTGAATACCTCTACAAATCCAATATTTTGTTTCAGATACCAGGGCACATAAAGCTGTTTCTGTACTTGTTCGCATGGACCTGCGAGGCAAGCGCTGACAAGGTGTGCACCCTGGCCTGGAGAAGGAAGGCTCAAGCCTCTAAAATATCTAGCAGGGCTGCTATGTACTCCAATCGCTGGATCAGGGCAGGTGGGACAGTTTATGACGAATCCTAGTAGCTTCAACACCCAAATAGTTAGGCGCATGGACCGACACCCCTTCTTGCGACATGCTCTTGACCAGCCAATCGTCCAAACAGGGAAACACATACACTCCCAGTCTGCATAGGGACACTGCTACCACCACTAGAGATTTGGTAAATATCCTGGGAGCTGACAAAACCAAATGACAGAACATGGTGTTTCCCTATGCGAAATCTGAGATACTTCCTGTGACTGGGAAGTATCGAAATGTGGGTGTAAGCGTCTTTTAGGTTTAGAGAGCATAACCAGTCATTTGCCTGAATCATGGGAAGGCGCCTAGGGAAATCATCCTGAACTTTTCTTTGACCAGGAATTTGTTAAGGGCCCTTAGGTCTAGGATAGGACGAAATCCCCCCCCCCCCCCCCGTCTTTTGGGGCACAAGTGGGTACTTGGAATAAAATCCCTTCCCTTCTTCCTCTGGTGGCACAGGCTCGACCGCATAAGTACCTGCTTGTGTTGAGAGCTGAGTGATTATGCTCTCTGTGGACAATTTGGTGGTTTTTTGCCGCCAATGGAGAGCATAACAGACGGACTATTTGAGGAACCCACCGGTCAGAGGTTACAAGAGGCCATCTGTGATGGTAAAAATTCAGCCTCCCCCTCCCCATCGGAAGGCATCCGAGATGGTTACATTTAGTGTGGCTATGCTCTCCTGGAGCCACTCAAAACAAACCTCACCCCCTGCTTTGACTGGGGCACCAGCTGGGACTTCTAAGATCCCTGGGGACATCGGCCCTGGGACAGCTGGGCAGAGTGGCAAGGCGGTGGAAATCTACACCTTTAAAGCTTAATAGGGTCGCCGCCTAGACCCACTGGAAAACCTCCGAGAGGTGGAGGGTACCAAGATAGTGTTTGGATAGTATCTGTGTGTTTCTTCATGAGGTCAGCAACCTCCTCCACTTCGTCTGCACACAAGTTGTCCCCTTCGACATGGGATGTCCGCTAACCTCTCCTAAACAGCCAGTTCCAGATCAGAGACATGCAGCCATGAGAGTCTGCATGTCCTCACCTCCATGGTGGACAGAGTCTGGATGCCACATCAAGAATCTTAAGCCCCTCTGGCTACATATTTCCTACACTCCAGTTGCTTTTTGGCCAGCTGACAAAGCTCAGCAGCTTGCTACTGTGGGAGAGGATCCGCCAGCGAGTATACTGCAGACCAGGGACTGCAAGTACTACTACTACAACAACTACTACAAATCATTTCTATAGCGCTACCAATCGTATGCAGCGCTCGTGTAGAGGCTGGTAGGACTGGATGCAGGCAATGAGTATCAAGGCCTGAAACATTTTCCTCCCAAACGAATCCAGAGTCCTGGCCTCTATATCTGGGGGTACCAAGGCATGAGTCCTAGAGCTCCTAGGTCGCTTGAGGGGGGACTCGACCATCAGACAGAGTGGTGTGGCATTGGGCTCTCTCAAAACCGGGAGTCTTTTGGATATATTACATATCCACCTTGTTTGGTGCCACCTGCACTGAAGGAAAATTCCTAGTTCCTCATCAGTGCACCTCTAAGAATGGGGTGCAATGGTACCGTGACCCCTTTCTTAGGTGGAGACTCATAGTCCAGGACAGCCAGTATCTCTGCCCTGGGCTCTTCCTCCTTTTCTAACTTAAATGGGATGACCAAAGCCATCTCCTTGATAAATCTGGTGAAAGAGAACCTTCAAGTGGAGATTTTCATTTCTCTTGAGGTGGGGAGGGACCAGAGGGAATATCATACGACAACTCCTCTAAGTAATGCAAGTCCTCCTCCAATTCTCGCAAGAGGTCCCAATCAGACTCTTCCTCGTATTCCAAGCGGGTTGTGTCCGTCTGCTAGGCTCAGAAGAACCATGTCCTAGACCCTAAAAGCGCCGACATACAGTCCTAGTCTACAACTCTGGGGAAGCTTCCTCCCCGACATAGACACCGACACCGTTCGAGACACCGGTGCCAAAGGTATCTACACAGATATAAAAGCCTCAGAGAAGCTGGGACTGATCCACTGCTGGCGCAAGCACCATCAATGCCAGAGCAGTTTCTTGCTGCAGCATGTGCGCCAGCAAATCCCTGAGCATGGCTCGGAACCGTTCATTGAAGGAAGACATTGGCAAAGGGCAAGGGAGCCAGTAAAGTGGCAGTCTAAGAAGAAGTCGGTGTCGAAGCAAGAACCTAGTCTTTTGGTTCACACTCTGGCAACTCTTCCAAAGAGGGTGAGTGCTCCTCTCGGTGCCAGCGTTTCTCGGGTATTGGGGATGCCAATGCCCCAGTGCTCCCGGCACTGTGCACTGAAGAGGACTGATACTTGTGCTTCTTGGGCTTCCCCTGATGCTCAGCATCACGGTCCTTCAGTGCCAACAAGGACGACATCGAATCTGTACACGTCCTCAGTGTCAGGTCCAATGCTGACCGGTCCCAGGAACGACTCTCAGCGCACAATGTCGAGAAAGGTGGAGACTGTCTTGATGCCGGTGAACGCTTAGTAGATGTAGAAGCCTTCACAGCCAGCTATCAAGGTCGATGCTTCTGGTGCCTATGCCGATTCACTGGTCTTCTGGGAGCCAAAATGTTTCTCCTGTTGGGCCTGCTGCGCCCTCTGTTTTAAACAGAGAAAAACAGGTATGTTCATGGTTAGGCGCAAGGCACCTGATGCACCATGAGTGCAAGTCAGTTACTGAAATTACCCGATTACATTGGGCGCACCCTCTTGAAGCCACTGGGGGTGTTCTGAGACATCGAAAAAAGGATTGTGGCCAAATTAACTCAATTTTGAACAGAAAAAAAGGGGGCAGTGTTCAATTGGCTCCAAGCTAAAAATGGGTCTAGCCAGTTGCAAAAAGAGGAGGAAAATGGTAAAACTAAACTGAAAAGAAAAGAAAAAAAAAAAAAAAAAAAAAAAAAAAAAAGAGTTCCACAGGAAGGCACTGCAACACTAGAAAAACGTTGTGCTGCGAAGAGAAGACCAACGCATCCTCTCAGCTTCATGGAAAAATGAAGACTGAGGGACCCAAGTTTGCGAATCAGTGATCGTTCCCATCTTAGTAATTCCCTTATTTGTCCTGTTTGTCTTGTCCAAACCAAAGTTTCAGCGTGCTTGTCTGACATTGCTGTCTGGATGTCTCAACGCCACCTGAAATTAAACATGACCAAAACCGAGCTTCTCATTTTTCCCCCCAAACCCACCTCCCCACTCCCTCCGTTTTCTATTTCTGTTGATGGCTCTCTCATTCTCCCTGTCGCCTCAGCTCGAAACCTTGGGGTCATCTTTGACTCTTCTCTCTCCTTCTCTGCTCATATCCAGCAGACCGTCAAGACCTGTCGTTTCTTTCTTTACAACATCCATAAAATCCGCCCCTTTCTTTCCGAGCACTCTACCAAAACCCTCATCCACACTCTTGTCACCTCTCGTTTAGACTACTGCAATCTGCTTCTTGCTGGCCTCCCATTTAGTCACCTCTCTCCTCTCCAATCGGTTCAAAACTCTGCTGCCCGTCTCGTCTTCCGCCAGGGTCGCTTTACTCATACTAACCCTCTCCTCAAGTCGCTTCACTGGCTCCCTATCCGTTTTCGCATCCTGTCCAAACTTCTTTTACTAACCTATAAATGTACTCACTCTGCAGCTCCCCAGTATCTCTCCACACTCGTCCTTCTCTACACCCCTTCCCGTGCATTGCGCTCCATGGATAAATCCTTCTTATCTGTTCCCTTCTCCACTACTGCCAACTCCAGACCGCGCTGCAACCTACGCCTGGAATAAACTTCCTGAGCCCATACGTCTTGCCCCATCCTTGGCCACCTTTAAATCTAGACTGAAAACCCACCTCTTTAACATTGCTTTTGACTCGTAACCACTTGTAACCACTCGCCTCTCCTCCTTCCTGTACACATTAATTGATTTGATTACTTTATTTTTTGTCTATTAGATTGTAAGCTCTTTGAGCAGGGACTGTCTTTCTTCTATGTTTATGCAGCGCTGCATACGCCTTGTAGCGCTATAGAAATGCTAAATAGTAGTAGTAGTAGTAGTAGAATGTAAGCTCTTTCGAGCAGGGACTGTCTCTTCGTGTTCAAGTGCTGCATACATCTAGCAGCACTATAGAAATGATAAGTAGTAGTAGTTCGTCACCCACATGTGAGAATACAAGGGCCTGCTTGTCCTCAGAGAATATTAACTCACAGGAGAACTGGAACTACACAGGCTTTGCCATGCCTGACGGTAAATAGGTAGCTTCCAGAACACCCCTATTTCTCTACCAGATGAAAAGAGGGAAATAAAGGTCGTGGTATGCTATAGTTATCTATTTCTGGCGCAAAGCAGCAATAAAAAGGCTAGTGATCCCACAAAATAGGAGCATTGACAAAGTCTTACTCCATGCACAAAGCATGGGCCACAACTCAGTAAAGAACCTGCTATGGATTTACCTGCAATATATCACCTACCGTTATTTACAGAAATACTGGAAGCAAGTGGTGAAAAAGCATATTGCACTCACCTAGTCAGTGCCTGCCTGTTCCCAAGCTAAATGTATTAGCAGACCCGCATAACTGATAACTTATCTGCAAGTGTGTCACCTCCCTTCGTCTTCTTCTCCCTTCTCGACATAATGGAAACAAATGGAGAGAAAGATGGGAAGGGTGATCACTTCACATCCCCTGACCAAGTCCCAATCCAACAAAGTGCCATGGCAGACAAGGCAGGATGAGAAGAGGCTGCACTAGAGGCTTTTTTTTTTCTCTTCTTCTTCTCTTCTCCCTCTTACACAAACTTTGATTGGTCAGCATTCCAGGAACGTACCTCTGGCCCCCTCCCAAAAGTAGGGAAGGAAGACAATAAGCATTGCAGCCACAACTGCCACAAGGATGGGGGGGGGGGGGGGGGACTTGGCACCACCAGTTTAGCACCCCTGGGTTCTGTGGATCGGCCTCTGTGAATCATAGCCCTCTATTCTACTCTGCTCCCAAAGGGGAAGGGAAATCAGCCCCAAAGGACTGTTGCCTGCAGCATCACCCAGTCTTGGTCTGGGCTCTACTGGGAATCTGGCCTACATAGCTACATCACTAGGCCATAAATTTGCACCATCAGCTGGGAGCCAGTAAAATACTGAGGATCTAGAAGTAGCACCAGTCCCCTATAAAGACAGTCTTAACATCAGCTCTAAGCTTTTTTTTTTTCTCTCTCGCTCCATCTGCTGGTGGGTAGGGGCATAACCCACTTGCCTGGTCTGGATAATAAGGAAATGACTTTTCAATTTGCAATTTGTTTGTAGAAGAATGTAACTTACTATCACAGGCTATGTTATTTAAAATGCTTGTTGATGATATATGGATAAAGCGAAGATACATAACTGTAGCAGATATTCTCCGAGGACAGCAGGCTGATTGTTCTCACTGATGGGTTGACGTCCACAGTGGCTCAGGAACAGCAATTTTCCAGAGTAAAACAAAGCTTTGCCAGAGCCTTCCAGCGCGCAAAGCGCGCGCACCGCACATGCACAGCCATCTTCCCACCCGTCGCGCGAGAGTCCCGCTCAGATCAAAAAGCAATAGCAAGGAGAAGAACAACTCCAAAGGGGAGGCGAGCGGGTTTATGAGAACAATCAGCCTGCTGTCCTCGGAGAATACATGCTACAGGTATTATCTTCGCTTTCTCCGAGGACAAGCAGGCTGCCGACTGTCGCATCGGGTATCCTGCTCAAGGCAGTAGTGAGATGTGAAATGTGTGGATTGATGACCACGTCGCAGCCTTGCAAATCTCTTCTATAGTGGCTGACTTCAAGTGGGCCACCGACGCTGCCATGGCTCTAACACTATGAGCCGTGACATGGCCTTCAAGAGTCAGCCCAGCTTGAGCATAAGTGAAGGAAATGCAATCTGCTAGTCAATTGGAAATGGTGCGTTTCCCGACTGCGACTCCCCGTTGGGATCAAAAGAAACAAACATTTGGGCAGACTGTCTGAAGGGGCTTGTCCGCTCCATGTAGAAGGCCAATGCTCTCTTGAAGTCCAAGGTGTGCAACTGACGTTCAGCAGGGCGGGTATGAGGATGGGGAAAAAATGTTGGCAAGACAACTGACTGGTTCAGATGGAACTCCGACACCACCTTCAGCAAGAACTTAGGGTGTGTGCGGAGGACTACTCTGTTGTGATGAAACTTAAGATAAGGAGCATGCACTACCAAGGCTTGGAGCTCACTGACTCTACGAGCTGAAGTAACAGCCACCAAGAAAATGACCTTCCAGGTCAAGTTCTTCAGATGGCAGGAATTCAGTGGCTCAAAAGGAGGCTTCATCAGCTGGGTGAGAACGACGTTGAGATCCCATGACACTGGTGGAGGTTTGACAGGGGGGCTTTGACAAAAGCAAACCTCTCATGAAGCAAACAACTAAAGGCTGTGCAGAGATAGGCTTACCCTCTCTACATGCTGATGATAAGCACTAATTGCGCTAAGATGAACTCTTACGGAGTTGGTCTTGAGACCAGACTCTGACAAGTGTAGAAGGTATTCAAGCAGGGTCTGTGTAGGACAAAAGCGAGGATCTAGGGCCTTGCTTTCACACCAGACAGCAAACCTCCTCCATTTGAAAAAGTAGCACCTCTTCGTGGAATCTTTCCTGGAAGCAAGCAAAACCCGGGAGACACCCTCAGAGAGACCCAAGGAAGCAAATTCTACGCTCACAACATCCAGGCTGTGAGTTGGAAAACAGTCCAATCTCTACAGTTCCTCGGAGGACAACTCTAGAAGAAGAGGGAACCAAATATGACGCGGACAGAAGGAAGCAATCAGAATCATGGTCCCGTGGTCTTGCGTGAGTTTCAGCAAAGTCTTCCCTACCAGGGGTATGGGAGGATATGCGTACAAAAAGCCCTCCCCCCCAATGAAGGAGAAAGGCATCCGACGCTAGCCTATCATGGGCCTGAAGTCTGGAACAGAACTGAGGGACCTTGTGATTGACCTGAGTGGCAAAAAGATCCACCGAGGGGGTGCCCCACTCTCGGAAGATCTTAGGTGCTGCCCGAGTTGAGCGACCACTTGTGAGGTTGCATTATCCTGCTCAATCTGTCGACCAGACTGTTTATGCCTGCCAGACACGTGGCTTGGAGAAACATGCCGTAACGGCGAGCACAAAACCACATCTGGACGGATTCCCAACACAGGGGGCGAGATCCAGTGCCCCCCTGCTTGTTGATGTAGTACATGGCAACCTGACTGTCTGTCTGATTTTGGATAATTTGATTGGACAGCCGATTTCTGAAAGCCTTTGGAGCGTTCCAGACCGCTCGCAACTCCAGGAGATTGATCTGAAAACCTTTTTCCTGGAGGGACCAAACTCCTTGAGTGTGAAGCCCATCGACATGAGCTCCCCACCCCAGTAGGGATGCATCCGTGGTCAGCACTTTGTGTGGCTGACGAGTTTGAAAGGGTCGTCCCAAGATCAAACTGGATCGAATTGTCCACCACTGATGGGAATTTTGAAAACCGGTGGACAGCAGGATTGCATTCTCTAGATCCCCTGCAGCTTGATACCACTGGGAAGCTAGGGTCCATTGAGCTGATCTCATGTGAAGACGGGCCATGTGAAGTCTCAACATCTGCCGAGCTGTGATCTGCTGAGACGCTCTGGCTATGGAAACTAGAGACAGAAGATTGTCTGCTCTCGCTTCTGGAAGATAGGCATGAGCCGGTCTGTGAGTCCAGCAGAGTTCCTATAAATTCCAGTTTCTGAACAGGGAAAAGATGGGACTTCGGGTAATTTATAACAAACCCGAGTAGCTCCAGCAGTTGATTAGTCATCTGCATGGACTGTAGAGCTCCTGCCTCTGAGGTGTTCTTTACCAGCCAATCATAGTAACATAGTAGATGACGGCAGAAAAAGACCTGCATGGTCCATCTAGTCTGCCCAACAAGATAAAGTCATATGTGCAATCGTCGAGATAAGGGAACATATGCACTCCCAGTCTGTGTAGCGACGCTGCAACTACTGCCAGGCATTATGTAAAGACCCTGGGCGCAGACGCCAGACCAAAGGGCAGCACACAATACTGGAAGTGCTGCGCTCCCAGACGAAATCAAAGATACCTCCTGTGAGCTGGAAGTATCGGGATGTGTGTATAAGCATCCTTTAAGCCCAAAAACCATAGCCAATCGTTTTTCTGATTCATAGAAAGAAGGGTGCCCAGGGAAACCATCCTGAACCTTTCTCAGACTAGGAATTTGTTCAGGGCCCTCAGGTCTAGGATGGGACGCATCCCCCGTTTTCTTTTCCACAAGAAAGTACCTGGCATAGAACCCCAGCCCTTCTTGCCCTGGTAGAACCGGCTTGACCGCACTGGCACTGAGAAGGGCAGAGAGTTCCCCTGCAAGTACCTGCCTGTGCTGGAAGCTAAAGGACCGAGCTCCTGGTGGGCAATTTGGAGGTCTGGAGATCAAATTGAGGGAGTATCCTAACCGGACTATTTGAAGAACCCACCAGTCGGAGGTTATGAGAGGCCACCTTTGGTGGAAAAATTTTAACCTCCCTCCAACTGGCAAGTCGTCCAGCAAGGACACTTTTACAGCGGTTATGCTCAACTGAAGCCAGTCAAAAGCCCGTCCCTTGCTTTTGGTGGAGACCTGCAGGGGCCTGCCTTGGCACACGCTGTTGACGAGAACGAGCGCGCTGGGGATGAGCCTGAGAAGGCTGTCGAGAAGGAGGATTGTACCTATGCTTGTTATAAGCATATGGAGCATTCTTCCTTCCCCGGAAAAACAGTCTACCTGATGAGCTAGTAGCAGAAGGCGTCCGGCGGGAGAGATTGTCCATAGCAGTTTCCCGCTGCATGATCTAATCAACCACTTGCTCGACTTTCTCACCAAAAATATTATCCCCCAGCAAGGGACATCTACAATCCGCTGCTGGACTTGACTGTCCAGGTCAGAGGCACGCAGCCATGAGAGTCTGCACATCAGTATACCTTGGGCAGCGGTTCTGGATGCAACATCAAAAGAATCGTAAGCACCCCTGGACAGGAATTTACAACACACCTTCTGCTGCCTGACCACCTCCTGAAAAGGCTTGGCCTGCTCCGGAGGGAGCTTATCAACCAAGTCCGCCAGTTGCTTCACCGTGTTCCTCAAGTGAATGCTCGTGTAGAGCTGGCAGGATTGAATTATGGCCATGGTGCCGATGTCGACATCAACGCCGAAGAACCAGGCGAAGCTCCAAAAAGACAATCCTGAAGAGCTTTTCTCGACGCCTGTGTCCGCCTTTTAAGGCGGAGGCACAACTTACATGCGTTTGGGCAATGGTCGGGCCCAAGGCCCTGAAGACACCACGCATGGGTATCGGTACCTGAGATCGACCAGTTGCACCGAGTACACTTCTTGAAGCAGCTGGGAGTCCTCAATGACATGGATGGAAAAATAGCGGCGGCGAAGTCAAAATTCGTGATTGTGCCAAAGAAAAGGGCACAAAAATGAGAAAACGCGTATGCGCGACGACAATACGAAAGAAAACTTAAAAAAGAGGCCAAACTAAAATAAAAGATTCTTTTTTTTTTTTTTAAGGCAGGAGAAGCAGAAAAAGAAAAGGGAGAGAATAGCTCTAAAAAAAAAAAATAAAGGCTCTTTTCCTCTGGGCTCGAAGAGAGAGACCAACAAGCAGCGACTCTCCACTGCGGAAAAAGAAAAAACTGAGCCGGACTCTCACGCGACGGGCAGAAAGATGGCCGTGCGTGCGCCAGGTGCGCTGGAAGGCTCTGGCAAAGCTTTGTTTGTTTTACTCTGGAAAATTGCCGTTCCTGGGCCGTCGACCCATCAGTGAGAACAAGCAGCCTGCTTGTCCTCGGAGAACATCCATATATTAACCACAGTAAACTTCAAAAATATTTAAGATTTTATATGACAATTTATCCACCTCCCATTACCCCCCCCCCCCCCCCCACCTTCCCACCCTACCTACCCACCAAGCACCGCTTGACACTACCATCCGGCCACTCTCTCATTACTCACGCTATACACTATATGCTCAGTTTATGAAAAGTTTTTCCATATTGAATGCCATTTACTCTTCAGTTGTTTTCTCTCTGCTAACAACCTCTCCATCTCGCACACATACCTCAACTTGTTGTGCCATTTCGCAATTGGAGGAACCCCCACCTGTTCCCAATGCGCAGCAATAACCACCCTTGCTACACCCACTGCATGCCTCACCAGTGCCTGCTGACAGGGCATTAAGCCTGTTGCCTTTACAGAAAAAGGGAAGACTTCAGGAGTCCAGAGAAATGAGCACCCCACCTATCTCTGCAGTCTGCTGTGTACTGATTTCCAAAATGCTCTAACATTTACACAACTCTACCACACATGCCCCATAGTCCCTCTTTGACCACTACTACTACTATTTTGCATTTCTATAGCGCTGCAAGGCGTACGCAGCGCTGCACAAACATAGAAGAAAGACAGTCCCTGCTCAAAGAGCTTACAATCTTCCAGCATAAACCTCTGGATGCTGGATATATTCGCTGAAGACGGTCTGGAGTAAGATACCATCTAAACAGCATTCTCCTTAAATGAGACATGAGTAGACACACCCACCACCGCACGCTCTATTCTCTGCTCTTATCTGTTTTTTTGTATGGTTTTGTTTTGTTTTGTTTTTTTTTTTGCTGTGTCTGGTTTTGTCTATCATATGTTTTCTACCTTATAGTTAATTTGCCTATTTTTAGCTTAGTGAGGAGGAGGTGGCCTTTTTATTTGCTTGTTATTTATGCTTTCCCATTCAACTCCTTTTTGGGGATTTATCAAGGTGAAGCTAGCAATGTTTACAGAAAACACACAGCTTAGCCTTCCTATGATTTAGTTCAATTTATAATGGCTGGATTGGAAACCTAGAAAATTTTCCAAATCAAAAACTGAAAAATGTAATTTAAAAAAGAAAAACTAGAAAATATAAAAGCTGTTGGTCAATTAAAAAAAAGAAAAAATGAGTACTGCTGCTTTGTTATTTGTAAACTTTTTAAAATCAATACACAACAAACAATATGTTAAGACTGCCAATTAAATATTTCTAATAAACTTTCTAAACAGACTCAGCTACTTACCATTTTTTTTATTAGCACTGTTAGGCTGTAGTTTGGGTTTCTTGCCAAATGTTCCACCAGGTTTACTAAATGGCTGATTCATCTTTCTTTTCAATCCTCTTGCAACACTGGATTGGTTATGATAATCCACAACAATTCCAGGTCTACGCATAGCTCCAAAATCCATTTGCTGAAAACATTTTAAATCCACTATTAGAACATAAAACAAAATAAATTCACACACAAAATGGTCTTGTTTAATGGTTAAAAAAATGTGTGATTTCTCAGTCAAAAGTTATGAATCATTTATAGAAAATGATGAAAACAAAATCTATAAAGTGACAAAGCATCTACATATCAGATTTATATAAATAAAAGCAAAATATTTCAACAAATTGTATATCAGAACATTTAAATACAGCTCAAGATGCTAATCTAAGGATTTCTGTTTGCTTGATTGTATACTAACGGATCAGAAGGAAATGTGAGAAGCTTCCCACTGTGCAATACTCTGGTCTTGCAAAATTAAGATACAGTAAAAACTATTTAATACATAATTGTTCACACTCACATTGGCTTCAATTCTGCAAAATTCCCTAGTTACTTACATGGGTTATTTCACAGCTCCTTTAGCATTATCTTTAGTAAGGGTGTTTTCCTATTCTGTCTTGATGAGGGGGAAAACCAAAAGCATGCAGACACCCCCTAAAGGTTGCAACTGGGTTGACTGCCTCCTTCCTCACCTATCACAATCACCCAAGTCTCCACCAGTCTCCCTCCTGTTCCTTAATCCTGTCCTCACTGTGCTCTCTCTCGCTACACCACTGTCTCTCCAAGCAGCATCCCACTCTCAATCTCCCCAACCTGTCCTCCACTTATCCACAGCAGCTTCCCTCTCACCCTCCTCATTCCCACCAGTTTCTCTATATTAACACCCCTTACACCCCCATTCTCTCTCAAAACTCCAGTCACCTTCTCTTCCCCATGAACTGCTCCAAGCTAATCAGTCAACTCCACTCACCCCCTTCATCTTACTGGCTACAGTCCACAGAGCAGCTATTACTCCTTGGTCCAACAACATGCAACTATCAGTGAAGTAGGGCGGCATAGGGCCTGAACTTGTGCTGGTCTTGCAAGATTCGAGACTACGAAGTTTTAGTAGTTTGTGGGAGGAAGTGATGTTGGCTTCCTGAGTGGGTGCCTCATTTCGGGCTCCAGACATCCCTCCCGATTAAAAGCATTTACCACACAGCATCAGTGATTTTATAATGCTAATTGTATATAATAAGAGCAGTTGTTCCTACATGATGTTCAGAAGTCAAAAGCAGCAGATATTAAGGAAACCCGGCGGCAATTTCGTAAGACCGGATCTGAGGATACCATGCAGCAGTCCTCGCAGCTTACCTCACTAAAGCAGACAAGGACAGGAAATTTGCACAGTGGCTCAGAGGATGACAACTATTCAGAACCGGTGAATTTGAGGAGTCTTAAAGTGCAGCAATGCTTTCGAGACCTGCGGTCAAAGTTAAAGGATATGAGGCGAACTTGCAACTCAAATTGACACCCTGCATAGAACATGCGAGATGTTGGGGAGGAGGGGGCACGTTTTGAGGATAAAGAAGCGCAATTTGAAGAGGTAGTCTCGGATTTGCAAGATAAGTACACCAATCTGGATTTGAGGACTTGCAATTTAAATTGGATGATGTAGAGAACAGAGGAGTCAAAACAATTTGAGATTTCATGGTGTGCTGGAGAATAATAACCAGGAGAATGTCTTGGAGGTGGTTCAAGCTGTGTGTCACCAGCTGCTGGAGCTTAGTTAATCGGCACCACATACTGAGCTAGAGAAGGTGCACAGTGCTCTGCGCACAGCCTAAGACACCTCACCCCAAGATATTATTGTACGCTTCATGCGGCATACCATCAAGGAGATGATACTGCAAAAGGCATGAACTCTTCCTTCAATTCAGTTTCAGGATGCATCAGGGTCTGTTTTTCAAAGACATTTCCGTATTCACCTTGGCTAAGAGACGGGAATTTAAACCTGTTCTGGACCTGCTATGAAAGGAACAGATTCGGTACTGCTGGTTTTTAACACTGGCTCTTAGCTTCCTGCTCCAGGGATCGCTTTGCAGAGTGAAACAACCAGAGGATGCTTACAAAGTTTTAAGGGAGGCTGGCTTAGCTCCTGAAACATCCTGTGGACCCAGAGCAATTTAATCTTCTTCTGTTCCAAGGGCCAAATGCTGGGCCCGTGCTCCCAGTAAGGGGAAGTTCCAGCATCACTCTAATAATGATCAAACCTGAAGTCTTCCCTGTGTAACATACTTTTTTTTTTTTCTCGAGTCAGTTTTGGATACTAATTGTACTGTGGTCCAATTCATAGCCTTTTCTCCCCCCCCCCCCCCCCCCCCCCCCAATTTTAAAATGTTTTGTCTTTGTTGTCTCCTACGTCAAGTACTGACTTATGCATCTGCAACAACTGTTTGCTCTTTGGGTGGAGTGTTCTTTTGAACACTGCCATGTCGTTTATGGGGTTTGTGTGTGAGATACCTTCTCTATATTATTCATTTGCTGGAAGGGAGGTTGGGTACTCCTCAAGGAGTGGGATGGGCTCGCTCTCTCTTTTGGTTTCTCCTTTGCTTCCACCTTCTCATGTTCGGTAAAGACATGGATTGTATAGGAGTGAATGGAGTGTGGATTGGGAGGCAGGAAACTCGTGTGGTTGGGCAGGTTTCTTTTCTTCCTGGTGGGTGGAGTACAGAGTTGTGTTGTATTTTTTCCTCTCTCTTTTTTGGTTTGTCTTGAGAAGGGGAGGTGGATATCTTCACATAGCTCAAAGTGGGGATGGTGTTGGTTGGGGTCATGGTATTGATAGTTTGTGTGTTTGTCATGTCACCTGCTGTCCATCAAGCGCAGCATCCTGTTTCCAACAATGGCCAATCCAGGTCACAAGTACTTGGCAAGATTCCAGAACAGTACAATACATTTTATGCTGCTTATCCTAGAAATAAGCAGTGGATCCCCCCCCCCTCCCAAGTCATTTTAATAATGAATGGCTTATAGAATTTTCTTTTAGGAAGCTTTCCAAACGTTTTTTTAAACCCCACTAAGCTAACTGCTTTTACTACATTCTCCGGCAACAAATTCCAGAGTTTAATTACACGTTGAGTAAAGAAATATTTTCTCTGATTTGTTTGAAATTACTACTTTGTAGCTTCATTGTGTGCCCCCTAGTCCTAGTATTTTTGGAAAGAGTAAACAAGCAATTCATGTCTACCTGTTCCACTCCACTCATTGTTTTATAAACGTCTATCATATCTTCCCTCAGTCGTCTTTTCTCCAAGCTGAAGAGCCCTAGCCGCTTTTACCTTTCCTCATAGGAAAGTCATCCCATCCCCTTTATCATTTTTGTCGCCCTTCTCTGTACCTTTTCTAATTCAACTATATCTTTTTTGAGATGTGGTGATCAGAACTGAACACAATATTCACGGTACGGTCGCACCACAGAGCAATACAAAGGCATTATAAAGCCCTCATTTTTGTTTTCCATTTATTTCCTAATAATACCTAACATTCTATTTGCTTTTTTAGTCGCCTCCGCACACTAAGCAGAGGGTTTCAACATATCATCGATGGCGCCTAGATCCCTTTCCTGATCAGTGACTCCTAATTGGAAACCATGCATTACGTAGCTCTAGTTCGGGTTCCTCTTTACCACATGCATCACTTTGCCACTTGATCACATTAAACATCATTCGCCATTTGGACGCCCACTCTCCCAAGGTCTTCTTGTAATTTTTCACAATCCTCTTGCAATTTCACAACTTTGAATAACTTTATGTCATCAGCAAATTTAATTACCTCACTAGTTATGTCCAACTCTAGATCATTTATAAATATGCTAAAAAGCAGCGGTCTTGGAACAATTAGAAATACCTTATTTTATATATGTGGACAATATTACTTTATTACTCCCAATATCATAGGATTGGCCTACTACTTTCATGAGAATTAGAAATTGTCTTCAACTAATTGAAAAATGGATTGAAGGTAACTAACAAACTTAATTGTTAAAAAAAACTAAATTTTTATGGCTAGGTTCTCATAAAGTTGAATTTCCTATGGCTAGGTTCTCATAATGTTGAATTTCCTCAAGTTTCAAATATATCATCTGACCTATTTGATTTTGATTCTTGCTCTAAAATTTTGGGAGTAAAGTGGATAGTTTACAGTTTTGCTTGCCACTTTAAAACTCATTTGTAAATCTTTTCATCTATAAAAAAATTAAGGACCATTCGAAAGTTCTTTGATAGTCGAAACTATAGATTGCTCGTCCAGGTTTTGGTTTTATTCAGAATAGATTGCTGCAATGTTATTTATGTTGGATGTTCAGGCACTTTGCTGAGAAAGTTCAATTGATTCAAAATGCAGTAGCTCAGTCGGTTTTTTCAGCTTGTAAGTTTGATTCAATAACCCCACTACTAGTTGAGGTACACTGGCTCCTGATTGAGGCCAGGTCCCAATTTAAGATGTATGCATTTATAATTAAGATTTTAAGTGGTTTGGCCCCTTCTAATACGTCTAATTGAGCTCCTACTCTTCACAAGAGCTCTATAGGTAAAACCAGAAATCAGATGTTCTTACTTTTTCCAACAGTCAAGGGGATTAAATTTTGTGGAATATTCTCTTTGTCAATCTATTATCAAGCTGTAACAATATGGAATTCACTGCCAATTGATATTCGTACTGCTACCGATTATATGATTTTTCATAATTCTCTTAAAACTTGGTTTAAGAAGAATCTCTTATAGTTTGAAGAATACTGTTCTTATTCTGTAATTCTTGAACTTATTGTGTCCAATCTTCTTTAATTTTCTAATCCACACTAAACTTGATAGGTTGTTGCAGAATAGAAGACAAGTTTAACATAACATAACTCTCACAGGGTTCTTTTTAGGGACTCTGGGCATGGGGGCTAGAAGTTCCTGACCTATGGAACTATTACAGAGCAGCTCAAGCTAGATCAGCAATTAAATAGTTCCAACATAATGACTATACACTGAGTGCAAATTAAATGGTTCCTACATAATGACTATACACTGAGTGCAAATTGAGCAGATACAGACAGGACCAGTCCCTCTGCATTATATGATTTGGCTTCCTTGGAGAAACAAATTTTATTCAGGACGCTGTTTCTCCAACAATCACTCGTACTTTTCATATTTGGGATTCCTTGAGTTCTGTGGTGGATTTTCAGTTTTCTTGATACATTCCTATTTGTCATAACCCAGAGTTTCCCCCAGGATTGGTTCCTTCAGTTTATAGACTTTGGGATTGAGCAGATGGGGTCAACTTGATGATGATTTTTTTTTTTTTTGTTACATTTGTACCCCGCGCTTTCCCTCTCGTGGCAGGCTCAATGCGGCTTACATGGGGCAATGGAGGGTTAAGTGACTTGCCCAGAGTCACAAGGAGCTGCCTGTGCCTGAAGTGGGAATAGAACTCAGTTCCTCAGGACCAAAGTCCACCACCCTAACCACTAGGCCACTCCTGCACTCATGATAACTTTCCTCTCCTTTCAAGCCTTGTCTTGGGACTATGATCTCCCGCAATCACATTATTATGCCTATCTGCAGATTGTACATTGCAGATTGTGAATTCCAAACACTTTAGGCCACAACTGATGGGTTCCTATACTAGGGTGTCTATGTGGATTTTAGATCCACTACGTTTTTAGTGAGTACGCTCTATGGTTACTTAAAGGATCTTCAGGCTCCTGTTGTGAGTCACAGGAATAAGTGGGAAAAGTATCCAGGGTTAACTTATGCACCAGAAGACTGGGATTCTATGGAGCAATCACTACCAAAAATAGCTATTGCTTCTAACACGCGAGAGAATAATATTAAGATTTTATATCGTTGCTATATGACACCAGACCGTTTTAGTCGCTGGTTTCCTCAATCCTCAGCATTGTGTTAGCGAAAATGTGGAGCTAGAGGCACCATGGAATATATCTTGATGGACCTGCCCAAAGGCAATAGCATTTTGGAAATCACTCTGCTTTCACATAATGTGGATTACTGGACTGAAAGTTGTGATCCTGGTATTCATCTGTTGAACAGGGTGATTCCGGGGTTTCATAAGCAAACTCTTTTGGTTAGACATCTGTTAAATGCAGCTAAACTCACCTTGGCAGCAGCATGGAAAAGTACAGATATCCTTTCATAGCTATATGGAGATCTAGATTAAATTGTTTTTATAAAATGGAGAAACTAGGAAATAAGGCGGGTAGATTGTTGGCCAAAGTGGCACAAACGCAAAGGCCTAAGAAACTGGTATCTTCTATTCTCCCCGGGAGGGGCCCACGGGTTCATAGTATAGAGGGAATCACAGAGGCCTTCCACAAGCATTTCACTGAGATGTACGCTAGGGGTGATAGCCCAGAGGAGCAACTAACCATTGACTATATAGTAGACTCTGGAATGCCCAAATTGACACAGATGGGGCGAGAATTGCTCTCCAGACCAATTCAGGCCCAAGAGATTCAAACGGTGCTCAAAGCCCTCCCCTTGGGTTCAACCCCGGATCCAGACGGATTCTCAGCTGAATACTACAAGATTTTGCCGGCACACTTTTGTGGGCCATTGGTAGATTACTATGAGGCGGTGGTGCAGAGGGGCTCCTTCACTCCTGGAAAAAATGAAGCAATGATAACACTAATCCCCAAGCCGGGTAAACCGGAAGACCGAGTTGAGTCATACCGCCCAATATCACTTATTAACGTAGTTTTAAAAATATTGGTCCGAGTACTGGCAGAACGGTTAGCACCTCAGCTGAAGGAGTTGATAGGGGAACACCAAGTGGGCTTTGTTAGGGGTAGACACTCAGGAATTAATGTGAGGAAGGTCCTTCTGTCAATTGCCCAGAGTCAAGACACAAAGACCAAGATGATGATGGCCAGTCTCGATGCAGAGAAAGCTTTTGATAAAGTTAATTGGGATTATCTGTTTCGAGTGCTAACATATGTTGGGGGGGATGGCTGGTTTCTAAAAGCAGTTAAAACTCTACATGAAGGCCCCTCGGCGAGGATTCTAGTAAACTGGTCAAATCTCCTAAAATTGAAGTACAGGCGGGCACAAGGCAGGGATGCCCGTTATCCCCACTATTGTTTTTAATATACTTGGAGCCATTGTTGCGCACGATAGCAGTGGACCCAGACATAGAAGGGGTTCAGTTCCCGGGGCAGGTTGTGAAGGTACTAGCCTTTGCGGACGACCTATTTCTAACCTTGATAAATCCACAATCATCGTTACCGAGGCTGTTAATGACTATAGAGGAGTTTGGGTTCCACTCAGGGTTCACCTTGAATACCCAGAAATCAGTAGCCCTCCCTATAGGTCCAGAATTAGTAACAGAATGGGAAGGTACGTTTCCACTACAATGGGCGCAGGGAGCGGTAACATACTTGGGGGTCCAAATCCCGGCTGACCTCAAAACACTTTACTCCTTAAATATGGACAAAATGAAGAACAGAGTGGGGAAGACACTTCACAACTGGCAAGCACTTCCCATCTCATTAATGGGACGAGTGGCTCTCTACAACATGATCCTGTTTCCTACATGGATTTACGCTTTCCAAATGCTGCCAATGTATCTGAGCGGGAAAGATGAGAGATGGTTACATAAACAACTCAATAAATATCTGTGGCAAGGCAAACGAGCGCGAATGTCCATCAAACGAGTCATGCTTCCGCAAGATAAAGGAGGACTGGGCCTATTGGATCTGAGACTCTTCTCAACGGCGAGCTCAATGCGGCACCTCTCCGACTGGTTTCGGAACAAGGAATACTTTACAAACACACAGAGACACAATGGTTTCGACACCAACACTTTGCAAGTTGGTTGCACATGCCCTCAGACACCAAAAAGACTGTGGGGGCGGCGGCTCCAATTTTTCGACCTCTGCAACGGACGTGGAGATGGTTGACAAAGCATTATGCACTGACCACGGCGTCCTCACCATTATTACCAATTAGGGGCAACCCAGCATTCCCTGTGGGGGACACATCCAAGATATTCAAGAACTGGGAGGAACATGGAGTTAGATACCTGTTCCATGTGGTGACAGAGCAAGGTACGATAAAGCCATTCGAAGATTTGTGCACGGAATTCAAGCTGGACAAGAAAGATGCATTCGCATTTATGCAATTACGGCACTATATTCAGTCCCTTCCCAGCTCATCGCTTAGCGTGGGAAGCTGGGAGACATACAACATAATGTTGGGTCTGGATGATCAAACACGGATACCACTTAAATGCTTTCACTGCCTTCTTCGGGAACATGTAAAGAAATATGACTATGACAAAGAAGCGAGACAGTGGACAACAGATTTGGGAGTAACTGTTACAGCGGAACAGCTGGAAAATTGTGTACAAAGGACCTATAAATTGACTGAAAATGCATGCTGGCAAGAAACGCAATATAGGTTTATCCTACGCCTTTACGTATCACCACACAGGGCCTATAAAGCGACACTAAGAGACAATGATGACTGTGCAAAATGTGGTTTAGCAAATGCTCATCTAGGCCACATGTTTTGGTCATGCCAAAAGGTACATAAATTCTGGAAAGCCCTGGCAGAGCAGGTGTCAGACATGTGGAAAGTAAAATGGCACCACTCCCCGAGACAATTATTTCATAGATTTACAATACAAAGTCATAAACCGGCTGGCATGGAAACCTTTTTACAGAGGACAGTCTTAATGGGGAAAAAAGGTGATCTTGCAAGTTTGGCTGTCTTCAGAAAGCCCAACGATATCGCAGTGGAGAGCACTTATGATCCACATGTGTTCCCTAGAACGGAGAAGAATTACGGACTTAGCTTCCAAAAAAGGAGATGACTATTGTAAGATATGGGCCCCATTTTGGGAGACTTTGACTGGAACGACAAAAAGTAGAATATTAAACTCTTGAAAATAAGGGAAGGGAGGGATAGGGGAGGGGGGGGGGTAATAGGTCAAGGGAAGGAAGGAGAAGGCGGGATAGAGGGAGGGGGAGGGTAATAAGGGGGGAAAGGGGGGAAAATAAAAAAGGAAAACAGGGGGAACTGTTTTGGTTGTAAGGACTGTTATTTATATTGTATTTTACATGTTTGTTCTAAGTTTCCTTGTGTACCGATGTGAATAAACAAGATTTATAAAAAAATAAAATAAAATGCAGAAACTTACCGTTATTTAGAAACATGGGCAAAAATATGGGGCTCTGTTCACAACTTAAACTTTGTAGGTGAGTAAGACTTATGATTACTTTCTCCATTTTATTTCTTCACCTTCACTGCTTGAGAGGTGATTGACCCATCTCTTATTTTAAGGGTTCTGCTCTCCTCTCCCCTTTTTTCTCCCCCCCCCCCCTCTTCTTTTTGCTTTATCTTTTCAAGTTGATATGTAAAATGTAAAAAAAATATATATGAGGAGTACTTTCATTGTATCATGGAGAGCATATTCTGCTTTGTCCGAGAGTGAGTTTTTATTGTATCTGGTTTCTTGTCGTCTATATTGTAGGTTTGTTCTCCTTTGGAATGATTAATGTAGAGTCCTCTTGTTAAATTAAGATTCAAGACTTCAAGACTAGCACAAGAGTTTGGACACTGCGGTTAAAACTCACAGGAGAGTCTCATAGTGCCAGACCAGGAAGAAACAGCTGTTCTGGTGGTGGCATCTGGGAATGGATAAGGAAATTTGAAATATTACTTCAAATTTGTAGTCACCATGGTAACATAGCAACCAGGATCTGTTAAAAGCAGACTTATTCAGATAATGGAATTGTCTTTTTTGCAGCAAAAGAAATTCCAGATGATTCAGATGACATTTTAGTCCTGTGTGTAAAGCGATACTTACCTGTAGCAGGTATTCTCCGAGAACAGCTGACTGATAATCCTCACAAGTGGGTCGACGATCCGTGCCAGCCCGGGAATCGACATTTGAAATAGTAAAAAAGTTTGCTAGAGCCTTCTTAGTGCGCCACATGTCTGACTGCACAAGCGCTGAGTGCCTTCCAGCCTGCCGCGCAGCTGCGCTCCTCAGTTCAATCACGAGTAAAAGAGAAATAGACAAGACAACTCCAAGGAGAGGTGGGCGGGTTTGTGAGGATTATCAGCCTGCCGTACTCGGAGAATACCTGCTACAGATAAGTATCTTCACTTTCTCAGAGGACACGCAGGCTGTATTATTCTCACAGTTGGGGTATCCCTAGCATCCAGGCTCACCCAAAACAATAAAACATTGATCAACTGGGCCTCGCAACGGCGAGGACTGAACATAGATTAACCTGAAACTATATACAAGTATCAGATAGTGCAGCCTGGAACAGAAGAAAACGGGCCTAGGGGGGTGGAGTTGGATTCTATACCCCAAACAGATTCTGCAGCACCGACTACCCAAACCGACTGTCGAATCAGGTATCCTGCTCAAGGCAGTAGTGTGATGTGAATGTGTGGACTGAAGACCATGTTGCAGCCTTGCAAATCTCTTCAACAGAGGCTGACTTTGTAAGAAACCGACGCAGCCATGGCTCTGTCATTATGAGCCATGACATGGCCCTCCAGAGTCAGCCCAGCTTGGGCATAAGCGAAGGAAATGCAATCAGCTAGCCAACTGGAGATTGTACGTTTTCTGATGGTGACTCCCCTCCTATTGGGATTGAAAGAGACAAATAACTCAGCAGACTGACTGAAGGGCTTCGTCCGCTCCATGTAAAAGACCAATGCTCTCTTACAGTCCAAGGTATGCATGCTGCTTTCGCCAGGGTGCGCATGAAGACAGAGAAAAAATGTTGGCAAGACAATCGACTGGTTCAGATGCAACTTCAAAATCAGCAAAAAAAAAAGGAGATAAAATACCTCACGCACCGTGAGAAGTAGAAAAAAAGTGAGGATATATCAAGGAGGAATACCAACTTTATTAAGGATTTTCAAAAAACGACCCGACACGGCCATGTTTCGGCCCTAAGGCCTGCCTCAGGGGTCTTGATTAATCTCAGGTGTGGCAGTGTGAAAATATTACACCAATGAGAGTATATGTTCGATTACTGAACAATGCAATGCCTCCTTCAATCTCTATATCTCAATAAAAAGTGAAAAGATAAATTCAAAATATCTCTCCTCCATAGCCTGAAGCTAACTGACCCTAAGAGCTGAAGTAACCACCACCAATAAAATGATCTTCCAGGTCAAGTACTTCAGATGGCAGGAATTCAGTGGCTCAAAAGCTTTCATCAGCTGGGTGAGAACGACATTGAGATCCCATGACACTGGAGGAGGTTTGACAGGGGGCTTTAACAAAAGCAAGCCTCTCATGAAGCAAACAACTAAAGGCTGTCCAGAGATAGGCTTACCTTCTACATGCTAATGATAAGCACTAATTGCACTAAGGTGAACCCTTACAAAGTTGGTCTTTAGACCAGACTCTGAGAAGTGGAGGTGTGGCCTAGTGGTTAGAGCACCGGTCTTGGAATCCAGATGTGGCCGGTTCAAATCCCACTGCTGCTCCTTGTGATCTTGGGCAACCCTCCATTGCCTGGGACAGAAAAATATCCAGACTACCTGAATGTAACTCATCTTGAGTTACTACTGAAAAAGGTGTGAGCAAAATCTAAATAAATAAATAAGTGTAGAAGGTGTAGGACAAGAAAGGGGATCTATCGCCTTGCTGTCACACCAGCCGGCAAACCTCCTCCATTTAAAAAGAGTAACACCTCTTAGTGGAGTCTTTCCTGGAAGCAAGCAAGACTCGGGAGACACCCTCTGAAAGACCCAAGGAAGCAAACTCTATGCTCTCAACATCCAGGCCATGAGAGCCAGAGACTGGAGGTTGGGATGTAGAAGCGACCACTCGTTATGTGTGATAAGGGTCGGGAAACACTCCAACATCCACGGTTCATCGGAGGATAATTCCAGAAGAAGAAGAGGGAACTAAATCTGACGCGGCCAGTATGATGCAATCAGGATCATGGTTCCGCAGTCTTGCTTGGGTATCAGCAAAATCTTCCCCACCAGAGGTATGGGAGAATATGCATATAGAAGGCCTACTCCCCAATGTAGGAGAAAGGCATCTGACACTACTCTGTTGTGGGCCTGCAGTCGAACAGAATTGAGGGACCATGTGATTGATTTGAGTGGCGAAAAGATCCACCAAGGTGGTGCCCCACGCTTGGAAGACCTTGTGGGCTAAGCTCATATTCAGCGACCACTCATGTGGTTGCATGACCTTGCTCAGCCTGTCGGCCAGACTGTTGTGTATGCCTGCCAAATAAGTGGCGTGTAGAAACATGCTGTGACGGCGTACCCAGAGCAACATCTAGATGGCTTCCCGACACAGAGGGTGAGATCTGGTGTCCCCCTGCTTGTTGGTGTAGTACATCACAACCTGATTGTGTGTTTGAATTAAGATAATTTGATTGTAAAGCCAATCTCTGAAAGCCCTTAGAGCGTTCCAGATTGCACGGAGCTCCAGGAGGTTGATCTAAAGATCTGTTTCCTGTGGGGACCAGGCTCCCAGAGTATGAAGCCCATCTACATAAGCCCCCCACCCCAGGAGAGATGCATCCATCAGCAACTTTTGCAGCTGAGGAATTTGGAATTGACGTCCCATTGGCCAGAATGGATCAAATCGTCCACCATTGAAGAGAATGTGCAAAGTCGGTGGACACATGGATGACAACTTCTAGATTCCCTGTGGCCTGATACCATTGAGAAGCTAAGGTCCATTGAGCTGATCTTATATGTAGATGTGCCATGGGCGTTGAGGCCATGTGCCCCAGAGTCTCAACAACTGCCGAGCAGTGACTTGCTGAGATGCTCGAACCTTGGACACTAGGGACAGAAGGTTGTCTGCCTGCGACTCGGGATGATAGGCTCAAACTGTTTTTGTGTCGAGCAATGCTCCAATGACTTGGGGTAATTTATTACGAACCCTAGCAGTTCCAGCACCTGAATAGTCATCCGCATGGACTCCCGAGCACTGCCCTCTGAGGTGCTCTTCACCAGCCAATCGTTGAGATAAGGGAGCACATACACTCCCAGTCTGTGTAGTGATGCGGCAACCACTGCCAGGCATTTTGTGAACACTCTGGGAGCTGAACGCCAGACCAAAGGGCAGTACACGGCACTAAAAGTACTGCACTCCTTGCCGAAATCGACGATACGTCCTAGAAGTATCAGGATATGATTGAAAGTGTCCTTTAAGTCCAGAGAGCATAGCCAATCGTTTTCCTGAATCATGGGAAGAAGGGTGCCCAGGGAAAACATCCTCAACTTTTCTCGGACTAGGAATTTGCTCAGGGCCCTTAGGTCTAGGATGGGACAAATCCCCCCTGTTTTCTTCTGCACAAGGAAGTACCTGTAATATAACCCCAGTCCTTCTTCCCCCGGTGGAATGGGTTTGACTGCATGGGCCTTTAGAAGGGTGGAGAGTTCCTCTGCAAGTACCTGCCTGTGCGGAGAGCTGAAGGAATGAGCTCTCGGTGGGCAATTTGGAAGTTTGGATTCCAGATTGAGGGTATATCCTAACCAGACTATTTGAAGAACCCACCAGTCGGAAGTTTTAAGAGGCCACCTTTGGTGAAAAAAACATTAACCTCCCCTGACTGGTAAGTCGTCTGGAATGGATACTTTTATTTTGGCTATGCTTCCCTGGAGCCAGTCAAAAGCCCGCCCCTTGCTTTTGCTGGGGAGCAGTAGGGACCTTGGGCACACAATGTTGACGACAACGAGTGCGATGGGGCTGAGGCTGGGGCTGAGGCTGAGTAGGCTGGCGAGACGCCGGAGTGTACCTACGCCTAGAAAAAGAATAGGGAGCACTCCGAGGCCCACCAAAACACCTCCTAGGTGTGGAGGTGGTAGAAGGCGCCCGGCGGAGAGAGAGAAGCATAGCATCTGTGTGCTTCTTGATCTGGTCAACCAGATCTTCTACCTTCTTTCCGAAAAGATTATCCCCCCGGCAAGGAACATCCACTATCCTCTGCTGGACCAAATGGTCCAGGTCAGAGACACACAGCCATGAGAGCCTGCACATCGCTATACCTTGAGCAGAGATCCAGGATGCTACATCAAAAGTGTCGTATGCGCCCCTGGTCAGAAATTTACGACACACCTTCTGCTAACTGATCAGCTGGCGAAAAGGTCCGGCCTGCTCCAAGGGGAGGGCATTAACCAAACTAGACAGCTGCCGCACCGAGTTCCACACGTGAATGCTCATGAGCAGCTGGTATGTTTGTATACAGGCAGCGAGCATAGCTGCCTGATATATTTTCCTCCTAAAAGAGTCCAAGGTCCTAGCTTCTCTGTCTGGGGGCGCCGAAGCATAGTCCCTAGAACTCTTGGCTCTTTTGAGGGCAGAGTCCACTACCATGGAGTTGTGAGGTAACTGAGACCTCATCAACCCAGGTTCACCGTGGATCTGATACTGGGAATCTGTCTTCTTAGGGATCACGGGACCAGACAGAGGGGATGCCCAGTTTCAAATAAGGACTTCCTTGAGTACCTTATGCAAAGGAGCTGTCACTGCCTCTCTAGGTGGAGAGGTGTAGTCGAGGACCTCGAGCATCTCAGCCCTGGGCTCATCTTCCACGTCTACAGGGAATGGAATGGCCTGAACCATTTCCCGCACAAAAGATGAGAAAGAGGCTCTGAGGAGGAGACAGTCTCCTTTCAGGTAGAAGGGAAGGTTCAGAGGGAATCCCAAAGGACTCATGTGAGGAAAAGTACCTGGGATCTTCCTCTGACTCCCATGAGCGTTCCCCCTCGGTATCGGAGAGCACTTCCTTGAGTGACTTCAGAGACCGGACCTGCCTCAATGCCAAAGACCATTCCCGCCCAGACTGCTGCGACTAAAATAAAATAAAGTTTTTCAGCCCATGTATAAGTTAAGACTATAAGGGGATTTTTTTTTTTTTAAGATAAAAAATAAAGAAAGAACAGAAATAAGCAAAACAAAATCGTGAGAAAGGCACCGAGGCTCTCCCGGGCGACAAAGCAGAACCAGGTAAATTAGCTGCGGCTCCTCATGCGGAAAAAACAGAACTGAGCGCAGTGGGCAGGAAGGCACTCGGCACATGCGCAGTCGGACGTACAGTGCACTGGAAGGCTCCAGCAAACATTTTTGCTGTACTAAATGCCAGTTCCCATGCCGGTACAGATCGCCGACCCAACTGTGAGAATAATACAGCCTGCTTGTTCTCGGAGAATTGCATTTATCTATTTATTTGGGATGATGGGGGTAGCATGTTATGCCTGCTCCAGTTCAATCAAACTCAGTCTCTACTGAAATATGGTGCAATGAGCCTTAATTCTCAACTGTCTGATGACTTCTGTCTTAGTCTTTCCCACATTCCCCCCAACCAACTCACTGAGCCCTGTCATTGAAAAAGTGTCTTTGGTCAAAAGCCATATATCAGGGCTCCTGCTGAACTCTAATCATGGATCTGTCATGCTACAGTTGGACAATAACTAGACTTCCATTCCCTGGGCCGGCTGAGGATGTTACAGAGATAGTGTTCATAGCACCTCTGAAGAGGGGATATGGAGGTAAAATATCAAACCCAGGTCTATTCACAGAACTGTCACTTAGCTAGCCTTTTGTACAAAATTTTCCACATTCCTGAATTTTACTGAATTGCAGCCACTGTTCATACAAATATTCACTTTTGTTGTATTAAAGAATGGTTAAAAAAGGCATAACTGATTTTTTTTCTTACAAATACCATAAATACCTAGTCATTAAAGGTGCAATGCATATTAAATGTTTTCACAGAAAACTATATAGCATAGCTCATGAGGAGAAAGCCTAATAATGCACAACACACTCTCTAGTAAAACTGTCTTCATAAACAAAAACAATTACAAAGAATTGTATGCCAATACAGCAAGAAATACGTTGGCTGCTAACTTTTTTACTCAACATCAACCCTTAAGAATTCCAACCAAAACCTGCCAGCATCTGCTTCAGCTTATCCAGCATGAGGTGCCAACTCTAATGTGCAGCCTCCTCTCTAACTATCCATCCCATTAAGTTTGTTAATTTATTTTGCTTTTCTTTCTTCACAATGGTATAAATTCTGCCAAAGCACCTAGGAGGTCAACATAGCCACTCCTATATCTGAAATCCCTGCTCTGGGGCCCATAATTTGAACCTCTGCCATTCCATTTTAAATTCCCTCCCTCTTTCCTTATACCAGTCTATCTTGTATGTTCTTCCTCCAGCACAGCAACAGGACTGCCGTTCTTTCTAGCTATGGCCTGGAATGCAGCAACAGTAGCCTCTCCCCACAGCAACCTGAAGCCAACTTTATTCCACCTCACAATGCTCTAAAGATTGTTCACAGGATTTTCTAGGGATGCTTAAACCTCATGTTCTACAACCTTGCTCTCTGTGCCTATTAGAACCTTCCCCCAAGCCACCCTAAGACCCCTTCACCCAGGAGACTTAAGAAAAGTGGTGGTGGAAGGAACATTACACTGAGTCAGTGCATGCTCAATCCTTGTAGCAGTCCCGCCACCTCCCTTGAAAGGAGGAGATGGGTTGCTGTACAGACAAACACACACCAGTTCATAGTAGTGTGCACAGTGCAGTGTTCAACGCAGTGGAACTTATACTCTTCAGTCTCAAGAATACACTCGCAATTTGAGCTTGACAGTTGGTGCAGCATAATCCCCAGATTAAAAGTATTTATACATTATCACAATTCTACCACTGCAATCATCTCCTGAAAAAGAATTATTTCCTAAGCATTCTAAAAGGCATCTCCTTTACATGAGAAATTAATTACGCACATCAAGGGTTCTATACTAAAACCATTCATTCAAAGAGAAGTTATGATAGCCATGCATTTAAAAAAAAAGAATCCCTTGTTCTGTTCTAGTTAATCTTTAAAAATGACAGAGGAACCATGTCCTGCAGAAAACAGTCTGAAATCTATCCTCCATAGGTTTTCAAGGCAGAATTTTAAAAAAGTAAACCACTGAGACTAATGCTAAAGTCTTAACATTCAACATGAAGTCACACACAGTTCTGATTTCTAACATTTAGCTGAAGACTGAACTTTGGAAAGCATTTAACACCTACAGTTTGTAAT
The DNA here is from genome assembly GCF_901765095.1 of Microcaecilia unicolor. NCBI lineage: Eukaryota > Metazoa > Chordata > Amphibia > Gymnophiona > Siphonopidae > Microcaecilia > Microcaecilia unicolor. Next base: position 68,668,214 of record NC_044036.1, on the reverse strand, counting down.
CATACATTGCACCTTTAACCTAATCAGAACTTCAAACGGTTCTATAGAAACTTTTTTTTAGTTTATTACAAAATATTTATCAGCAGCAAAGCTGCTAGCGTTTAAAGAAAATATTACCTTAACCCTTTTTGGATGAAACCTGTAGTTACATTGTCTCCTTTCATATAAAAAAGAGAGAACGCCAAATCTAGCAAATTTAAATTACTATTAATTGATTTTACTTTCAAAGACTGACTGCTTTAAAAGTCACCTTCTAAGGGCTTTGCTCTGATATTCATGCCCATTTGTAAGTCGCTACAACAGTGCATTCCATTTTAAAGTTCTGGTCGTGAAAGAATTCAAAATCAACTAGTGAAAAGAATCTGAAAAGATTCTGTACTTACTCCTCTGCCTCGGCCTCTGCCTGTTGATGATCCTCCAAAAGCATCATAGCTTCTGCTTCCAAACGCACCTTCGGGATAAGCAGGCGTTCCTCTCCCCCGAGAGCCTACAGCTGCAGGCTTCATATGGGGTGAAGAAAAACTGCTGTAGGAAGAGTAACTTTCTCTTCCTCTGTCATCCAAAAACCCAGGTCTCATCTTTGAGCGTGAGTAAGCTGATTCCCAGCTAGACCCACCCTGGTTTCTACCTCCGAAAGAGTCAAGGCTATTCCGGTAGGAGCTGTCAAATCGAGCATCATAACTATCTCCGAAGTGCCTTTGTTCGGGTTCATTAAAAGCATAGCCAGATCTGTACAGATCTCGCCCACCCACAGCAGACCTGGAGTCATAAGACTCATAAGGTCCAAACCTGAAAAGTTGCAGTGAGGGAAAAAAAAAAGTAAGCTTACTAGAATTAAACATTTCAAAACACAGTTATCAGTTGACATTTATCAACTACAATAAAAAAAATGTTAAGGTGAAGTTAAACTAACAGATCTACAACTTTATGCACGTTGATTAGGGCTGGGCAATTCAACCTGTGAACAGAATCAACAGGGTGAAATCTATTTAAAAAAAAAAATTACCAAGAAGCTAAATTAAAGCTCAGTAGGTCTGAACTTTATTTCATTTAAGCTTCAAATACTATTTCTACCATTAAAAACAGAAAACAAACATTTTTCTGTCACTTTTTCAAGCCCAGCCCTAGTCTGAGAAGAACAGCTCACAGGCTATTCAGTAAACTTTCCTAAGTTCATGCCCAAGGCTGACGAACATTTAAATGAAGAACAAGTCAAAAAAACATCCGACTTCTGTAAAATGCAAAAAGATGAATATAAATGCAACTCTAGAAATATACACAGTTTACACCTAGGAAACTGTAAATTACACAGTTCTGGTTTCAATTAGTTTCTATGAGCATATTTTTTAATAACTAGATGGGCTCCATATTAGCCACAATGAAATACACCGATCTTGAAGTTTAACCAAAAATGAAGCAAATATACTGTGCATCTGAACAGTGCCAGCATACTAAAAGATTCCTTGGAAATCTTTTTGGGACGAGTAACAATTTTTATCATTTGTGTTCTGAGATAGGACCATCCTCTCCCAACAAGCTGCAAATAAGAGAGCGAGGAAAAAAGAAAAAAGGCGAGGGACACACCTTACTTTACACATTTCAACAAATTGAACATAGCTTGAATAGGTCTATGGCAATGTTTATTTCCCCATTCTTTAGGGAAGGCACAAATGGTGCTCTTCTGTATAGTGAAATTATGTCTCACAAAGGACTATACCACACAGAGACATCCAAAGTTAAGCAATACATATTTTAACATAAGAACTATAAATATTTATGCTTAGTTATAGGATTTCCAAACCACTCATCTAGCTAAGTTGTTCACTTACAGCAGTGTTTATAGATTACAGTACTGTGACCCCATGAAACTTGGGCAAAAATGCCAGTCTACAGCTGCATGGGTTCTTATTGCCAGGCTCAACTGCAATCCAATAAACTCATGGCAAGTTTAGAATTGCAATTTAGACCAGCTAAAAAGTCAGTTTCTATATAAACCTGAACAAAATGTTTAATGGAAATAAATGCAGATTATTAATGAAAGATGCATTTCTTAGACTTGAGCACAGCAAATGCCCACTAGAATGCTCCTAATTTAAACTTGAGCACTCTTACTGTGGTTATTTTTCATTTTTTTCTCTCTACTGTCACCTTCAATTTTTATCACAGCACAGAATGCAGAATAAGAACCAACACAAGCTAAAAGAAAATCAAAACAACTTCAAGATGTGTCAAAGAGTTCTTTCATTGCTGAAGTGGCTCTCTAAAGGTTCCCCTTAGGGGCAAACAATTGACAATACTGAGCTCTCATTCAGGCATTTGACCACTCCTGATGAAGGCAGACAATTAAGGAGGGGGAAAAGAGGCAAAAATGCCTCATATCTGAAACTCTATAAATCAGGTCATGATTTAGAATCAGGATTAAAAATCTCACCCATGGTCAAATGCCTAAGGAGGGTGTTTAAAATCAGTTTTTCAGCTTATCTTTACTATCAAAGGAACAGCTCCAAATGGTCACCATATTAAACTCAATAATATACTGGTAGAAAAAAACACAGTATATTTCAAATAATGTATAACCAAAATTAATACAAAATATTTTTCCTTTTGTCTTTTCTCCCTAAAAAATACACCAAGTCTTCTCATCTGGAATCTGAAAACAAATGGAAAAGAGCATTTGTATCAAGCAAGATACAGTGTAAGCCAAACAGCATTATAGATTTGGGAAGAAAAAAGCACACAACAGTTCAACAGAACAAGTAATTTGTTATTCATAATACCACAGTTCCAGCTTAGAGCTACTTCTCTCTCCCTTCATTTGATTATCTTACTAATTTGCCTATAGGAATGGAATAAAATGCATGCTTTTTCTCAAAGTTGTACTTGTCATTAAAGCCTGAGCAAGAAGAGCAGTACAATGTTTTTAACAGTGATTTCAACTTTTCAATGTTTTCACACAATCGCAAGTGCTTTTTAAAGCATTCAAACATTTTATTCACTTAAGAACCGAGAGCTATAATATCTAATATGTGTCATAAGAGATTGCAATAGAAGAAATAAGTGACAGATACATTTAATATGCATGCTTGAATTTTGATGGATACCAATTAGTAGTTAAACACAAACTGAACTTTTAATATGTTTTACCTGCTACTTTCTATTCCAAATGATTTGTTCATATAGTCAATGGATCTTTGGGTTCCAAATGCTCCATGGCCATAATCACGAGCCATTGCTGGAAAGAAAATATTTAAACAAAAATTAAAAATTACTAAAATATGATGCATCTCTAAACTGAAAAACCTGTAAAGTTAAATGCAGAATGTCATGAAATAAAGGCAGGGATGTTCATTTTATTTTTAACAGGAAAATATTTATTAATAAAGAAAACATTTCTGAATAAGCATTATGATTTATTTTGGTGGCGAGTGAAGCAGTGTTTATGCCATTTGGAAGGGTCAGGCAACAATGGCAAGCAAGAAACAAGGAACAATGATCATACAGCAGTATATGGGCAGAAGACATTGGGGGGGGGGGGGGGTTGGAAGGTTGATTAAACATTTACATCAAAACACAAATTTCAGGTGAAAAACAGTAAAATCAATTCCTAAACTCTAGTGGGATTCCCAGGGAAAAACATGTTTAAATTGAAAATAAAGGGACCTAAACATGAGCTATGTGTATGGCTGCATGCAAAGGTTGAGGTACCCTTGGTTAAAATTGTATTTCAATTAACCCCGAAGAGGCTCATTTACTAAAGCTTAGCATGCATTAAATACTAAGAAACCCATTTTATACCTATGAACTTCTTAGCATATACCCACAGATTCTATAAAGGTCGCCCAAATGTGGACATGGATCCCTAACTCGCATGGAAACCAATTAGTTAACAAGCTGTTACTTATTAACATTAATTGGCACTAATTAGGATTTGACATGGATCTGTCAGCTGTAACACTGAACGCCTAAATTGTGTCATGCACAACTCAAAATGGGATATGGCCATGGGAAGGGCATGGGTGTTCTAAAACTTTAGGTGCAAAGATACAGCTTTCCAGGGTTCTGCGACCAACTTGAGCACCAGGATTTACACGTTTCACCAGGCTTAAATCTTTGTGCCCAAAGTTGGGTGCAAGAATCAACGCTAAGCGCTATTCTGTAAAGGCCACTTGGTATGAGGCACCATTTATAGAATACAAGTTTAGCGTGGACCTTTCTGGCACCTAACTTTGGGCACCATGTATTAATTGTGTTAGGGTGCGCTAAGCTTTAGTAAAAAGGCCCCTAAATGAACTGAAGCAAACCTTAATGCACAAGGGAAAATTAGGTTCTTACCTTGGTAATTTTCTTTCCTTTAGTCATAGCAGATAAAGCCATTACGTATGGGTTGTGTCCATCAACCAGCAGGGGGAGATAGAGAGCACTCAACTTTTCACAGTGCCACATGGTCAGCTAGCTCCACTGCCTCTTCAGTATTTGAAGCTTCCAAAGCAGTATAACAAACCGCAATGGGAATAACATGAACTTTCCTCACAGCGAACGATGGCCCCATAACAAGGGCATGAACTCAAAAGGAGGGAATGAACACATCCTCCTGGAGGGAATAAACTCGTCCTCCTCTTTGTATTTATGGAGGGAATGGGAAAATTAGGTTCTTACCGTGATAATTTTCTTTCCTTTAGTCATAGCAGATGCAGCCATCACAGATGGGTTGTGTCCCTCAACCAGCAGAGGGAAATAAAGAGCACACTTTTTTCAGTGCCTCATACCAGCTTGCTCCACTGCCTCTCTTCAGTACTTGAAGCTTCCAAAGCAGTATGGCAAACCGCAATGGGAACAACATGAGCTTTCCTCACAGCGAACGATGGCCCTACAACAAAGGGCATTAACTCAGAATGGAAGGAATGAAACATCCTCCCGGAGGGCATAAACTCATCCTCCACTGAGACATAACTGGAGGGAATAAACTCATCCTCCCGGAGGGAATAAACTCATCCTCCAAAACATGAAACTGGAGGGAATTAAGTCATCCTCCTCTAATTGAACAAGAATCCTGAAGACTGTTTTCCGACTTTCTCCCAAGGACGGAATCTCCAGGAAACACGAACAGAACCTGAAATAGATTTACAGCAGATAGCATCAGACACGGAGGGATCATGGCTGCATCTGCTATGACTAAAGGAAAGAAAATTATCACGGTAAGAACCTAATTTTCCCTTCCTTGTCATCAAGCAGATGCAGCCATTACAGATGGGATGTATCAAAGCAATCCCTAGATAGGGTGGGAACAAGCCACACCACGCGCCAGCACTTGCGCTCCAAAATGTGTGTCCCTCCTGGCAGCCATATCCAGCCTGTAATGTCAGGCAAAAGAGAGCTTAGAAGCCCATGTTGCTGCACTACAAATCTCTTGAAGAGAGAGTGCTCCAGTTTCAGCCCAAGAAGAGGAAATTCCTCTAGCGGAATGCGCCTTAAAGGTATCAGGCGGAGGCCGGCCGGCAAGCAAATAAGCTGAAAACAGATTCTTTAAGCCAGCGGGCAATAGTGGCTTTAGACGCTGGAGACCCTCTGCGAGGACCTGATAGCAAAACAAACAGATGATCAGAGGTCCTGAAAGAGTTAGTAACTCGCAAATACTGCAGCAGAGTCCTGCGCACGTCCAACAGGTGCAATTGCCCAAAAGATTCTGGAAACTCCTCCTCGACAAAGGAGGGCAAGAAAATAGGTTGGTTTAGGTGAAACGCTGAAACCACCTTAGGCAAGAAGGAAGGCACGGTCCAAACCGTGACCCCGGACTCTGAAAACTGCAGAAAAGGGTCTCTACAGGACAGCGGCTGGAGCTCTGACACCCGTCTCGCCGAAGTAATGGCCACTAACAAGCTGGTCAAGGTGCCCGCACGGGAGGACGGAGCCGAAGCACCCCTCTAAGAAACCGTGCCACATCTGGATGAGCAGCTAAAGACACTCCTGCAACCTTACCATGAAGGGAGGCCAATGCTGCCACTTGCACCCGCAGGGAATTATAGGCCAAGCCTTTTTGTACACCACCCTGCAAAAAGTCCAGAATCGGCGAGACAGGAGCCCGCATGGGTGTGATCGCTTTTGAAACACACCAAGCCTCAAACTGGCGCCAGATCCTGGCATAAGCCACGGAAGCGGACCGCTTGCGGGCCTGCAGGAGAGTGGAAATAACATTATTGGAATAGCCTTTGCCTCTCAATTGCGCCCTCTCAATAGCCATGCCGTAAGACCAAAACGGCAGGCGTCCTCCGTGGCCACCGGTCCCTGCGACAACAGGTTCGGTACCAGAGGTAAAGGAAAGGGAGCCTCCACCAGCATCTGTCGGAGGTCCGCATACCAAGGCCCCCTGGGCCAATCCGGGGCGATGAGAACCACTTCTACTGGGTGAAGCCGAATCCGCAGGAGCACACGCCCTATGAAGTGCCACGGAAGGAACACATACTAGAAGCCCAGAGGCCAGGGTTGAGCCAAGGCATCCAACCCGGCTGAGCGAGGATCTCTCCATCTGCTGAAAAGCACGGGACTTTGGCATTTGAGCTTGTCGCCACAAGATCCATTACGGACTTGCCCTATTTGGCACATATCTGCAGGAATACTTCGTCTCCCAGTTCCCATTCCGCTGGATCGATTTGATGCCTGCTTAGATAATCGGCTTGCACGTTGCTCTGACCTGCAATGTGAGCTGCCGACAGAAACTGTAGATGGAGCTCGGCCCAGTGGCAAATCTGTTCGGCCTTATCGGTTTATGTAGGCCACTGTTGTCGTGTTGTCCGACATCACTCTGACAGCCAATCCTTTCAGGGTCAATTGAAAGGCCAGAAGCGCCTGAAACACCGCTTTCAACTCCAGGCGGTTGATGGACCACTCCGACTCGTCAGGTGTCCAAAGACCCTGGGCATGCTTCCCCTTGCAATGTGCGCACCAGCCCTTCAGGCTGGCATCTGTCACCACTAGGCACCAATCAGGGAGCGCCAGCGACATTCCTCGCCACAGCATGCTGTCTGAGAGCCACCACTCCATGTTGAGTCGGGCCGCAGGGAGCCAAGAGAGTCTGCATTGATAATCCTGAGATACTGGAGACCATCGTTGAAGCAGGGAATACTGCAGAGGTCTCAGGTGCGCTCTCGCCCAGGGCACCAAATCCAAGGTGACCGTCATCGATCCCAACAGCTGGACAATGTCCCAAGCTCACGGGCGGGGCATCCTCAGGAGCAGACGGACCTGATTCTGAAGCTTGCACCGCCTTTGCTCGGGTAGGAATACATATCCAGAGTCTGTGTTGAACCGTGCCCCCAAATATTCTAGAGATTGCGAGGGGGAAAGGTGACTTTTGGCTACATTGACGACCCAGCCCAGAGATTGCAGTACTGAGACCACTCTGGCTGTAGCTTGATGGCTCTCTGTTGCGGAGTCCTCTCTGATGAGCCAGTCGTCTAGGTACGGGTGAACCCGGATACCTTCTCGCCTGAGAAAAGCAGCTACTACCACCATTACCTTGGAAAGGTTTCGGGGAGCTGTGGCAAGGCCAAAAGGCAGGGCCCGAAACTGGAAATGTTTTCCCATCACCGCAAACCGCAGAAACTTCTGGTGTGGGGGCCAAATTGGAATGTGCAAGTAAGCTTCTTTCAGGTCCAGAGACGTGAGAAACTCTCCTGGCTGTACCGCCGCACTGACGGAGCACAGGGTTTCCATGTGAAAATGCCGCACTCTTAGGGACTTGTTTAATTCTTTTAAGTCCAGAATAGGGCGAAAAGACCCACCTTTTCACGGCACCACAAAGTAAATGGAGTAGCGGCCACAGCCGAAATCGGGGGAAACCGCCCCAATGTGAATCAAGCCTTGTAAGGTCTCCTCTACCGCCGCCCATTTGGCTGCAGTACCGCATCGGGACTCCACAAACATGTCTCTTATCGGGGCATCGAATTCTATTCTGTATCCTTCTCTGATCAGGTCCAAGACCCACTGATCTGAGATAATCTTGGCCCACTCCTCGAGAAAGAGGGAAAGACATCCTCCTATAACAGGAATCGAGGAGGGGGCCGGCACACCCTCATTGAGAGGGTTGCCCTTGAACTCCAGGTCTTGAGCCTGCTGCTGCGGAACGTTTGTCCAAGCTAAAGGAGATCCTCTGCTGAAAACCGCCACTCTCTGAAGGGGAATTTACCCTTCTGCGCTTCTCTTGCGGCCAGCTATCAGGGAAAAACTCCTCAGAGGGCAATCCCAGGCCTGTATCCACCGGAGGGGCAGTAAGGGGGGCCGTAGAAAACCCCTGTGGCTGAGCTCTTTTAAGCATATATGCATTATGAAGCAATAATACAAAGTCAGGGGAGAAAAACTCGCCCTGGGCACCCGGTTCCAGTCCGGGGCTAGTAGCTCTTTGGCCAGCCTCAATTCAAGGGCCCCCTCCGGTCTCCAGACCCTCCGCCTCAGCGGGGGTTGCGCCATGTGGTGCTTTCAAAATGGCGCCCGCTGCCAGCTCCACCCAGCGTGAAGAATCATCGCTCGCCATGCTCGGGCTGGCTCTCACGCCTGAATAGCACGTTTTACAGAGCCCCGCAGCTGATCTGCACTTGCCACACTTGGAACAGCGCTTAACACTCTCTGCAGCCATCGCCGAAAAACGGCGGAAAATTCAAAATGGCGGCTTCACGCCAAAAACGTCCCGATCGCGGGCCCTCCCCGGAGGAGTCAGAAAACACTCTTACCTCACTGGACCGAGTATACAAGCTCCGGTCACGCTGTAGAAACTGAAGAAAACCTCTTGCTTTTTTTTTTCTTTTTTTTAAACACTGTGAGGAAAGTAGAGGAGTGGCCTAGTGGTTAGGGTGGTGGACTTTGGTCCTGGGGAACTGAGTTCGATTCCCGGCACAGGCAGCTCCTTGTGACTCTGGGCAAGTCACTTAACCCTCCATTGCCTGCCGCATAGAGCCTGCCATGAGTGGGAAAGCGCAGGGTACAAATGTAATAAAAAAAAAAAAATAGAGAAAACAGCAAAAGAGGCAATCAAATCAACTCAGGAGGTACAGAACAGTGGGAAAGGCGAACCAATGTGCCTGCATCCACCAAGTATAGAGTGGGAAAGAGCAGGGAAAAGTGAAACTCATGTGCTCACATCCACTGGGGGGATGGGTAAGGCAGGGAAAGGGCTAACCTATGTGCCTTTAAAGTGAAGCTGCTATAGCCTCTAACACCCCAGCTAACAACTGGCAAGCCAGGAGCCACCCCCAGGCAGATTTTTTTAAGGAGCTTGATCAAGCTGCAACCACCCTGCTTGGGGAGATAGAGAATACTGAAGAGGCAGTGGAGCTAGCTGACCATGTGGCACTGTGAAAAGTTGAGTGCTCTCTATCTCCTCCTGCTGGTTGATGGACACAACCCATACGTAATGGCTTCATCTGCTTGATGACAAGGAAACATGAGATCTTTCTGCAACTTTTAATGTATAATTTGTATAAGTGCTTTTTTTTTTAACAGATTCAAAATTAAGTTAATACAGGAGATACAAAAAAGTTGAGCTCTAACGTCTTTCATCTGGCCCTTTTCTTTTCTCACCCCGGTGCTATTAGGAGATTAAAATCCTACCTCCTGACAAGTCTACGGAATTTCTCTCCCTCACCTCCATCAATAAGATTCATCTAACAAGTAAACATTCTCACCCATATCGAAGGAAACACCCTTGACCTTATTTTTCACTATCCTTGTCTTATTTCTCCCCCTACCACTATCACAACCTTGTGAACCTAATAGCCATACTGGGTCAGACCAATGGTCCATCTAGCCCAGTATCCTTTCAAAATCCCCGAAACAGTAGCTTGATTCTATGCTACTGAACCCAGGGATAAGTGGTGGCTTTCCACATCCATCGTAATGGTAGATTATAGACTTTTCCACCAGGAACATGTCTAAACCTTCTTTAAGCCCAGATACCCTAACTGCCGTTACCGCATCCTATGGCAACAAATTCCAGAGCTAAACTATTAGTTGAATAAAAATAAATATCTTCTCCTATTTGTTGTTTTTTTTTTTTTTAAGAAGTATATGAAACTTCACAGTGGTTCCCACACTTGGTCCTGGAGGCACCCCAGGATATCATGAGATATCTGCATACAGTGGAGGAAGTGAATGCAAATTTCTTGATGAATATTAATTGTGCATACCCTGAAAATCAAACTGGCCTGGGATGCCTCCAGGACTAAGTTTGGGAACCACTACCCTAGTCTTTGTACTTTTTGAAAAGAGTAAACAATTGATTCACGTTTACCCGTTCTACTCCACTCAGGATTTTGTAGGTCTCGATTATATCCTCGCCCCCCTCAGCTGCCTGTTTTCCAATCTAAAGAGCCCTAACCTGTTAAGCCTTTCTTCATATGTGAGGAGTTCCATCCCCTTAATCATTTTGGTCACCCTTCTTTGAACTTTATGTTGAGTATTGTAAGACCAGAACTGCACACAATACTCAAGGTGAGGTTGCACCATGGAGCAATACAGAGGCATCATAATATTATTTGCTTTATTTTCTACTCCTTTCCTTATATTTCTTAGCATCTTTTGTATATTGGCCGCCATCACACACTGAGCAGAAGATTTCAACATATTGTCCACAATGACATCTAGCTCTTTTTCTCAGGCAGTGACTCCTAAAGTGGAAACTAGCATCAAATAACCAGGATTTGGATTATTTCTCCACAATGTGCATCACTTTGCATTTGAAAGTCCCAAGAAACAAAAAGGCAGATGATCTGCAAGATCCTATATGAAGCAAAGAAAGAACAAATCACTGAAGAAAGTCCATAAAATTATTTCACAACTCAGATTTAAAAAAAAAAAACCTAAAAGCTCAACAAAGCCGTGTTTCGCCCATGCAAGGGCTGCGTCAGGTCACAAAAATTGTTAAATATACATAAATACATATGTTAGAGGACATACAGTGCCAAGTGCAAGTGAGGACGCATCCTTTGCTGGCTCAGAGCACCCCCACACTAATATATGGAAATTTAAGGTGTTAGTGGATTAAAACCTCTCCATTTTTAACAAATTTGTAGCATAGTAACATAGTAGATGACGGCAGAAAAAGACCTGCACGGTCCATCCAGTCTGCCCAAGAAGATAAATTCATATGTGCTACTTTTTTTATTTGTACTGTCCTCTGCAGTGCACAGACCGTATAAGTCTGGCCAGCCCTATCCCCGCCTCCCAACCACCAACCCCGCCTCCCAACCACCAGCTCTGGCACAGACCGTATAAGTCTCCCTGCCACAATACGAACCACAATATTCTAAATGAGGTCTCACCAGAGTTTATACAGGGGCATCACAACCTTTTTCCTACTGGCCATTTCTCTCCCTATGCACCCAAGCATCCTTAACATAAGAACATATGCGTTGCCATACTGGGCCAGACCAAAGGTCCATCAAGCCCAGTATCCTGTTTCTAACAGTGGCCAATCCAGGTCACAAGTACCTGGTAAGATCCCAGAACAGTAAACAGATTTTATGCAGCTTATTTTAGAAATAAGCAGTGGACCTCCCCAAGATCATCTTAATAATGGCTTATGGGAGTTATGGACTCTTCTTTTAGGAAATTATCCAAATCTTTTTTAAACCCAGCTAAGATAAGATCAGTAATTGGAAATCATTAGGCGGAATGCTTGTTTGCTCGATTGTTACTCGCCTTGACCTCCTGTAACAGCATTTATTTTGTTCGGTATTTTATTTATTTATTGCATTTGTATCCCACATTATCCCACCTCTTTGCAGGCTCAATGTGGCTTACAATACATCATGGGTACTGGAAATAGAAGTGAATATACATTAGGTTTACGGAGGGTTTGTGTTACATGGTGGTGAATTACATGATGGTGTTAAAGCAAAAGACATTATAAGACAGTACTAGAAGTTCAAAAGATTATACAGTTACAAATGTTGATCTTTGTGATATATCTTGTCGAAGAGAGAGCTTTTTAATAGTTTGCGGAAATTGGTCAGTTCATACACAGTTTTCAAGTTACGTGGCTGCGCATTCCAGAGCTGCGTGCTTGTATAGGAAAAGGTAGATGCATGCATTGATTTGTATTTCAAACCCTTACACTTGGGAGGATGAAGAATGAGGGGTGTGCGGGAAGATTTTTTTGCGTTTCTGGGTGGTAGTTCTATTAGATCTGACATGTAGGCTGGGGCGTTACCATGGATGATTTTATGGACTAAAGTGCAAAGTCTGAACGTGATGCGTTCTTTTAGTGGGAGCCAGTGTAGTTTTTCTCGTAAGGGTTTCGCGCTTTCGAATTTGGTGTGCCGAATATTAGTCTGGCTGCCGTATTCTGAGCTGTCTGGAGTTATAAAAGTAATACTAAATCACTGGAAGAATACTACAGGAATAATACTCAACAGATGGTGGAATTTAATATGTGACTTGATCATAGCTGAAAGAAATGATGTTTAGTTAATCATAGGTGCAGAACACATGGACAATTCTTGCAGAGGTCCCAGGGTGATATGGCCAGTCGCACAATGAAAACAGCTTGACAGCGGGCAAGCTTCAGATGAGGTAGTGGCAAGTGCAGGGGTGGCGCTAACCAAGTTTACCAAGTCAGCGCTGACCTTATAGTGAATCTCAAGTGTCCTGAACCCACATCTAGAGCCAACTCTCTACTCAGATTTCGTATTTGGATACTCTGTTGTCCGGAATTGGGAACCCGACTGAGCTCGAGTACTGAATTTCTAATAAGGAAGACATGTGTTCCCTGCAGACGGAGGTGGAGGCCTTACACTCTCAGAATGCCAAATATTATGAATGCAATGAAGAGGTGGAGAACCATTCGCGCAGGGCTAATTACGCATTTTAGGCTTTCCAGAGACCATCCCGGAGGCACATTTGCTGATCACACTGGAGGAGTGGATAGCGGATAATTTCCCCTTTAAGGACAACATGGGGCCCGTGCGGCTGGACCATGCCCACCATTTGGGACGCTGCCACGATGATACAATAAGACCAAGGATTGCAATAGCAAAATTTCAAAGTTATCCACATCGCCTGGAGATACTTAGAAATTATCGGTTACAACAGGATACCTTTAAGTGACTCTGTGCCTATTCAGATTTTCCAGGATTTTTAAGTGGACTTACTAGAAAGCAGACATCGCTTCAATCCCATCCATTCTGTATTGGCAAAGAAAAAATTCAGATTTATGTTCCTATATGCAGCTTTATTGAAAGTGCTTCACAAGGGGGCTTGGCAACAACTTGAGAACGTGGACAAAGCTCATGCATTTCCGGATAGGGAGAGGAACGTCCAGATTGATTGGGGATCTCAGCTTTTATCTCTCTATATAAAACGCACCTCCAACGTTCTAATGAAGCCGGACGGCAGCCTGAAACCGGAAGATGTAGTTGTGTAGATCGTTTTTTCCCCATGAGTGTCTGCCCCGCCCTCACGTCACAACGTGATGACGTTGAGGGCGGAGCATGACTCAGCGAATCGGATCGCCCAAGCCCCTCTGCCCCAGCGCATCACCCAAGCCCCTACCCCCCCCCCCTCGGCGCATCACCCAAGCTCCTACCCCCCCCCCCCCCCCCCCCCGGGCACATCAACCCCCTCGCCACCAGCAACCTTCAATATTAACGCTGTCTGGCCACTGCTGCTTCTCCTGTTGAGCAGCAGCGGCCGGTACAAAAAGAAAAAAGCAAAAAAAAATATTTTAATCCTGAAACGCGCCTCCGTCGACAGCCATCTGGCATTGGCTGTCGTCTCTGCAGCCGCTCTTCCTCTCCCCTGCATGTCACTGCCCCTGGAGAAAGACCCCAGAAGAGCGCAGCGCCCACTCGAATTAGAGGCTGGGCCTGCACACCTTCTTTGTTGAGAACGGAAAGAGGAGGAAAAGGAACCCTCTCTGTCTGTCGACCTCCCCTGCGACCCCCTCGAAAGGACTGAGTCCTTTGGTAGAATCTGTAACGTTGGCCCTGAAAAACTCTGGTTGGGCGAAAACGACGAGCTGAGAAATGACCACGACCAGAACCTCTAGGACAATCCTCCGGCAACCTGGGCACCTTAGCTTCCCCCAGACTATGCACCAGCTTGTCCAACTCTTCACCAAACAAAAAAGAACCCTTAAAGGGAAATTTACTAAGTTTAGACTTAGAGGCCGCATCCGCTGACCAACCACGAAGCCAAAGAGTACGGCGAGCCACAACAGAAAAAACCATAGACTTTGAAGCAGCCCGAAGCAAGTCATAAAGCACATCTGCCAAAAACGCTGAACCCATTTCCAGTTTAGCCACTTCATTATCAATAGCGGAAAGATCATCCAAAGAACGGTCCAAAACCTTCTCAGACCACCGGAAACTAGCCCTCACGACCAAGGAACCACAAATAGCAGCCTGTACTGCCAGAGCCGAAACACCAAAAACATTCTTCAACAAGGATTCAATCCAGCGATCCTGGGGGTCCCGCAAAGCTGTGCCCCCATCTACAGTAACCGCTGAAAGCATCAAATCCACTACGGGAGAGCTTAAGAGAGCTTTGTCTAAGTCAGGAACCGGATGAAGCCTGCCTATGGCCCTAGCAAGCCGAAAAGCAGAATCCAGACGCTCCCACTGAGCCTGAATAATATCCCTAATAACCTGATGCATGGGAAAAGACCTACCGGCACTGCAAATCCCCTTGACCAGCAAATTCACCTTTCTAGGCTCGGCCACAGGGCTATCCTGGTCATCAAAACTGAGAGTAGACAAAACTTGAGAAATAAGCTCCTGAAGGTCATCCTTATGAAAAATTCTTACTACTGAAGGATCCTCCCCCAAAGGAAGAGATTCTTCTCCATCTACTGTCTGGTTAAGATCATCAGAAAAACCCTCTTCAGTGAACCATGACTCCTCTGCCAAAGAAGGCAACTCCTGCTCCAGACCAAAAGAATCCTCCTGCTCTGCCTTCACAGATTGCCTGACCCTCTTTAAAGGCACAGGAGAACCCTCCACAGATCACTTTGCTGGAGGATCAGCAGGAGCCAACTGATGTAACAAGAAGGCTTCGTACATCTGTAACACAAATTCAGGGGGGAAACCAGCTGACCCCTTAGAGAAAACAGGAGCTGGAGCTGTAGACAGAGAAGGCAGAGAGGTCCGGGAAGAGTCCGACATGGCAACATCCAAAATGGTGGACGTTCCCGCCAAAACCGGCATCGAGGGAGAGGGAGACGCGACCCCATTACCGACACCCGAATCGCCCCCCCACCACCACTGATGGCGGCGATTTAGCCGGTCCTGCACCCTGCTCCTGAAAAATTTCCGACGCTGTGCAGAATTTGCAGACGCCGCTTGAGCCGAGACCCCGACACTGACATACGGAGCACCGCCGAAACACCAGGGGCAAATGAACCGGAGCGTCCACCAACATCCGGCGGAGATCCAAAACCACGGACGCCTTGGCCAATCTGGAGCGATGAGAATCACCAGACCTCGATGCTGCCGAATCCGCAATACAACTCGTCCTATCAAGGGCCAAGGAGGGAACACATACAGGAGGCCCGAGGGCCAGGGCTGAGCCAGAGCATCCAACCCTGCCGAGTGAGGATCTCTCCTTCTGCTGAAAAAGCGAGGTACTTTGGCGTTTGCACTTGACGCCATAAGATCCATACCGGGAGTCCCCCATTTGGCACAAATCTGAAGAAAAACTTCTTCTGCCAGTTCCCATTCCGCCGGGTCAATTTGATGCCTGCTGAGAAAATGAGCTTGCACATTGCTCTGACCTGCTATGTGAGCTGCTGACAGAAGCTGCAGGAGGAGTTCGGCCAAGTGGCAAATCTGAGCGGTCTCCACGGCCAGGGCCCTGCACTGAGTGCCGCCCTGACGATTTATGTATGCCACCGCTGTCGTGTTGTCTGACAGAACCCGGACAGCAAGCCCCTTCAGTCTTTTGAAAGGCCATAAGAGCTTGGAATATCGCTCTCAGTTCCAAGCGATTGATGGACCACCCCGCTTCCACAGACCCTGAGCATACCTTCCTTGGCAATGCGCTCCCCAAGCCTAGAAGGTTGGCATCTGTTATCACCAGGCACCAGGAAGGAAGAGCAAGAGGCATTCTTTGGCGCAGCATCCTGTTGGAGAGCCACCACTCCAAACTGAGCCGGGCCACAGGGAGCAACGTTAGTCTGCGTTGATATTCCTGGGACATCAGAGACCATTGTTGAAGCAGATCCAATCTGCAGAGGCCTCATATGCGCTCTCGCCCAAGGCACCACCTCCAAGGTGGCCATCATCGACCCCAGCAGCTGGACAAAGTCCCAAGCTCGCGAGCGAGGCATCCGCAGGAGCAGACAGACCTGATTCTGAAGCTTGCACCGCCTTTGGTCGGGGAGAAAGACCAACCCCGATGCCGTGTTGAACCGGACCCCCAAAGACTCGAGAGACTGAGAGCGGGTCAGGTGACTTTTGGGTATACTGACTACCCAGCCTAGCGCCTGAAGGACCACCACCACTCTGGCTGTGGCAAGACGACTCTCGGTTGCCGAGTCCGCTCTGATGAGCCAGTCGTCGAGATAAGGATGACCTCAGATACTCTCTCCCCTGAGACAGGCAGCTACTAACACCACTACCTTGGAAAAGGTACAGGGAGCTGTGGCTAGGCCGAAGGGGCAAGGCCTGAAACTGGAAATGCTTTCCCAACACTGCAAACCGGAGAAACCGCTGGTGTGGAGGCCAGATAGGAATGTGCAAATAAGCTTCTTTTAGGTCCAGAGACGTGAGAAACTCTCCTGGCTGTACCGCCGCAATGACAGAGCGCAGAGTTTCCATGCAAAAATGTCGTACTCTGAGAGCTTCGTTTACTCTTCGTAAGTCGAGGATTGGCCTGAAAGACCCGCCTTTTCGAGGCATGACAAAATTAATGGAATAGTGGCCGCAGCCGCGTTCGGCGGGAGGCACCGGGATCACCGCTCCAAGGTGCAGCAAAACTTGTAAGGTCTCCTCTACTGCCGCCCGTTTTACGGCAGTGCCGCATCAGGACTCCACAAATGCATCTATCATCGGGGCACCGAATTCCAGTCGGTAACCTTCTCTGATCAGGTCCCGGACCCACTGATCTGAGGTAATCTTGGTCCACTCCTCTAGAAAGAGGAAAAGACGTCTTCCTATTGCAGGCGAGGAGTGGACCGGCGTCCCATCATTGTGGAGGACGTCCCTGAACTCCTGGCCTTGAACCGGCCCCTGCGGAACGTTTCTCCGAGTGAAAGGCGTTCCTCTGCTGAAAACGGGCACATTGAGAAAACCCAGCAGAGCGCCCCGGGCGATACCTTTAAGCTTCACGGAAGCGAGGTCTGGAAGAGGAGGGAAACACAGAACCCTTGGAAGAAGGCCTCAGCCTATCCTCAGGTAACCTCTGGGGGTTATATTCCCCCAGGTCTTTCACAATCTTCTCAAATTCCTCTCCAAATAACAGGAGGCACCGAAAAGGGTAGTCTCACCAGTCTTTGCTTAGAAGCCATGTCAGCCGCCCAATGCCACTGCCAAAGGCGGCGGCAGGCGGACACCACCACAGCCATCTGTTTAGCAGAAGCTCTGACCAGATCATACACAGTGTCAGCCAAAAATGACAGGGCCGACTCCATCCGCGGGGCAACCTCAGAAAGGGGGCCCGCACCATCAGCGGGCTGTTCCACCGCCTGCTGTAGCCAGGAAAGACATGCCCGGGCTGCATAGGACCTGCAAATAGATGCCCTCAAGGCAAGGCCCGCAATTTCAAAGGACCGCTTCAGCGCGGACTCAAGCCGCCGGTCCTGCATGTCTTTCAAAGCGACTCCTCCCGCTACTGGGAGAGTGGTCTTTTTTGTCACCGCCGTGACCAATGCATCCACTTTAGGCATCCCCAAAGGGGCCAAGTGCTCCTCACGCAGAGGGTTAAGCTGACCCATAGGCCTGGCCACTTTCAAAGGCCCATCGGGGTCAGACCATTGAGCAGAAATAAGCTCTTGGATGGAGTAATGCACAGGAAAGGCCCGAGTACACTTCTTAATACTTGCCATCCTTTAGATTAACAGAGGAGGCGTCGCCTTCAGCAGCATCATCAATTGAAGAGGACCTGAAAGGCGTCAGTAATGAGAGCTGGCAGCTCGTCGCGGTGGAAAATTCAGACCACATTGGGATCATCCAAATCCAGTGGCAAACAGGCACCCTCCTCTGAATCATCCGTCCCTGAGGGTCTACCAGATCCCTGACTCTCCACAGCCCAACCACGGGGGGGGGAAAAAAAGGATATGCGCCACTTTCAGACGTGGAACTTACCTGTCTATGTTTAGCGTGTTTCCAACGCTCAAGAAAGGAAATAACCTCTGAAGTCATCCCCGGGGCATCAACACCCTGAGGGAAGCCAGGAGGCAACGCAGTGTCAGACACCTGCAGCACAGCTCTTTTCAGCATAAAAGCCTTATGCATTAAAAGCACAAACTCAGGGGAGAAAAACTCACCCTGACCCTCCGCCTCCGAAGTAGGAGAAACGGATGTAGGAGCTCCTCTGGCAGCCTCTAAACGAGGCGTCCCCCTGCACTCAGACTCCTCCGTAACCACGAGGGCCGAGGCATGCGGCGCTTCCAAAATGGCGCCCGCTGCCAGCTCCATCGAGCGGAAAGAAATATCGCTCAGCATGCTCAAACTAGCGTGAGCATCTAAGGAGCACGTTTTACACAGCCCCACTGCTGATCTGCGTTTACCACAACGGGAGCAGCGCTTAACTCCTTCAGCAGCCATCGTCCGTTTTTTTCACAGGACGGAAATATAGCAATAAAATGGCAGCTTCGCACCAAAACTTACCCCGATCAGAACGGTGTCCGTGGGACCTCCCCGGAGGAGCTGGGCACCACTCTCACCTCAGAAGACCGAGTCAACAAGCTCCGGTCATGCTGCACAGAACCAGGATGACTGGAAAAAGCCTTAGGACAGCCACGCAGTAAAAGCGCGCTCTTTTTTTTTTTTACGCTGTGAGGAAAGTTGGAGGCAGGCAGCAACAGAGGGACTACGGGAGGCAGGGGGAATGGGTAAGGCAGAGAAAGGGCGAACCTATATGCCTTTAAAGTGGGCACCACCAGCCACAACACCCCTGCTCAACTGGCAAAGCACAGGAGCCACCCCAAGGCAGTCTGAAATCCAGGAGCTGATCAAGCTACGTCCACACCTGCTGGGAGATAGAGAAATAACTGAAGGCAGTTGGGGCTAGCCGTCCTACAGGCACTATGGTCTTTCTGTGTTCTCTATCTCCACCTGCTGGTAGGCGGATACAACCCATCAGTTAATGGATTCATCTGCTGCTGATGACAAGGAAAGAGCATATTCAAAAGCATGGATTAATGAGAGAAAGCCAACATGGATTTAGTGAACAGAAATCTTGCTTCACCAATCTACTACATTTCATTGAAGGAGTGAACGAACGTGGATAATGGTGAGCCGGTTGATATTGTATATCTGGATTTTCAAAAGGCATTTGAGAAAGTACCTCATGTAAGATTCCAGAGGAAATTAGAAAGTCATGGGACAGGAGGTAGTATTCTATTGTGGATCAAAAACTGGTTAAAAGACAGAAAAGAGAAAGCAGGGATAAATGGTCAGTAATCTCAATGGAGAAGGGTAGACAGTGGGATTCCCCAGGGATCTGTGCTGGGACTGCTGCTTTTTAACATATTTATAAATGATCTATAGATGGGAGTAACTAGTGAGGTAATCACATTTGCTGATGACACAAAGTTATTCAAAGTTGTTAAATCGCAAAAGGATTATGGAAAATTACAAGAGGACCTTACAAGAATGGGCATCCAAATGGCAGAAAAGGATCTAGGTGCCATCGTTGATGATACGTTTAAACCCTCTACTCTGTATGTGACAGCGGCTAAGAAAGCAAATAGCATGTTAGGTATTATTAGGAAAGGAATGAAAAACAAAAATAAAGACGTTATAATGCCTTTGTATCACTCCATGGTCCGACCGCACCTCAAATAGTGTGCAATTCTGGCCACTGTATCTCAAAAACGATATAGTTAATTAGAAAAGGTACAGAGAAGAGCAACGAAAATGATAAAGGGGATGGGACAACTTCCCTAAGGTTCAGGAATTTTGGGGTCATGTACTTTTGGTATTCAGGGCTCGAGGGGTGGGCATAATGGTTGCTAAGACGCCTAATTTTAAATTTTTGTTTCCTTGTACTCCGCTTTGATGGATACCCTTAAGCAGTTAATCAAATTAAATAAACCTGAATCTACAGCATGTTTATTGGGTTGGCATCCAGGTGACCTAAATGGGAAAAGCAAATCCAATGCTGGTGGCTGGATGCAGCTTGTTGCAAAATTGCTGCCCATTGGAAAAAGATATCAGAAGCCCCGACGGTGCAAGATTGGAGGAGTAGGCTGGGAGCAAAGGGGGACACAGAAACACTGATAGATAAATGAAGGGGAATTTTTAATCCAAAGAAGGAGGAATGGAACCAACTGACCCTGTTACTGGTCATTAGGTGGGGGTCATGGGGAACCATGGGATACAGGGAGGAAAAGCATGGGGGTGGGTTACAGGCTCCTGAAGAAACAATGGCTTCCTCTACTCTTGGATGGGGGGTGTTTACTGGATAGGGAATTTTACTTAGACATTGTTTTGTAGACGTTTGTTCTTATTCCATCATACTGAATGTTTGTACTATTACCTCAATTTGAACTGTACATTCATAAAAGCTAACTACAAAATTCTCAAAAGAAAAAAAAAGAAAAAGAAATACTCTTGTAATATTCCAGCATGCATCCTTCTCATTTAAGAACAAGTATCCTTTTTTTTTTCAATGTTTGAGATCTGCAGTACAGACAACTATATAAAAAGAAAGGTTTGGTGTTTGTCAGAGGTTGTGTGACCATGGATGTCCGGTGTGGTGAAGAAGGCTGTTAAACAGGTGTGGTTTAACCCACAGGAGGCTTTGCTGCAATATAAACCTAAAGTTTATATTGAGGGCACTTTACTTTTTGTGATTAAATATATAATTTTGACTGAATGTTTAGTGAAGAGAATACAACTTCACTTAGAGCTGCTAACTCTACCCCTAGTTTGAAAGATATGAGAATGATCCTTCCCACAAAACTATAATCTGAACAACAGATTGGGAAGATAAGGGTCAACTAAGTATAGCATCGTGAGACATCAAGAATGTGGACATTTTTCTGTGACCTTATGGTTGAATTAACTGAATTTTTTTGAGCTACATTCGGGAAGAATTCCACAACTGCAGGCAGTTTTTGTAAGTTTAAATATGTAGCATAAAGACCAAAGGGGCATCTTAAGGCATATGTGGGGCAGATTTCACAGATATTAAAGACCTGTATGACAGAAAACAGTCATTGTGTGAGAGCTAAAAAAAAAAAAAAAAAGAGAGATGGAACCACTGATGTCTCACTGCCTTGATAAGAAACATACTTTTAATAGGTTTTGCTATACAGTACTAGACAGTTAAATGTTTCAGAAAGAAGGGGGAGATATCAGATGATAATTATGTCAAAAGGAGCATAAATGGATTTCTGCCTTGAATTCTTATCACCCTAATGGGCTTAATGTAGCCCTGGAGTGGGTGGCATGTTTCTGAATGCATTTGAATTTATGTTGTTGAGGAATTGGGGGGGGGGGGGGGGGGGGTTGGTTGGTTTTTTGTAATGCTGCCTATTGGGAGTAGGAGTCATTTCCTGAATCTTTAAACGTTGGCATGTTCTTTTGTGTTGCAGCCATGATGGAAGTCGGTTATAATGATGGAGGCTTGGTTCCCCTAATGCAGCTTTTGATGAAACAGAGAACCCCTGTTGGAATTTGGACTGCACAATTGCACTTTTCCCCACCTCATCCAGCCCCCTTTATGTTCAACTGAAGAACTCTGCCTTTTAGAGCTCTCTCTCCCCATTCCTCAGCATTCACTTCTCTCCCTATCTCCCAGCAAGACCCTTCTTCTGTCCACCCCCAAGATATCCTCACTCTGCCCAAGCAAGCCCCCACCTTACTTTTCTGTGCCCCAATTCCCACAGCACAAACACTATCCATCTTTTGCCAGCCCTCCCCATGGTACACACATCACCCCAATCTACCTTTTTCTAGCACTCCACCCTCTGACACACACACACCTATCCACCTTTCTTCAGCCCCCCCCCCACCCATTACACACACCCCACCCACCTTGCACCAGCCCTTGCCCTCCCATGGCACATACCACCCCACGGCATGCACCTCATCCACCTTGCTTCAACCTCTCCCCAACCCCAATGGCATCCTATGCATGTTGCTGAAGCTTTCCACTCCATTCCCATAGCACCCCCCCCCCCCCCCCCCCCCCCACACACACACTTCCAACCATCTTTTTTTACAGCCCCGTCTCTCCCTGTGTGCACCACTCTAGTGCAGCAAGAGGAGGAGCTGCACATCAGGCTGCTTCCTCCTCCTCTGCCGTCCTGGACCTGATCATTCCTTTGAGCCACATGGGCCTTGGTACAGTCCCGAGGCTTAAAGAAATCACCAGGGACCAAGGCGGAAGAAGGCTGAAGCAGCCCAATGTGAAACTGTGCAGATGCTGGAGTGGTGTGGGTGCAGGGAAGGAGGGCAACAGCAATAAATGGAGAATCTTCCTACATTTTCTTGTTTTGCTTTATTTTACTACTACTACTACTACTAACTAGCATTTCTAAAGCGCTACTAGGGTTACGCAGCGCTGTACAATTTAAACATAGAAGGACAGTCCCTGCTCAAAGAGCTTACAATCTAAAAGACAAGAGAACAATCTAAAGACAAGTGAACAATCTAGAGGACGAGTGAACAGTTAATCTGATAGGGTGGATAGATTGGGGCATTCTATATATCTCGAGCGGTTAGGTGCCGAAGGCAGCATTGAAGAGGTGAGTTTTAAGCACAGATTTGAAGATGGGTAGGGAGGGGGCATGGCGTATGGGTAAAGGAAGATTGTTCCAGGCATAGGGTGAGGCAAGGCAGAATGAGCGGAGCCTGGAGTTGGCAGTGGTGGAGAAGGGTACTGAGAGAAGGGCTTTGTCCTGTGAGCGGAGGTTACGGGCGGGAACATAGGGGGAGATGAGGGTGGAGAGGTAGTGAGGAGCCGCAGACTGAGTGCATTTGTAGGTAAGGAGGAGGAGCTTGAATTGTATGCGATATCTGATCGGAAGCCAATGAAGTGATTTGAGGAGAGGGGTGATATGAGTATATCGGTTTTGGCGGAATATAAGATGTGCCGCAGCGTTCTGAACTGATTGAAGGGGGGATAGATGGATGAGTGGGAGGCCAGTGAGGAGTAAGTTGCAGTAATCAAGGCGAGAGGTAATGAGAGCGTGGACGAGAGTTCTGGTGGTGTGCTCAGAGAGGAAAGGGCGAATTTTGCTGATGTTGAAGAGGAAGAAGCGACAGGTCTTGGCAGTCTGTTGGATATGCGAAGAGAAGGAGAGGGAGGAGTCGAAGATGACTCCGAGGTTGCGGGCAGATGGGACGGGGAGGATGAGGGTGTTATCAACAGAGATAGAGAGTGGAGGAAGAGGAGAAGTGGGTTTAGGAGGAAAGACGAGGAGCTCGGTCTTGGACATGTTCAGCTTCAGGTGGCGGTTGGACATCCATGCCGCAATGTCGGATAAACAGGCCGATACCTTGGCCTGGGTCACCGCGGTGATGTCAGGTGTGGAGAGGTATAGCTGGGTGTCATCAGCATAAAGATGATACTGAAAACCATGAGACGAGATCAGCGAGCCCAGGGAAGAGGTGTAGATTGAGAAGAGAAGGGGTCCAAGGACAGATCCCTGGGGAACTCCAACAGATAGTGGGATGGGAGTGGAGGAAGATCCATGGGAGTGTACCCTGAAGGTGCGGTGGGAGAGATAGGAGGAGAACCAGGAGAGGACAGGGCCTTGGAACCCAAAAGAGGACAGCGTGGCAAGAAGTAAATCATGGTTGACAGTGTCAAACGCGGCGGAAAGATCGAGGAGGATGAGGATGGAGTAGTGACCTCTGGATTTGGCCAGGAGCAGGTCATTGCAAACTTTAGAGAGTGCTGTTTCTGTTGAGTGCAGAGGGCGAAAACCGGATTGAAGTGGATCTAGGATGGCATGAGAGGAGAGAAAATCAAGGCAGCGACTGTGAACGGCGCGTTCAAGTATTTTGGAGAGGAAGGGGAGGAGAGAGATGGGGCAATAGTTGGAGGGGCAGGTAGGGTCAAGTGAAGGTTTTTTGAGGAGAGGTGTGACAACGGCATGCTTGAAGGTGTCAGGGACAGTTGCAGTGGAGAGAGAGAGGTTGAGGATGCGACAGATGGCGGGGGTGACAGTATGGGAGATGGTGTTGAGTAGGTTGGTGGGGATGGGATCAGAGGAACAGGTGGTGCATTTCGAGGAGGAAAGAAGGCGGGAAGTTTCATCCTCGGTGATCTCAGGAAAAGAGGAGAAAGAGACCTGGGTAGGTTGGTTGAGGGAGAGGGTTAAAGGGTGAAGAGGAGGTGGTGGCTTGGTCGTGAACTCAAGGTTGATCTTTTGCACTTTGTCGCGGAAATAGTCGGCCAGTGATTGAGGAGAGAGAGAAGGGGGAGTAGGAGCGTGGGCACTTTTAGGAGGGAGTTAAGGGTGGTGAAGAGACGACGAGGGTTGGAGCTGAGAGAATTGGTCAATTGGGTGTAATAGTCCTGTTTTGCACGGAACAGGGAGGAGTGGAGGGAGGATAGCATGAATTTGTAGTGGAGGAAGTCTGAAAGGGTACGAGATTTCCTCCAGAGGCGCTCAGCGGATCGGGTGCAGGAGCGAAGGTAACGGATGCAAGGAGTCAGCCAGGGCTGGGGATTGGTGCGCTTTGTGGGACGGGAGATGGATGGCGCGAGGGTGTCCAAAGCAGAGGAGAGAGCGGTATTGTAAGCGGAGACCGCTTTGTCGACAGTTTCGGAGGACGTGATGGAGGGGAGGAGATTAGAGATAGTAGATGATAAGGTGGAGGGGTCAATAGCCTGGAGGTTCCTGGAGGTGGTGGTTAAAGTTGGACGGGGTGGAGGGGGGGTGAAGAAGTGTGAATGTGATCAGGTGATGGTCGGAGAGAGGAAGAGCTGAGACGTGGAAATTGGAGGGTGAGCCGGAGGAGGAGAGGACGAGGTCAAGACAATGGCCGTCACGGTGAGTAGGGGTGGTGGAGCACAGCTGGAGGTTGAAGGAGGATGTTAGGGTGAGGAACTTAGAAGCATGGGGGTCGGATAGGTCATCAGCATGTACGTTAAAGTCTCCGAGAATGAGGGACGGAGATGAGGGGTCAAGAAAGACAGAGAGCCAAGCATCAAAGTCGGTAAGGAAGGAAGGGAAGGATTTATCAGGGGGGCGGTAAATGACTGCCACTCTGAGTGGTAGCGGATAGAATAGCCGGATGGAATGGGCTTCAAAGGATGAGAAGCAGTGAGACTGCGGTAGGTGGAGGGGTTGGAAACTACAGGAGGGTGAGAGTAGTAGCCCAACGCCTCCGCCTCTACCATGTAAGATGCTTTCTTTTACAATGTAAGCCGCACTGAGCCTGCTGTATGTGGGAAAGAGCGGGGTACAAATGTAATAAATAAATCTATGCTGCGCTGTAACAGCGGACACCTTACATAGAATTCTGCATAGTATGCGGAAGTGGGGAATTCTGCACAAATTCTACATTGTGCAGTAGCAGAATTCCTCCAGGAATAGGGTTAGGAAATTTGATCATGTCACATCACACCTCAAAGATCCCCACTGGCTCCCTATTAAGTGTTGCATTAGCTTTAAAATTCTGCTATTAGTCTTCAAAATCTTATCTGTTAAGGAACCGTATCTCTCACAACTTTTAATCCCATATTGTCCAACCCGAACATTACGTTCCTCTCAACAAAACCAATTAGTAATTTCCAGTTATCGCATTCTAACTCATGAACACATTAGAGATTTTATCTTTTCTGTGCAAGGACCCTATCTTTGGAATGCAGATGCTGGAGTGGTGTAGGTGCAGGGAAGGAGGGCAACAGCAATAAATGGAGAATCTATGCTGCACTGTCAACAGCACACAGCTTGCACAGAATTCTGCACAGCACGCGGAAGAGGGGAAGTCTGCACAAATTCTACATTGTGCAGTAGCAGAATTCCTTCAGGAATAGGGTTAGGAAATTTGATCATGTCACATCACACCTCAAAGATGCCCACTGGCTCCCTATTAAGTATTGTATTAGCTTTAAAATTCTGCTATTAGTCTTCAAAATCTTATCTGTTAAGGAACCGCATCTCTCACAACTTTTAATCCCATATTGTCCAAACCGAACATTACGTTCCTCTCAACGTAGAGGAGTGTGGTAGCCGTGTTAGTCCACTCTTAAGGTTATCAATAGAAATCAAACAAAATAAAACATGGAAAAGAAAATAAGATGATACCTTTTTTATTGGACATAACTTAATACATTTCTTGATTAGCTTTCGAAGGTTGCCCTTCTTCGTCAGATCGGAAATAATCAAGAAATGTATTAAGTTATGTCCAATAAAAAAGGTATCATCTTATTTTCTTTTCCATGTTTTATTTTGTTTGATTTCTATTGATAACGTTCCTCTCAACAAAACCAATTAGTCATTTCCAGTTATCGCATTCTAACTCATGAACACATTTGAGATTTTATCTTTTCTGTGAAAGGACCCTATCTTTGGAATGCCCTCCCTCTTTCACTCAGGCTCTCATCCACTTTACCTAACATTAAAGCAGAACTCAAGACCCACCTATTCGCAGAGGCTTATTGGTAATCCTTTTCTGCATGTCTGAAGAACCTGGCAGTTCTACAGTAGAGAGCCCTATTGCTTTATCCCACCCCCATTTACTATCTTGATTGTAGTTCTTCCGCAGATCCTACTGTATAATGTCGTTGTTTTCTTTTAACTATCAATTTCTTGCTTTCTCTTAGACTGTAAACCCCTGACAGCTCCCATAGGGCAGGGTAGTAAAAGGTGCTGAATAAACTTGATAACTTGGTATTTGCTTGCATGTAACAGAGGCCAACCAAAACCAAATCTACAGCCGAAATCCCCGTTTCAGCCAGAACGAAAACCGGCCCCACAAGCCAGCTCCCCCCCACCCCTTCTTCATAAGAAAGTTGTCTCATCCTCTTATTTTTGTCAACCTTCTCTGTACTTTTTCTAATTCTGCTATATCTTTATTGAGATGTGGTGACCAGAATTGTACATAGTATTTATTCAAGATTAAGTCACACCACAAAGCAATACAACGGCATTATAATATTCTCATACAAAAGCATAACATTAGAAGAACAGTGCTTACTTATATAATTCCTATAAAAAGTTTATATCAAGTATGTTTTAAACATTTATTCTGACTAGACATATATCCAAAACTTTGGAATGCAGGAGCAGGGCCATATTTAATTCCTGTATGACCTGAAAAATGGCATCCAGGACCACCAAAGTAACCAATTTAGGGATGATATTTAAGCCTGGTTTCTGACAGCTCCATCCTGATGTATTCTTACTACCTGGCGCTTTTAATTTCACTGGCTAGAATCAGAAGTTCAAATTACAAATAGTGTAATGTACTGAAATGTCAGGATACACTTTAAAAATTAACACTGGCTTTTGAATTCTGTGTTACAGTTGTTATTGATAATTTCTTTTCTAAAACCAATAACATTCTTGGACTTAAAAAAAATTAACACTGGACAAAATATCTCCCTTTTCGTTATGGGTGACTTAGCATGTATGAGTTTTTCAAGAATATTCAAACATTACAACATTTATTTTATCCAGCATTAAGATACGCGTTAAAAATATATAAAGTACTTTTTTAACGTTACTCTTTCCTATAAGTTGCTTTAATGTGTCTGGGCCGTGCACAATCCCCATCAAGTTCTATGCCAACCTAACGAAACAGAAGTGCGATTCACCCAGGAGGCCTCATGGATAAAGCTGTGCTCATACCACGGTTAGGCCAATGGTCACTAACCGCGCCACAAAGGGCCGGTGGTCATTCCTCGCTCCCCCTACCTAGCGGATCCGAATAGACGCCATGCGTCTTTATACCACCACGAGCTGCAAAAAGGCCGAACCTCCATTTTCCCGCGGCGGCTATTTTCCTTACCACCACCCTATGAGTTCGATAATAACCTACAAAAGCGGTGGCGTTCAGTGATAAAGGGGAAGAGTCCTCACCTCAGCTGGTGTCGGAGAGCAACACGGAGAATCACCGGCGAATCGCTCCCTCGGCTACATAAAAGGCTGGACGAGCCAACACTTCCGAGTTCCGACTACTGGACAGAGTAGACGAAGGAAGAATGACTCGTGCCCGCCCCCACCACGTGACTGCAGGGACTGAGAGACACCGCGCGCAGCTCTCTTTAGGTAAATTAAAGGCAGAGGAAGGTGGTGATGAGCAAACTAGTAAAACACCAGCAGTTTCGCAGTTTAACTCTAGGCTGGTCTTTCCTAAGGGGGTCGTTTACTAAAGCTTAACTACAGTTATCTGCAATAGGGTCCATGGACCCTGCTGCAGATAACTCCAGCTAAGCTTTAGTAAAAGACCCCCTACATTTCTATCTAATGTGACCCCAAATTACAGAGATCTTTATGCCCGTCTCTTTCTTCATCCACTTCCCTTTGGCCACACTTAAGCAACAGGGGAATGGGTAGAGCATAACTTACTGCCTGTATAATTATGTGGCAGCCCAGGCCTGAGACTTTGGTTCAGGATCTAAAATGATATAAAACTTTACAGGCCTGTGTCTCTGACTTGAACTTCAGAGTTGCTCAATTTGATGGTAACAGTTGCTTTTGTAACTAGTACAAAATGGCTCCTCAGGAAGATATATGGTGGTCAGAAGGGACTGTCCTTCTATGTTAAATTGTACAGCGCTGCGTAACCCTAGTAGCGCTTTAGAAATGTCAAGTAGTAGTAGTAGTAGTCAGAACAGCCAGGTGCAAGAGAATTGCAAACGTTTGTGGTTAAGCAAGCTAAAGATGAGAACATGTTCACGAGATAAAGCTATTCATTAGCATAGCCAATCAGTGCTAACCATGACATAACATAGATCCTATCAGATGTGCTTACTGGCATATTACCCATATCCTGAGTAAACCTATAAATGTTGGCGTACTTCCTGCTTCAAGTTAGAGAGGGGCGGCCACGGCTACTCTCTTTCCATGAGAAACAAATGCAGCACCCCAGAATTGACTAAAACCCAATTGCTTTCCCATGTATACCCTTGAGTGGTGAAATAAATCATAAAAGATTAATACTCAGCACCTGTTTGCAGCTGGAATATTACATTCCTGTAACCAATTGACAATACATGCTACTTGTATATTCTTTGGTGTCTCAGAAATAAAGATGATTTCGTGTAGAAATATCCTGTAATAAGCTTTGGGTAAGTAAGAATAAACTTATAATCTTTAGAACTATACTATCTCTCCTCTTTATTGATATGTTTCTCTTACTGACCTTTAAATGCATCCATAGGCGCCCCGTATAAGAGGCTTGCCCAAATGCAACCTCTTTTGGCGGCGTATTAACTGGATCCATGGGGCTCTGCATGTCGCTGCCTGGCAGATTGCCGGTTCCTGCCGGAAAGAAGCTGGTACTTCCCTTCTATACTGCCCTGCCGCCAAACCCGCTGCCTCTCCGATTCAGTGGCGATCGGCAAACAAACACTGTGCACAGAGCCATAGAGCTCCGCATGGCAGCGCTGACAGATCTTCCGGTCCCACCCTCTATGTTGAAGAGGATCGTCGATGGCTGATCGAGACGGAAATAAGAAAGACCTGCTGGAACTGCTGAAGATGCCCGGGAACACGAGGTGTGCTGACTGCGGAGCTCCAGGTGGGTGGGTGAGAAGGAGCCGGGACACGGTGCATGGATTTGGACAGAGGAGGATGCTAGGGCAGGGCTCTGGGTAGAAGCTGGTCAGATGCTGCCAGGGAAAGAGCCCGGCAGGGCAGCATGGAAGAGAACTTCCAGCTTCTTTTTCTTTTTGCGGCTAGGCCAGGGGGAAGAAAAAAGAGAGAGAAGATAATGCTGGAGGCAGGAAATGGGAGGAAACAGAGAGGATGGGGGAGGGAAAAGGCAGAGACACAATGTTGGATATTGGGGGGGGGAGAGAGAGAAGCAAGGCTAGATGTTGGATATGGGGGGCAGAGAAGCAAGGCCCCGCCCCCTTTAGGCTCCCCAAACAGTTGGGCCACCGACCGCCTGTGAATGCATCCATTCTGCAGCCCCCCATTACCTCTCCACTCTCATCTCTCCCTACATTCCTCCTCGTGAACTCCGCTCACTGGACAAATCTCTCTTGTCGTCCCCCTTCTCCTCTACTGCTATCTCCAGACTTCGTTCCTTTTCCCTCGCTGCACCTTATTCCTGGAATAGACTTCCTGAGCCTGTACGTTTAGCTCCATCTCTACCTGTTTTCAAATCTATGCTAAAAACCCACCTTTTCACCACTGCTTTTGGCTCCTACTCAATTTGCCCTCCCCTTGTTCCTTCTCACCCAGTACTTCCCTTGTCCTTAATTGTCTTGTCTGTCTGTATTATTTTTAGATTGTAAGCTCTCTGAGCAGGGACTGTCTCTCTATGTTGGATGTTCAGCGCTGCATGCGTCTGGTAGCGCTATACAAACGTTAATAATAATAATCCCTTGGTTTGGTTAAAGAATAAGTTCACTATTCTATCCAGTGATGGAGTCGGTTTTGGGATGCAGTCAGCCTTCTCGAGGTTCTCTCTGGTACTAGACAGCTGAACTGAACTGCAGTACCAGGCAGAGCCTAGGGGACAATCAAACCCCAAATTAATTCATGCCCCATGCTGATTTGTCACTACTGGGCAATGAATTAGTCACAGTGAAGGTCAGAGAAGAGAAACAGCCCTTTTTGGCCGTGTTGGTATAGCTCTACAATTGAGAAGAAGACAACTTGAGATAAGTGGATTACAAATTAACAATTACTATAATTTTAGTTTCCTGTGGATGCGGACATGTGTTTTGTTACTCAGTCTGAGTTTTGAAAGGCTATTCTTTGCACCCTGATAGAGTGGAGTTTTTTTTTTTCCAGACCCATGATAGTGAGCTGTGCCTGTGCCTTAAAACTCTGGTTGGCTTTACTGAGAGGCCTTTTTTTCTCCACTTTTTTGTGAGTTCTTGGATGTTCTCCTCATTTAGTGTATCTGCGCATGTAGTATGGAATTTTTTGTGAGGATTTTCAGATTTGACATTTGGGCTTATATTAAATTTTAACTACCCTCTGACAATTCTTCTAATTTTTGGAGATCTCTTCTCATAGGATCTACTCCCTCTGGGATATCCACTCTATTTGATATCTTAGTATCATCCACAAAAAGGCAAACTTTTCCTTCTATCTCTTCAGCAATGCCTCTCACAAATATATTAAACAGAATCGGCCCCTGAGGCACTCCACTGCTCACCTTTTCCTCCGAGTGGATTCCATTTACCACCACCCTCTGCCACCTGTCAGTCCAGTTCACCACTTTGGGTCCCAACTTCAGCCCTCCCAGCTTATTCATGAGTCTTCTTTGAGGGACGGTATCAAAGGCTTTGCTGAAATCCAAGTAGATTACATCTAGCCCATGTCCTTTATACAGTTCTTTAGTCACCCAGTCAAATAAGTCAATAAGATTTGTTTGGCAGGATTTTCTTTTGGTAAAGCCGTGTTGCCTCGAATCCTGTAACTTGTTGTCTTCTAGAAAATTAACTATATTTTCCTTCAGCAGCAACTCCACTATTCTTCCTTACACCTACGAGAGGCTTACTGGCCTGTAGTTTCCCTCTTCTTCCCTGTGTCCACGTTTGTGAAGAGGGACCAATCCCATGGAATTTCATCTCCAATCCCATGGAACCTCTCCTGTCTCTAAAGATCTATTAAATAAATCCTTAAGAGGTCCCACCAGGAATTCTCTGAACTCCCTCAGGATCCTGGGATGTATCCCATCTGACCCCATAGCTTTGTCCTCTTTCAGATTTTCAAGCTATTTATAAATGCTTTCTTCTGTGAACGGCACAATATCCACTCCATTCCCAGATATACCCTCAGCAGCCAACCATGGTCTTTCTCCAGGATTTTTTTTCCTTCAACACCGGAGAGAAGTATTTGTTTATCACATTTGCTTTATCCTTAACACTCTGTACATAGCCATTCTCAGTATCTTTCTTACAACTCCATTCCTACCTTTTCTCCTTTCCCCAATATATCTGAAAAAGGTCTTGTCACCTCTCTTTACATCTTTAGCCATTTTTTCTTCCGCCTGCGCATTCGCTAACCGTATTTCCCTCTTTGCTTCTTTGAGTTTAAACTGGTAATCTTTTCCGTGTTCTTGTTGCATTCTTCTGTATTTCTGGAACAAAACTTCTTTCGCCCTTATTTTTCAGTCACTTGTTTGGAGGACCATATAGGTTTCCTATTTCTCTTGTTTTTGTTTACTTTCCTTGTGTAAAGATCAGGTGCAGCTAGGATGCTGTTGAATTGTAAAGCCTATAAATAAATCCAAATCTACAAATGGTCAGTGAAACCAGTCATTTATTTTAGATTTGCATAACATTACTTGTTAACATAACCTGTTAGATTTGCATAACATAACAGGGAGGAATAACCAGCAGGAACATTGCTGTCCATGTGGGTTCTCCTAACTAAAATCCAAAATGGATACATTTTTATAGCCTAACCCACTGATGAGGTAATGAATCCATTCTATTCAGGATAACAAAATACAAAGATCAAAGGTTAGTCAGAAAACAGATGATCAATTCCAGGACTATAACAAATTATGGCTACAGGCATAGCTAAAGATAAACTGTTGAGGAATGTTTTGTTACCCTTTCTCAGTTTATCTTTAGCTATGCCTGTAGTGCCTGGACAATCAATCTACATTGATTGGTCCTTCCTTAGGTAAAAAGTGAAGGCTAAGAAAACAAGTTAGGCTTATATAAATTAAGATTTTCTATTATTTTTTTAAATTTAAAATAAATTAACCCATGTTGACCAGTTCCAAAATTCCCTACTCTTGTTCATGTGATCTCTATAAAGAGCACTATGAAGAACAAAGGGTTACTAACCTAACACCATATTACTTAACTGGACTGGTATCCTATATAATAAAAACCAACCTCAATGTTCTGAAGCTGACTCCCTGGCTTCAGTGAAGGGTTTGAAGCTTCTGAAGCTCAGGCTCCATCTCTGTAAGCTCCGCCCTCGAGTACTTCCGGGTTCGTCACAAGCAGAAGTGACCAACCACATGAGGTTTCTCGGCTTCAGAATGTTGGAGGTGCATTCTATTAAATAGGATTGGTCAGTTCCTTGAAGCACAGCCAGAGCTCAGCGTCCTGCACAGTAACGCTCAGACACCAGAGAGAGGGGGGGGGGCCTGACACCAGAGAGATGGAGGGAGGGGGGCCTGACACCAGAGAGGGGAGGGGGGAGGTATCTCTGTCACACACACAGTGGCGTTCCTAGGGGGGCGGACACCCGGGGCGGCGCCCCGCCCCCTGAGTGCAGCGCCCCCCCAGCGAAAGACCCCCCCCCCCCCCGCGAAAGAGCCCCCCCCCCCGGGTGCATGCCGCTGGGGGGGGGGTGCCGCAGCGCGCGCCTGCTGCGAGTTTACTAACTTTGCTCGTTCGCTGCAGCTCCCTCTCCCCTGGAACAGGAAGTAACCTGTTCCGGGGCAGAGGGAACTGCAGCAAACGAGAGAAGTAAGCGAACTCTCGCAGCAGGCGCGCACCGCGGCACCCCCCCAGTGGCGTGCACCCGGGGCGGACCGCCCCCACCGCCCCCCCCTTGGTACACCACTGCACACACACACTCTCTCTCACAGTCAATGTCTTTCTCTCTCTCTCTCTCACTCTCACACACTGTCTCTCACAGTCAATGTCTTTCTCTCTCTCTCTCTCACTCTCACACACTGTCTCTCACAGTCAATGTCTTTCTCTCTCTCTCTCTCTCTCTCTCTCACACACTGTCTCTCACAGTCAATGTCTTTCTCTCTCTCTCTCACACACTGTCTCTCACAGTCAATGTCTTTCTCTCTCTCTCTCACACACTGTCTCTCACAGTCAATGTCTTTCTCTCTCTCTCTCTCTCACTGTCTCTCACAGTCAATGTCTTTCTCTCTCTCTCTCTCACTGTCTCTCACAGTCAATGTCTTTCTCTCTCTCTCTCTCTCACTGTCTCTCACAGTCAATGTCTTTCTCTCTCTCTCTCTCTCACTGTCTCTCACAGTCAATGTCTTTCTCTCTCTCTCTCTCTCTCTCTCACTGTCTCTCACAGTCAATGTCTTTCTCTCTCTCTCTCTCTCTCTCTCTCTCACTGTCTCTCACAGTCAATGTCTTTCTCTCTCTCTCTCTCTCTCTCTCTCACTGTCTCTCACAGTCAATGTCTTTCTCTCTCTCTCTCTCTCTCTCTCTCACTGTCTCTCACAGTCAATGTCTTTCTCTCTCTCTCTCTCTCACTGTCTCTCACAGTCAATGTCTTTCTCTCTCTCTCTCTCACTGTCTCTCACAGTCAATGTCTTTCTCTCTCTCTCTCTCTCTCTCTCTCACTGTCTCTCACAGTCAATGTCTTTCTCTCTCTCTCTCTCTCTCTCTCACTGTCTCTCACAGTCAATGTCTTTCTCTCTCTCTCTCTCTCTCTCTCACTGTCTCTCACAGTCAATGTCTTTCTCTCTCTCTCTCTCTCTCTCTCACTGTCTCTCACAGTCAATGTCTTTCTCTCTCTCTCTCTCTCTCTCACTGTCTCTCACAGTCAATGTCTTTCTCTCTCTCTCTCTCTCTCACTGTCTCTCACAGTCAATGTCTTTCTCTCTCTCTCTCTCTCTCTCACTGTCTCTCACAGTCAATGTCTTTCTCTCTCTCTCTCTCTCTCTCACTGTCTCTCACAGTCAATGTCTTTCTCTCTCTCTCTCTCTCTCTCACTGTCTCTCACAGTCAATGTCTTTCTCTCTCTCTCTCTCTCTCTCACTGTCTCTCACAGTCAATGTCTTTCTCTCTCTCTCTCTCTCTCTCACTGTCTCTCACAGTCAATGTCTTTCTCTCTCTCTCTCTCTCTCTCTCTCTCTCTCACTGTCTCACAGTCAATGTCTTTCTCTCTCTCTCTCTCTCTCTCTCACTGTCTCACAGTCAATGTCTTTCTCTCTCTCTCACACACTCTATGTCTCACACTGTATCACATTCACTCTCTATGTGTCACACAGTCACTCACTCAGTCTCACAGAGAGTCTGTGTCTCACACACTCTCTCTCGCACACATTGTATCTGTGTGAAACACACTCTCTCTCTCACACACTGTGTCTCACATACGCACTTGCACACACACTCATTCTCACACACACACTTGCACCCAGACTCTCTCTCTCTCACACACACACACACACACACACACACACTGAGGAAAACCTTGCTAGCGCCTGTTTCATTTGTGTCAGAAACGGGCCGTTTTTACTAGTGTAAAAATAAATCTGAAGTTATAGATATATGCAGAGTTAACTTTACAAAAGGCATATATTACCTACTTTCTTATTCAAACATTTCATTCTTATTCTTATAAAACTGGTTTATTTTTCCCTCAAATAACAGGCAAATACATTTAAGAGTCCATCCTGGCAAATTAGCAAAATCCTTAACTTATTCGGGAAAGAACTCTGTCTTAAGTTCTCCTAAGAAAAGCTGTGACTAATGCAGGCTTGGTTTCTCTGGACATCTTCAGCTGTTTCCACATGTAGAAGTATAGTGAATTGGGGTGACAATGCTATAATTTGTCGTGTTAATTTGTCATGCTTTCAAGTTCAGTATTCCATTCCCTAATCCAGAAACTTCCACCTTTGGGTGAGGTAAATGGTTGGGCTTTTACTCCTGAGATAGCATCTGTTGAATTAGCTATGGCCCCTTCTCACATCAATAGGAGATGCCTTCTTTTACTTTGCTGCACTTATGGCAGGTCTCATTTCAGCTGGACAGCACAGAGAAGAGAGAGTGAAGTGAGTAAAAATAAGGAATGGACATAAGAGTCAAGGCAGGATGAATACATAGAGTTTCTTAATATTATAGCCCTTTTATGTTTCAACTGTTTTTTATTATGAAAGAAATCAACACATCCACATCTTGTAGACATTATAAAACTAATACAAGTATTTGTTTGTTCCTCAATTATCTTGTAATAACATAATAAAACAGTGCCGGGCAAGATGGTGGAGGCTATTATTAAGAATAAAATTGCAGAGCATATACAAAAACATGGACTGATGAGACAAAGTCAGCACGGATTTAGTGAAGGGAAGTCTTGCCTCACCAATCTAATGCATTTTTTTGAGGGGGTAAGCAAACATGTGGACAATGGGGAGCCGGTTGATATTGTATATCTGGATTTTCAGAAGGCGTTTGACAAAGTGCCGCACGAAAGACTCCTGAAGAAATTGCAGAGTCATGGAATCGGAGGTAGGGTATTATTATGGATTAAGAACTGGTTGAAAGATAGGAAGCAGAGAGTAGGATTGCGTGGCCAGTATTCTCAGTGGAGGAGGGTAGTTAGTGGGGTCCCGCAGGGGTCTGTGCTGGGTCCGTTGCTTTTTAATGTATTTATAAATGACCTAGAGATGGGAATAACTAGTGAGGTAATTAAATTCGCCGATGACACAAAATTATTCAGGGTCGTCAAGTCGCAGGAGGAATGTGAACGATTACAGGAGGACCTTGCGAGACTGGGAGAATGGGCGTGCAAGTGGCAGATGAAGTTCAATCTTGACAAGTGCAAAGTGATGCATGTGGGTAAGAGGAACCCGAATTATAGCTACGTCTTGCAAGGTTCCGCGTTAGGAGTTACGGATCAAGAAAGGGATCTGGGTGTCGTCGTCGATGATACGCTGAAACCTTCTGCTCAGTGTGCTGCTGCGGCTAGGAAAGCGAATAGAATGTTGGGTGTTATTAAGAAGGGTATGGAGTCCAGGTGTGCGGATGTTATAATGCCGTTGTATCGCTCCATGGTGCGACCGCACCTGGAGTATTGTGTTCAGTACTGGTCTCCGTATCTCAAAAAAGATATAGTAGAATTGGAAAAGGTACAGCGAAGGGCGACGAAAATGATAGTGGGGATGGGACGACTTTCCTATGAAGAGAGGCTGAGAAGGCTAGGGCTTTTCAGCTTGGAGAAGAGACGGCTGAGGGGAGATATGATAGAAGTGTATAAAATAATGAGTGGAATGGATCGGGTGGATGTGAAGCGACTGTTCACGCTATCCAAAAATACTAGGACTAGAGGGCATGAGTTGAAGCTACAGTGTGGTAAATTTAAAACGAATCGGAGAAAATTTTTCTTCACCCAACGTGTAATTAGACTCTGGAATTCATTGCCGGAGAACGTGGTACGGGCGGTTAGCTTGACGGAGTTTAAAAAGGGGTTAGATAGATTCCTAAAGGACAAGTCCATAGACCGCTATTAAATGGACTGGAAAAATTCCTCATTTTTAGGTATAACTTGTCTGGAATGTTTTTACATTTGGGGAGCGTGCCAGGTGCCCTTGACCTGGATTGGCCACTGTCGGTGACAGGATGCTGGGCTAGATGGACCTTTGGTCTTTCCCAGTATGGCACTACTTATGTACTTATGTACTTATGTATTTATCTTACACAGGGATAGTGTGTTTCTTTTTCTTCCTCTGTGTGTTTCATCAATTTGTATTATCCATGAATTCAACAGAACATTGCATTATTGTCAACGTCTAACATAACCAAATATTGTTCCACCTTCTTTGTCCTATATTAGTACAACAAATCAATTATTAGTTTCCACCATAGTATAATGTTTCATTCTTCCATCTTTATACCTACTATTTCCCCTTCCCCCTTCCCACCCTCCCTTCCCTCTTATTCTTCGTGTTTCCCCCTGTAACCTATAAGAATCCCCATACTTTTCTAGTATCGCATAAAGTCCACTCATAAGGTATTAATAATCAGACTTCGCCCTTTCTGCGTCATTTTTTCCAAGTAGCATCCCCAGATTTTAAGAAATCTCGTTTTTCTTTTATCATTTCCTTTAGCCTCTTTTGCTTCCCAGACCAACAATTGATGTACCTGATTACGCCAATGCCAGAAATTTGGCGGGTTGTGTGTAGTCCAGTGTTGCATAATACATTTCCTTGCTACCAAACATAATTTGCGCTTTAGCAATACTTTATCTGCATTTAAACTCGGTTGTACCTCCTTCATATCTAATATTAGATGTAATGGATTCATATCTACTCTACTACATAACATACCTGTAAGATAATTAGTTATTTGTCTCCAATATCGTTGTATTAACACATTTCCACATCGCATGATAAATGGAGTTCTCGGCATTATGACATTTTACACAAAGAGCTGTTTCTATACCCCCTGCTTTATACAATTGAACCTGTGTAAAGTATGCCCTGTGTATCATTCTAAATGCACATTCTCTATAATCAGTTCCCCCTATCAGGCATGGAATACTTTTGATTTGTGCTATTATATCCCAGGATTGCAAGTTCTTTCCCATATCTTTTTCCCATTTCTGTTTCAACAGAGTCATCTCCTTCTCAGGAGTTAGGCACCATAATCTCTGATATAATTGCGATATAGAAGGGGCATTTTCTGTAATTTCCTCAAAGAAGGTAATAATTTTACTACCTAACCTAATTGTAAGTGCTTCTTTATTTAAGTTTTGTATGTAATGTTTA
Organism: Microcaecilia unicolor; assembly: GCF_901765095.1. Taxonomy (NCBI): domain Eukaryota; kingdom Metazoa; phylum Chordata; class Amphibia; order Gymnophiona; family Siphonopidae; genus Microcaecilia; species Microcaecilia unicolor. Next base: position 68,629,494 of record NC_044036.1, on the reverse strand, counting down.
AGCTGATAGTGTGCATAAGTATCTTGCCATCCAGGTTCCTCTTGATGAAGCAGCTGCGGCAATGGCTTAATATCCCCATTCTCTCCTAGTGCGTCTGTTTCCACACCTATCTTTCCCCAGTCATCAAAGATTTTGTTCTCCATTCCTGGTTGGAAGGCCGGATTTCCTCTAATACTTATTAACTCCGTTATTCTTGAGTCTCCGCCTAATAGTTTGCCTATAAATTTCCATACCTCTCTCATGGGTTTAAGTAAAATATTGTGTCTAATTCTTGGAGGAGTTTCCCCGCTCCGTAGATGCATTAGGGTAGTAAAGTGATATGGGTTAAATAATGCATCTTCTATCTCTATAGGTGTATGGTCGGAAGCATGAAATAATCTATCTCTCACCAGTCGCAATAAACATGCCATGTTATAATATTTAAGATTGGGAATTCCCAAACCCCCCTGTCTCCAACCTCCCAACATGTATTTTTGTTGTATTTTAGCTTTTTTCTTAGCCCAACAAAATCTGAGCAGCATTCGGTATAAGCGCTTTATATCTTTCTGCAACAGGGCTATTGGTAAGATCTGCAACATATATAACCATCTCGGTAATATCACCATTTTAAGAAGGTTGATCCTCCCTATGAGCGAGATTGTTAGCGTGCCCCATGATTCTAACTGCTGTTTTGTCTGTTCCAGTAATTTTTCAACATTTAAATGATATAGCTCTTTTGGTCTGGCCGGCAACTGTATACCCAAGTATACAAAAGATTTGTGTGCCTGCTTCAAAGGGAAATCTCCCCCCCATAGCTCGTGTATGTCCACATTAATTTGAAGCGCTTCTGACTTGTCTATATTCAGTTTGAAACCCGAATAATCTCCATATTCTCTGAAAATTTGTAAAAGATTCTCTAGAGTATCTTTTGGCTTCGTAATAATCATTAACAAGTCATCCGCAAATGCGGCTATCTTAAATTCTTGATTTTTAATATTTACCCCTGTTATCGCTGCACAATCATGTATGTCTCTAATTAATGGGTCTAATTGAAGTGCAAATAACAGAGGCGACAGAGGACAACCTTGTCTAGTTCCCCTATTGATCTGAATTTCCCCCGATATATTTCCATTTACCAGTACTTGTGCTCTTGGTTTATGATATAATGCTCTAATTGCCTGCACAAAGTTGCCATTAAATCCATATTTCTGTAGCACCGAGTATAGAAAGGGCCATTCCACTCTGTCGAACGCTTTTTCTGCGTCGAAGCTGATCATCACAGCTTGCTCTTTGGAATGACCCAGTCCTTCCAATGACGCCAAAATATTCCGCAAGTTTTTTGTACTTGATCGCCCTTGGACAAAACCAACCTGTGCTGGATGAATAAGGTGAGGCAATATCCCTCCTAATCGTTTGGCCAATATTTTTGCAAATAATTTTGCCTCTTGATTAATTAGGGAAATGGGTCTATACGATGTAACCAGCTGTTCATCTCGCTTTGGTTTAGGAAATACTACTATCCTAGCTAAATTCATATTATCAGATAAGGCACCCTTCTCTATCCATTCATTAAACATCTCAGTCAAGGTAGGGAGAATCGAATCCCCCATCATCTTATAAAATTCTGCTTTAAAGCCGTCTGGACCTGATGCTTTGCCTGATTTACTTTGTTTGATTGCCCATCCCACCTCATCTTCACTAATCCTAGCATTTAGCCGCTTTCTGTCTCTACTTTGCAGCCTCGGGATGTGAACACCCTCCAAGTAAGACTCCCCCTGTAACTCGTCTTGATCTGCCCTCTTATAAAGTTCTTGATAAAAATTTTGAAAAGCCTGTCGAATTTCTTTATTAGAGTGTATGAGATTCCCATTTTTTTGTTTAATAGTTGTTATATTTCGGGAAGTAACCTTAGATGCTATAAGTCGAGCTAAATATTTGCCCCCTTTATTCCCGTGCTTGTAAAGTTGAAAGCGATAGTAGGCCTGAGATTTCACTTCTCTCTCATGTAGTTTGGTGTTTAAAGTTGCTTGTATGGTTAGAATCTCTTGTCTGATATCATTACTGGGGTTCAAACCGTATTGGCGGTTTAATTTACCTAAGAGTTGTTCTAGTCTCATTATTTCTCTGTCTCTCACTCGTTTATATTGCGTGACATAACTGATTATTTCCCCCCTCAACACCGCTTTCGCTGCTTCCCAGTAAGTGCTGGTCTCAGCCACTGAGCCTTCATTAAAATGCTTAAATTCTGCCCATTTAGCATGTAAAAACTCCCCAAATCTTGCATCTTTAATTAAGTATGTTGGAAACGTCCAGCTTTTTAGCAAGTCTTCATCCTCCCCTCCCTTCCATGTCATTCCGACCACCGAATGATCCGATATGACACAGGGATCTATGTGTACCTCAGTAATGTCTGTTATTATAGTTCGTGATACCAGCAAGTAATCAATTCTTGATGCTGACCCATGTGCTCTAGATTGGTGTGTGTATGCTTTCTCCATAGGATGCAAAGTGCGCCAGACATCTATTAAATCTAATATTTCACATAAATCCGGTAGACCCCTAGTATCTATTTTTCTTATCTCCTTTGGCGGATGCGATCTGTCCATATTCGGATCCCAAGTCATATTGAAATCTCCTCCCATCACTATAGGCAAGTTTTCCAATTGAGTGATTTGGGATAGCAATTTCTTATAGAATTTTAAATCTAACACATTAGGAGCATATATATTTCCCAATATTATAGTTTTTTTATTAATGGTTACTATGCTTAGTACAAATCTACCCTCTGGGTCTGAAATAGTTTTATGTATCTTAATTGCTAGCCCTTTCCGAAAAAGTATGGCTACTCCCCCTTTCCGGCCCATTGCCGCAGCTGCCACACAATCTGCCACCCACCATTTGGCTAATTTGGCATGTTCCACTGTTGACAAATGTGTTTCTTGGAGCAGTGCAATATCTGCTTTTATATGTTTAAGATGACGCAGTATTTTTGATCTCTTAATGGGGGAATGTATTCCCCCCACATTCCAGGATGCTACCTTAAGTAGTTATCGTTCATATTGCGATTTTCCATCCTCTGATTACCTTTTACTATCAAGAGTAGCCAGCCCAGCCTCCAGCCACTCCTGCTCATACCCCATGTTCTCATCTTCATATTTATTTGCGTCTGTAAGTTACATTGAGTTACTCCCTTCCCCCTCCCCCCCCTTGCATTGTCCTGTAGTTATCTGTTCCCTACCCTCCCCCCTCTCCCCATTCCCCCCCCAATAGCCCTCTCCTTCCCGTAGGAAGCAGGTCACTGTCAACGCTCCTCCTCCCATTATTTGTATCCGTCCCTTCTCTACTCGTTCTTCCGTTAATGATACATGTATGTGTGAGTAAGTATTACCTTTTTAACATTCAGTCCCCCAACACATTTAACTTTTGGATTTGCCATTCTCTACAATTATTAAGCAAAAGCAGTATTATTAGTCTTAAGTAATCTTATGGTTGTCAGATTCTTTCAAACTAAGATTGTAATACTTTCAAATCCAATTTAACTGATTTCAAGCCCTGCGACTTACATTACCGGCAGTATCAACTTGCTATCAACAAAAGTAATATCTTATTATTATACTATATCTATTATAACATACTTTCATGATTGTGTGAGTATGTATTACCTCTTTATCATTCAGTCCCCCAACATATTTGACTTTTAGACTTGCCAGTCTCTACAATTGTTAAGCAAGAGCAGTATTATTAGTCATATGAACTCTTAGTGTTGTCAGATTCTTTCAAACTAAGATTGTAATACTTTCAAATCGAATTTAACTGATTTCAGGCCCTGCATCTTACATTGCCTGCAGTATCAAATAACTAACAACAAAAGTTATATCTTAACATCCTTATATTATATCTATTATAACATACTTTCCTAATATCCAAGATTCTTGGCCGCTTTTCATGCTTAAATCGTCCTTTCCTGTTATCCTGTTTGTATTTCAATTGGCCCTCTAATGTTTTCAATGTCCATTATGTCCACCTTAAATCCAACTTGTGTCGCTTTTCAATTTATCCTTTAATAATCTCTTTCATGGATCATCTGCCCCAACATCCTCTTATTATAATTTTTCACTTTTCACGCCATTGTACATTATCTCAAGCATTTAGCGAAGTCAGTTGGAAAATGTCTTTTTTCAGCGATGTAATCCTTCACTCTCAAGTTTCCGGCCTCTCTTCCATCTGTTGCACAAATAGTTTTGCTTCTTCCATAGTGGTAAACAACTTCGTGCCCGAAGAATGAATGATTCTCAACTTCGCGGGGTATAATAGCGCAAACTTGATCTTTTTATTCACCAATGCTGAGCATATCGATGAAAACTTTTTTCTTTGCGCCGCCACCGCCGGTGAATAATCTTGAAAACAAAGAACTTTGCGATTTCCACTGTATAGTTCTTTGCCGTTGCGTAGAGCTTGCAAAATGGCGTTTTTATGATTGAAATTGAGGATTTTGCAGATGACTACACGTGGTCTTCCCTCCGCCGCGTTCTTCGGCCCTAGTCGATGTGCACGCTCGATTCTTAGCGGCCCCAACATCTCAGGTAACTCCAGTTCTGCTGTGAACCACGTTTCAAGATATTTACTGAGTTCACGATCTCCTTGCCCTTCAGTTAGTCCCACAATTCGGAGATTGTTCCTCCTCGACCTATTTTCTAGGTCTTCGAGTTTATCGTCATAGGAGATGATTGTTTTCTTCAGTTGATTTATCTCTGCTTCTAGTACACTGACTCGGTCTTCCGTTTCACTGGCCCGCTGTTGATATTGCGCCATATCCGTTTGTATTTGGGCTATATTGTTATTAAGGGATTCCAACTTGTTGTCCAAGGAGCTCAATTTTTTATCTAATATTACCTCTAGCGCTTGTGTGACTTCTCCCACAATTTCAGCGGCCCAGGCGGACCCCACCTCTGACGTTCCCGGGCTCACCGGCGCCGCCATTTTGTCTCCAACTAGGCGAGTTTTTTCTTTCTCTTTTCTTGTGTTTTTTGTCGTCATTGCCGTAACCTTCTGCACTCGGTCCGTTCACTGTGAGTTCGGCTAATGTTCGCTCTCAATTAGCAGGATGTTAATCTTTGTTTTGCAGCGATTTTTTGCCCAGATGTTTGAGGAGAAGGCAGGAGCGATCCAACTAGCGTCCACTCCCGCTCATAGCGTCACGTGACCCCATTATAGCCCTTTTAAAACACATTTCCTTTAACTGACCTATCTCTTCTTTTAAAATTTCACAAGCTCAGTATTAATTATAGCATTACATACAAGACAATACTTGAATACTGAAGAAAGAAATAAACTACTAATGCAATAATAAGAGTAACTACCAAACTAGGGGACCATTTTACTAAGGCGTATAGGCACCTATGGGTGTCCAACGCATGTCAATTTGGAACTACTGCCCGGCTACCGCGTGCCCTGGATGGTAATTCCATTTTTATGTGCGGCAGAAAATAATTGTTCTTTTCTACTGCATGGCGTTAACCGGGCGGTAATCGGCAGTGTATGTGCTTTAATGATTACCGCATGGTGTCACGTTCGTGACCGTTTCCTTGTCTATGCTCACCTCACCCCCTGGTGGCCAGAACCTGTGGCTGCTATGGTCTATCACACGTTCCAGACTTCAGACCAGTCTGGTCCGGATCTTCCAGGCTGCCAGACTTGCTTTTCTTGTTTGGGCCTGAACAGCACCCGTAGCTGCCTTGTGATTCCTGCAGCTGAAATTCAGCTGCTGATGGGCTTTATTAGCCACCTGGAAACTTCTGTGTTTGCCTTTGCATCGTCTAAGGTCCCTGGTTTGTTGGTGCTTTGTTGCACTTCTGCCTAGTCTGGTTTCTTGTTTGAGTTTCTTGTCCGGTTCTAGTTAGTCTGTGTGTAGTTTAGCTTAGGTTTATTGCTTATTTCTTAGTCGTGTTTCTGGTTTGTATTCCTGGTCTAGTTTCTGTTTGTCTGTGCCTCTTGCTTAGTGGCTGCTCTGCAGCTTTCAGTCCTATCTCTTGTCTGTCAGTATTTGTACCCTGTTTCAGTAGCTGCTTGGCAGCTTTCAGTTCCCGTCCTCTAGCTTGTCCATTTTCCTGCCTTCTGTAGTATTGTCTGTTTGTGAGTCCTAGCCCAGTTTCCTGCCTTGCTGCCCATGTATATTCCTTTCCCCTCTGACCCTAAGTCCCTGTTCAGCCTAGTTGGTATCCAGTTCCTGCCCTGTCCGGTAAGTCCTGCTGGCCGCCTGCACCCAGGGGCTCAACTCCTGAGGAACGGCGTTCAAGTGCAGGTGAAGTCTAGCTGTTTCTGTCCGAGTTCTGCCTTGTCTCTGGTGTGGGGTGGCTTTGCCTGCCACTGCTGCTCCACGGCAGTGACCCAAGGGCTCACAAACCTAGTTTCTGCCTTGAAAACCTGACACCTGGTTAACGCATGAAACCTCACTGCTAAGTCAATGGGTGGCCATCCATTTTGGCTGTAAGCCCCCCCCCCCCCCCCCCCCCCCAAAAAAAAAAAAAATTTGAGGTCTGGCTACACCACTGGTCTAAATGGCCCCTGGATATCAATTCGACAGCTAGTTTGGAGTCTTCTGTATAAGAGACTAGTAAAAAAGGCCCATTTCCGTAACAAATGAAACTGGCGCTAGCATATGGTTTAGGTTATTATTTTTTTGTTTTTCCTGTTTGATATTAAGGGATATAAGTGTTTGTTCAGATTTTGTTTGGGGGGGTGGGGGTTTGAGGGACGTGGTGTGCTTTTGTGTATCGGGGGGGGGGGGGGGGGGTTGTGGAGGTTTTTTTTTTTTTTTTCAGAAATGTAAATGTGTGTCTTGGGGTTATCCTTTCCTGATTGTTGGATAAGTTGTTTTTTTTTTTTTTTCTTTGTTTTGCTGAAGAGCATTGTTGTTTTATATTTTTTGAAGGAAGAGGAGCATGTTATTTTGTGTCGGGTAAGGCAGGAAGAGAGAAGTGCTTTGCTTCTGGAAGGTTTTTTGGCATCCTGGATTAGTGAAATGATTTTCCCGAGGTGGAAGGGAGAGGAGCACGTTGTTGGGGCTTTTGGGGGGGGGGGGTGGTGTGAACCGGAACGTCCTCTGTAAGGTTTGTGGGCATCCTGCATTTTTTTGACAATTTCCCCGGGGCGGAATGGAGAGCAGCACGTTGTTGGGCGTCGGGGGGGGGGGGGAGTGAACCGGAACATCTTTTGGAAGGTTTGTGGGCATCCTGTTTTTTTTTTTTACGATTTCCCCGTGTGAGAAGGGAGAGGAGCACGTTGTTGGGGCATGAAGGAGGGGGGGAGTGAACGGGAACGTCTTGTGGAAGGTTTGTTGGCATTGTGGATTTGTGAAATGACTTGCCGGAGTCGGAAGGGAGAGGAGCATGTTGTTGGGGCGTCGGGGGGTGAACCGGAACATTTTGTCCTTTGCAATCCGCTGGAGGGAAACACTTGAAGGGGGGTGCGTCGGTGTGGGAATTGGGGGGGGGGGTGCGTCGGTGTGGGGTTGGTTTTGCAGGTTTGCAGCCAGTCTCCAGTGATTCCGAGGCAGGGGAGGAGTAGGGAAACACGCGCCGCGTGTTTCCCTACTCCTCCCCCTGTGTCGGTCGCTGTTTGCTACTGGCTGGCTCATGGCTAATCATTCCAGCTGGGCGACAGGTTTCTGTTAGCGGCAGCTTTTTGTGGGCGGCGACGTCCCTGATGGTGAGGGGCATGCTTTTGTTTTTCAGCTCCACCTAGTCCACATGAATGGAACGCAAGTATTTCGCACATACCCACAGGTAGCCGTGGTCCTCTACTCTCCGTTCTGATCCACTCTTCAATGCCCACAGTAGGAATATTCTGCTATCATTCTAGCATTGCTCCTCTGTTCTCTGTGCTGCACAATAATGTGGCGTTCTGCTGTTGAATGCACCTCCCTTCTTGCCTTGTACTTTCCTGTGATTGGTCCGCCTAACGTCGCATTGCGTTGCCTGGTAACAGTTCACATTGTGTGTGGTATTTTCTGATTGGTCCTTCATGCCTCCTACGTGATTACCGTTGCCTGGCAACGTGAATGTTTTCTTCCGTCGACGTTTGACGCGAGGACGGGGCATAGGCTGGCTGGCTTCACCACCATGAATCCACGAACCCTTCAGGGAGTGATTGAGTGACTTCAGAACGTTGTCTTCAGAACGTTGAGGGTGAGTTTTATTATAGTAGATAGTATATATTCTCTTATATTGGCCGTTTTGTTTTTTAAGGATCAGTTAACTTTCTTTCATGGTTATGGTGTTTATGTCTATCTGGATATGTCTCATAAGACCCAAGAGCTTCATAGAGAACTCTTTTAGTTAAGGTCCAGATCTTTGGTTCTAGGGATGACTTTTGTATTATTATTATTTCCTAGGTGTTTGATAAAAATTTCAGGGCAAGGATTATGTATTTCTTGATCCCATACAGTTGAATGAGCTAGGCCGTATCGACACAAAAGAGGCAGGTGTGATCCACAGACCATAGAAGCAGAAGAAAACAATGGATCAGAAAAGATGGGCTATTTTAATAAAAGTTTGCTCATCATCTTTTCTGATCTATTGTCTTCTTCTATTTCTGCAGTTGAATGAGCTAACAGATTCACAGGAGGATTTACTTAAAAACTAGGGAGGGGGGGCAGAGAGGATAACTAGAACCCCAGCAACTGGCGGTGTGATAGGCATTACATTGTATTTTGTGTTCCAAAGTGCCAAATTTTAAATTGCTGAGTTTCCTTCTAATTTCTGTTTCTAAATAATTTTTTCTTTTCTCTTCTCAGTTTCCTATTTCTTGTTTATAGGAGCAAGGATGGGTATTTACATAAGTACATAAGCATTGCCATACTGATACAGATCAAAGGTCTATCAAGTCTATTATCCTGTTTCCAATGTAGAGTGATGTGATGAATTCGCTGGATTATTGATTTTGCTGGATCTAGGAATTACTATAAAAAAATGTTGCTGTATGGTACAGATCAGATGAACCTAGCTCTGAGAAAGCAGATGACACCCCCATCTTCCATTTATCATTATTTTATCTTTATTACGTTTACAACAATATATCCTAAAAATTTGAGAAAAACAAGAAATCATGAAATATACTTCCTTTTTTTCATTTAATCTGATTTGTTTAACTATACATTTGTCCACTAACATAATGCAAATCAGATCCAAGGAATAAGAAATAAATTAACAAAAATAATTACAGAAATACAACCCAAAAACTGTCTACCCATGAAGCCCCCCACCCCAGGCTCCTCCTGCAGAGTGCATATGAGACTATACAACAACATTTAATTCCTCTTTAACTACAATAAATTCTTCTAGGTGCTTGTGGGCAAAGAATTGAAATTATTTACCCTGAAAAATCACAAAACATAAACAAGAAAATTTAATTACAAAATTGGCACCCAAAGCCTGTATCCTAGGCCGAAAGGCTAGGAAGGCTTTGCATCTAATCTGTGTCTCTCTTGAAAGATCAGGAAAGACTCAAATTTTAAAACCGAAAAACTGTGTCAATACATTTCTAAGGGAAAGCTTCAAAACTGCATTGCTGTCTGGCTCCAGAGCAAAAGATACCACTTTAGTTGTTCTCTGTGCAATTGCTTCCAATGAGGACTCTAAAAAGGATGTAAGATTCATATTATCCCCTTCTGGACCCCTGAGGCCAGCATATACTAGGCTCACGTAATGGGGGTCAATGAATCATTAGACATCCCCAAGACCTCAATTTCTTGACCATATCCACAGGAGCAATCAATGGAGACCTGGGAAAATTGAGGAATCTTAAGTTAGGTCTCCTGATTTGATTTTCTAGATATTCCAAACAGCAATGTGCAAAGTTCTTATCTTTAACTGAGACTGAACCCAGAGATTCCAGGGACTGAATTTTAGACTCTACAGAATCTAACTTAGAGGACTGATAGGCAGAAACCTGTGTCTGGAGAAGAACTGCTTCAGACAAAACTTTAATTAAGTTTTAGTATTTTCCAATAGGAATGCATGTCAAATGCAAGGCCCACAGTGACTCCAATGTTGCGATGGCTGTTTTAACAAAATCCTGTGATGAAATAGCAGGAGTAGGTAAACTTGTGACCTGGGAGAGACTACTCACAGTTTGTAAAGGCAAAATGCAATCAGCAGATACCCAGTTGTTCAACCACAAGGGCACCAGGGACAGGACCATCCAAAGCTCTACTATTTCCTGGTTCTGCCTACCCGACAGGGCTTAAGGAAGCCTCATCTCCGCTACTGACCGATGCCAATGTGCCAGCACTGCCAGAAGGGGAAGAAATCTGCACTGAACCCACGGAAACTCTGAATCTATCCAACTTTGCTTGCTTCAGTGCTAGATCAGTAACAGAAGTCAAGGGAAACTCCTGCACCTTCCCTCTCCTCTTCCCAGTCTCCAAAACGGGCTTGGAGACGCTCTGAGACCGTCGAAGAGGTCCAGAGACTGAACTACTGCAGGTATGACCATGAGACCCATCTTTCACTAAATAATCAAAATCATTTGAACAAAAGAAATGTTAATCATTACCTATGAGAAAGGCAGAGCTGATCCAAAGAAGAGCCATCCTATATAATAAAAAGCACCTCCAACATTCTGAAGCTGACTCCGTGGCACTGGAACCTTGAGCATTCGTGCTCTCTTTATCCATCTCCTGAATTGACGTCAGTACTTCCGGGTTTGTCACAAGCAGCAGTGACCAACCACACGAGTGTTCGTAATCGCTCCGCCCTAGAGGGAACTCTGTAGAGTTGCCAGCCTCCGCGCCTCCCTCCCTCTCAGAACGAAAGGGAGACTGGCAGAAACCGCTCCAGCGGCAACAGCATCAGCCGCTGCACCAACAGCGGATCCAAACGCGGCCAACAAAAAGGTGAAGAAGCCGTCTGGAGCGGAGAAAGCGCACAAGTCATCGGGCACCAGCATCTCCGAGCTCATCGTGAACGCCATTTCAACTTCAAAGGAGCGCAGCGGCATGTCCCTGGCTGCCCTGAAGAAGGCTCTGGCAGCGTCGGGCAACGATGTGGAGAAACACAATACTTGCTTGAAGCAGGCCGTCAAGAGCCTGGTGAGTAAGGGCACCCTCCTGCAGACCAAGGGCAGCGGAGCTTCAGCCTCCTTCAAGAAGCAGCCGGAGAGCAAGAAGAACAGTACTCCAAAAAGCAAGAAACCAGCCATGAAGAAGCAGAAAAAAGCGGCATCAGCGGGAGTGAAAGAGAGTCCGAAGAGACCCAAGAAACCGTCAGCAGCAGCTACCAAAAAAAGTTGCCAAGCGCCCCAAAAAACCGAAAGCGGATAAACACAAGAAAGTAGCTAACAGCCCGGCTAAAGCAGTGAAACCGAAGGTGAAGAAAAGCACAGCAAAGGCTGCCAAACCCAAAGCCAAAAAGGACGCAAAGGGGGTGCCTAAGAAAAGTGAAGCTGTGCGTCTTGCTCGATTCTCTTATAAACCCAAAGGCTATTTTCAGAGACACCGCCACACAGATCAAAGAAACAGTAAGATGAGTTTGGTTCTTATTAAATGACTTGAAAAGCATGCTTCTGCACGGGGGTGGGGGTGGGTGGGGGGGTCCAGAGGTGGGGGGGAGACCAGAGGTAGGGGGGTGATCCACAGACCAGAGGGGGGGGGGTGAGGGAGAGGCGGGTCCAGAGACCAGAGGGGGGTCCTGAGCCCGGAGGGGGCAGGGGGGCCTGAGACCAGAGAGGGGGGGAGGTATCTCTGACTGTGTGAGACAGAGAGTGTGTGTGTGACACTGTCTTTCTCTCACTCACACACACACACACACTGTCTCTCACACACTGTCTCACATTCACTCTCTGTGTCACACAGACACTCTCACACACTCTCTTGGTCTCATACACTCTCTCGGTCTCACAGAGAGTCTGTGTATCGCACACAGAGTCTCTCTCACACACACTGTATCTGTTTGAAGCACAATCTCTCTCACACTCACTGTGTCTCACATACGCACTTGCACACATTCTCATTCTCACGCACATAGGCGCCCGGTATAAGAGGCTTGGGGAGGCAAGCCACAGCAGGATGGATCAGCTGTTTCTATAGAAATGCTAAATAGTATTAGTAGTAGTTCTCCTGCCAGTCCTGCTGCTCTGGGGGGTTTAAGTAGCAGCAGCTGCAGTGAAAGCCGTCTCTAGCCTTGTGTATAACCAGTTGTAATTTGATTATCTTACTGCTGGGAGAGCAGAGCAGGGGGGTTGGCTGGAGGTGTCCTGGGTTGCCAGGGAGATATTTAACTAGGATCATGAATTCCTGCACATGAGCAGTTCACACCAAAGAGACTTCCACTGACCCCTGAAATTTTAAAAGTGCTAAAAATAAGTTTTAAAAGTATTTGCATTAAATCTAATTGCAGAATTTAGGTGCTAGGAAGTGGGACTGGTATGCTATGTACTCAAATTTGCTCAAGCCATATGCAAATTAGTCCGTTTTTGGGAGGTTTCATTTGCATATTTATGCGTAACAAATTTTGGAAATGTTTACAGCCTTAATGTTAGGGCATGGCTCTGATAAAAAATGTGAAATTTGATCCAAAAACAAAGGGTTTAGTTAGTGTTTTTGACTAAAAATTCCCATTAGAGTGTCTGTATGTTAATCTGCATTCAAATAGAGCTCTCCTGTTAGAAAATCTGCCTGGGAACAGAGAGGAGAGGAGAGAATCAATGGTTGGGTGGGGGTGGATGGCTGGAGGGGGGGCAGGGGAGAGGAGAGAATCAGTGGGTCGGTATGGATGGCTGGAGGGGGGGGCAGGGGAGCGAGGACAAGAAATGAAGAAGAAAGGCAGAAAGTAAAGAAATACATGGAAAGGAAGCCCTGGAAACGGAGTTAAGAGGACAGATAGCAGCAGAATCGGATACTGGGCCAGCATGATCAGAAAAACAAAGTCACCAGACAACAAAGGTAGAAAAGATCATTTTATTTTCATTATAGTGTTTGGAATATGTCCACTTTGAGAATCAGGTGCTCAACATAAATGTTTGTATTTATTTACTTATGTATGGCATTTTATCCCACATTAAACATGACTAAGGATGTTTTGTGGCTCTACATGAGAATTGTGATATGATCCTTGTTTCATATTGTTGACGGTCTGCATTTTCCGTATGGGTGGTATATTGGTGTATTAGGTTCTGCCCAGTGTAATATTTTTGGTACAGTAAGGTTCTGAGTGTGTTTTTGCACAAAGTTGTGCATAGTGTTTTGTAGTTGAGCGATTGTGGTTAGTATATGCTTTGAGCAACCACTTTATTCTTTGACTTATGATACATATCTAATATCTACATTTAATAAAAGGTATTAATTGTGACTTATTTTTATTTATTTTTTCTGTGTGTTATCAGACAATTATGGATTTAAGCCCCACCCCTAACCCCGCCCCCTTTAGCCTTCCTTTAGTAGGCAGGGGAGGAGGAGAACACCCCTGTGAAAAAAACAGTGTGGCAGGACAACAGGTTATACTGGGCAGCAGTAGGAACAATACAGCAGAGAAGTAGCACAGATCTAAGAGAGTGGGCCAGGCAGCAGCAGAGCCTGGAGCAATCAAAGCAACAGCACCAGCAGCAAAAGAAGAAAGGAGTTTCAGTTTTGTGGGTCTTTATATGGGAGAAGGTATGTGTGAGAATGAGAGGATAATAAATGAATAAGTACGAGTGCAAGTGCATTGAAACTTGTTAGTTTAAATGTTAAAGGCTTAAATTCCCCGATAAAGAGGGCTTACTGTTTCCTGAAGCGAAGCCACTACAACAGAAACTCACCTGCAAAAGTTTAGTGAGTTTCATTAGACATAAAAACCTCCTCTTAACAGTTTGCGAATCTAATCTACCAGTACATAACATCATGGAAACAAAGATTGGTAAAGGTAGGAGATATATTATGGTAAAGCAGGGATTCTCAACCCAATCCTAGGACACGCCAAACCAGTCCAGCTTTCAAGATAAATACAACGAATATGCATGAGCTAAATTTGTAACAAGAGAATGGATCACGATACAGTGATGCAAAAAACAGAAGAAACCAGTCTTTGCAAAAAACGCAAACAGAAACAAAACAGCGACGATGACTCAAAAAAATGAGGAAGACGACACTTCAAGTGAAAATCCAATTAAAAACAAATGTATTGTTGATGGACAAAATAAAATAACTAATATTAATAGTAATCAAAGATTACTACTACTACTTATCATTTCTATAGTGCTACTAGACATACACTTGAACATGAAGAGACAGTCCCTGCTCGACAGAGCTTACAATCTAATTAGGACAGACAAACAGGACAAACAAGAGATAAGGGAATATTAAAGTGAGGATGATAAAATAAGGGTTAGGAGTTAAAAGCAGCAGCAAAAAGGCAAACGACATAGACAGCAGTGGTGCAATAACAAAGCAATCTTAAAGCAGCTGTATAATATAGTGTTTTTCCGCGAACTTAAAGCTAGACAGCAGTGACTACATTACATAGCCATTCCATGCAAACACATTCTTTGTCTTTCCAAATCAATATTTAAATAATATATATTTCTCTACATACACTTTTTCAGTCTATAATTTTAAGAAGTCGATCAGAGACGCTGTAGTTCAACTACAAGACCATTCTTCAAGAGACGAGTGAGTTGTTTAATTCATTTCTTGTTATTTCTAACAGTGCTAAAAAGATAGACATTAGATTAACTGCTTAGAACAGGCTTCAAAATTCCTTGCCTGGACATCAAACACCCTATTATTCTAGAATACCAACTAGGATAGAACAGGTTTGTTAGGCGTGTGTAAGTTTCAGAATGATTTAATCTTCACAACACATACAAACATAGATAAAGTTTTCTTTTTAAATGCGTATATACTTATCTTTTAGAATCAAGATTTGTCACATTAAATGGTGTAAGACATAAGAAGTGAGGTTTCTTATGGTGAAAAGGTAACTATTTATTTTTATAATTTTTTTTATAAATTTTCCTTTAAATCTACAATATAATACACTTATGTTTGGATTTATTTTTTGCAGTGGACATATTCATTCATTCATTAATTTATTTATATATGATGTTTGGATTAATTTTTGCAGTGGACATATTTATTAATTTATTTGTTTATATATTATGGTTATTTCATTTATTTCCACAGTATTGATAAGTATTAATGTATTGTTTATATACATTTTTCCATGACTATAGTTACTTATGTATGTCTCATCTTATGGTTACTAATCATAGGCGGTCGGTGGCCAAACTGTTTGGGGAGTCTAAAGGGGGTGGGGTTAGGGGTGTGGTCAGGTGAGGAGCTTACATCAATAATTGTCTGACAACACGCAGAGAAAAAAATAAGTAAAAAAAATAGTCACAATACCTTTTATTAAATTTAGATATTAGATATGTATCATATGTCAAAGAATAAAGTGGTTGTTCAAAGCATATACTAACCACAATCACTCAACTGCAAAACACTATGCACAACTTTGTGCAAAACACACTCAGAACCTTACTGTACCATAAATATTACACTGAGCAGACCTTAATACACCAATATACCACCCATACGGAAAATGCAGACCGTCAACAATATGAAACAAGGGATCATAATATCACAATTCTCATGTAGAGCCACAAAACACCCTTTTAGGGTGGATAGTGTTCACAATGAGCTCCTTTTATTAATGACCAGATAGAGATTAGAGTTTTCAAATTTCAATTTTGGCACAGTATTTGGCACAGTATAAGTCATCACAAATAAAATATAGGAAAACCAAAAGCATTAGGGGCTTATAGCCCATTTAGTTATGTTTAAACAAAAGAGATCTGCATGAAACAAAATATTAATTTTTTTATTTTGACTTAAACCCTTCAGAGTCAGCACCTACCTCTCCTGAAATCCAACGTGCGCTGCGTGCCACAATTTCCTCGAATTATTATGGTCTGGGTCTGGGAAGGAAGTGGGAACACCTCAGACAGCCACTCTTAACCAGCCTTGAGCCTTCCCTACTCAGTGACGGCCCCTCCCGCGCATTCCTGCCTATGCGGAACAGGAAGTTGGCATCATGACGGGACGGGAGCTCTCGTAGGGACGGCTGACTCTGACTGGCTTAGCCTGAGGTGAAGAAGAACATCATGATGACGATCGGTGACGTTGGGTAGCCCGAAGCCGGTTTAAGGTGGATCGGCGGTGTGGAGGCAAAAAGAGGAGGAGGAGGGACGCAGCGCGCCAGTGAGAGACTAAGTAGCCCTGGGTGGGCGGAACTGGGCATGGGCATGGCGCTCAGGTGATGGTGAGCCGGCAGCACTGCAAAGAAGAGAGAGGACTGGAGTCAGTTGACTGGTCTACTCTCAGACAGTGGCATAGCCAGACCTGACATTTTTGGTGGGCCTGGAGCTAATATGGGTGGGCACTATGTATATAGGTATGTGTAGCACTTAATGATGGATTTCTAAGTAGTCTGCCCAACAGCTGCCCTGCATCAATATAAACCACATATATACTTAATAGAAAAACAGATATTTGTAGTACAGTTACAGTGGGGGAAATAAGTATTTGATCCCTTGCTGATTTTGTAAGTTTGCCCACTGACAAAGACATGAGCAGCCCATAATTGAAGGGTAGGTTATTGGTAACAGTGAGAGATAGCACATCACAAATTAAATCCGGAAAATCACATTGTGGAAAGTATATGAATTTATTTGCATTCTGCAGAGGGAAATAAGTATTTGATCCCCCACCAACCAGTAAGAGATCTGGCCCCTACAGACCAGGTAGATGCTCCAAATCAACTCGTTACCTGCATGACAGACAGCTGTCGGCAATGGTCACCTGTATGAAAGACACCTGTCCACAGACTCAGTGAATCAGTCAGACTCTAACCTCTACAAAATGGCCAAGAGCAAGGAGCTGTCTAAGGATGTCAGGGACAAGATCATACACCTGCACAAGGCTGGAATGGGCTACAAAACCATCAGTAAGACGCTGGGCGAGAAGGAGACAACTGTTGGTGCCATAGTAAGAAAATGGAAGAAGTACAAAATGACTGTCAATCGACAAAGATCTGGGGCTCCACGCAAAATCTCACCTCGTGGGGTATCCTTGATCATGAGGAAGGTTAGAAATCAGCCTACAACTACAAGGGGGGAACTTGTCAATGATCTCAAGGCAGCTGGGACCACTGTCACCACGAAAACCATTGGTAACACATTACGACATAACGGATTGCAATCCTGCAGTGCCCGCAAGGTCCCCCTGCTCCGGAAGGCACATGTGACGGCCCGTCTGAAGTTTGCCAGTGAACACCTGGATGATGCCGAGAGTGATTGGGAGAAGGTGCTGTGGTCAGATGAGACAAAAATTGAGCTCTTTGGCATGAACTCAACTCGCCGTGTTTGGAGGAAGAGAAATGCTGCCTATGACCCAAAGAACACCGTCCCCACTGTCAAGCATGGAGGTGGAAATGTTATGTTTTGGGGGTGTTTCTCTGCTAAGGGCACAGGACTACTTCACCGCATCAATGGGAGAATGGATGGGGCCATGTACCGTACAATTCTGAGTGACAACCTCCTTCCCTCCGCCAGGGCCATAAAAATGGGTCGTGGCTGGGTCTTCCAGCACGACAATGACCCAAAACATACAGCCAAGGCAACAAAGGAGTGGCTCAGGAAGAAGCACATTAGGGTCATGGAGTGGCCTAGCCAGTCACCAGACCTTAATCCCATTGAAAACTTATGGAGGGAGCTGAAGATGCGAGTTGCCAAGCGACAGCCCAGAACTCTTAATGATTTAGAGATGATCTGCAAAGAGGAGTGGACCAAAATTCCTCCTGACATGTGTGCAAACCTCATCATCAACTACAGAAGACGTCTGACCGCTGTGCTTGCCAACAAGGGTTTTGCCACCAAGTATTAGGTCTTGTTTGCCAGAGGGATTAAATACTTATTTCCCTCTGCAGAATGCAAATAAATTCATATACTTTCCACAATGTGATTTTCCGGATTTAATTTGTGATGTGCTATCTCTCACTGTTACCAATAACCTACCCTTCAATTATGGGCTGCTCATGTCTTTGTCAGTGGGCAAACTTACAAAATCAGCAAGGGATCAAATACTTATTTCCCCCACTGTACATTATCCCATATCTTAAACTTGACCAGACATAAGTCTGCAATAATGTCAAACATCTCAATACACATGACAGGATCCTGCAATATAATTACAGCAAACTTTGCTTTATAACAAATGCCTAAGTAAACTTTGAAGTATTTTTCACTTCCTCTAGCTCTACTCTATCTCAGGGGCGTAGCCACGGGTGGGCCTGGATGGGCCTAGGCCCACCCAGTTTGGGTTCAGGCCCACCCAGCAGCGGAGCGGAGGGAGCAGGCAGCGCTGATCCTGTATCTGCTTCCTTCTCTCTGACGGCAGCGCTTCCCAGACGCTGCCTACCGCCGCACGATCTACCTCCTCCCTCTGTCTCACTCTCAACAGCAGCTGTAGCGTCGCAATTCAAACACGCTACCTCCTGCTTCTAACCCGGAAGCGTCTTCTCTGCAGAGGAGACGCTTCCGGGTTAGAAGCAGGAGGTAGCGTGTTTGAATCGCTACCGCTGCTGTTGAGAGTGAGACAGAGGGAGGAGGTAGATTGTGGCAGCGGTAGGCAGTGTCTTGGAAGCGCTGCCATCAGAGAGAGGGCGGGCAGGTGGAATGGGAGGGAAGGATGCATGGGGGTGGAGAATCGCTGGACACATGGATGGGAGCGGGAGGGGAGAGAGGAGAGTCATGGGATGGATGGATGGAGGTGGGGGTCAGGGGAGAGAGGAGAATTGCTGGGGATGGATGGATGGAGGTGGGGGGGGGGCAGGGGAGAGAGGAGAATTGCTGGGGATGATGGATGGATGGAGGTGGGGGGCAAGGGAGAGAGGAGAATTTCTGGGGATGGATGGATGGAGGTGGGGGGCAGAGGAGAGAGGAGAATTGCTGGGGATGGATGGATGGATGGAGGTGGGGGTCAGGGGAGAGAGGAGAATTGCTGGGGATGGATGGATGGAGGTGGGGGCAGGGGAGAGAGGAGAATTGTTGGGGATGGATGGAGGTGGGGGGCAGGGGAGAGAGGAGAATTTCTGGGGATGGATGGAGGTGGGGGCAGGGGAGAGAGGAGAATTGCTGGGAATGGATGGTTGGAGGGGACAGGGGCAAGAACAGATTGCTGGGGATGGATAGGGGCAGGGGAGAGAAGAGAATTGCTGGGTATGGATGGATGGAGGGGAGAGGAGAGTTGCTGGACATGGATGGATGGAGGGAAGGGCAGGAGAGAGGAGGCTGCTGGATATGGATGGAGGAGAGGGAAGGGAGAGAGAAGAAATGCTGGACATGGATGGAGGGGAGTGAAGAGTGAGGAAGGAGATGAGATGAGGGAAAAGGAAGAGAGGAGAAAATTGCACATGGATGAAGAAAATAGGCAGAAGCTGGATCCACTGGACAGTCAAGTCTACGGAGGACCCAGAGCAAGAAATGAAGAAGAAAGGCGGAAAGTAAAGAAATAAATGGAAAGGAAGCCCTGGAAATGGAGTAAAGAGGACAGATAGCAGCAGAATCAGATACTGGGCCAGTATGATCAGAAAAACAAAGTCACCAGACAGCAAAGGTAGAAAAAAATCATTTTATTTTCATTATAATGATTGGAACATGTCCACTTTGAGAATCAGGTGCTCAACATTAAAAGTTTATATTTATTTACTTATTTATGGCATTTTATCCCACATTAAACATGAATTAGATTGGAACCTGGGATCATTTAATGTTTTTTTTCCTGGAGAGAGTAATGCATTGCCTCCCCCACCCCCAGGGCTCTCTCTCCAGCTATAGCCAGCTCTGCAATTTTGAGGGGAGGTGCACAGGTGGATGGGGGGGGGGGGGCGCAGAGGTGGACCGGGGAGAGAGCCTGTTGTTAAACATTTACCATCACACCACTGTCTAGTGCCCATCCATCCAACCTGTTGGCCCACCCAAAAATTGACTTCTGGCTACGCCACTGCTCTATCTCCCTTCTGATGCTGACAAAATAAAATGGCCATTTGGTACATATCCTTCAACTTTACATTATAATAAATATATATGCCTTATTAAGCTGTATTAATCAAACATTTAAAATTTGGTAAATATACCTTTGAAGACTTCTTCCTTTTCTACCTACTATGGAATTTGTCTCATTTAGAGGACATAGCTAGAACGTTTCCTCTTATAGCTTTCCATAGGAAAAATGTATTTAAATTCGGGTAGAACCTCAATAATAACAACACAAAATCCCTTCACCTCCAGGGACTTTGTGAAGTAACAGACAATCCTGCAAAGAAGCTTCTTTAGTCTATGTTGCAAACCTTAACCAATTCTGAATACAAATGCCAATAACAGTACTTTTAAAAAGGCAGCAGTGAATACACACAACAGCAATACTCATCTCATTGGAAAGGCCAGACAAGTCAGACTCCTAGATCCCCCACACAAACTACATGCCAGCAAAATCTCGCACCTGCTGGTTCACATGCAAAACACAGACCAACCCTCATCAATTATAGAATTAAGGACCAAAAATCATAAATTGTCTTGTAGCCTGGCATCAGTCCTTCCCTTCCTTATACCTCTTTGAACCTACTGTTGGAACCATCAGCCAATGAAATGGCTTTTAGCTGTAGCTATCCCAGGTTACCTGATAATTATGCACACATCACTGCAGTCATGGCCTCCTCTCGGTGTACATGCTCAGAAAAAAAACCCCCAAAAACTTTGAACCATTTAAAGATTTTAACAATTACACTATTTATTTTTTATTTCTCCCCAGTCTCACTTGCACACCTCCCTCCAAACCTGTTCTGTTTAATTTGAATGTTGTTCACTTCAAGCTCACCCCGAATGAGAAGTTCTTCCCACACCAAAGACATATATAGCACTGGTTGTATTCTTTTAAGCAACTTCAGCAGAGCATGCCTGCCTCAGTGAGCATTGCTGAGCTGCCTTCACTTCCAGTTCGCCAGGATGACTTGGGCAGGGGAGAGAGGAAAATCACAACTTCAGGTAAAAGATTTTGCAAGTGAGCGGACCTATATCCATCCATGAGAATTATGCTTCATTGTTCTCTACTCTGATTTTTATGACAATATGATTTTTATTAAAACAGGATTTATCACTGTAATTTTGGTTTTATTCCACTCTCTATATGTTATTGCTTTTGGATCAATTTTCGAATTATTTTTGATTATGCTTTGATTGTGGATGTCTTTGTTTACAATAATTATGATGACCATCATGCTATTATTCAACTTCATGTTTATTTGCTGATTATTGATTGTTTTTATTTAATCAAATCCACATCTCTAAGCTAATTGTATATGGATATATATGTCTGATTCTTTATACATGTAATTTTATGTCAACTTACATTTCTACATGATATTCCAGACCAAATGGTCTCTTAGATATGAGGATATTATGCCAACTTACTGTTTTTTAAATAGTTTTTTACATACTACTTTTATTTGATGTTTTACAATTTTCTTTATATAAAACTTTTATATGATGTTTAAATGTTGTTTTTCAATAGACTCCTGATGCAGGCCAGATAGGCCGAAACACAGCTGTGTCGAGTCTCACTCACCGACCTTCTATCTTTGATTACTATTAATATTAGTTATTATTTTATTTTGTCCACCAACAATAAATTTGTTTTTAATTGGATTTTCACTTGAAGCGTCATCTTCCTCATTTTTTTGAGTCATCTTCACGATACGGTGAAGCACTTTTATTAGAATTAGCCCACCGTGGCCATGCTTCGCCTATTGCAGGCTGCTTCAGGGACAGCAAATGTCAATTAGACATAATCCATAAATTAAGCATACGTAATAATCACAATTATATAACATAAATAGGTGCACATAATTAAAAACATAGACATGTAGAATCATAAAAACATGCACTATACTAAACGGTCACTTAAGTGACACAATTATAGCAAATATAATAAAATCATAATCAATAATGTAACATACAACAATAAAATAGTGTATACAAATACTCAGTGAAAGCAGGCAGAGTGCATCAGTAAAATACAGCTCATTGCAGTGAGGCATGCATAAATGTTTCCCAGGCAGTAAAAACACATACCTAAAAGGGTTTTATTTTTGACAACACACTTCCCCTTAGTAGAGGAAAAGAATACAGGCAACTTAGAGATTTAACCACACTTGGAATCAGTCATTACATCTAAAGTTTCCACATTACTATCACACAGCAGCAAAAATTAAAATCAGGACTTACAGCCATATCACTCTTCCCCATAGGATTACTATACTTGCTAGCTAAACTTGCTGTCTGTTAAGTTTATATGCACACCAAAGGGGTCAGAGGGCTGTGATCCCTCAACTCTTTTTCCACAATTAAAAAAAAAAAAAAAAAAAAAAAAATGTGGATCGTTAAAAACATTCCAAGTACAATTCCTACCGCAGGTTCCCGAATCCCACAGTAAATGCTGATCTTATACAGTGCCTTGATGAATTCCCCCCTTAATATTTAGGGATCAATGTATCAGATTGTTTGAACAGATTATATGAACTTAATTACACCTCACTTATAAAAACTATCAATAGCAACCCTTAATGGGTGGTACAAATTTCATATCTCTTGGACAGGTAGAATTGCAACCAATAGTCTTGGAGGAATTAAAGTTTATGTATCTGCAGATAGTTTGATTTCTCTTAGAATGATAATGGGCCAGATATCTTCTGCTGCTTTGAGTGATACGTTTGCTAGAGTGATGGAGATATGCTTTTGAGTTCTTTTTTTAGGAATAGGAATCAGTGTTTCTTCAGTCTTCAAGTATGAGTGTTTCCTGTTTCCAGAGCCATGGAGAAGTAAAGGAAACAATTTTTGTTATTACATCCTAGGATCCTTCAGATTGGGGCCTGTTTACTATTTATATTTGTTTGCCATGAACATGTGACACTTTTTTTTTTAACCCTCACAGCTTATGGGTTTTTTTCAGTGCTAAGACCACTGTTGCTATCTCTGATAAGGTTGCCTAAGTGATCCTGGATGCCTAGTCTTTCTTTGTAGCCTGCACTTGAATTAGACTGAGTCTGTGTTACAGTGGCATAGCCAGACCTGAGATTTTGGGTGGGCCCAGAGCTAATATGGGTGGGCACGCACTGTCTATATAAGTATGAGGAGTGTCTCTTGGGATCCTACAAAATAATGCCTTAGAATTCACTTGATGATGGATTTCTAAGTAGTCTGCCCAAAAGCTGCCCTGCATCAGTATAACCACATACATACTTAATGGAAAAATTGATATTTTTAAATATAATTACATTATCCCACAATCGCTCCACTGCAAAATGCTATACACAAACTTGTGCAAAAACACACTCATATCCTTACTAAACCATAACAGCACTAATTCCAAGGACAGGACGAGCTACAACCTTATGCTTGAAAAGGCAGAACTGTAATTACACTAGGCTCTAAAACACCAATACACTACCTTGTGAAAAAAAAAAAAAAAAAAGCAAACAAAAAGGGCTGCAAATACTACACGCTATCAGAATACTGCACCTTAATCACACATGAACAACACATGACACAACGGACATGACACAAGGAACTAGAAATAAAAAAATATGAAGGCAAAATACTGAACTGGAAAGTTAATTCAAGAAGTCAGACTCAGCATGCAGCAATACCAGAAAAATTGAAACTTACATGCAAAATATCACAGATGTACATTTCCAAAAGCTGACATATTCCAATTAATAAATTCTGAATAAAATACTTTTTTCTACCTTTGTTGTCTGATCTATTCGCTTTGGTCCCAGTGTCTTCTGTTTCATGCAGTGTCTTCTTTCCATCTGATATTTTTTTCTCTCACCATGTCCACCATCCTCTTGTGTCCTTATGTGTCCTGTCTACCATCTGTAGCCCTGTCCCTATCCTTCCTCAACTCAGCAGTTTCCCCTCCATCCATGTCCAGCATTTCTCCTCACTCCCCTCCATCCATGTGCATCTACTTCCTCTGTCTTGCCTCCCCTCCATCCATGAGCATCTCCTTCCTTTGTCTTTCCTTCCCTCCATCCTTGTCCAACATTTTTCCTCTCTTCCCTGCCCTCCACTCCATCCACGTCCAGCATTTCTCCTCTCTTCCCTCCCCGCCATCCATGCGCATCTCCTCCCTGACTTCTCTCCCCTCCCTCCATCCAGCAACTCTCCATTCTCCCCTGCCCTCTCCTCCATCCACCCATATCCAGCAAATGTCCTCTGTCCCCTGCCCCCTCCATTCATCCATCCATGTTCAGCAAGTCTCCTCTTTCCTTTCCCCTGCCCTCCCCTCCATCCATCCATGTACAGCAACTCTCCATTCTCTCCTGCCCTCTCCTCCATCCAGCCATATCCAGCAAATTTCCTCTCTCCTGCCCTCTCCTCCATCCACCCATATCCAGCAAATTTCCTCTCTCCCCTTTCCCCGCCATCCATGCATGCCCAGCAATTCTCCTCCTGCCCTCCGCTCCATGTCCAGCAACTCTCCATTCCCCTGCCTTCTCCTCCATCCAACTCCAGCAAATTTCCTCTCTCCCCTTTCCCCTCCATCCATGCATGCCCAGCAATTCTCCTCCTTCCCCTGCCCTCCGCTCCATGTCCAGCAACTCTCCATTCCCCTGCCTTCTCCTCCATCCAACTCCAGCAAATTTACTCTCTCCCCTTTCCCCTCCATCCATGCATGCCCAGCAATTCTCCTCCTTCCCCTGCCCTCCACCATGTCCAGCAACTCTCCATTCCCCTGCCTTCTCCTCCATCCATCTTCAGCAAATTTCCTCTCTCCCTTGTCCCGTCTAGCAATCCCTGTTGTCCAGCAATTCTCCTCTCTCCCCTGCCCATCCTGTTTCTATCCATCCCCTTCCCCATTCTATCCAGCATCTCCCTCCCCCTCTCTCCCCTTTCACAGCATCTCCCATCTGTCTGTCTCAATAAAGAACGACAACGTGGATGAAGCTTGCAGCAGCTCACAGGTTTGCCTGCTTTGTTTAACTTGCCTGAACGGCGACGGCTGCGCGGGGGAGTGGAATAGATAGGCTGCTGGCTCACTTCCACTCCACTCCCCAAGTCGCAGCGGCGAACGGGTGGCCCTAAAAGCATCAAGCAACCAGGCTCGTCGACTCCGTCCTTCCTTTGCTTCCTGCCCCCTCTGCGTGCGTCCTGCCTTCCTCTGATGTCATTTCCTTTTGAGCGGGTGGGACGCTGAGAGGGCAGGAAGCGAAGGAAGGATAGAGTCGACGAGCCTGGCTGCTTGCTGCTTTTAGGGCCACCCGTTCGCCGCTGCGGGTAAGAAAAAAATAACATCACAGCTGCGATCGGCTCGCAGACTGGGTGGGCCTGAGCCAAGAATGGGTGGGCCTGGGCCCACCCAGGCCCACCTGTAGCTACGCCCCTGCTGTGTTCAGTAGAAATGGCCTTAGCATGCAGGAAAGACCCGCAAAAGGGCATGCTAAGGCCACTTTCTACCACAGCTTTGTAAAAGGATGCTATAGAATATTACAGAATGCTCAACGAAAGTAGCAACTGCTTCTTCTGTAACAGTACACAACTGACTCACCGCTCCTCTGAGGAAAGACTCTATTCTACATCCTAGATGACCTTCAAAGATATAGTCTGAGGTGGTCACTGCAATAGGATTGGCTTTAGAATCTGATAATGGGAATATGACTACTTTAGGTCTAGCTCTAGAACCTATTGGCACAGGCAGTTCACTAGATCCTTTCACTTCTACTGTACTTCGGGTTGCCTTGCTGTTGGAGAAACAGACTTAAGTCTCAAAAAAGTGGAGACATGCAGTCTACAAAAGGTAGAGAAGCTCTGATAAGGAGAGAGCTGCAGCTTCAAATTAAGAACTACAGATATACCGCAATTTAAGCATTTATCCATAAGCCCAACCACATTGTATTTATTTCCTGTCCTCCTCCCCTATCTTCCACTGCCTCTGCTTTCTTTTGGCACTCTGGTGGCCCACATTTTCCAAGGAGGCTGCAGTTGTTGGTATTCTTGTATTAAAGCAATCTGTTTAGCTTGGCTGATACTATGATCAACTACAGTGCATTATAAAGCATCCTCTAAGTTCCTATCTACTCATCCTTCTGCTGCTGGCATTAGATCTCAGGAGAGTCGAGTAGTGTTTTTCCTCTGCTTTAACCCTTTTCATGACTTCCTCTTCCAAGCACTATGATTCGATCAGAGATGACTGGTTGGCATGGCCTATCTTCACTTTCCTCTTGCATTTCCCCCACAACCAACAAGACAAAAAAAAAAAAAAAAGTAAATGGGGAAAGTCAAAAGAAGCTCACCAGAACTTTGACAAAAAAAAACCAAACAAACATGAAATGCAAAATCTTGAGCTCCACAGTTCTCCAAAGAGGCACCTAAGGTACACAACCTGTCCCTTAGGTTACCTTCCTGCAGTTAATAGCTGCAGCACAGCTCTAATCTTGAACTCTTCCAGAGCCGCTCAAGATGACATCAGTGAAGTGCAGCCTGCTTGCACTAATACCAGGCAGGAACTTGAATTGCCTTTCTCATCTTCCACCACAAGGTAGCTGGCTCACAGGTTTAGATGTCTTGCTCTCACATAAAGGGACTCCAAATTTGAACTGCGTGGAGGAGTGGCCTAGTGGTTAGGGTGGTGGACTTTGGTCCTGGGGAACTGAGGAACTGAGTTTGATTCCCACTTCAGGCACAGGCAGCTCCTTGTGACTCTGGGCAAGTCACTTAACCCTCCATTGCCCCATGTAAGCTGCATTGAGCCTGCCATGAGTGGGAAAGCATGGGGTACAAATGTAACAAACAAACAAAAAAAACCTCTTCAGCTGTCACTCTAGATGGCATCAGCAAAGCACAGTCTGCTTCAGCTAACACCAGGAAGGAACTCAGGCCATCCCTTTCATCCTGTGCCATCAGGTACAACACTGCTGTGTCTGGCCCCAAAGCTTGCACATACCAAAAATGAAAGGGTATTCAGATCTTTTTGGCCACACAGTCATTTGGTTCATTTAAAGGGGCACAAATTGAAAATGCCTTCAATCATCACATTTTACCATTGGTTTAAAAATGAATGCAGAATCCCTGAGCCTTTTTTTTCCTTAATTGCAATTGACCTCCATGAAAATCCATGGGAACTTAAAACTTTACTTCACCTCTGAAGAAGTTAAAGTATCAATGCTAAAATCTTTAGCACAGTTTGCTGCATTGGAAGCAATTCTGTACGCAGCACATTAGCTTGTATTTACCTGCTAATTAAGCCAAGATTAGCACAGCGATTTACTTTGTCTGATGCTAATTTTTGGTGTGCTACAAAACAATGAATTGGAACACAAAGAAAATCATCACTAAATCATAAGTAATCACTGCACTGAGAGTGCTACAGTTTATTAGATTGGGGCCCTTGTCTAGACTGAAAATCAACAGCAACGATTTCATTTAAAATAAAGCAGTCTGCACAGTGCCCACAAAATAAGTGCAACATTTTCTTCTTCCAAAAATGTTTAAACCCCCTTGTAGTAGTAATAAAGACAGAGACACTTAGGAAAGAACACAAACATGGAAATAATCTTCTTGGGTATTAAAGATACTTCAGCATTTTGTCTTCAAGGACCTAATTTTATTCTAAGAAAATTGGAATCTCACCCTGTGGAGTAAATTGTCTCCTAGAGCCAGGGTCCCCAACCTTTCTTGGGTGCAGGGATGCCTTTTCAACATCCAAATGGACCCCCATCCTGTTCCCATCAGTTTTGCTCCCTTCTCCTCTCTGTCACCAACAGTCCCTCCTTCCCTCACCAGCATCTCTCTCCTGGACTACCCATGTCTTGCTAGTCACTGCCACAGTACACCCAGCACCTCTCCCACCACACTCTTGCTCAGTGCTACCACAACCCATCCATATCCAATATCCTATCCCCTCCCCCCACATATCCCATCCTTCATTCTCTTGCTCACCCCAACCCTTTTCCACTACAATTCTCCCCAGCCTATCACTCTCTTCCCAGTAGTATCTCACCTGCTCATATAGTCAAATTACCTGTCTTTTACAGCCCAGCCCTTCCTCTCCAGCATCATCCCTCCAGCACTTCTCCCCCACCCCCAAGCTGCCAAACTCTTTATATCTCCACAGCCCTTTCACACAGTCTCTCTCCCCCTTTGAGCCAGCAGTTTCCTTTGTGCCCATAGTCCTGCAAGTGAACTTTTAAGGTAAAATTATGTATCACACCTGATAATTTTCTTTCCATTAATCATAGCTGATCAATCCATAGACTGGTGCGTTGTGTCCATCTACCAGCAGGTGTAGATAGAGAGCAATCCTTTTGCCTCCTTATATGTGGTCATGTGCTGCCGGAAACTCCTCAGTATGTCGATATCAAAGCTCCATCCGCAGGACTCAGCACTTAGAGAATTAGACCCACAAAGGGACACTCTGCCCAGCTCACCAACGCCAAAACGGGGAAGGGGAATTAACCCAGCTCATCCCCACACAAGTGGGGGAGGGGAATCTGTCCAGCTCATCCCTGCGGAGCGGGGGAGGGACACCACACCCACCGATGCAGGAGGATCTGGCTTATCCTGCAACCGCGGGAGGAGCTGACTGACCCTAACAACGCCGAAGCGGGAGGGGTACAAAGCTGCCCTACAGCCGCACGAAGCGGGAGGGAGCGCCGGCAGAATTTAGGTCTCAATCCAGCCCCGTAAAACGGAGGCGAGAGGAATGCAGCAGCTCACTGTAACACAAAATCGTCTCAACTCTTGAAGAATCCAATTGAAAAAAAAAAACTGAACACGAAGTCCTCCTGAACAGGAACTGAAGACTAAACTTGAACCTGAAATGCAACCAGAATATAAACAGTACAGATATCTGGGTGGGGCTATGGATTGATCAGCTATGATTAATGGAAAGAAAATTATCAGGTATGATACATAATTTTACCTTCCATATCATCATGCTGATCAATCCACAGACTGGTGGGATGTACCGAAGCAGTACTCACCAGGGCGGGACATAGAAATCCCTGACTACAACACTGAAGCTCCAAACCGGGCCTCCGCCTGAGCAGCCACAGTCAAGCGGTAATGTCTGGAGAAGGTATGAGCCGATGCCCAAGTTGCTGCCTTGCAAATCTCTTCCAATGAGACGGACCCGGCCTCTGCCATCGAGGCCGCCTGCGCTCTAGTGGAGTGAGCCTTCAGCTGGATAGGCGGCATCGTCCCCATGGCCACATAAGCCGCTGCAATGGTTTCCTTGACCCATCGTGCTACTGTAGACTTGGCAGCCTGCAGACCCTTACGAGGACCTGCGAACAGCACAAACAGATGATCCGACTTCCGGAAATCATTGGTCACTTCCAAGTATCTGATGATGACTCGTCTCATATCTAGATATTTGAGAGCAGAGTACTCCTCTGGGTAGTCCTCCCTACGAAAGGAGGGTAGGCAGAGCTGCTGATTCACATTTTTTTTTTCGTTACATTTGTACCCCATGCTTTCCCACTCATGGCAGGCTCAATGCGGCTTACACGGGGCAATGGAGGATTAAGTGACTTGCCCAGAGTCACAAGGAGCTGCCTGTGCCTGAAGTGGGAATCGAACTCAGTTCCTCAGTTCCCCAGGATCAAAGTCCACCACCCTAACCACTAGGCCACTCCTAGAAACAATCTTGGGCAGGAAGGAAGGCACCGTGCAAATAGATACTCCTGCCTCAGTGAACTGCAGGAAGGGTTCCCGACATGATAGCGCCTGGAGCTCGGAAACTCGTCTGGCTGAAGTGATAGCCACCAAAAAGACTGCTTTCAACGTCAGGTCTTTCAGAGATGCCCTCGACAAGGGTTAAAAAGGCGGCTTCTGCAAGGCTCTTAGCACCAAATTGAGATTCCACGCAGCCACCATCGAGCGCAGAGGAGGGCGTATGTGATTAACTCCCTTGAGAAAGCGCACCACATCTGGCTGCGAGGTCAGGGAAGCACCCTTCAGGTGACCCCTGAAGCAAGCCAGAGCCGCTACCTGGACTTTAAGGGAACTGAGCGACAGGCCTTTCTCCAGACCTTCTTGCAGGAACGCCAGCACTGAAGAAATTGGAGCAGTGAAGGGAGAAAGTGAGCCTGCCTCACACCACGATGCAAAGGTATGCCAAACCCTGGCATAAGCAGTAGAAGTAGAGCTCTTCCTCGCTCTCAGCATAGTGGCGATGACCTTGTCTGAGAAGCCCTTCTTCCTCAGACGCTGCCGCTCAATAGCCAGGCCGTAAGACCAAAGGGGGAAGGATCCTCCATCACCACGGGACCCTGATGCAACAGGCCCGGCCCCGCTGGCAGCCGCAGAGGGCCGTCCACTGAAAGCCTGATCAAGTCCGCATACCAGGGACGTCTGGGCCAGTCCGGACCCACCAGGATTATCCGGCCCGGATGCTTTGCCACCAGGTCTAGCACCCTGCTCAACATGGGCCAGGGCGGGAACACATAGAGAAGCTCCTGTGTCGGCCACTGTTGGAGAAGAGCATCTACTCCCAGAGATCGAGGGTCCCGTCCTCTGCTGAAAAAGCACGGCACTTGGCAATTGGCCGATGATGCCATCAGATCTAGGCTCGGCTGGCCCCAGCGCTTCGTGATGTCCAAGAACGCCTGTGCCGATAGCTGCCACTCTCCGGGATCCAAGGTATGACGACTGAGAAAGTCCGCCTTGACATTCATGACTCCGGCAATGTGGGACGCCGACAGCTGTTCCAGGTTCGCTTCCGCCCACTAGCATAGATTCATGGCCTCCTTGGCTAGAGGGGCGCTCTTGGTACCTCCCTGGCGATTGACATAGGCCACAGCCGTGGCATTGTCTGACAGGACCCGTACTGGCTTCAACGCCAGTACCGGGAGAAACTCCAAAAGCGCCAACCGAATGGCTCTGAGTTCCAGGAGGTTGATAGACCACTTTGCCTCTGCAGGAGACCAGAGCCCCTGCGCTGTCCTTCCCAAGCAGTGGGCTCCCCAGCCCGTCAAAGAGGCGTCCGTCGTAACGACAATCCACTCCGGGGTCACCAGAGGCATTCCTGCAGACAACTTGTCTGTCTGCATCCACCAGCTCAGCGCCTTGCGCACCGCTGGGTCCAAGGGAAGGCGCACAGCATAATCCTCCGACATCGGAGTCCAGCGCTGCAGCAGAGAGAGTTGTAGTGGTCTCATATGAGCCCTGGCCCAGGGCACTACTTCCATCGTGGCCGTCATAGAGCCCAACAGCTGCACATAGTCCCAAGCCTGAAGAGGAGAGGCTACTAGGAACTGGTCCACCTGAGCCTGAAGCTTGACAATCCGATTGTCCGGCAGGAACACTCTGCCCACTTGGGTGTCGAAACGAACTCCCAGATATTCCAGGGACTGAGTCGGGCGCAGCTGGCTTTTCTCCCAGTTGATGATCCACCCGAGGGAGCTCAAAAGAGCAGTCACCCGGTCTACAGCTCTGCCGCACTCTGCATAAAAGGGGGCTCGGATCAACCAGTCATCCAGATAAGGATGGACTTGTACTCCTTCCTTTCGTAGGAAGGCCGCGATGACCACCATTACTTTGGAGAAGGTCCGCGGAGCAGTAGCCAACCCGAACGGGAGGGCTCTGAACTGGAAGTGTCGGCCCAGGACTGCAAAACGCAGAAAGCGTTGATGAGGAGGCCAGATGGGAATATGCAAGTAAGCTTCCTTGATGTCCAAGGATGCCAGGAACTCCCCTTCCTTCACTGCCGCCAATACAGAGTGGAGAGTCTCCATTCGGAAGTGCCGAACTTTCAAGACCTGATTGACCCCTTTGAGGTCGAGGATAGGCCGTACAGAACCTCCTTTCTTTGGTACCACAAAGTAAATGGAGTAACGTCCCTTGCCAAGCTGATCTTCTGGCACCGGAATGACCGCACCCAGGCGGATCAGATTGTCCAAAGTCTGCTGCACTGCCACAGCATTGACCGGAGACTTGCAGGGAGAGTGCACAAACCCGTCTTTTAAGGGTCAGCAGAACTCTAGCTTGTAGCTGTCTCTGATGACTTCCAGCACCCAAGCGTCTGAAGTTACCCTGGTCCACTTGCCCAGAAACGAGGACAGGCATCCTCCAATCTGCACTGGGCCATGGACCAGGGCCCCGTCATTGGGTACGAGACCCTGGGGGAGGACCGGAGGACGCACCTCCGGGACGGCAGTCTCTGCGAAAGGAATGCTGCTTGGGGGAGAAGTTCCTCTTGAAGGAAGAGGGGGCAGGGGAGCCCGACTTGCCTGGGTGATACCGACGGGCTTCCTGAAACCGTCCTTTGGAGGAACCGGGGCGAGCACCACTGGCCCGAGCCCTGGTAACCTCTTGCCCTTAGACGTGCCGAGCTCGGTCACAATTTTGTCCAGCTCAACCCCAAAGAGCAGCTTGCCTTTAAAAGGCAACTTAGCCAGGCGAGACTTAGAGGCGTGGTCAGCAGACCAATGCTTCAGCCAAAGCCTTGCAGATTGTCTGAGCCATACCTTTAGCCGAGGCTCTCAAGACATCATACAGCAAGTCTGCCAAATAAGCCAAGCCCGATTCCAGGGCCGGCCAATCAGCCTTCAAGGAAGGATCCGAGGGGGAAGCCCACTGCACAATCGTCAGGCACGCCCTGGCCACATAGGAGCCGCAAACTGAGGCCTGCAAACTTAAAGCAGCCGCCTCGAAGGACGACCTTAAGGCCACCTCCAATCTTCTGTCTTGGGCATCCTTTAGGGCCGTGTCACCTTCCACCGGCAACGCCGTTTTCTTAGTCACCGCAGTGATTAAAGAATCCACGGTAGGCCAAAGAAAGGCCTCCCGTTCACCTTCAGGCAGAGGATAGAGGCGGGACATAGCCCTAGCCACTTTGAGGCTCGCTTCTGGGACATCTCATTGAGCCGAAATCAAGGTGCGCATGGCCTCATGCACGTGGAAGGTTCTAGGCGGGCGCTTCGTCCCCAGCATAATGGCGGAGCCAACAGAGGC
The DNA here is from genome assembly GCF_901765095.1 of Microcaecilia unicolor. Classification (NCBI taxonomy): domain Eukaryota; kingdom Metazoa; phylum Chordata; class Amphibia; order Gymnophiona; family Siphonopidae; genus Microcaecilia; species Microcaecilia unicolor. The sequence goes on along the minus strand of NC_044036.1, from coordinate 68,596,470 downwards.
TAAGGGAGAGACGTCCTCCGGAGAGGAAATCTTCAAAATGCTCATGGCCTGCACTAACAGGTTGGGCAAATCCTCTGAGCGAAAGATCCGCGCTGCAGAGGGGTCATCCGCTCCATCCGAGCGGGAATCCGTCTCCTCCAAGGAATCCCCAAAGGACCGTTGGGAGAACTCAGATACGCTGCCCTCATCTACATCAGAGGAGACAGAGTCCTCTAGGGCCTGGAAATCCACCCGAGGGCGTTTGCTTCCGGAGGCCTCAACCCCTTTATCGGACAAGGGAGCAGGGGCAGCGTTTTGCATAAGGAAAGCCTGATGCAGCAGCAAAATAAACTCAGGGGAGAAACCCCCCAGACTGTGCACTTCTGCAGCCTGGGACATGGCCCTAGACGCACCCTCAACCGTCGCTCGCGAGAGCGGGGGAGAAACATGCTGCGCATCCAAAATGGTGTCCGGCGCGAAACTCCAAGGAGCCGCGCGGGAAGAACGGCGCTTAACTTTGACCGCTTTTTTGCCGTCGCCCGAATCAAGGGCGACCATAGTATTAACGTCTCCCACCTCGAGGGCGGCCCAAGAAGAAGCTGTCTGAGCAGAGTGGCCGGCCAAAATGGGGGGGGGGGGGGGGAGCAGCGGGGGATGGGCGTTTATGGCGGGAAAAACCGCCGCAACGGAGGAAGAACCGGGACACTGACCGGCCTCCCAACTGACGCCCAAAAAAGGTGATTCAGGTTTTGAAACCCCCGCATCCCCGCTAGATGCGCACACGCGGTCCGGGGAGCGATTCTTCGCGCCCTCGCCCTCCGACGCCATAGGCCACGTGGAGACCGATCGGGGAACACCCTGCCCGCTACAAAAGGTAAAAATTACCTGCTTCTGCTCCGAGCTGTAACGAACTGGTGTCCCAGTGAGCAGCTGCAATAAACGCTGATATAAACGTTGAAATAAACGCCCTTAAAGGACGTCCAAATTTTTTTTTTTTTAAATGGAGCCAGTGGGAGGGGGGAGAAAAGGAGGGACCTGGCACCACCAGGTTTGCACTTGCTCAAGAAGAGCCCTCAACCCCAGGTACTCAACAAAACCTAAAAATTAGGCTTGGAGACCTAGCCAGAGCTGCTGCTGTGTGTGACCACCACCTGCTGAGATAGAGAACATACTGAGGAGTTTCCGGCAGCACATGACCACATATAGGGAGGCAAAAGGATTGCTCTCTATCTCCACCTGCTGGTAGATGGACACAACCCACCAGTCTATGGATTGATCAGCATGATGATATGGAAAGGTAAATTCCCTGCAGTGTTTCCTTTTAATGGTGGACCACAAAAAAGGGTAATTAAATTAAAAATTGAATATATACTAAAACCACCAATCTCCATAAACCTAAAAATTGTTATTGCTAAAATAAAAAACTATTTATTCTCATAAGTTTGAAATGACTGGCACTATACAGTGTCACAAGCATTCTCTAATCAGTGCATGTCCATTTTTGTGTTCAAAATTGTGATTCAGTAAAATTAATATAAATCAATAAAAGATTGCAAACAATTCCTCAAAATATAGTACTTATCTAGTATTGATGAGCCCCAGTAAACTGCAATATTACAACAGATGACTTCCAACTACAGTTTAACTTCAGTATAGTATCCCTAACATAGGCCATGTTTCGCTCCAGCTGCCTCAGGGAGACCATCCATCTGGCTAAATCATACCTTTGAGAGTGACTGTCCACAATGAAATGATGGTGATTATCACACCACTCCACACTGTGCTATAAACACAATCTGAACTTTAAGTGGACTACCTCTTCCAGAAAAGAAGGTTGATGTCAGCAGTCTTTCTATTTGCACAATGAGAGTTCATGTTTCATCAAAAAGAGTAACTAATGTAGGGAACAGTTCATCAAACTTTGCACTGCATGGTGCTTGCAGCCCTGAACTGATTACAAACTGACATGATATAGTGTCACCTTACTACTACTACTTAACATTTATAGAGTGCTACTAGGGTTACGCAGCGCTGTACAATTTAACAGAGAGTGTCCCTGCTCAAAGAGCTTACAATCTAATAGACAAGTAGCAGTAGTAACTGTTACCAGTGGGCCAAGTTAAATTGAGCACATTATGGTGCTTTCCATTAGTAACTAGAATGGACTGGTGTGCGCTTTTAAATAGTGGCAGTTACAGCATTTCATTTCTTTGTGGCATAGGGGGGATAAGTAGTTTGTGATATTATTTTGGAGATGGGGGAGTCAACTTTAGCATAAAAATCAAATGACATTTGTGGACTTGCTCCTGCTCCCCCACCCCATTTCTTCATAATACTCATTCAACTGCCTTCAAAGCTTTCCACACCAATACACACACTCGAGGCTACTGCCCTTCAAAGCCCATTGAGTGATTTATGTTCTATATTTTCTTCCTTCTGTCTCTCATCCTCCAGCCATCACTCAGTGCAGCTTTTCTCCTATTCAGCAGCACAGAATGAAACCAGAAATAATCCTCTTGTTATATGCTCTGGGGGCAGAGAGCAGAGCCTCTTGGAACAGGTAGTCTAGGAGCCTGGAGGATGGGTAGAGCAATTAGTGCTGTGGAACCAGAGAGGGGGCACTGGTAGGAGAGAATCTTCACTAGTACACGTTTGATGTTCTGTTTTATCACCTTTTTTATTGAACTTATTAGCTTTTGAAGGTAACCCTTCTTCAGATCAGAAATAAGCAAATGTTGACTAACGTCTTGAACTGCCATAATTTATTTTTTTACCATGTATGTACTACTCAGGAACCTTCTTGCACTACCATAATTTATTCTTTACCATGTATGTACATGAGAGATATATATATATTATGATCTGTACCACATACACTATGTCCTATATACATTACCATGTATGTATACACCATGAATGTTACCATGTATGAATGCTCCTTAATGCAACACCAATTGTAATTTTGTCACCCGGAAATGGCACTCGCCATTACGGCAAATGTAAGCCACATTGAGCCTGCAAATAGGTGGGAAAATGTGGGATACAAATGCTACAAATAAATAAATAATACATTTATTCTCACAAGAAGGGTATCCCTAGCATCCAGGCTCACAGAAAACAACGTTGGTCAACTGGGCCTCGTAACAATGAGGATATAACTCAGTTCAACTGGAAACTATATACAAACTGAGTGAGAGAGTGCAGCCTGGAATAGAATAAAATGGGGTGGAGGTGTGGAGCTGGATTTTAGACCCCAAACAGATTCTGCAACACTGTCTGCCCAAATAGATTGTCACATCTGGAACCCTGCTCAAGGTAGTAATGAGATGTGAATGTGTGGACTAAAGACCACGTCGCAGCCTTGCAAATTTCTTCAATGGAGGCTGACCGCAAGGGGGCTACCGATGCAGCTATGGCTCTGACATTGTGAGCCTGGACATGATCCTAAAGGGTCAGCCCAGTCTTGGCATAAGTGAAAGAAATGAAATCTGCCAGCCAATTAGAGATTGTGCATTTCCCGATGGCAACCCCCCATCCTGTTGGGATCAAATGAAACAAAACGTTGGGCAGACTGTCTGTGGGGCTGTGTCCACTCCACGTAGTAGGCCAATGCTCGCTTGCAGTCCAAGGTGTGCAAAGTGCTCTCGTCAGGATGGGCATGAGGTCGTGGAAAGACCTGATGGTGGGAGGCGGGGATAGTGCTGGGCAGACTTATACGGTCTGTGCCCTGAAGAGGACAGGTACAAATCAAAGTAGGGTATACATAAAAAGTAGTACATATGAGTTTATCTTGTTGGGCAGACTGGATGGACCGTGCAGGTCTTTTTCTGCCGTCATCTACTATGTTACTATATGTTACTAGTTCAGATGGAACGCCGATACAACCATTGGTAGAAACTTAGGGTGCATACGGAGGACTACTCTCTTATGATGAAACTTAGTATAAGGTGCATCCACTCCTAAAGCCTGAAGCTCACTGACCCTACAAGCTGAAGTACCAACCACCAAGAAAATGACATTCCAGGTCAAGTACTTCAGATGGCAGGAACTCAGAGGCTCAAAAGGAACTTTCATCAGCTGAATAACATTGAGGTCCCATAACACAGGTGGAGGTTTGAGAGGGGGCTTTAATAAAAGCAAACCTCACATGAAGCGAACTAGAGGATATCCAGAGATGGGCTTACCCTCTACACGCTGATAAGCTCTAACTGCGCTTATGGAGTTGGTCTTGAGACCAGAATCAGAGAAGTGTAGAAGGTATTCAAGCAAGGTCTGTGTAGAGCAGGAAAAAGGATCTAGGGCCCTGCCCTCACACCAGACAGCAAACCTCCTTTTGAAAGACTAACACCTCTTAGTGGAATCTTTCCTGGAAGCCGAGACCTAGGAGACACCCTTTGGCAGACCCAAAGAAGCAAATTCTAAGCTCTCAACATCCAGGCCGTGAAGGCCAGAGACTGAAGGTTGGAATGCAGAAAAGATCCTTTGTTCTGCGTTATGAAAGTCTGAAAACATTCCAATCTCCACGGTTCTTCATAAGATAACTCCAGAAGAAGAGGGAACCAGATATGCCGAGACCAGAAAGGTGCAATCAAGATCATGTTCCTGTGGACTTGCTCAAGTTTCAGCTAAGAGGAATGGAAGGATATGCATACAGAAGACCTGTCACCCAACTGAGAAGGAAGGCATCTGACATTAGTCTGTCATGAGCCTGAAGTCTGGAACAGAAACTGAGGGAATTTGTAATTCAGTTGAGTGGCGAAGAGATCCACTGAGGGGGTGCCCCACACTCGAAAGGTATCACAGGCAACTCCCATGTTGAGTGACCACTTGTGTGGTTGCATAACCCTGCTCAGCCTGTTGGCCAGACTATTTTTGCGCACCAGATAAGTGGCCCAAAGAACATGCTGTGCAGGCGAGCCCACCGCCACATCTGCACGGCCTCCTGATACAGACAGCATGATCCAGTGCCCCCCCTGCTTGTTGGTGTACTACATTGCAAACTGGCTGTCTGTTTGAATGAGCACAATCTGGTTGGACAACTGATCTCTGAAAGCGTCTAGAGCGTTCCAGATCGCCTGGAGCTCCAGAAGATTAATCTGAAAACCTGTTTCCTGAAGGGACCAGGCTCCCTAAGTGTGAAGTCCATCTACATGAGCCCCACAACCTAGAAGTGATGCATCCGTAATCAGTACCTTCCGAGGGTCAGGTATTTGGAATGGTAGTCTGAGTCAAATTGGATCAAATGGTCCACCAGGGCAGAGAGTGGAAAAGCTCTCGAGACATGCATGACATCTGCCAGATTTCAGGTGGCTTGACACCACTGGGAGGCTAAGGTCCATTGTGCAGATCTCAAGTGAAGGTGTGTCGTAGGTGTCACAAACTGTGGAAGCCATGTGGCACAACAACCTCAACATCTGCCGAACCGTGACCTGCTGTGAGGTTCGAACCTGAGAAGCCAGAGTGACTAGAGTGTCTGCTCTCAGTCCTGGGACAAAAGCTCAAACCTGCTGTGTACCGACCAAGGCTCCAATGAATTCAAATTGTTCAGCAGGATGAAGACAGGCCTTGGCGTAGTTCATAATGAAACCTGTAGCTCCAGCACCCGAATAGTCATCCTCAGACTCCTGAGCACCGTACTTCAATATGCTCTTCAACCAATCATCAAGGTGAAGGGAACACATGGACTCCCAGTCTGCGTAGCAACGCTGCAACTACCGCTTGACATTTGGTGAAGACCCTGGAAGCTCATGCGAAGCCAAAGGGCAACTTGTGGTACTGGTAGTGATGCGTTCCCAGTCAAAATTAGAGATACTTACAGTGGGCTGAAAGTATCGGGATGCGAGTGTATGCATCCTTCAAGTCCAGAGAGCATAGCCAATTGTTTTCCTGAATCATGGGTACAAGAGTGCCTATGGAAACCATCCTGAACTTTTCTTTGACCAGAAATTTGTTCAGGGCCCTCAGGGCTAGGATGAGACGCACCCCCGTCTTCTTTTGCATGAGGGAAGTACCTAGAATAAAATCCCTGCCCTTCCTCCCCTGCTGGAACGGACTCGACCGCTTCAGAAGGGCCGAGAGTTCCTCTGCAAGTACCTGCTCATGCTGAGAGCTGAAGTAATGAGCTCTCGGTGGGCAATTTGGAGGTTTTTGAAGCCAAATGAAGGCATATCCAAGTCGGACTATTTGAAGAACCCACTAGTCAGAGGTTACATAAGTATTGCCATACTGGGACAGACCAAAGGTCATTCAAGTCCAGCATCCAGTTCCCAACAGTGGCCAATCCAGGTCACAAATACCTGGCAAGATCCCAAAAAAGTACAAAATATTTTATGTTGCTTATCCCAAAAATAAGCACTGGATTTTCCCCAAGTCATTTTAATAATGGTCTATGGACTTTTCCTTTAGGAAGCCGTCCAAACATTTTTAAAAACCCTGCTAAGCTAACCGCCTTTACCACATTCTCTGGCAACAAATTCCAGAGTTTAATTACACGTTGAGTGAAGAAAAAGTTTCTCTGATTTGTTTTAAATTTACTACTTTGTAGTTTCATTGCATGCCTCCTAGACCTAGTATTTTTGGAAAGAGTAAACAGACACTTCACGTCTACATATTCTACTCCACTCATTATTTTATAGACCTCTATCATATCTCCCCTCAGCCGTCTTTTCTCCAAGCTGAAGAGCCCTAGATGCTTTAGCCTTTCCTCATAGGGAAGTCGTCCCATCTCCTTTTATCATTTTGTCGCCCTTTTCTGCACCTTTTCTAATTCCACTATATCTTTTTTGAGATGTGGTGATAAGAACTGAACACAATATTCGAGGTTTGGTCACACCATGGAGCGATACAAAGGCATTATAACATCCTCATTTTTGTTTTCCATTCCTTTCCTAATATCACCTAATATTCTATTTGCTTTATTAGCCGCTGCAGCACACTGAGAAGGTTTCAGCGTATTATCAATGACGACACCTAGATCCCTTTCTTGGTCTGTGACTCCCCCAGGATGTACACTTTTACAGCAGCTATACTCTGCTAGAGGCAGTCAAAAGCTCGTCTCTTCCTTCAACTGGGAAAGCAGCAGGGGCCTTAGGCACATACTGTTGACGAGAACCAGTACACTGGGGCTGAACCTGAGCAGGTTGTGAGAAGTGGTGGCGTACGTATGTCTCTGTGGGTAGTAAGCACCACTCCTAGACTTGCCAAAAGACCTCCTAGATGAGGAGGCGGATGTAGAAGGCGCCCGGTGGGGAAGAGAAGAAATGGTATTGCTGTGTTTTTTGATTTGGTCAGCGACATCCTCAACCTTCTCTCCAAAAATGGTTATCCACCCAGCATGGGGCATCCGCCATACTTTGAGCAGAAATCTTGGATGTCATATCAAGAGTGTCATAGGCGCTCCTGGCCAAGAACTTACGACACATTCTGATGCATGGCCAACTGTCGAACCGACTCGGCCTGCTCCAGTGGGAGAGAGTCCACCAACTTGAGCAATGAGTCCCACCAAGTACATGCTTGTAAAGAGCTGGTAAGATTGTATACTGGATACAAGCATTGAGGCCTGGAACATTTTCCTACCAAATATCCAAGGTCCTAGCTTCTCTGCCTGGGGGCGCCGAGGCATAGTCTCTAGAACTCCTGGCTCTCTTGAGAGCAGACTCAAGCACCACGGAATTGTGAGGCAACTGGGGCCTACCAAAACCAGGTGTGCTGTGGATCTGATACATTGTGTCGATCTTCTAGGGCAGGACAAGACTGACAGAGGGGACTCCCAGTTCCTATCAAGGACTTCCTTGAGCACCTCACGGAGATGCTCAGTCACAGCCTCCCTAGGAGACTCGCAGTCCAGGACCTCAAGCATCTTAACCTTGGGCTTGTCTTCCACTTCCAAATGAAAATGAATAGATGTTATGATTCTGTTAGAATTCTGCTAGTCAGACAGGGGAATGCTTGGAATCACTCCTGATTGGTCCGTCAGGGGCTGAGCTGATGTCAGTCTGATCTACTTAAGCTTACTTTTCCCTACAACCCCTGCGTTTGGCATTTTCCCTATCTTGCTGAAGCCTTACCTGCGCTCTGAGTTGTTAGCTCTGTGCTATTATGGAGTTTGTTACTCCTTTTTTTGCTTGTAGTTTTCTGTTGCTCTGTCTGTCTGCTTCTCTTAGTGTGTGTCTAATTACCTCTCTCTACTCTGCACCTGGGATTCCTTGTTTGACCGTAGTGTTGTGTGGTGAGTTCCAACCTCGTCCCGTTCCTGTTTGTTTGTTTAGCTTCCCCTTCCTTCGGAGTTCCCTTTGTGCTGTGGTTGTATTCTGCTCTACTCTTTTAGCAGCCTCGGGACCCTTTGTTTCTCTCCCTGGGGTTGTTGTTTGTTCTTCCTTGTGTTTACGTTAACTCTTGTCTGCGGTGTTCCTGCCCCTGGCAGCTGTGTGTTCAGAGCCTAGTTAACCCTTTGACTACAGTATATTGTCTGCCTCTGGCAGCTGACTGTTTTTATTCTTTTTGTTGTACTACCTCCTGTATTACAGAGCACTGTCCCTTTCTGTGCTGGGTGTGTGTGTTAGGCTCCAAACTCCATTTTACAGACTTTCCCCTTCCCTGTTTGCTGCCGACAGTTATATTACAGCCCCTCATCTTCTTTGTGTGTGGTGGGCTACGGCTTGACGTGTTTCTGTGTATGCTTCCCTTTCTCCTTGGATCCTCCTCTGACTCCCATGAGCGTTCCTTATTGGTATCAGACAAACTCCTCATGGGAACACCGAAACCGAGCCTGCCTTGACTTTGAGGAACCATGTACCGAGAGGGGCGTTGAGGAACTGGCTCCCTCCTCGGCTCCAGCAAAGCTTCCTCTACCGACATAGAGGGGATACTGGCATGGGTGGCAGTCAACACTGCGGCCGCATTGCAGGCTGAGGGCCAAGCGGGGCCGCAACAGGTGGTAGGACAGGCGCAAGTACCCCCAATACCAATGTACACTGTTGCAAAATGCCATCCAGCAGCTCAGGGAGCAAGGCCCATAGACCCTCATTGAGAGCTGACACGGGGAAAGACTGGGATGCCAGCTCCAAGACAGGCTGCATAACTGATGGAACTGAGATGGGATTCAGGTCCTGGCTGCTTGGAGACAGACGCATCAGTACCTCCTGAATAAAGGGGGAGAGATCCTCCTGGTGCAGACACTTCTTGGGTGCCGAATCCCTCGATGCCCTGAACTCCCGGCACTGTGTGTCAAGGATGACAGATGCTAATGCTTCTCAGCCTTTCGCCGGAGCTCAGTGTTGAGACTCTTCAGTGCAGACGAGGACGTCATCGAATCCTGTCGCCTCAGGGTCAGGTCCGACACTGGCCGGTCCCAGGGGCCCTGTCCAACAGCCAACATTGGGACTGGTGGAGAACCACCAGACACACTACTGCTTCCAGTGTCCATACGGACCGCTCCTGATGCAGTCTTCGATTCCGCCAACCTCAATGCTGATGTCGAGGACTCTGACCTACCTCCAAAAATCTTCTTGCATTTAGACTCTCTGGACTTCCGAGTCCTCTTCTTCAATCGAAGACAAAAGGACACAGTTGACAGGGCTATGGTTGGGTCCTAAGCACTGAAGGCACCAAGAATGGTTGTCTTTGCCAGAGATTGTCCAACTGAACCGGGAACAAAAAGAACTAAATATATACAGGTAGAAGGGGACAAAGCCTGAACAAGGAACAGTGAAAAATCGCCAAAAAAGGCAATAAAAAAGCAGCTCTTCCAAATCAGGAGTGAAGAGAAACTACAGATGTAGCTTCTCCTCACTATGGTAGAGAAATTGCGGTAACTGAACCCTCACGGTGGGCGGGAAGGCACTTGCACATGCGTGGTGCAGTGTGGCTTGTGTTCCACAAAGCTCTGACCGGGCAATGTGGCACCACATTACTCACTTATGAGAATAAATAGGCCTGCTTGTCCTTGGAGAAAAATATTTTCTCTATGGCTTATTGGAGGAGCAAGCCTGCAATATGTGCAAGTCCAAGAACCCCTATGGTACTTCTTATAAACTGACTGGATAACTACAACTAACCAAAAAGAACAAACACCACACAACAGATTGGTATTTTGAAATTTATTACTCCAACATCCTGGAAATATTGAGCATGGTAGAGTGAACAAGAAGAGTTTTCTAAAAAGTTTTATCGATACAAACCAATACATCTGTCACAAATCACTAGCCTTTTATAAAATTTGTACTGCGATATACTGTGTCATTTTCAGAGTGTAAAGTTTGAAGTTTTAACTTATGGACCTTACACCACTTTTCAAAGTGAACGTACGCACATACCTGCACTTTGAAAATTATCCCAGCAATACTTGCTGCACACATTAACACCTGCTAAAATGTGGGTAGTATTTGGTATTTGAAAATCAAAAGTATGCAAGTAAATGAAAACCCTGTCCCCAAGAATGTTTCTAAAGACTGTGGGTTAAAGTATGCACACAAGACTTATGCGTGTACTTTTACTCACACACTGAGCAGGCAATTGAGTGCCCATTTCCATAGTTTTGCCTCCAAAAACTGCTTAAAATTGTTTCCTTATGTGAAATGCATTCAAAAAATAGTCATTCACAACACAGATAAAATCTTACGGACTCAAAGAAAAAAAAAAATGATTGAACGATATAGTAATATATCCATCCATTGTGAACACCAATATACTAGAAAGCATACCTAAAATACAATGAACACATTTTTATTCTCTCATTCAATCTTGCCCAATATAAAAACTTAACTAAAATTTACCAATTTCCAAAATAAATGTAAGACATTTACAAAATTATATAAACAAGTTCTGGCCACAGAACACATGCTGGGTGAAGAGATACAAGGAGAGAATGAATGCACAATGCATTGAGTTGTTAAAAGGTTTTTAGACTCTGTGCACAAAGCCACAAGACAAGGTAATTACCAACTTTTCCAATGTTGTCTGAAAATATCTTGCATTCATTCTTCAGTAGGTTCCACAGAATAGTCATTTGGATCTGCTGCTTCTTCACCTTCTCCATCATCTCCATCTTCAACACCTTGTCCTTCATATTCAACACCTTCCCCTTCATCATCTCCGTTTTCAACATCTTCCCCTTCCCCTTCCCCTTCCCCACCCTCTTCCCCACCCTCTTCACCACCCTCGTCTTCACCACCTCCAGTGTGTTCTTCCTGCTGCTCCTGAGGTGCATCTGCAAAAGGATTTTCGCCCTGAAAAAAAGAAATGCGATTATAAACATTCTGCAATACTAAAACATTTTATCCTAAAAATTGTTCCAAAATTTAGTCCTGTCACTTATTCTTCTGCCCGTCCCAAAATACCACAAAATATTCAAAATGAAACATCTCATGCCACTGAAAATATGCTTTGAGTAGTACCTCCAAAAAGGCACTGTCAACTTGTCCCATTAGGATCAGAAATGAGGTCACAGAAGAAAAGCCACTCCTCCTCCCGCCACTCTGACCAGGTTCTGCAGTGGCAGTCTGCATGGTATCTAAGTCGGTGAACATTTCCAGGCCCTCCCCTTTCCCCCACATGAAATTCCCATTAAACTAGAAACCCATGCCTCTGGAGGTCTGTGAATACACAGTGAAACAGGTCCCCATGTTGACTGTTGCTACTGTGGCCACCTGTTTTGGATACGCGAGAGAAGACTAGGTGGATGAGGGGAAGGGGGGGGAGATTAAAGGTCTGCTATTTTATTTTCACCATTATCTGGTGACAAATTAATTTTAAAGCATTAAAATAGGGTGATACTGGATTACAGTTTGGAATGCACTGCCTTAAAGAAAATTCTTTAAATGAACCATTCTAGAGAAAATGGACATTACAGAAGATATCTTCAACATGATCCACCAGGTTGATTGTCTGGAGTTCAATAATGTCCCCCTTCCACTAACTCAAGTGTCAAATATATGACCCATGGCTATTTACAGCCCCTTCATGCAGTAGTCTGGGGCTGTTTTCTTTTACTTCCCTACTTTCACTGGTGGTCAGTGATGGCTAAAAGCCTTCTAAAGATGTAGCAACTGTTTTTTTTTGTGTGTGTGTGGCCCTGGTCATGGCAGTAGAAAGGACAACAGAAAGAGAACATCTGATGGCTTTAACCACGATATGCTTGAGATGCTGCTTTGGAAGAAAGGGAACAGGACTGTGGTAGTGCATCGGAAACTGGGGGCAATTCATTAGCCGAGGCAGAAGCAGCACCTGTCTTTCTTTTCTTCCTCCACCCATCACAGCTTGATAGGATAGTACCAGTGCAATGCTTTGGGCCAGAGATGCATTCTCATCCTCTCCTGCTTAGGCCCATTGTGTCACACATTGAATTGCTTGAGTGCTGCATAGTTCAAACAGCAATACCAGTGCTGGGCAACAGAGGCCAAGACACTGCATCACCTTTGTCTTTTTGGTAAAGAGCAGATAGGAGCAACAGAGTTATCCTAAAAGTGGATGTATGGAACGTACAAGGAAATAAGAGGTGGTGCAACAGGATGGTGGAAGGAAAAAAAAAGCAAGAGTGAATGAGAGCAAGACAGGAGGCAATATTGAGGAAGAGGATCAGAGAAACTGTAGGATGAATGAGGGAAGATGAAGGAGAACAAGAAGATCAGAAGTATCAGGATGGAGGGAGTGACTGCAAGTGAATTGTTCCACCTGATCCCAGACCCTTTTTCTCCTCCCCTCATTTTCTTTACCTCTGCTCACCAATTCCCCATTCTCCCCTTCCTTTGTGTATCTGCTCCCCCTTCACTGCATATCCCTCTGCTCCCCTACCTCAGATCCCTTCTTCCTCAATTCCCCAAAATTTGTATTTTTTTAAACAATCTAACTCGACACTGAAATTAATTTGACACCCCTGCTCTGATGCTCCAAGGTGAGCACTGGAATTTAGTGGAGGGTTTTCCTGGCTACTTACATAACCTATTTTTCTACAGCTTAAAATAAATGATATTCAATGTATCCATGCACTACGTACAGTTGATCAGTCATATCTGTATCTATTTTAATTACTGTAAGAGATATTTACCATATATACTCAAGTATATACTCGTGTATAAATAGAGGACAATTTTGGGACTAAAAATGGCCAAAATCGGTGTGACCCTTGTATAAGACAAGGCCATACACACCGCCAAAAGGTCTTTCTCCTCCAACACACACCTTCTCCCTGCCTCATCCACAACTACCACACAGACCCAGCATACCCTCTCCGTTGCTCCCTCCACGCACACAGACCCAGTATGCCTTCTCTGCTGCCCCCCAATACATACACAGACCCAACATGCCCTCTCCATTGCCCCCCACCACCACATAGATCCAAGTATGCCTTCTCTGCCCCCCCCCCCCCCCACACTGTATATATTTATCATTTATATTTATATATAAATATATTTATATATTTATGGCATCACCATAATCTCCTTGCTGCTGGTTATGCCTCTCTCTATGCAGAACCAGCCTCCTATAAAAGGAGTGAAGTCAGCTCTGTGCTTTTTTCCTGCTGGCAAGGGGACATAACTTACTCATGTGGCCTGGCATGAACAATAGGAAAGTACAGTGTTTGCTCAGTACATCTTAAGTTTAATTGCTTTTATTGATTTTTGATACAGATACCATCAAGAGCTCACAACATAACAACAAGTAACATTTTACATCTTAATTTAGAGAGAAATTTTTAAATATATGTACATATACAATTAATGTATATATATTTATATACAAGGTTCTTACACTCACATGTTGTACTTTTTGTTCCTAATTCAATGACAATATTTTAAAAACTCCTCCCAGAGAAGAAATAAGATCAATTCAGCTATATTTGTGTTCTGCCTTATTTATGCTGGCCTCAAACAATGAGAGCTTGTCACCATTTTCTCTCCAAAGACCAAAGGTAATTTGGGTAAACTGACTCAGGTTATCAGATGCTACTATAATTTACTTGCAGTTCATCTTACCTTACGATACCGCTCATAACGTGCCTTTATAATTGGATTATTCAAAATGCTTGTAGCAGTCGGTATGCTCTCCTTTTTTATTTGTTCCTTGTATGCCTAATTTAAAAGCAAACGGCAAACATTATACATGGCATAAACTGAAAAACAGAATTGTTTACTCTTTAAATTGGATGCTCATTGGTCAGATTAAGTTGGATTCTATATATTTTTATGCTGGGGGGGGGGGGGGAAACAAACAAATTAAAACAGCTACACAAAAATGTTGCAGCTTATTTATCACAAGCTATGCCAGACAAACTTCATTTGAGTCAGCAGACAAAGCCAGGGAGCCAAACAAAAAAACAAAACACATCAAATCTTTATTTTTTCCTGAACCATTATTTCACAATGTCTACTGAACCATAAAAAAATAAATAAAAATGTGCAGGTTACCAGTTCAGCAGCAAGAAAACGATGTACTACACCCACTGGCTCCAGACCCAGGATAAATCAAGAACACATATGCCATATTTGAGGTTATTTAGAATTTAGGCTTAACTAGACTAGGCTTCTATAAACTGCCATTTTCAAGAGCCGGAACACAGTGGCAATGAATCAAAAGCAAGCCCTCCAGGCTTTGCTTGTCATCATTAGCCTAGAGAGGACAGAAGGATGATGGTGAGGACGTTTTGCATAATTCAATAACTTTAGTGGGTATCAGACAACCAACATTCTATTGCTTTGGGCAAGGGAAGAAGGCACTTTAGATATCTGTGCTAACAGATGGTTATTTTATAGAACTTGGTTACATTGTTTAATCTTGAGTAGAGAGGTGTGGCAGCCGTTTTAGTCCACTTTTAAAGGTAATCAATAGAAATAAAACAAAATAAATAAGATGATACCTTTTTATTGGACATAACTTAATACATTTCTTGATGAGCTTTCGAAGTTTGCTCTTCTTCATCAGATCAGAAATAAGCAAATGTGGTAGATGACAGTATATATAAGTGAAACAACAAAGCATTTCAGTGACAGTCTAACAGGGTGGGGGTGGATAGGAGATATGCATGGGAACATCAAAACATTTCAGTGATAGGCTAACAGGATGCGGGTGTTAGACTATCACTGAAATGCTTTGATGTTCCCATGCATATAGGGATATAAATGTAACAAATAGTTTAGCAGAGATTTTGGCCAAATTAGCTCTACATTCTTAAAATTTGGTGGTGGGTAATCTTGATGTCCATTTATATTCCATGAACCAGTTTGCCTCAGCTGCTTTTGTGGATACCATACCCATACTCAGTTTTAACCACATAATTAAGCCTCTTAGCCATGATTAAGGACATTTATTTGGACTTAAGTTTATTGTCTGGGTGTTGCTTCATTAAATGTTGTACTGAGTAATGTGTCCTAGTATTTGGTGGTCCTTGCTGGGTGGGTTCACCCTTGCAGCATAAGGTTTCTCACTTCCACTTTACTTACTGGCCAGATCACCTGCTAATTCCAGACAAATTTTCAAAATTGGTCAACCTTTCCCCAGTATTAAAAGGCAAACACCTACAATCTATGACAGGGGTTCTCAATCCAGTCCTCGGGACACACCAAGACACTGGTTTTCATTTATTTATTTATGTTACATTTGTACCCCGCGCTTTCCCACTCATGGCAGGCTCAATGTGTCTTACATATTGTGTACAGGTACTTTTTTGTACCTGGGGCAATGGAGGGTTAAGTGACTTGCCCAGAGTCACAAGGAGCTGCCTGTGCCTGAAGTGGGAATCGAACTCAGTTCCTCAGGACCAAAGTCCCTAACCACTAGGCCATTCCTCCACTCATGATATCCACGATGAATATGCAAGCGGTAGATTGCATACAGTGGAGGCAGTGCATATTCACTGTGGGTATCCTGAAACTCTGACAGACTTGAAGTGTTCCGAGAAGTGGGCTGAGAATCCCTTGTCTATGTGGAACAGGAACTCTTGTGTTATTAGCAAGTTAGCTCTACTGAGATATCCTATGCTGAAACTGCTAAAACATTTGTCCACGGTCTACTCCAGAGCTTAGACAACTTAAATGATAAAACACACCACTCGGAGAAGTAGTGATTAAAGTCTCAGAAGGAAGATTGCAACACTTACTACTGAGCATTCTTATGATACTACAATTAAGTTAAAAAAATTGTATCAGCAAAATTATTCTCTAGCGCAGGGGTCCTCAAATCCAGTTCTCAAGGTCCACAACCGAGCCTGGTTTTCAGGATTTCCATAATGAATATGTATGAGATCTATTTGTATTCACTATTTCCACCGCATGCAAATAAAATATACATAATCATTTGGAAATTCTGAAAACCAGGCTGTGTTGTGGACCACAAGAACTGGATTTGAGGATCCCTGCTCTACAGAGCTATTTCAAGTTGTGAAGGCCTTAAACATAAGGAGATAAGCGTGACATAACTTGCATTTTTCAAAAGAAGACTGGGCTTTTGCTCTAAATTTTGCTGCTAAGGTGTTAGAACTATACACTTATGTATGAGCTCCCTTCTGTTCAAGTATCTGCCCAATTTAGTAAGTTAGAGCAGGCAGTCCCAACTCAGTCCTCGGGACACACCAAGCCAGTCTGGTTTTCAAGATATCCACAATGAATTTGCATGAGATACATATGCACAGATTGGCATACAATGGAGGCAGATGAGTACAGGAGAGTAGCTTTGCTTTCCCAGAGGACAAGCAAGACAGTGTGTTCCCACATATGGGAATCCTTAGCTACAAGCTCACCAAAAACAACAAATAAAGGAGAATAGGGACTTGCAACAGCAAGGCCAACCAGAAACCAATCAACCTAAACTTATATACCAGTCTTGTTGTGTTGGTGCAGCCTGGAACAGAAGGAAAATGGGCCTAGGAGGGTGGAGTTGATTCTGCAGAACTGTCTGATCAAACCAGCTGTCGTGTCTGTTGTGCTGCTCAAGAAAGTAGTGAGATGTGAATATGTGCACTCAAGACCACATTGCAGCTCTGCAAATCTCTTCAACAGAGGCTGACCTCAACTGGGCTACCGACATGGCCATAGCTCTCAAGAATCAGTCCAGCCTGGGCATAAGCGAAAGAGATGCAGTCCACCAGCCAAAATAATAAAGGGCATTTGCTGATGGCTGCTCCCATCCTGTTTGAGTCCAAAGAAACAAAAAAGTTGGGTGGATATCTATGAGCTTTAGTCTGCGCCAGACAGAAGGCTAAGGCTCATTTGCAGTCCAAGGTGTGCAGTGTGCTTTTTTGCCAGGATAGACATGAAGCTTTGGGGAAACTGTTGGCAGGACAACTGACTACGATGGAACTCCGACATCACCTTAGGAAGGAAGTTAGTATGCATGAGAACTAGTGTGCGTGAGGAGAACTACTCTATTATGATGAAGCCTTGTATAAGGTGGATCCACTACTAGGGCCTGAAGTGACTGCCCCAAAAACAAGACCTTCTAGGTCCGGTACTTCAGCTAACAGAAGTCAAGTGGCTCAAAGGGAGCTTTCATCAGCTGATTGAAGATGATACTGAAGGTCCCATGATACAGTTGGAGGCTTTCTCAACAGCAAACCTCTCATCAAGCGAACAACTAAAGGCTGTTTTTTAGACCAGTCTTGGAGGTGTATTAAGTATTCAAGCCAGTTTTGTGTAAGGCCTTCCTCTCACACCAAACGTCAAACCTCCTTCCTTTAAAAGTAACATACCTCTTAGTGAAATCTTTCCTGGAAGTCAGCACAACCCTGGAAACACCCTCAAGAACTTGAAAGGAAGCAAATTCTACGCTCTCAACATCCAAGTCATGAAGGCCAGGGACTGGAGGTTGGGATGCAGAACAGATCCCTTATTCTGGGTGATTAGGGTCACAACACAATCCAATCTCCATGGTTCTTTGGAGTACAACTTCAGAAGCAGAGGGTACCATATTTGCATTGGCTAGTAAGGCACGATTAAGATCATGGTTCCCCGATCCTGCTTGAGTTTCAGCAAAGTTCCCTATGAGAAGGGTTGGAGGTTACATGTACAGGAGACCCTCTCCTCAATCCAGGAAGACATCTGATGCTGGCCTGTTATGTGACCCAAGTCCGGAGCAGTAATGAGGGACCTTGTCGTTTAGGACACTCCTCTTTGCATTTGTTTGACCCTGTGTTGGTCTTGGTTAGTGTGCCAAAGAGGTAGAAAACCAACTAAACAGCTTAGGAATTCTTTAGGATTTTTATTTTACTATGAATTTATCACATTTCATCTAAAATCCATTTACCTTGTTTATGTCTTTGTATACTGAGTGCCTTTTCAAATAAATACGAGGGTAATTTTATAAGGGGACACCTAGTTTAAAAGGACTCTTATAAAGACATATATAATTATATTTTCAAAGCACTTAGCCTTCCAAAGTTCCATAGAAACCTATGGAACTTTGGAAGGCTAAGTGCTTTGAAAATGAGCCTGATAGGCACCTATGTGTCTTTATAAAATACTAATCTAAGCTGCAGGAATCAGGCCTACATTGCACATATGGATACTTACACCTGCTCTCAAACAGCTGTACGTGTCCATGCCTAGATTATTTCAATATGCATATAAATTAACATTTTATAATCTATGCACAATAGTTTCTAACTCCCCAAACCTTGTCCACAAATAGTTTTACCTATTTCGCTTGCTTGGTTGCGATTTGAGACTTTTACAGAGGGAGATTCTAAAATTCTGCTGGGGAGGGAAAAGGCCTAAATTACAAACATATAGAACCAAATTCTATAAATGATGCTGAAAAAGAAATATGCGCTTAGCACTATTCTATAAACAGCGCTCAAGTTAGGCACTGATTATAGAATAGAACTTAGTACTGGGATCTGCAACTACTTTTAGGCACAAGCATATACATCATCTGAACCCAGGTATAAACCCTTACCACTAAATTATTTATGATATTTGTATCCCACATTATCCCAAGACAGCTTGAGCTCAATGTACCTAACAATAAAGGCTGGAAAAAGTTAGGCGCGGAACCTCCCTATTCTATATCATCACACATTAAATTGCAGGAACACCCCTGATCCACGTCCACTCCCCCCCTTTTTGGAACTGCATGCACATTTAAATTAATACCAATTAGCACTGTCAATTTATTGTTAGGGCCCAATTATTGGTGCTAATTGGCTCGTTATTCAATTCAATTGCACAAGCGCAATAGAATTTGGAGGAATTATCTGCATGGCAACTGGAAAAAATAGAAGGGGGGGGGGCGGCATGTGATGGTAGATATGAAGAAATACAATCAGGCTTCTCTGCTACATCATCTTCAGAATTGGATACCGGGTACTACTGATTTTACTCTCCTGGTTTTTGAAAAGATCTACTTTTTCCCCTGGCATTTCAATTACTTGTTTCATGTACGTGCAGGAACATGCACTCATATTTAAAATGTAGTATCTTGGTGAAGCCCTTACGTGAGCTTTGGAGATTTCTGGTGCCAAAGTGGCACCAGAATCCCAACTGTGATGATTTAATTTCAATCTGGGGGCAATACTGATTTCCCCATCTAGCTTGGACAGTGCTGTATTTATTAGATGGGCTAAATCAGGCATTGTATTGGTGAAACATTCTGTAAAGACATTCACCTAGGAAACATTCGTTCCCTAGATAAATGTCTTTACAGAATTACAACAGAAGGTTCAAGTTTGGCAAGGGGATCAGTTTGCTTATTTTCAATTAATACACTACTTCTATATCGTGAACTGAACAGGTATTTCCACTAGGTTTGGGACTGAACTGGACAATTTTTTCTTTTAAACCACAAATAGTCCCTATGGACCATCTATATCTCAGCTTCGTCTGGCTCTAAACATGGTTGTTGCTGCTCTTTACTATGCTGAGATATTGGATAGATGAAGGTCTAGACTTTGCAAACATTGGTAACTTCGTTAAATGTCAAACGTTTGATAGGGAGGATACCCATGATAATACATAGTGCAGAACTGAAGGCGTGTCTATTCTGGGTCATTATTAGGTCATATTTTTCTCAAACACAGACTTGTAGGGTTCACCAAGATAGCTTCCCTTTATGCCTTAAATGTCATACTGTTCGCAATATTCTGGGTCACATTTTTTGGACCTGTAACAAAATTAAACACTTGTGGAGATCTATACTTCAATATTTGGAGTGCTTAAATTGGGAGCTGAATTGGTTTCAGTCCTCTGGGAATCTTATTTCACCACTCAATTGCTTTTCGTATCTTTGGTAGATTTTATAGGGCACTATTAAGCAAAAGCTTGTGTAATGGGACTTAAACTCATTTTGAAATGCTGTGCCCAAGTTACGCCCTCTACTTACTGACACTACTATTTTTACTTAGCACCTACCTAGTTCTCCCCTCCCCCCTAAAAACCCCCAATACAATTCCAATCTCATTATGGACAAGCTTGATCAAACTGTTGCTGACTCAAAATTTGAAATCCTTTCCTTTTGGCCTAATTATCAATAAAAACTCTGGTGGCTGAGCCTCAAAGAATCCAAGATTCCATTTTGGTAGCATACTAGCCCAGTGTCTCTCAGAACGAGAAAGGTGAATTAATAGATGGCACCGTCTGCCCTACTAGTTTGCAGACTTTCCAAAGCACAGCCACCTTGGCCCATGCAAAGGGGAGAATGGTGGTTAGGGGGAAGGCTCACTTGAACTGGATTGGCTGGACTTTTAGCAATTTAAGAATATTTTGAACACCTTTAACGGCAGGCATATAATCTATATCAGAAAGGAAGGAATTCTACTACCTAAAACAGAAAGCTCTAATCCTAAATCACTTAATCATTTGTATTTATTTCTGAAGACACTAACTACTTGAGCTTTTGAATATTTTTCCCCGCTAAGCTATTAATCCAACAATACTCAGAACGCTTATTTCTACCATAAAACTGTACATGATATATGCATAAATACTGGAAAAACTGAAGAATGAGCTCAGCAAAAGAGATTACAAAGATCATGGCCACAACAAAAAGAAAAGCATAGTGCATTCCCCTCTCCCAGCCAAAGATATTAAAATACAAAGAATAAGGAAAAAAAATACAATGAATTAAAAAAAAAAAAAAACTAGCTAGATTCCTCTATCAATTTAACAAACAGTATATGACATATTTTAGTTTGTTAAAGTCCATTGAATTTTATAACCAAGCTTTGAAAGATTTACCCATACAGAATTTGTTTTCTAAATTTTGGATTTAGCTCATTCCTTCTAATTGATAGCTCAAGGCAAATTACACCCAAGTGCAGTATTTCTTTTGTCTCCAGAGGTCTTTCAATCTAAGGGCCCCTTTTACAAAGATGCACTAGGGTTTTTAGCACACGCTAAATTCTAGGGCATCTAAAAACGCTTCTGACCCTTTGTAAAAGACACCCTCAACTTGTATCTGAGACAACAGAGAATGATGTGCTTTTACCAAAGGTGACAAGGGACAACTATAGAATTTGAACCCTAGATACCCCCAGTTACAAATACAAATTATATTCTACAAAATTACCCAAGGGTCCAATGAGGATTACAAAAGAATGTAACTAGATATCTAGAATATAAAATCATAGAAATATATCACAGTAAGCAATTACAAAATTAAGATTCAAGTATTAATTTACCAAACAGATGAGCTTTCAATTCTTTATTTTTTTAAAGAGATAATCTGATTGTGACCTGATGATATATGGAAGATCATTCCAGACAGAAGCTGCTTGAAAAGTGAAAGACTATTCTAACATTTTCTTTGATTTTATTTCTTTAACCTCAGGGAAATGTAGTATTAAATGACAACTCAAGTCATGTTTGTATGGAATAATTCAGAATTATTAAATGAAATAAGGAGGAAGCATGGACCATGCAAAATTAAACAACAACAACAACAACAAAAAAAAGACACAGCTGAGCTTAAATCTAATCCTAGAATGATTAGATTGCAGTCAATCTCAAATGGTGTGTAAGATCTACTTGCTTCTTTGTCTATTTATTTATTTATTGACGGTTCATTTCTACCCCACATTTTCCCACAAATGCAGATACAATGTGGCTTTCATGAATTACAAAAGTTAAGAGATACAACACATGTCCAAGGAACATGAAGGAAGTACCCTCCAGCAGCCTGCTGGGGTCAGAACAGAGCCTCTTGGAACAGATAGTCTGATGAGACTAGCTCCTGGACTATCTGTCCCAAGAGACTCTGTTTGGACCCCAGCAGGCTGCTGGAGGTACTTCCTGCTACTACCCCACCCCCATGCATTCTGCTTTGCCTGATTACAGGGAGTTCAGTTGACACTACTACTACTACTTATCATTTCTATAGCAACGCTGTACACTTGAACATGAAGAGACAGTCCCTGCTCAACAGAGCTTACAATCTAATTAGGACAGACAAACAGGACAAACAAGAGATAAGGGAATATTAAAGTGAGGATGATAACATAAGGGTTCTGAACAAGTGTTAGGAGTTAAAAGCAGCATCAAAAAGGTGGGCTTTTAGCTTAGATTTGAAGACGGTCAGAGATGGAGCTTGACGTACCGGCTCAGGAAGTCTAATTCCAGGCATATGGTGCAGCAAGATAAAAGGAACGGAGTCTGGAGTTAGCAGTGGAGGAGAAGGGTGCAGATAAGAGAGATTTACCCAGTGAACGGAGTTCCCGGGGATGAATGCAGGGAGCGATGAGAGTGGAGAAGTACTGAGGAGCTGCAGAGTGAATGCACTTATAGGTCAATAAGAGGAGTTTGAACTGTATGCGGAAAAGGATAGGAAGCCAGTGAAGTGACTTGAGGGGAGGGCTAATATGAGCATAACGACCCTGGCGGAATATTAGTCATGCAGCAGAATTTTGAACAGATTGAAGAGGAGAGAGATGGCTAAGTGGGAGACCTGTGAGAAGCAAGTTGCAATATTCTAAGCAAGAGGTGATAAGAGCATGGATGAGGGTTCTGGTAGTGTGCTCAGAAAGGAAAGGGCGAATTTTGCTGATATTATAGAAAAAGAAACGACAGGTTTTAGCAGTCTGTTGAATATGTGCAGAGAAGGAGAGGGAGGGAGTCGAAGATGACCCCAAGGTTAGTTAGAGCTGATGAGACAGGAAGGATTTGAGTGTTATCCACAGAAATAGAGAATGGGGGAGGAGGAGAGGTTGGTTTAGGGGGAAAGATAAGAAGCTCAGTCTTGGTCATGTTTAGTTTCAGATGGCGCTGAGACATCCAGGCAGCAATGTCAGACAGGCAGGCTGATACTTTGGCCTGGATTTCGGCTGAGATTTCTGGTAGATCTGGGAGTCATCAGCGTAAAGATGATACTGAAAACCATGGCATGAGATCAGAGTACCAAGGGAAGAAGTATAGATGGAGAAGAGAAGAGGTCCCAGGACAGATCCCTGAGGTACACCAACTGACAGTGGGATAGAAGAAGAAGAGGATCCACTAGAGTATACACTAAAGGTACGCTGGGAGAGATAAGAAGAAAACCAGGAAAGAACACAGACATAGACAAAGCAGATCTCACACACCATATGAGATTGGCTGCAATCTAATCATTCTAGGAAAATATGTCTTACAAATTCCTAGACCCCTGACGCAGGCCGGTAAGTCTGAAACACAACTCGTGTCGGGTCGCTCATTTTATCGATTTGAATAAAGACCTTGTTGTGAACACCATCTGAGTGAGTTTTTTTTTGCTCCACCCTTCTTTGCTTGGCATTTGATCCTCAGTGGAGAGGTTACCGTCTGTTGGAAGTGGCTGTGAGTACCATGCTGTACTCGGATGCCCAGGTCCACATCCCAACTACTTTCTAATACAGAAGGTACAACCTTGTGCCTCCCTGCTTTATGTAGTACACTGCGACCTGATTGTTTAGATGAGAATAATTTTGTGCATCAGCCAGTGTTCCCTCTAAGGTGTACAGGAGTCCTTCATCTACATTTCTGCCAGTGGGAGTGCTAATATCACATTTTCCGTAGCAAGGGAAGGCAAGTTCTGCAGGATTCCAGAGGACCTACCTATCCTTAGCAACTGAAAACCCAATATTGAAGCACCACCCCCCACTGGCAGCAATGCGATTAGAGAACTCCCATACAGCTTAGAAGGAACATTGGCAACAGCTGATCTGACCACATTTAGTGTTTCATACTGCCCTGTAGCTCCAGGAGGTTTATGTGCAACTGAGTCTTCTAGGAGGACCGCTGATCCCAATCCTCCCCAGCCCAAGTTGGATGCATCCGTTGTCACCATCTTGTGGAGAGGAAGAATTTGCAATGAGGACCCACTGTCAAATTGGGCTGAACTGTCTATCACAACAGGGATGCTTGCAGCACAGGAGTGATGACAACATCTGCCAGGTTCCCAATGAATTGTGACCATTCAGAAGCTAGAGTCCACTGGGCCAATCTCAAATGGAAACATGCAATAGGCATCATGTGGATGGTGGAGGCCATGTGGCCTAACAATTTCAACATCTACTGAGCCATGACCTACTCTCTCTGGAGTGCAACGTGGACTAGGGCATCCACACGCTGGTCTGGAAGGAGGGCTCAGGTCTGCATCATACCTAGCAGGGCTCCTATGAACTCCAATCTTTGAACAGGGAGCACATGGGACTTTGGGTAATTGATAAACCCTAGTAGCTCCAGTACCCGAATAGTCCTTTCTTTGATGTGCTCTTTACCAGCCAATTGAAGCACACATACCCCCAATCTGTAAAGCGACACTGACTACTGCAAGACACTTTGTGAAGACCCTGGAGCAAAGACTAGCCCAAAGGACAGGAAGCAATACTGGTCGTGGTCTTTCCCTATTTAAAATATGAGATCTCTCCCGTGACTCGGGTGTATCTGGATGTGGGTATAAGCAACCTTCTTTAAGTCCAGAGAGCATTGCAAATCATCTGCTTTGAGCATTGCAAATCATCTGCTTGAATCACGGGGATTAAAGTGCCTAGGAAAACCATCCTGAACTTTTCTTCTGCCAGATATATTTGTTCAGGGCCCTTAGGTCTAGGATGGGACAAAATCCTGCTTTCTTGGTCCAACACACAGCATCAGTGTCCCTCAGTTTGACGAGGACGACATCAAACCCTTGTGTGTCCTTGGGTTGGGATTCAAGACAGCTCGGTCCCAATGGGCACCACTGATGCTCAATCTCAAGGCAGGCAAAGACCAACTGGATGCCAATATGTAACCAGTGTCCGCCACAGCTCTGGGGGAGCCATGGAGACAGATGCATCCAAAGCCAAATTCAATGGACTGGACTTCTTGGCGCCAAGAATATTTTTGCGCTGCTCCTTTTGACTCCTAATGTTTTTTTGACAACTAGAAACAGAGATTACAAAAAGACATATAGTGGTCAAGGCCCCAGAAACAACAGGCACCGATTGTGAGTGTGAAGTGACAGTCCTGGCACACCAGGAGCACTTCTTAAAACCACTGGGAATTTTAAGGGACATGTCGGGGAAAACAGCTGAAGTGAAATCAGAACAACTCAATGGTGACAAAACCAAAAAGCTGAATGAGACATGAGCAGTGAAGAGAACAGGAACAGCATGTCCTCACTGCTCTGCGGATAAAGCGAGAATGTCTGGTCCAGGGCAGAAGCAGGAAGGTGCACACACATTTGTACTGCAGTATTCCAAAGGCTTCTGGAAGTGCAATCTTCCAAAGGCTGGGAAGTTCTCTGTGCCAGGTACCGCTGGATGAAATTGCCTAAATGTAAGATTGTGTCCTGCTTGTCTTCACAGAAATCACTATATAACCAGGGGGACAGATCTAATAAAGTGGATCCTCTACAACGTGAAACCATATTTCAGTTAAAAACACTAATCCTGAAGGACTACCATTAACCAAAACACAATCTGTTGGTGTTTTATTACCAATTGATCTAGCACTTGTGCTACAACAGGGGACAGAGAGAAAGTGGAGTGACTAGTGGATCTTCACTTCATTTGACAGGAGTCAATACAGGATTATTAACACAAGATGCAGCATGAAGATGCCTTCTACATTTAATTGGTCTAGTCTATTACAGTTTGTACTGCAATAAACATGACAATAGTACAAAATGTTACAACTTCTAATTGAAATTAGATTTTGCTTCAAATGTCTAGAAGTTGTGATTATAACTGGGGATTTGCCATGTCAGATTTCATGCTATCAAAGAATTCCCTCCCACCCATCCTAAAATAGAGTAGACTAAAAATGAGTAAACGCAAAATCAACCACATAGATACAAACCACACTGTTCCGTACCTTGACATATGAATAAGGTTAGACAGGCAAGCTCTACAGATGAAAAAAAGACAACCACAAATGATTTTATAAAGGTCTCACAAAAAATGCATGACCTGCTCCACTGCATGCTGCCTCGGGATCAGCTGCCTTTGGTATCAACACACAACAGAACAGGTCACCCTAATGCACTGGTCTTCCTCAGAAAAATAATGGAGAGTGATTTTCCCCACCCGAAGGTGACAGCAATATCTCTATGCAGCCATCAAATGGCAGAAAGGACAGATTATTCATCCATTCAAACTACAGTAACATAGTAAATGACGGCAGACAAAGACTTGTACGGTCCATCCAGTCTGCCCAACAAGATAAACTCATTTTACATTGTATGCGATACTTTATATGTATACCTGAGTTTGATTTGTCCTTGCCATTCCCAGGGCACAGACCTTAGAAGCCTGCCCAGCACTGTTTCTGTACTAGAAGTTCTGAAGCTAACGTCGAAGACCTTAAAATTTACACTCCAGCCCATCCATATCTATTCAGTCACAATCGGTACAGTCCGTAGAAGTCTGTCCAGCACTGGTTTTGCTTCCCAATTACCGGTGTTGCCACCCCAATCTCTACTAAGATTCCGTGAATCCATTTCTTCTAAACAGGATTCCTTTGTGTTTATCCCACGCATGTTTAAATTCCATTACCGTTTTCATCTCCACAACCTCCCATGGAAGGGCATTCCATGTATCCACCACTATATAACATACATATATTTAAATGCGAACAGTGCACCAGGTAATTTCAACAAAGATGTCTGCTCAAAGCCCACCTCTTCAATGTTGCTTTCGGCACCTAACCTTTATACCTTTCAAGAAATCCAGACTGCCCCAATTTGACCGACTGTACATTTGTCCATTAGATTGTAAGCTCTTTGAGCAGGGACTGTCCTTCTGTGTTAAATTGTACAGTGCTGCGTAACCCTAGTAGCGCTTTAGAAATGTTAAATAGTAGTAGTAAACTATAGCGTCTATGGCATTATTAAAGAAAAAGCTTTACATAGTAACATAGTAGATAACGGTCCATCCAGTCTGCCCAATAAAATAAACTCATAGCGTAAGGTATGATGCGATACTTCATAAAATCATGATTTGTACGGTCTTCTCCAACTTCTGAAGTTATCATCAAAGCTCCACTCCAACCCATCCAAATCTGTCCAACCACAAGCAGGGCACAGACAGTAGAAGTCTGCCCAGTACTGGCCTTGCTCTCCTGAAGCTGAATCTGTCCAACCACGATCACAGCATAGAATATAGAAGTCTGCCCAGCACTGGCTTTGCTTCCCAATTACTGGTGTTGCCATCTAATCACCACTAAGCTTCTTTGGATTCATTCCTTCTAACCTGGATTCCCTTGTGTTTATCTCATGCATTTTTGAATTCAGCTGCAGATTTCATCTCCATCACCTCCTGCAAGAAAGCACATCTACCACCCTCTCCATGAAAAGTATTTCCTGCAATTATTCCTGAGTCAGCTTCCCTGCAACCTCAATCCATGTCCTCTAGTTCTACCACCTTCCAGTCTCTGGAAAAGGTTTGTTTATAGATTAATACCGTTCAAATATTTGAATGACTGTATCATATGTTTCTCCTTTCCTCCAGGGTATACATATTCAGGTCATCAAGTCTCTCCTCATATGTTTTGCTAGGCAAATCCCATACCATTTTTATCGCTTTTCTCTGAACCACTTCATATCTTTTTACATCCTTAGCAAGATACGGCCTCCAAAATTGAACACAATACTCCAAAGTAGGGCATCACCAATGACTTTGTACAGGGGCGTCGACAATTCCCTTTCTTCTGCTGGTTATACCCCTCTCTATGCAGCCTAGCATCCTTATGGCCGTGGCCACCGCCTTGTCACACTGTTTCATTACCTTGAGATCCTCAGACACCATCACCCGTAGGTCTTTCTCCTGAGCTAAGCTCATCACTCTCTCTCCTCCTATCTGGTGAAGAACTATCAATCATATCTGTGTGCTAAAATTTATATAGGTTTATTAAAAAACAAATTTGTGCAGATCAAGTCATTTCACAAGTGTGTGGTGTGTGTTAATGGAACCATTAATGCAAATGTTTAACTACACCTCAAGAAGAGTAGTCCAAAGGTTTTGCATGAAAAGTACTTTAACAAAACAAACTGCTCACTAAACAATGCAAAGTCTTTTCTCACTAGTGTATCAAGTGGACTTCAAACACACCTTAGCTAACAGGCCCCCAAGTACCCACCACAGCAATATCGCCTCAAAATATGTTCTTAAACTAATTTTCTCACTCTGAAGGGAAAATGCTTGCATGGAACTGGCACAAGAATTTTGAATATATTGGTTTAATAATTGCTGGGTGATGGTCTGCTATGCTTGCTGGGCTGCATGACAATATAAGACCACCACTTTAGGTAATAGACCTTTGCCATTTGTCAGCAAGTTCATTTACCCAAGTTTCAGATGACCAGTATAACTGAATTACTGTTGACTTATATTAACTGCATCTTCACCTTTATTAGAAAGTTGTATTAGTACATACTTCAATATAAACATGCATACTCAACAGGCAGCTGTGCACACACCAAATCATGCACTAGTATATGTTTGTGTAGATACTTACCAGTTTGCTCTTTGCATGAGCTGATGATTTTAAATGTTGTTGCACAGAACTATACGATGCAGGGACATGCAAATTGCAAGCACTGCAGTGTACCGTTTCCACCTTCATCATTTGATCATCTCTAGTAACTCCTGGTAAAGAAATAAGATTAAAAATTCAAGCATTACAAGGGATGAACAGATCACAATGCAGCAACCTACTGAAAATTTCTGTCATCTAGTTTTGTTTATCTGCATCAACATAATATATTCAAACTATAATTTAGAAGAGAACAAGTCTTTTGGGAAGCCCCAGCTAAATAAAGCCTTCTTTGAGAAATTTTAAGCACAGACAGATGTGGATTTAGAAAAAAAATTTATATTATAAATAACTTCTTATAATACAACAAATTATATTTAAAACTACACTGCTAAGTATATTATAAAAAAAAAAAAAAAATCAAAAGTCTAGCATAAGTTAGCATTTCATTTAGTGAATGACAGCACAAGCATTACACTAGTAAACAAGCAAGTTCATTTTATAACTCCATAATCTATGTCTCTTTAAAAGTGTTCCTATGTATTTGATGTGTGAGCAGGATGTAGGGATGGGGACTGGGAGCGAGAGAGAGGCAGATGGGACTGTGTGGTGGTTGGAGAATGGGGACAGTGTACCCTGCTTTCCTTCATAGTTCTCTATTGTTCCTCCACTTACTTTCCCTCCCTCGCTCCCTCCAACTTCCTCTAGTGCAGTGTTTTTCATTGGAGACATGATGGCAGCTGACTGGGAGGAGAGGCTGGTGAGAGTTGAAATACATAAGAAAAGGGTTGATGGGTGTGGTGGTGGATGAAGAGAGTGTATTTGGAGAAAAGAACGTTTGGGGAACTCCAGGTTGGGGGAGACATGATGGGCTCAGGTAGACAGTCTGGAAAAACAAACTTTATTTTAAATTTACACATATTGCTCAGAGTGCACAAAAAGCCTTATTTCCCAAGAGGAGTATTTTGTAACTTGGTCAGATCGGTAGTCTTGAGCAGACTTGATTACTGCAACGGCATATACGCAGGGTGCACAGGCTTGCTTCTAAAAAAAACTACAAACAGTCCAAAACACAGCAGCTCGACTTATCTATGGAGCGTCAAAGTTCACTTGTTCCAGCCCACTTCGTGAGAAGCTCCACTGGCTTCCCATACAGGAGCGCATAACTTTTAAAATCTGTACCCTAGTCCATAAGATTCTCTATGGAGCAGCCCCAGCATATATGGATGCCCTTGTCAACTTACCACCAAGAAATTCACTCAGAACTGCCTGCTCTTACTTAAACCTTCATTACCCTGCATGTTCTACACTCAAATATAAAACCACATATGCTTCCACCTTTTCCTATGTCAGTACTCTCTTGTGGAATGCACTACCCAAATCAGTGAAAACAGTTCAGGATCATCTGGCTTTCAGGAAGTCACTCAAGACCTGCTTATGTGGGCAAGCTTACCCTAAAGATACTGTCCTATCTCACTGACCTCAGGACACTGAACCCCTTTAGTGCTCTTACAAACTAACCCATTTCTTATCTTTACCTCCCCACCCCGCTAATCCCTCTCAATTTAATGTACTCGCCTATTTGTTATTTAACTGTTGTAAGCCACATTGAGCCTGCCAGCGGTGGGAAATTGTGGGGTATAAATGCTGTAAAATAAATAAATAAATAAATAAATAAGATGGCCTAGCTATATCATTGGAGGAGGGATCTCCTCCCGATTATCACCCAGGGCTATGGGCACCATATCCAACACTAGTCCCGGCTCTCTCACTCAAGTATTTTAGGCAACATGGCCCCTGTTTCAAAAATAACATCACTGCTCTAGATCCTGTGTTACAGACAATACAGCAAGCAAAGCAGTCAACAGGCAGAAGAAATGTTGGGACAGTCAACTGCCGCAGCAAAACAAATTGCATGTTTCTGCTTCACCTCCTGCAGTCTTCAGCTAACATTGCCTGGGCTCCCTGCCAACCTTACTGCTCAGTTTCTCCTCTTTGAGAGGGGGGAAGAAAGCTTTGGGTGTCCTGTCTGCTGAACACTTTGAGGTCAATGTTCAAATGGCACTTAGACATCTCGCTCAGCACTGAATGTCTGACAGTTTCATTTTCAACAGAAGTGCACATATAAAACTAGGCATGAACGCTGGTGCACACCTAGTTTTAGATACACAGAAAAATGGGCATGGGAGTTTTAGGCAGGGCCCACTACATCTAGCATACATGTTTGGGCTGGATGTGCCAAAACCAGGTGTAACCTGGAGCATATGGCTCCAATACCTACCCCTAGACGTACAGATGCCTAATATCTACATCTATACATCCAGGAGGCCATCAGTATCTTCACTTCCATTTCCTCTTCTGCCTTAAAAATTGTTGTCATTAAGGGCTATTTTTTTTTGTGGGGGGGGAAGGGTTGTGAGAACAAATGCAACCAGTGTTGCCAAGGGAAACAACTGAATTAAGAAGGGAGTAATGTCAGAATCATGGGACTCCTCGTGCATGCTCAGGAACCTTCAAAGATTTACTGGATATAACAGGGTGACTGTCCAACCATGGCTCCTTCTAGAGGATGTCACCAAGAAGGATGCAATCATTTCCCTGTTTTTGATGGAGAAAAGCAAAACACAAGAGCTTTTTTGTTAATTTCATAATACACAATAATAAACATGTAGGATAACGAAGAAAGTGAATGATACATACCTGTAGCAGGTGTTCTCCGAGGACAGCAGGCTGATTGTTCTCACGACTGGGTGACGTCCGCGGCAGCCCCCACCAACCGGAAGAAGCTTCGCGGGCGGTCCGCACGCAGGGCACGCCCACCGCGCATGCGCGGCCGTCTTCCCGCCCGTGCGCGACCGTTCCCACCAGTTGAATGACAAGCAAAAAAGATGAAAACGCAACTCCAAAGGGGAGGAGGGAGGGTAGGTGAGAACAATCAGCCTGCTGTCCTCAGAGAACACCTGCTACAGGTATGTATCATTCACTTTCTCCGAGGACAAGCAGGCTGCTTGTTCTCACGACTGGGGTATCCCTAGCTCTCAGGCTCACTCAAAACAAGAACCCAGGTCAATTGAACCTCGCAACGGCGAGGATACAACAGAAAATTGACCTACGAAGAACAACTAACTGAGAGTGCAGCCTGACCAGAATAAATGCGGGTCCTGGAGGGTGGAGTTGGATTTACACCCCAAACAGATTCTGCAGCACCGACTGCCCAAACCGACTGTCGCGTCGGGTATCCTGCTGGAGGCAGTAATGTGATGTGAATGTGTGGACAGATGACCACGTCGCAGCTTTGCAGATCTCTTCAATAGTGGCTGACTTCAAGTGGGCCACTGACGCTGCCATGGCTCTAACACTATGAGCCGTGACATGACCCTCAAGAGCCAGCCCAGCCTGGGCATAAGTGAAGGAAATGCAATCTGCTAGCCAATTGGAGATGGTGCGTTTCCCGACAGCGACCCCTAGCCTGTTAGGGTCGAAAGAAACAAACAATTGGGCGGACTGTCTGTGGGGCTGTGTCCGCTCCAAGTAGAAGGCCAATGCTCTCTTGCAGTCCAATGTGTGCAACTGACGTTCAGCAGGGCGGGTATGCGGCCTGGGGAAGAATGTTGGCAAGACAATTGACTGGTTAAGATGGAACTCCGACACCACCTTCGGCAGGAACTTTGGGTGGGTGCGGAGCACTACTCTGTTGTGATGAAATTTGGTATATGGAGCATGAGCTACCAGGGCTTGAAGCTCACTGACCCTACGAGCTGAAGTAACTGCCACCAAGAAAATGACCTTCCAGGTCAAGTACTTCAGATGGCAGGTATTCAGTGGCTCAAAAGGAGGTTTCATCAGCTGGGTGAGGACGACGTTGAGATCCCATGACACTGTAGGAGGCTTGATAGGGGGCTTTGACAAAAGCAAGCCTCTCATGAATCGAACGACTAAAGGCTCTCCAGAGATGGCTTTACCTTCCACACGATAATGGTAAGCACTAATCGCACTAAGGTGATTCCTTACTGAGTTGGTCTTGAGGCCAGACTCTGATAAGTGCAGAAGGTATTCAAGCAGGTTCTGTGCAGGGCAAGAACGAGGTTCTAGGGCCTTGCTCTCACACCAAACGACAAACCTCCTCCACTTGAAAAAGTAACTCTTTTTAGTGGAATCCTTCCTAGAGGCAAGCAAGACACGGGAGACACTCTCAGACAGATCCAATGAAGCGAAGTCTACGCCCTCAACATCCAGGCTGTGAGAGCCAGAGACTGAAGGTTGGGGTGCAGCAACGCTCCGTCGTTCTGCGAAATGAGAGTCGGAAAACACTCCAATCTCCACGGTTCTTCGGAGGACAACTCCAGAAGAAGAGGGAACCAGATCTGACGGGGCCAAAAGAGCACTATCAGAATCATGGTGCCGTGGTCTTGCTTGAGCTTCATTAAGGTCTTCCCCACCAAAGGTATGGGAGGATAAGCATACAGGAGGCCGGTCCCCCAATGAAGGAGAAAGGCATCCGACGCTAGCCTGCCATGTGCCTGAAGTCTGGAACAGAACAGAGGCAGCTTGTGGTTGGTCTGAGAGGCGAAAAGGTCCACCAAGGGGGTGCCCCACTCTCGGAAGATCTTGCGTACCACTCTGGAATGGAGCGACCACTCGTGCGGTTGCATGACTCTGCTCAGTCTGTCGGCCAGACTGTTTACACCTGCCAGGTATGTGGCCTGGAGCAGCATGCCGAACTGGCAAGCCCAACGCCACATCCCGACGGCTTCCTGACACAAGGGGCGAGATCCGGGGCAAGATCCGGTGCCCCCCTGCTTGTTGGTGTAATACAGTGCAACCTGATTGTCTGTCCGAATTTGGATAATTTGGCAGGACAGCCGATCTCTGAAAGCCTTCAGTGTGTTCCAGATCGCTCGGAGCTCCAGGAGGTTGATCTGCAAATCCTTTTCCTGGAGGGACCACAGACCCTGGGTGTGAAGCCCATCGACATGAGCTCCCCCACCCCAGGCGAGATGCATCCGTCGTCAGCACTTTCGTGGGCTGAGGAATTTGGAATGGACGTCCCAGGGTCAAATTGGTCCGAATGGTCCACCTGAGCAGTGAAGTGCGGCAACTGGTGGAGAGGCGGATGACATCTTCTAGATTCCCGGTGGCTTGGAACCACTGGGAAGCTAGGGTCCATTGAGCAGATCTCATGTGAAGACGAGCCATGGGAGTCACATGGACTGTGGAGGCCATATGACCCATCTGCCGAGCTGTGACCTGCTGGGACGCTCTGGTCTGCGAAGCCAGGGACAGGAGGTTGTTGGCCCTTGCTTCGGGAAGGAAGGCCCGAGCCGTCTGGGTATTCAGCAGAGCTCCTATAAATTCCAGAGACTGTGTTGGCTGGAGATGGGACTTTGGGTAATTTATCACAAACCCCAGCAGCTCCCGAAGTTGAATAGTGCACTGCATAGACCGGAGGGCTCCCGCCTCCGAGGTGTTCTTGACCAGCCAATCGTTGAGATATGGGAACATGTGCACTCCCAGCTTGCGTAGATACGCCGCTACCACCACGAGGCACTTTGTAAACACTCGTGGGGCAGAGGCGAGCCCAAAGGGCAGCACACAATACTGAAAGTGCCGTGCGCCCAGGCGGAATCTGAGATACTGTCTGTGAGCTGGCAGTATCGGGATGTGAGTGTATGCGTCCTTTAAATCCAGGGAACATAGCCAATCGTTTTTCTGAATCATTGGCAGAAGGGTGCCCAAGGAAAGCATCCTGAACTTTTCTTTGACCAGGAATTTGTTCAGGCCTCTCAGGTCTAGGATGGGACGCATCCCCCCTGTTTTCTTTTCCACAAGGAAGTACCTGGAATAGAATCCCTGCCCTTCCTGCCCGGGTGGTACGGGCTCGACCGCATTGGCGCTGAGAAGGGCGGAGAGTTCCTCTGCAAGAACCTGCTTGTGATGGGAGCTGAAGGATTGAGCTCCCGGAGGACAATTTGGTGGCAGGGAGGCCAAATTCAGGGCGTATCCGCACCGCACTATTTGGAGAACCCACTGGTCGGAGGTTATGAGAGGCCACCTTTGGTGAAAAAATTTTAACCTCCCCCCGACCGGCAGATCGTCCGGTACGGACACTTTGAGGGCGGCTATGTTCCCGTGGATCCAGTCAAAAGCCCGTTCCCGGCTTTTGCTGTGGAGGCGCAGGGGGCTGCTTAGGCGCACGCTGTTGACGAGAACGAGCGCGCTGGGGCTGTCCCTGTGCCTGACGAGGCCTTCGGGCCGGTTGGGTGTACCTACGCTTGGCAAAAGAATAGGGCACAGCCTGCCGGGCCCGGGAAAAATGTCCACCTGCTGAGGTGGATGCTGAAGGCGCCCGGTGGGAGAGCTTGTCGAGGGCGGTTTCCCGCTGATGCAGTTGGTCCACCAGCTGCTCGACCTTCTCACCAAAAATATTATCCCCCCGGCAAGGGACGTCGGCCAGTCTCTGCTGGGTGCGGTTGTCCAGGTCAGAGGCACGCAGCTATGAGAGCCTGCGCATCACTATACCTTGGGCCGCAGCACGAGATGCCACGTCACAGGTGTCATAGATACCCCTGGACAGGAACTTTCTGCACGCCTTCAGCTGCCTGACCACCTCCTGATAAGGCCTGGACTGCTCCGGCGGGAGCTTGTCAACCAGGTCCGCCAGTTGCTTCACATTGTTCCGCATGTGGATGCTCGTGTAGAGCTGGTAAGATTGGATGCGGGTCACGAGCATGGAAGATTGGTAGGCCTTCCTCCCAAACGAGTCCAGATTGCGAGACTCCCGCCCCGGGGGCGCCGAGGCGGTATCCCTCGAACTCCGTGCCCTCTTGAGAGCAGAATCCACGACCGCCAAGTCATGAGGCAATTGGGGCCGCATTAACTCTGAGTCCGAGTGAATTCTGTACTGGGACTCTGCTTTCTTGGGGATGGTGGGATTAGATAATGGTCGCATCCAGTTCCGAAGCAGTGTCTCCTTAAGGACATTGTGCAACGGCACCGTGGAGGACTCTCTAGGTGGAGATGGATAGTCGAGGACCTCGAGCATCTCAGCCCTCGGCTCATCCACAGAGACCACGGGAAAGGGAATGTATATAGACATGTCCCTGACAAAGGAGGCAAAGGAGAGACTCTCGGGAGGCGAGAGCTTCCTCTCTGGTGAAGGCGTGGGGTCAGAGGCCCACAGAAATATCTGGGGTCCTCCTCTTCCCCCCACGAGGCCTCTTCCTCGGTATCGGACATAAGCTCATGCAGCTGAGTCCTCAACTGGGCCCGGCTCGACGTCGAGGCACCGAGGCCTCGGTGTCGTCCAGCGGTGGACTCCCGCGCCGGCGAGGACGAAGCTCCCTCCATCGACGTCGACTCCACCTGTGTGGCGGTCAAGACCGGCGCCGCAAGCCTGGCGCATCAGCCCTTCCAAGATCCCCGGAAGGATGGCTCGGAGGCACTCGTCCAGGCCCGCTGTCAGGAAAGACGGGGGGGGGGGGGGGGGGGGGCCGGTAGAGGCGTCGGTGCCGGAAGCTGTTCGGGTCCAGGAGACTGCACCGAAGTGCTGGGACCCTGACGCGTCGGTACCTCCACTACCGAGGGGGACCTTTCCTCTCGACGCGGACGCTTCGGCGTCGACTCCTCTCCAGCACCGAGGGCCGGGCGCACCGATGGGGACCGATGACGGTGCTTCTTCTGTTTTTTGCGGTGCCCATCATCGGCGCCAGGTGGGACGGAGGAGGTCGATCCCCCTCGGTCTCGAGGGGCCGGGTCGGACAGGGTTCGGTCCCGAGGGCCGTGAGCAGAGGGAGTGACCGGGGCCGATTGCCCACGCGGCCTCTCACCCCTACCGTCACCGGAGGACCGGCAGGCCGAAGGGACCTGTACTCCTGGGGTCGATGCCATCGGTGCCGATTTCGCAGACACCGATACCGGTACCGAAGAACCGGCCGTCGATACCGATGCCGTCGAGGTCGATGTCGAGGGGCCAGCGCAAGTTCCAAAAGACGGTCCCGAAGAACTTGCCTCGCAACCTGAGTCCGTTTCTGGAGACCAAGACACAAAGAACACGACTTGATATTGTGCTCCGGCCCGAGGCACTGGAGGCACCAAGCGTGGGTGTCGGTCTGCGAGATAGGCTGGCCGCACCGACCACACTTCTTAAATCCACTCGGGATCTTCGAGGACATCGACGGAAAAATCGCGTCGGTGAAGTTAAAGTCGTCGATGGTGGCGGTAAATCACACCTCGAAAAATAAAGCGACCGCGTGGCCACAAGGCCGCAACGCGACGACCTCACTAGAAAACGAGGGAAAAATCAGCGCATTCTCTTCCTTTTTTTTTTTTGAAGAAAGGAAAAAAAGGGTTTGAAGCGCGCGGCAACAAAAAACAAAAAATAAGCGAATTCGCGGACAACGCGACGGTTTTCCGGGGCTGACTAAGAGAGAGCGGCGACGCACGACTCTCTCCAGCGCGGAAAAGAAAAGACTGGCGGGAACGGTCGCGCACGGGCGGGAAGACGGCCGCGCATGCGTGGTGGGCGTGCCCTGCGTGCGGACCGCCCGCGAAGCTTCTTCCGGTTGGTGGTGGCTGCCGCGGACGTCACCCAGTCGTGAGAACAAGCAGCCTGCTTGTCCTCGGAGAATTATTGTTACACATTTACATAAAAGATATCTACAAAATGTCTAAGACATATTTTACTTGCCTTCCATTATATCTTTTGCCATAATTTTGGCAGCCTCATTCTGGGCTGCCTGCAACTTGCGTAAGGATGTCTTTTTGTACTTATATACCATGCATTCCTAAAAAAAAAAAAAGAAAATAAAGATTTATATCTAAACTAGTAAAACAGGCCCATTTGTGACACAAATGAAACGGGCGCTAGCAAGGTTTTCCTCGGAGTGTGTATGTTTGAGAGAGTATGTGTTAGATTGACTGTGAGAGAGAGAGAATGTGCGAGTGTGTGTGTGTGTGACAGGAGAGTGAGACTGCTGGGTGCGAGTGTGTCTCCTCTGTCCCCCCTCCAGCCACCCGGTGATTCTCCTCTCTCCCCTGCTCCCCCCTCCAGTCACCCAACGATTCTACTTTTTCGCTTGCCCCCCTCCAGCCACCCAGCGATTCTCCTGTATGCCCTGCCCTGCCTCCAGCCACCCAGCGATTCTCCTTTTCCCCTTGCCCCCTCCAGCCACCCAGCGAATCTCCTCTCTCCCCTGCCCCCCTCCAGCCACCCAGCGATTGTCCTATCTCCCCTTCCCCCCCTCCAGCCACTCCTCCACTTTAATCAGCATATATTAAATTCCCCCCCCCTGTGCTACAGAAAAGCACCGAGCACATCCTATATAATATAGCGCACCTCCAACGTTCTGAAGCTGAGAAAGTTAAGCCTTCAAGCCTTGAAGCATTCGTGTGCTCTGTAAGGCTCCATCTCCTCAACTGATGACACGTAGTTCCGGAACGTTGCAGGAATGCTTCAAGGCTTGAAGGCTTCACTTTCTTGGCTTCAGAACGCTGGAGGTGCATTTTATTATATAGGATGTTTTAATTAAGCCATTTCAACAGTATATTAGTTTACATGCTTTACGACCATATTATAAAAAATATTACTTGTCATGGGAATGATTATACACATGACAGGCAATAAACCAACTAATAAACCAAACTGCCCACAAAGGTTCTTGTTGGACCAACAGGTATTGCAACAAATAAACAAAAAAGAGATTGTATTTTAAATAATGAAATATGGTAACTTACATGTAAAAAGTCTATGGCTACTTTGTCAAATTTTGTTTTCTTCTGAATATGATCTAAAGTCTCCCGATGAGTATTACCATCCAAATGAGCTTCAATGTCTTTTTCCTCAAATGTCCGGAATTTACAATATGAACAAGTGAATGCCATCCTAGAAGGAAGAAAGTTGTTCACTTTATTTGGAAAAGGGAGGCAAATACCTAGCAAAACTGAATATACCTAAATGAATAGTTTTGATCAATGTTGCCAATTTGTTCTGACACAACAGTATCTATTATTCGGATGTTTAATATATTTTCTGTAACTTTTGGTATCTTCCACTGCCTCAGGTATACACTCAAGACTAATGAGGTCATTTTCGAAGCAGACAGGTGTCTCAAAATGGCCAAAAACATGTACATCTGGTCTAAATCGTGATTTTCAAAAAGACAGAATTTGGACTTTGCCACTGAGTTCATCCAAATAAGGGGGTATGTTTTGGGCGGGACTAGGGAAATCCCAAAATTAGGACATCTTTCAGCGACCATGGAACAGGAAGTCCAAGTTTAAAAAGCAATACTTTTTATCTAGACCTGTTTCAATCATATCCAACTTTTAAAAAAATGCCCTGAATGATGGATTAAGGCTTGACCCGTCCTTAATCTTCAGTGGATGCCATTTCCCTCCCACACCAAACTGAAAGGGGATACCCAGGTGCTATGACAGCATAAGGTATTATGTGCATACCCAACATAGCAGCAGCCAGAACTAGCCTAGTGGTTAGTACAATAGATTGTGAATAAAGGGATCTTGGTCCAAATCTCACTCCTCCTAGTAAATTTGTGGTGGAAACTGTGAGCCTCCAAAACCACCAAATTACCTACTGTACCTAAATATGGGAGACACCTGCAGGGTGGAAGGCAATTATAATGTTGTACAGTAGATTTTATTTGGTTCTTAGAGGGCTCACAATTCAAAGTACGAGTTATGGTAGGAATTGTACCTGGGTGCCATTGTTTAAAGTCCACTGCACTGACCACTAAGCTGCCCCTCTGATCTCCAGGGATGTCTGTGTGGCTATTTCTCTCAAAATGATGCCAGACAGACGTTCTAGTGCCCTTTTGTTTGGCGTTTATAAATTGGACATGTCAATTTGGAAAATGGCTCTTCTTTTTAGACAATTTCTAACATAGTAACATAGTAAGTGACGGCAGATAAAGACCTGAACAGTCCATCCATATGCCCAACAGTCACACCTATTGTCAATTCATGATTAAATAATGAATGTGATATTATATATTTGATCATGGTCCTTCTTCGGTGTTTCTGTGACATAGACAGTAGAAGTCCGCCCAGCTTTGTCCTTAAGTTCCAACTACTGGAGTTGCTGTTAAAGCACACTCCAGGCTATCTGAATCTGTCTTGTCATTTGCAGGACCCAGACCGTAAAAGTCTGCCCAACACTGTCCTCGGTTCCAGCCACTGAAGTTGCTGTTGAAGCCCTTTCCAGCCCATCCTAAACTGAACTGCCATAAACAGAACACAGACCTACAAAGTCTGCTTGGCACCGGACTTATTTTTTCACAGCTGGAACCACTATCCAAGCAGCACTCACACATCCACACACATGCAGCCATTTAAGGATTTTTATACCATCCATTTTCTACACAGAGATCCTCTGTGCTCATCCCAAGCCTTTTTGAATATTGTCACTGTTTTAGTCTCTAACACCTACCTCCCTTCCTAACATTACTCCTAAGTCTACCACCCCTTAACTTCAGTTCATGTCCTCTAATTTTTACCATTTCCCCTTCTCTGGAAAAGATTTGTTTCTACATTAATACCTTTCAAGTATTTAAATGTCTGTATCATATCTCCCGTCCCTTCTTTTCAATAGGCTATACATATTCAGGTCTTCCAGTCTCTTCTCATATGTCTTACGGCACAAGCCCCATATCATTTTTGTAACCTTCCTCTAGACCACTTCTAGTCTTTTTACATCCTTAGCAAGATATAGCCTCCAAAACTGAACACAATACTCCAAGTGGGGCCTCACCAGCAACTTGTACAAGGGCATCAACAACTCCTTTCTTCTGCTGGTTACACATCTTGATGCAGCCTAGCATCCTGGCTACAGCCACTGCCTTGTCACGCTGTTTTGTTGCTTTAAAATCCATAGATATCACCTCAAGGTCTCTCCCCTTGTCTGTGCATATGAGCCTCTCGCCTCCTAGGATGTACGGCTCCCTTGGATTTCTACTCCCAAAATAAATCACTCTGCACTTCTTTGCATTAAATTTTAAATTGCCACACATTAGACCATTCTTCTAGCTTTTACAGATCCATTTTTGTGTTTTCCACTCCCTCCAGGGCGTCCAACCTATTACAAATCTTCGTATCATCCGCAAAAAGGCAAACCTTACCTTTTAACCCTTTGGCAACGTCGCTCACAAATATATTGAACTGAATCAGCCCTTCCTTGAGGCATTCCGCTACTCACTTTTCCTCCTCAGAGTGAATTCCATTGACCACCACCCTCTGGAGTCTGTCAACCAGTTCATAATCCAGGTCACCACTTTGGGTCCTAACTTCAGCCTGTCAAGTTTATTTAAGAGCCTCCTATGAGGAACCATTTAAAAGATTTGCTGAAATACAAGCAGAATACATCTAGCGCACATCTTCAATCCAATTCTCTGGTCGCCCAGTCAGAGAATTCAATCAAATTAATTGGTAAAACCACACTGCCTTGGATCTTGTAACCCACTGAATTCCAGGAAATTCACTATCCTTTCCTCCAGAAACACTTTCGTTACTTTCGAAGTGAAGCTTACCGGCCTGCAGTTTCCCACTTCTCTGAAGAGGGACCACATATGCTGTTCTCCAATCCTGTGGAACCGGGATGTGCAAATACATCCATCTTAGAGCAATACGACCCAATTCTGACATGGACGTTTTTTTTCGAAAATGCCCTCTACACTACCTAACAGCAGAACTCTTTGGAACTATATTTTAATTTCTGCAAGTTGTCGTCGAAGCCCACTCCGGTTAGACAGATCCGGATGGACTTGAGTAGGCTTCGATGGCAACTGATGCACTTGGGAAAGACAAAAGGTGGGCAGACTTCTCCAATTTGTGCTCCAAAAATGGCAAGGACAGGACAAGATCAAGTATGCATATGTTATATCACATCATACCCATAAGCTAAGAGTATATCTTGTTGGGCAGACTGGATGGACTATGCAGGTCTTTATCTGTCATCATCTACTACATTACTATGTTACAAGCCCAAAAATTTACAAGCTATGTATAATGAAGATACTTACCTGTAGCAGGTATTCTCCGAGGACAGAAGGCTGGACATCATCACGCATGGGTCGTCGTCCGCGACGGCCCAGGAGCTCCGGAATTTAAAGAAAAACTTTAAAAAGAGTTTAGAAGCAGCGCGACGGGTGCAGGGACAACGCACCTCGCATGCGCGAGTGACTTCCCACCCGCGACGCCCGTGCGCTTCCCTCAGTTATATAACAAGCAAAGAAGAAAAGAACAACTCCAAAGGGGAGGAGGGAGGGTTGTGATGATGTCCAACCTGCTGTCCTCGGAGAATAACTGCTACAGGTAAGTATCTTCATTTTCTCCAAGGACAAACAGGCTGGACATCATCACGCATGGGGTACCCTAGCACCCAGGTTCACTCAAAACAATGAACCATGGTCAATTGGGCCTCGCAACGGCGAGGACATAACTGAGATTGACCTGAAAAACAACACAACTAAGTGAGAGTGCAGCCTGGAACAGAACAGAAATGGGCCTAGGAGGGTGGAGTTGGATTCTAAACCCCAAACAGATTCTGTTACACCGACTGCCCAAACTGACTGTCGCGTCGGGTATCCTGCTGTAGGCAGTAGTGAGATGTGAATGTGTGGACTGATGACCACGTTGCAGCCTTGCAAATCTCTTCATCAGAAGCTGACTTTAGATGAGCCACTGACGCAGCCATGGCTCTGACATTATGAGCCGTGACATGGCCCTCCATAGTCAACCCAGCTTGGACGTAAGTGAAGGAAATGCAATCTCCTAGCCAATTGGAGATTGTGCGTTTTCCGATGGCAACCCCCATCCTGTTGGGATCAAAAGAAAGAAACAGCTGGGCGGACTGACGATAGGGCTTTGTCCGCTCCACGCAAAAGGCCAATGCTCTCTTACAGTCCAAAGTATGCAACTTGTCTTCACCAGGGCGGGTGTGTGGACGGGGAAAGAATGTTGGCAAGACAACTGACTGGTTCAGATGGAACTCCCGACACCACCTTCGGCAGGAACTTAGGATGAGTGCGGAGGACTACCCTGTTATGATGAAATTTAATGTAGGGAGCATGAACTACCAGGGCTTGGAGCTCACTGACTCTACGAGCTGAAGTAACAGCCACCAAGAAAATGACCTTCCAGGTCAAGTACTTCAGGTGGCAGGAATTCAGTGGCTCAAAAGGAGGTTTCATCAGCTGGGTGAGAACGACGTTGAGATCCCATGACACTGGTGGAAGTTTGACAGGGGGCTTTGACAAAAGCAAACTGTCAGGATGGCTGGACATACTTATATTAATATGAAACCAGCTTGACATTCTTAGATTAATATTAGACCAGCTTCTGACCTCTGAGAACTCACCCCTCCCTCAGGAACCACTGAGGATGGCAAAAGGGACCAAATGGTATTGAGCTGCCTGCTAGCCCCGTTTTCTTAATTACTCTTGATTAGCATACCTTTTGTCCTATCTGGGAGCAGGGCTTGAGAACAAAAGAGGCCAGACAGAGGCTCCATCACTAGGGACTTCAAACAGGAGAACATGTGAAAATAGTCACCTTCCTGACTTCAGAAAGCAAACTGGAGTTTGGCTGGGAAGGAAGATAAGTTTTTTGATCTCTTTCTGTTCTGGAGGTATAAAGGAGAGCACAGGGTGCTCGGGGGCACTTCTCTCTGTCTGGGGGCACTTCTCTCTCTCTCTCTCTTTCTTTCTCCCTGCAGCAGAGTGCACAGGACTCTGCTGGGCTGCCTTTGCTTCTTCTTTTTCTTTCTCTGCATACCTCCATCTTTAGCCACCAGAGCACATGGCTCTGCTGGCTTAACTGTTCTTTCTCTTAATCTAAACACACACCCAGAGACAGCCTTGTACCCTTTTACCTGTAGTAAGTGCTATGAACCTATACCTATATGCAAACATATATATATCCAAACCCGTGTGGATTGTGCATTCTTTGAGAACCCACTGCCTCTGTGAACTGGACCTGGGACCAACCCTAGACAACGATTGCTGACACAAACATCTCATGAAGCGAACTAAAGGCTGTCCAGAGATAGGCTGACCTTCTACACGGTGATGGTAAGCACTGATTGCACTAAGGTGAACTCTTATTGAGTTAGTCTTAAGACCAGACTCCGATAAGTGTAGAAGGTACACAAGCAGGGTCCGTGTAGGACAAGAAAAAGGGTCTAGGGCCTTGCTGTCACACCAGATGGCAAACGTCCTCCATTTAAAACCATAACTCCTTTTTGTGGAATCTTTCCTGGAAGCAAGCAAGACTCGGGAGACACCCTCTGAAAGGCCTAAAGAGGCAACTTCTAAGCTCTCAACATCCAGGCCGTGAGAGCCAGAGACTGGAGGTTGGGGTGTAGAAGCGACCAGTCGTTCTGAG
Organism: Microcaecilia unicolor; assembly: GCF_901765095.1. Classification (NCBI taxonomy): domain Eukaryota; kingdom Metazoa; phylum Chordata; class Amphibia; order Gymnophiona; family Siphonopidae; genus Microcaecilia; species Microcaecilia unicolor. Next base: position 68,552,215 of record NC_044036.1, on the reverse strand, counting down.
TGATGAGGGTCGAAAAACAGTCCAATCTCCAAGGTTCTTCTGAAGACAAGTCCAGAAGAAGAGGGAACCATACCTGACGAGGCCAGTAAGGTGCTATCAGAATCATGGTTCCGCGGTCTCGCTTGAGTTTCAGCAGAGTTTTCCTGATTAAAGGAATGGGAGGATACGCGTACAGGAGACCCCTCCCCTAATGAAGGAGAAGGGCATCTGACGCTAGTCTGTCGTGGGCCTGAAGCCTGGAACAGAATTGAGGAACCTTGTGATTGTACTGAGTGGCAAAAAGATCCACCGAGGGGGTGCCCCACACTCGGAAGATCTTGCGGACAATGCCCATGTTCAGGGACCACTCGAAGTTGCATTATCCTGCTCAACCTGTCGGCCAGACTGTTGTTTACGCCTGCCAGATATGTAGTCTGGAGAAGCATGCCATGCTGGCTCGCCCAAAACCAAGAGGTTGATCTGAATACGCATTTCCTGGAAGAACCAAACTCAAGTGTGAAGCCCATCTACATGAGCTCCCCACCCCAGAAGAGATGCATCTGTCGTCAGCACTTTCTGTGGCTGAGGTATTTGGAATGGGCGTCCCAAGACCAGATTGGATCGAAAGGTCCACCAATGAAGGGAACTGCAAAAGTCGGTGGAGCGATGGATGACAACCTCTAGATCCCCCATAGCCTGACACCACTGGGAAACTAGAGTCCACTGAGCCGATCTCATAGGTAGACGTGCCATGGGAGTCACATGAACTGTGGAGGCCATATGGCCCAGAAGTCTCAACATCTGCCGATCTGTGATCTGTTGAGACGCTCGAGCTGAGGACACTAAGGCCAGAAGGTTGTTTGCCCTTGTCTGGGGTAAATAGGCCCGAGACGTCTGTGTGTTCAACAGAGCCTCTATGAATTCCAATTTCTGCACGGGGACCAGATGGGACTTGGGATAAATGATTACAAACCCCAAAAGTTCGAGCAGTTGAATAGTGATCCGCATGGATTATAGAGCCCCTGTCTCCGAGGTGTTCTTCACTAGCCAATCGTCGAGATAAGGGAAGACATGCACTCCCAGTCTGCGTAGCGATGCTGCAACAACTGCCAAGCACTTTGTGAATACTCTGGGCGCAGAAGCGAGACCAAAGGGCAGTATGCAGTACTGAAAATGCTGAGTTACCAGGCGAAATCGGAGGTACTGCCTGTGACTTGGAAGCACCGAGATGTGAATGTAGGCATCCTTTAAGTCCAGAAAGCATAGCCAATCGTTTTCCTGAATCATGGGAAGAAGGGTGCCCAGGGAAACCATCCTGAACTTTTCTCGGTCCAGGAATTTGTTCAGGCCTCTGAGGTCTAGGATGGGACGCATCCCCCCCGTCTTCTTTTGCACAAGAAAGTACCTGGAACAGAATCCCAGCCCTTCTTGCCCTGGTGGAACGGCTTCGACCGCATTGGCGCTGAGAAGGGCGGAGAGCTTCTCTGCAAGTACCTGTTTTTGCTGGGAACTGAAGGATTGAGCTCCCGGTGGGCAATTTGGAGGTAGTGATTCCAGATTGAGAGCGTATCCGGACCGGACTATTTGGAGAACCCACATGTCGGAGGTTATCAGAGGCCACCTTTGGTGAAAAAATATAAGCCTCCCTCCTACAGGAAGATAGTCTGGTACAGACACTTTGATGTCGGCTATGCTGCTCTGGAGCCAGTCAAAAGCCCGTCCCTTGCTTTTGCTGGGGAGCCAGAGGGGCCTGAGGCGCACGCCGCTGACGAGAGCGAGCTTGCTGGGGGCGAGCCTGAACAGGCTGTTGGGAAGCAGGAGTGTACCTACGCCTATTAGAGGAATAGGGAGCACTCCTCCTCCCTCCAAAAAAACTCCTAGGAGGTAGTACGCCTTGTAGCGCTATAGAAATGCTAAATAGTAGTAGTAGTAGTAGCAGAAGGCATCCTGCGGCCGAGAGAGTCCATAGCATCATGGTGCTTTTTGAGGGAATCAACCATATCCTCAACCTTCTCTCCAAAAAGATTGTGCCCCCAGCAAGGAACATCCGCCATACGGTGCTGGGTCTTCTGATCCAGGTCCGAGACACGCAGCCAGGAAAGTCTGCGCATCACGATACCTTGAGCAGCCGCCCAGGATGCCGCATCAAAAGAATCAAAAGCTCCCCTGGCCAGGAATTTGCGACACGCCTTCTGCTGCCTGACCACCTGGTGAAAAGATTCGGCAAGCTCAAGAGGAAGACCTTCAACTAAACTGGACAGTTGCTTTATCGAGTTCCGTAAGTGGATGCTGGTTGCGAAGAGGAGGACGAGGGGGTGGATAAAATGAAAGTGGAGGAAGAAGAAGTGAAGAGGGTCCCGAGGAAAGGGAGACAGAACACAGCCCTGCCTTTGCTACTTCTGCAGAGGGAGAAAAAGAAAAGGGTTTCTTCCCACTGAAAAATGGAGGCTGGAAAAGAACTACAATACCCATCAGCCCCGGGGAAAACCCTGGTAGAGAAACTATCCTCCCCAGCAGCCTCCAGGGGAGAACCATGACAAGGCAAGGGAGGTGTCCCCTGGGGTTAATCAGGAGGAGGAGGAACAGCTGAGAAAAGGGTGGGACGAGGAACCCATGGAGTGGCAAGAGGCTGGAGAGAGAGAGAAGGGGGAGAGCCTGGAGGAGCCCATGGACATAGCAGCATGGGCTCAATCATTGGGGAAAAGCTGAGGAAGCAGGTGACTTCTTGGTATTGTTTTGGGAGGGATTATTGTTTTTTCCTGTGTGAACTACTCAAAGAGAAAGGAAGATATTTTTTTTTTAACTGTTTGCCATTGCACCTGGGGAAGACATGTAGCAGTGGTTTTGCCTTTTTTGAGCTATAGCCTGCAGACGCTCCCCAGTGGGATGAAGCGCTAGGCTGTAGGACTGTTTAAGGGGAACAAACTGAGTTCTGGAAGCAGTGGGGTTTATGTTTCTTTTTACCCTGCTGTGCTGATTCCATTGAAGACGAAAAACAGTGGGGGCTGTGTTTTTGTTCCTGTTTTATTTTGAACTGCTGGACTGTGAGCACCAAGGAAATAAAAACTTGCTGGTTTTCTTTTGGAATTATTTGTTACCCGAGTCGTGCCCTGTGGATTACAGTGGGTTATGGGGCCGGGCATAGCCAGAGTCTCCAAAGGAAGAGACGGGATCCTGAGAACCCCTGGAAGAGGGACGGATCTTTCACAAGGTGTACAGCTGGTATGTTTGAATCTTGGCCGCGAGCATTCCGGCCTGATACGTACACCTCCCAAAAGAATCCAAGGTCCTAGACTCTCTGCCTGGGGGCGCTGAGGCATAGTTCCTAGTACTCTTGGATCTTCTGAGAGCAGAGTCCACCACCATGGAATCGTGAAGAAGTTGGGCCTTCACCATCACAGGCTCACCGTGGACTCTGTACTGGGACTCGGACTTCTTGTTGACCACTGAGTTAGACAGAGGGCAAGACCAATTTCGCAACATCACTTCCCTGAGTTTATTGTGCAAGGGGGCCGTTGCAACCTCTTTTGGTGGAGAAGGATAATTCAGGACCTCGAACATCTCAGCCCTGGGCTCATCCACAGCCTCCATGGAAAAAGGAATTTCCTGAGACATTTCCCGCACAAAAGATGAAAAGGAGAGACAATCAGGTGGAGATTGTCTAACCTCAATAGGTGGAGTGGAATCAGAGGGAAGCCCCTGAGAATCTTCCTCTGAAAAATATCTGGGGTCTTCTTCCTCTCCCCATGAGTGCTCCTGTTCAGTGTCGGACAATAGCTCTCGAAGAGCAGCCAGAACCCGAGCCTGCCTTGACCTCGAGGATCGATGTCCTCGTGAAGAGCGTCGAGAAGCGGATATTGGCCTGGACTCCGGCGAAGCTTCCTCCACCGACGTCGAGGGAGAGTCCACCCGGGTGGCAACCGACTCAGGCACCACAAGCGGTACCGAGGGCGGGGACCTCCGCACAGGAGATGGGCCAGACACCGTCTCAGCAGTAGGTACCGTAGGTGCATCATCCCCTCCAAACGTCCTGGAAGCGTGGCCCGGAGACACTCACCGAGGGCTGCCATCGGAACAAGCTGTGGGGCCAGTACAGGAGTCGGTGCCAGAATCAGATGAGGTTCGAGAACCGGTACCTGGCTGCTAGACGACCGACGCAACGGCACCTCCTGAATGGAGGGTGAGCAGTCCTCCCGGCGCCGACGCTTCTCGGGTGCCGACTCCCTCGGCTCCCCGGAGCTCTTGGTACCGTGACGGGAAGGAGATCGATGGCGATGCTTCTTAGCCTTCGCCCAACATCAACACTCCTCGGTACCGATGAGGAGGAAGTGGAATCCTCACGCCTCCTCGGGGCCAGGTCCGACTCAGGTCGGTCCCGGGAGGCCTGCATAGCAGTAGGCTACGAGACGGGTGGAGACCCACTCGATGCCTCGCTGCTCCCAGCTGTAACAGGTCTCTCGGGAGCCATTACCTGGACTCTCGATGCCACTTCCCTCGACCTCGGTACTGATGTCGATGCCGACGTCAAAGGACCGGACCGATCTGGAAAAAGCTTCTCGCGCTGAGCCTCTCGAGCCACCTGGGTCCTTTTTTTCATCAATTTACAAAGCTTACAAGAAGCTGGTAGATGGTTGGGCCAGAGGCACTGGAGACACCAAGCGTGAGGGTCGGTCGACGAGATGGTCCGGTTGCAGCAGGAACAGCGCTTGAAGCTGCTGGGAGTCCTCGATGACATGGGAGGAAAAATAGTGGTCGAAAAATCAAACGACTCGATGGTGCCACCGAAAAGGCACAAAAGGAAAAAGGGAATATCGCGGCCGCGATCGAAAGAGAAAGGAAACTTAGGAAAGAAGGAGAAAAACCTACGAAAGTAAGGAATTTTTTTTTTAATAAAACAAAACAATAAAGAAGTAAAAAAAAGGGGACAAAACGGAGAACGTAAACGCAACAAACAAGTCTCCTGGGCCAGAAACGCGAGGAGCGCTCGAAAAAAGAACTCTCTCTCTCGTGAAGCGGAGAAAAAGAAACTGAGGGAAGCGCGCAGGTGTTGCGTCACTCGCGCATGTGCGGTGCGTTGTCCCCGCGCTCGTCGCGTTGCTTCTAGAATTTTTTTTGAAGTTTTTCTTTGAATTCCGGAGCTCCTGGGCCGTCGCGGACGACGACCCATGCGTGATGATGTCCAGCCTGTTTGTCCTCGGAGAAATTCAGATTCAGTACTACTACTACTTAGCAGAAATTGTTCTATCCCTGAAGGGCTTAATCTGAGTAAACCTCCCTTGCTTCTGCCCCTAGAGCGAAGATACTTACTTGTAGCAGGTAATCTCCAAGGACAACAGGACGATAATCCTCACAAGTGGGTTGGCGATCCGCGCCGGCCCAGGAACCGGTATTTGAAATAGCAAAAAAGTTTGCTAGAGCCTTCTTATTATTTATTACATTTGTACCCCACTCTTTCCCACATACAGCAGGTCCAGTGCGGCTTACATAGTAAAAGAAAGCATCTTACATCAGACTGCGCGCTTTCCCACCCGCTGAACAGCCACGCTCCTCAGTTCAATCACAAGTAAAATAGAAATATAGAGAACAGAACTCCAAGGGGAGGTGGGCGGGTTTGTGAAGATTATCAGCCTGATGTCCTCAGAGAATATCTGCTACAGTTAAGTATCTTTGCTTTACCAGAGGACAAGCAGGCTGTAATAATCCTCACAAGTGGGGAATCCCTAGCATCCAGGCTCACTCAAAACAACAAACGTTGGTAAATTGGACCTCGCAACGGCGAGGAACCAACATAGATTAACCTGAAACTATATACAATTAGCTGAGAGTGCAGCTTGGAACAAAACAAAACAGGCCTAGGGGGGTGGAGTAGGATTCTAAACCACAAACATATTCTGTAGCACTGACTGCCCAAACCGACTTTCCTGTCGGGTATTCTGCTCAAGGCAGTAGTGAGATATGAATGTGTGGACTGAAGACCACATTGCAGCTTTGCAAATCTCTTCAATGGAAGCTGACTTTAAGTGAGCCACCGACGCACCCATGGCTCTGACATTACCTTCCACAGTCAGCCCAGTTTGGGCATAAGCGAAGGAAATGCAATCTGCTAGCCAATTGGAAATGGTGTGTTTACCGATGGGGACTCCCCTCCTGTTGGGATCAAAAGCAACAAACATCTGGGTGGACTGCCTGAAGGGCTTCGACCGTACAATGTAAAACGCCAATGCTCTCTTGCACTCCAAGGTGCGCAAGCCGCTTCAGCCTTTCCTCATAGGGAGGTCGTCCCATCCCCTTTATCATTTTCGTCGCCCTTCTATGTACCTTTTCTATTTCCACTATATCGTTTTTGAGATGCGGCGACCAGAACTGAACACAATATTCAAGGTGCGGTCGCACCATAGAGCAATACAAGGGCATTATAACATCTTCATTTTTTGTTTTCCATTCCTTTCCTAATACCTAACATTCTATTTGCTTTCTTAGCTGCCGCTGCACACTGAGCAGAGGGTTTCAACGTATCATCATCAACTACGACACCTAGATCCCTTTCTTGGTCAGTGACTCCTAACGTGGAATCTTGCATGACGTAGCTATAATTCGGATTCCTCTTTCCCACATGCATCACTTTGCATTTGCTCACATTAAACATCATCTGCCATTTAGATGCCCATTCTCCTGGACTCATAAGGTCCTCTTGTAATTTTTCACAATCCTCTTGCAATTTAACAACTTTGAATAACTTTGTGTCATCAGCAAATTTAATCACCTCACTAGCTACTCCGATCTCTAGATTATTTATAAATATGTTAAAAAACAGCGGTCCCAGCACAGACCCCTGCCGAACCCCACTATCTACCCTTCTCCATTGAGAATACCGACCATTCAACCCTACTCTCTGTTTTCTATCTTTTAACCAGTTTTTAATCCACAATAGGACACTACCTCCTATCCCCATGACTCTCCAATTTCCTCTGGAGTCTTTCATGAGGTTTCCCCAGTGCTATTCATCTTTTGAGGCTATGGATGGAGATGGTGATGATATTGGCTCTTTTCTTCTTAGTGACTTTGAGGATGATTACATTTAGGAAATGTCAGCTTCGAGATCTCCATGTCATATTTCTCCTCTCCAGTTCTATGAATACTGGATGTGACTGAGGTTCCTTCTCTAGATGCCTGCCTCTCCTTAGTGTGACAAGACAAAAGCAAAAATGATGAACTTTTAGGTATTTCTCTTTGGATTATGAATATAACTTGTCTTTGATCTGCACTTTCAAGGGCTGCAGGGGCTCAGAGCATTCGCTTTTAAGATGCTGCTACAATGTTTTGACAGAGGGGATGAACTGTGCCTTCTTGATCACTTTTGGAAAGGGGAGACGAACCCTGGAGCAGCATCATGAACTGTTCAAGGAAGAAGAGCTATAGATTGCACCAGGGAATTGTTAAAATTCTCTTTGTGTGGATAGACTTCGGCACTGAGGGTAAATACAGAGGGAAATCCTCACAGTGCTCTGGTGAGTCTTAAGACATTCTGTGCCACTTGAGTGTTGAGTGTACCTCACTGAAGATGGAATACCTTGAGAGGAGGTCCTAATATGGTGCACCAATGTCAGTGAATCTCCATACTATGTGACATTGTGAAGGAGGTGGAGTTTCCAGTGCTGAAGGCGAAACATGTCAAAGGGAAGCCCTATTACTATGCAGCTTTGCTGAAGAACGCCATGTGGCTGTGTCAGGAAGTAAAGCTGTTAGGTGAAGCTAGAGGCAGGCTTGCTGGTATTGGGAAGACAACCAGAAGCTTGTTGATTGTTTTAACTCAGGATTTTTTGTGGGCATCTCTCAATGAGAATGTTTTCATGGTTAGTGAGCCCTGTTTTGATCCCTTTATTAGAGTGTCTAAATGGTCTGAATTATGTTTCTCTACCCTGGCATGTCAACCACCACTCAGTGATGTTTTTTCTTTTTTTTAAGATCCTTTACCTTTTAGAAAATCATGGGAGCTTATGCCCTCTCAATTTACTGGCCCTTGGTGATTTGGGGCCCAACAAATACAAGTTTTATTATGTAATGGTCCCAGACAGCACACACACAAATTGTGCATGTCTAACAGACATTTTGTTTTTTACACTGGACATCTTGTAAAGCGAATGCTACATACCTGTAGAAGGTATTCTCCGAGGACAGCAGGCTGATTGTTCTCACTGATGGGTGACGTCCACGGCAGCCCCTCCAATCGGAAACTTCACTAGCAAAGTCCTTTGCTAGCCCTCGCGCGCCCGCGCGCACCGCGCATGCGCGGCCGTCTTCCCGCCCGAAACCGGCTCGAGCCGGCCAGTCCAGTATGTAGCAAGACAATACACTTCAAGGGAAGACACAACTCCAAAGGGGAGGCGGGCGGGTTTGTGAGAACAATCAGCCTGCTGTCCTCGGAGAATACCTTCTACAGGTATGTAGCATTCGCTTTCTCCGAGGACAAGCAGGCTGCTTGTTCTCACTGATGGGGTATCCCTAGCCCCCAGGCTCACTCAAAACAACAACATTGGTCAATTGGGCCTCGCAACGGCGAGGACATAACTGAGATTGACCTAAAAAATTTACCAACTAACTGAGAGTGTAGCCTGGAACAGAACAAACAGGGCCCTCGGGGGGTGGAGTTGGATCCTAAAGCCCAAACAGGTTCTGAAGAACTGACTGCCCGAACCGACTGTCACGTCGGGTATCCTGCTGCAGGCAGTAATGAGATGTGAATGTGTGGACAGATGACCACGTCGCAGCTTTGCAAATTTCCTCCATGGTGGCTGACTTCAAGTGGGCTACCGACGCTGCCATGGCTCTAACATTATGAGCCGTGACATGACCCTCAAGAGCCAGCCCAGCCTGGGCGTAAGTGAAGGAAATGCAATCTGCTAGCCAATTGGATATGGTGCGTTTCCCTACAGCCACTCCCCTCTTGTTGGGATCAAAAGAAACAAACAATTGGGCGGACTGTCTGTGGGGCTGTGTCCGCTCCAGATAGAAGGCCAATGCTCTCTTGCAGTCCAATGTGTGCAGCTGACGTTCAGCAGGGCAGGAATGAGGACGGGGAAAGAATGTTGGCAAGACAATTGACTGGTTCAGATGGAACTCCGACACAACCTTTGGCAGAAACTTAGGGTGAGTGCGGAGGACTACTCTGTTGTGATGAAATTTGGTGTAAGGGGCCTGGGCTACCAGGGCCTGAAGCTCACTGACTCTACGAGCCGAGGTAACTGCCACCAAGAAAATGACCTTCCAGGTCAAGTACTTCGGATGGCAGGAATTCAGTGGCTCGAAAGGAGGTTTCATCAGCTGGGTGAGAACGACATTGAGATCCCATGACACTGTAGGAGGCTTGACAGGGGGCTTTGACAAAAGCAAACCTCTCATGAAGCGAACAACTGAAGGCTGTCCTGAGATCGGCTTACCTTCCACTTGGTAATGGTATGCACTGATTGCACTAAGGTGAACCCTTACGGAGTTGGTCTTCAGACCAGACTCAGACAAGTGGAGAAGGTATTCAAGCAGGGTCTGTGTAGGACAAGAGCGAGGATCTAGGGCCTTGCTGTCACACCAGACGGCAAACCTCCTCCAATGAAAGAAGTAACTTCTCTTAGTGGAGTCTTTCCTGGAAGCAAGCAAGATGCGGGAGACACCCTCTGGCAGACCCAAAGAGGCAAAGTCTACGCCCTCAACATCCAGGCCGTGAGAGCCAGGGACTGGAGGTTGGGATGCAGAAGAGCCCCTTCGTCCTGCGTGATGAGGGTCGGAAAACACTCCAATCTCCACGGTTCTTCGGAGGATAACTCCAGAAGAAGAGGGAACCAGATCTGACGCGGCCAAAAGGGAGCAATCAGAATCATGGTGCCTCGGTCTTGCTTGAGTTTCAACAAAGTCTTCCCCACCAGAGGAATGGGAGGATAAGCATACAGCAGACCTTCCCCCCAATCCAGGAGGAAGGCATCCGACGCCAGTCTGCCGTGGGCCTGAAGCCTGGAACAGAACTGAGGGACCTTGTGGTTCACTTGAGATGCGAAGAGATCCACCAGGGGGGTGCCCCACGCCTGGAAGATCTGTCGCACCACACGGGAATTGAGCGACCACTCGTGAGGTTGCATAATCCTGCTCAACCTGTCGGCCAGACTGTTGTTTACGCCTGCCAGATATGTGGCTTGGAGCACCATGCCTCGACGGCGAGCCCAGAGCCACATGCTGACGGCTTCCTGACACAGGGGGCGAGATCCGGTGCCCCCCTGCTTGTTGACATAGTACATGGCAACCTGATTGTCTGTCTGAATTTGGATAATTTGGTGGGACAGCCGATCTCTGAAAGCCTTCAGAGCGTTCCAGATCGCTCGCAACTCCAGAAGATTGATCTGTAGATCGCTTTCTTGGAGGGACCACCTTCCTTGGGTGTGAAGCCCATCGACATGAGCTCCCCATCCCAGGAGAGACGCATCCGTGGTCAGCACTTTTTGAGGCTGAGGAATTTTGAAGGGACGTCCCAGAGTCAAATTGGAGCAAATCGTCCACCAATACAGGGATTCGAGAAAACTCGTGGACAGGTGGATCACGTCCTCTAGACCCCCGGCGGCCTGATACCACTGGGAGGCTAGGGTCCATTGAGCAGATCTCATGTGAAGGCGGGCCATGGGAGTCACATGAACTGTGGAAGCCATGTGGCCCAGCAATCTCAACATCTGCCGAGCTGTGATCTGCTGGGACGCTCGCACCCGCGAGACGAGGGACAACAAGTTGTTGGCCCTCGCCTCTGGGAGATAGGCGCGAGCCGTCCGAGAATCCAGCAGGGCTCCGATGAATTCGAGTTTCTGCACTGGGAGAAGATGGGACTTTGGGTAATTTATCACAAACCCCAGTAGCTCCAGGAGGCGAATAGTCATCTGCATGGACTGCAGGGCTCCTGCCTCGGATGTGTTCTTCACCAGCCAATCGTCGAGATATGGGAACACGTGCACCCCCAGCCTGCGAAGCGCCGCTGCTACCACAGCTAGGCACTTTGTGAACACCCTGGGCGCAGAGGCGAGCCCAAAGGGTAGCACACAGTACTGGAAGTGGCGTGCGCCCAGCTGAAATCGCAGATACTGTCTGTGAGCTGGCAGTATCGGGATGTGTGTGTAGGCATCCTTCAAGTCCAGAGAGCATAGCCAATCGTTTTGCTGAATCATGGGGAGAAGGGTGCCCAGGGAAAGCATCCTGAACTTTTCTTTTACGAGATATTTGTTCAGGGCCCTTAGGTCTAGGATGGGACGCATCCCCCCTGTTTTCTTTTCCACAAGGAAGTACCTGGAATAGAACCCCAGCCCTTCTTGCCCGGATGGCACGGGCTCGACCGCATTGGCGCTGAGAAGGGCGGAGAGTTCCTCTGCAAGTACCTGCTTGTGCTGGAAGCTGTAGGACTGAGCTCCCGGTGGACAATTTGGAGGTTGTGAGGCCAAATTGAGGGTGTATCCTTGCCGGACTATTTGGAGAACCCACTGATTGGAGGTTATGAGAGGCCACCTTTGGTGAAAAGCTTTCAACCTCCCTCCGACAGGCAGGTCGCCCGGCACTGACACTTGGATGTCGGCTATGCTCTGCTGGAGCCAGTCAAAAGCTCGCCCCTTGCTTTTGCTGGGGAGCCGCGGGGCCTTGCTGATTCGCACGCTGCTGACGAGAGCGAGCGCGCTGGGGCTTAGCCTGGGCCGCAGGCTGTCGGGAAGGAGGATTGTACCTACGCTTGCCAGAAGTATAGGGAACAGTCTTCCTTCCCCCGAAAAATCGTCTACCTGTAGAGGTAGAAGCTGAAGGCTGCCGGCGGGCGAACTTGTCGAATGCGGTGTCCCGCTGGTGGAGAGACTCTACCACCTGCTCGACTTTTTCGCCAAAAATGTTATCCGCACGGCAAGGCGAGTCCGCAATCCGCTGCTGGATTCTATTCTCCAGGTCGGCGGCACGCAGCCATGAGAGCCTGCGCATCACCACACCTTGAGCAGCGGCCCTGGACGCAACATCAAAAGTGTCATAAACTCCTCTGGCCAGGAATTTTCTGCACGCCTTCAGCTGCCTGACCACCTCCTGAAAAGGCTTGGCTTGCTCAGGGGGAAGAGCATCAACCAAGCCCGCCAACTGCCGCACATTATTCCGCATGTGTATGCTCGTGTAGAGCTGGTAAGACTGGATCTTGGACACGAGCATAGAGGAATGGTAGGCCTTCCTCCCAAAGGAGTCTAAGGTTCTAGCGTCCTTGCCCGGGGGCGCCGAAGCATGTTCCCTAGAACTCTTAGCCTTCTTTAGGGCCAAATCCACAACTCCAGAGTCATGAGGCAACTGAGTGCGCATCAGCTCTGGGTCCCCATGGATCCGGTACTGGGACTCGATCTTCTTGGGAATGTGGGGATTAGTTAATGGCTTGGTCCAGTTCGCAAGCAATGTCTTCTTCAGGACATGGTGCAAGGGAACAGTGGACGCTTCCTTAGGTGGAGAAGGATAGTCCAGGAGCTCAAACATTTCAGCCCTGGGCTCGTCCTCCACAACCACCGGGAAGGGGATGGCCGTAGACATCTCCCGGACAAAGGAGGCAAAAGACAGACTCTCGGGAGGAGAAAGCTGTCTCTCAGGAGAGGGAGTGGGATCAGACGGAAGACCCTCAGACTCCTCGTCAGAGAAATATCTGGGATCTTCCTCTTCCTCCCACGAGGCCTCACCCTCGGTGTCAGACACAAGTTCACGGACCTGTGTCTGCAACCTCGCCCTGCTCGACTCCGTGGAACCCCGTCCACGATGGGGGCGTCGAGAGGTAGACTCCCTCGCCCGCATCGGCGAAGCTCCCTCCGCCGACGTAGTCGGGGAGCCTTCCTGGGAGGTGGCCGCGGTCGGTACCGCACGCGGTACCGACGTCGGGGACCTCAACCTGGGCGATGGGCCAGCCGGCGCCACGCTCGACGGTACCGGTGGCGCAAGCACCGCCGGTACCGGAGGGGTAGGGCGCAACAGCTCTCCCAGAATCTCTGGGAGAACGGCCCGGAGGCTCTCGTTTAGAGCGGCTGCAGAGAAAGGCTGAGAGGTCGATGCAGGCGTCGACGTCAGTACCTGTTCCGGGCGTGGAGGCTGTTCCGGGCTGTCCAGAGCGGAGCGCATCGACACCTCCTGAACAGAGGGTGAGCGGTCCTCTCGGTGCCGATGCCTGCTGGGTGCCGAATCCCTCGGCGACCCAGAGCTCTCGGTGCCGACACGGGGAGGAGACCGGTGTCGATGCTTCTTCGATTTCTTCCGAAGCATGTCACCGGAGCTCCCCGGCACCGACGAGGAGGACGTCGAATCCATCCGTCGCTTCCTCGGGGCCGAGACTGAAGAAGGTCGATCTCGGGGGGGCTGTACCGCAGGAGCCCTCAGGGTAGGCGGAGACCCACCCGAGGGCTCACCGCCACCAGCAGGGGAATGGACAGCCCTCACCTGCACTCCACCCGATGCACCACCGTCCGACGACATCAGCAGACGAGGTCCTGGTACCACCGACGTCGATGCAGCTATCCGATGTCTCGGCGCCGATGCAGAGGCCCGATGCCTCGATGCACTCGATGCAGGGGCGGCCGAGGAAGAAGGTCTGGACGCTGACGACGTCGATGCACTCGAAGATCCCGGTGCCGATGCCGACGAAGAGCCCGAGAACAACACGTTCCACTGGGCTAGTCTCGCTACCTGAGTCCGCCTTTGAAGCAGGGAACACAGACTGCAGTTCTGAGGGCGGTGCTCGGCCCCCAGACACTGAAGACACGACGAGTGTCGATCAGTGAGCGAGATAACCCGGGCGCACTGGGTGCACTTCTTGAAGCCGCTGGAAGGCTTCGATGTCATGGGCGGAAAAATCACGCCGGCGAAATCAAAAGCCGAAATGGCGAAATTTGAAGCACCAAATTTAGAGGGAGAAAAAATCTCGACCGAGGCCGAAAAGAGGCCTACCCCGACGACGAAAGAAAACTTACCGGGGCAAAAAAGCTGGAAGTACGGGGAGGATTTACACGAAACCCGGCGGGGGGTTTCCGGAGCACTTCCCGACTAGGACAAAGCTTTCCCGAAGGAAAAAAACACGTTCAAAACAAATTGGACGCGCGAGGTCGACTTTCCGGGGCTCGACACGGCGAAAACACGACCGTACCGAGTGCGGACAAAAGAAGACTGGCCGGCTCGAGCCGGTTTCGGGCGGGAAGACGGCCGCGCATGCGCGGTGCGCGCGGGCGCGCGAGGGCTAGCAAAGGACTTTGCTAGTGAAGTTTCCGATTGGAGGGGCTGCCGTGGACGTCACCCATCAGTGAGAACAAGCAGCCTGCTTGTCCTCGGAGAAACCCCAGCAGCTTCTTCATGCAAAATAGAATTGCTGCTAGATCAAACTTTATTTATTTATTTTTAATTAAAGCAAGTTTGAAATAGGACTTGACTCAGCAGACTAATATGGTGATCTGGAGGCACTCTAGGACAGCTGCTAAGCGGGAATTCTTGCACATGCTCAGAGAGGTTTCTGAGCTCTGGAACAGGGAACTGTCACCTCCTGACAGAGCCGGGCCATCACCCACATGTGTAGTTGTTGTGATCCTGCTTCTCCAAGGAGACTTAATTATGTAAGTATCTGCAGCACTTACGAGTTAACATACCAGCTCTATGGCTGGTTTAAGTGCTCACCCCAAAATGTTCAGTACATATACAGCTGGTCAAGCTAGTATTCTATAAAAAAAAGTATGCTCCCACCAGGTATCCCATTATAGAACTGCCCTCTAAAATGTTTTTAAAAAGATGCCTGAAATGAAACCCAGGTTTTTTAAACAGGGGCATGCAAGTCCTTTTTACAGATTTGGTACACTCTAATATTAACATTACAACAAACCTGTATCCATCATCGTACCTTCCACTATTGTTCTCTCTTCTGCGTCTTTGCTTCTCTCTTCTTGCCTCAATTCGGCGTTTTTCTTCATTTTCATCTACCTTTTCATTCTGTTTAGCTAAACACAAACATATCTGCCATCATTTTAAGGATTGCAAGGCCAAGGCTCCCATCAAGTCAACCCAATTTCCTTCCTGATATGTACCCTAGGACCCAGATGATCTCTGGCTTTCCTGTAATAAGCGTTCTTAAAAAGTGAATTGTTCACTATGGTTTAGTGAAGGGATCTCCAAATGTTTCATGAAAATAGCCACATAAGACATTTTAAAACCATCAAGATTTTTTTTTGAGAGAGAGAGAGAGGGGGGGGGGGGGGTCTTCCCTCTTGCTGAGCATATTCTGAGGAAGGAGACCCAGCCCAGCTCTCTTATAATTTGGCAAACCTACCATACCAACTAGCAGGACCGACCCCCTTCCTTCTTCAGCATCTGTCCTATGCCTCCGACTCTTCTCCTGTTCCCCTGCTTCCTCTTGGCATTTCCCCCTCTCTCTCTCTATTTCCTCAAGCATCTTTCTCTGCCTCTTAACTGCTGATATCCAACTTCCCCCAATTCTAATCCCTATTTTCCCCACCTCATCCACTTTCCAAGCACTCATTACATAATAATGCTCAACTCTGTTTGACTCATTATGGTGTTACCAAGGATGCTCCAAGTCCAGAACTCTTGTTGCACAATGCTCCCTCCAACATTTTTATTTGAGTCCATGCAGTAACTTGTGCCCATATGTTTTCATGAGGCCAAAAGGATAGCCAGTGTCTCTGAACAGTGCAGCTTCTTCTCCTGCAATCTTCTTGTTGGTCTCTTGCCTGTAGGCAAGAAACCAGTGCACTGATGACCCTTCACGCTGAGGCACTTGATGTGTAGGTGGAAGTCTTCAGTACAAAGTATTCCAATACACTGGCACTCCCTAAGGTCTCTACAGCTTGCTTTGTGATGGCTACCAAATTCCAAGTAAAGAAAAGCACAAGGTATAGAAAAGAACTGCTCTGTGAGCTGCATCCTGACACTAAGGCCAGTTTGTGGACCCCTGGCTCGGTGTTTCTTGAGAACTTATATTTCAATAAAAAGAAAAAAAAGTTTACAAGGGAAATATTTGTCAAACTTACAAAATGTCATTACATTTTAACATACTGTACACACAAAAACTCATGTCAGTGTTGTTACAATAAAGCAAAAGATACTTACCTGTAGCAGGTATTCTCCTAGGACAGCAAGCTGATAATCCTCACAAGTGGGTTGGCGATCTGCGCCGGCCCGGGAACCAGCGTTTAAAATAGCAAAAACTTTTGCAGGAGCCTTCTGAGTGCACCGCATGTACAACTGCGCATGTGCCGAGTGCCTTCCTGCCCGCCACGCAGCAAAACTCCTCAGTTAGGTGAAGAGTAAAAAAAGAGAGATAGAGAAGACAACTCCAAGGGGAGGTGGGCGGGTTTGTGAGGATTATCAACCTCCTCTCCTCGGAGAATACCTGCTACAGGTAAGTATCTTCACTTTCTCCAAGGACAAGCAGGCTGAATAATCCTCAAAAGTAGGGTATCCCTAGCATCCAGGCTCACTCAAAACAACAATGGATGGTCAATTGGTCCTCGCAACGGCGAGGACATAATGCAGATTAACCTGCAACTATATGTAACTAGATCAGAGTGCAGCCTGGAACAGAATAAAAACGGGCCTGGGGGGAAGAGTTGGATTCTAAACCAAACAGATTCTGTAGCTCTGACTGCCCAAACCAACTGTCGCATCGGGTATCCTGCTCAAGGCAGTAGTGAGATGTGAATGTGTGGACTAAAGACCACGTTGCAGCCTTGCAAATCTCTTCAATGGAGGCTAAGTGAGCCACCAACGCAGCCATAGCTGTAACATTGTGAGCTGTGACATGGCCCTCCAGAGTCAGCCCAACCTGGGCATAAGCAAAGTAAATGCAATCTGCTAGCCAACTGGAAATTGTGCATTTACTGATGGCGACTCCCCTCCTGTTGGGATCAAAAGCAACAAACAACTCGGCGGACTGACTGAAGGGCTTCATCCACTCCATGTAAAAAACCAATGCTTTCTTGCAGTCAAAGGTGTGCAAGTTGCTTTCACCAGGGTGGGCATGAGGACAGGGAAAAAATGTTGGCAAGACAATCGACCGGTTCAGATGAAACTCCGACACCACCTCTGGCAGGAATTTAGGGTGCATGCGGAGGACTACTCTGTTGTGATGAAAGCTAACTGACCCTATGAGCTGAAGTAACAACCTCCAAGTACTTCAGATGGCAGGAATTCAGTGGCTCAAAAGGAGCTTTCATCAGCTGGGTGAGAATGACGTTGAGATCCCATGACACTGGGGGAGGTTTGAAAGGGGGCTTTGACAAGAGCAAACCTCTCATGAAGCAAACAACTAAAGGCTGTCCAGAGATAGGCTTACCTTCTACATGCTAATGATAAGCACTAATTGCACTAAGGTGAACCCTTACGGAGTTGGTCTTGAGACCAGACTCTGATAAGTGTAGAAGGTATTCAAGCAGGGTCTATGTAGGACATGAAAGGTGATCTATCGCCTTGCTGTCACACCAGACGGCAAATCTCTTCCATTTAAAAGAGTAACACCTCTTAGTGGAATCTTTCCTGGAAGCAAGCAAGACTCGGGAGGCACCCTCTGAAATACCTAATGAAGCGAATTCTATGTTCTCAACATCTAGGCCGTGAGAGCCAGAGACTTGGAGATTGGGATGTAGAAGCAAACCCCTCATTCTGAGTGATGAGGGTCGGAAAACACTCCAATCTCCACGGTTCTTCGGAGAACAATTCCAGAAGAAGAAGGAACCAAATCTGACACGGCCAAGACCGCAATCAGGATCACAGTTCCGCGGGCTTGCTTGGGTTTCAGCAAAGTTTTCCCCACCAGAGTTACGGGAGGTTATGCATACAGTAGGCCTGCTCCCCAGTGTAGGAGAAAGGCATCTGACACTAGTCTGTCGTGGGCCTGAAGCCTGGAACAGAACTGAGGGACCTTGAGGCATATTTTCAGAGCACTTAGTCTTCCAAAGTTCCACAGGTTTCTATGGAACTTTGGAAAGCTAAGTGCTTTGAAAATATGCCTCCTTGTAATTTAGTTGAGTGGCAAAGAGATCCACCGAGGGGGTGCCCCACACTCGGAAGATCACGCAGGCCACGTCCATATTTAGCGACCACTTGTGAGGTTGCATAACCCTGCTCAGCCTGTTGGTCAGACTGTTATTTAAGTGGCTTAGAGAAACATGTCGTGACGGCGCGCCCAAAGCCACACCTGGACGGCCTCCTGATGCAGAGGGCGAGATCCGGTGCCCCCCTGCTTGTTGGTGTAGTACATCGCAACCTGACTGTTTGAATCAAGATAATTGGGTTGGACAGACGATCTCTGAAAGCCTTGAGAGAGAGTGTTTCAGATCGCTTGGAGCTCCAGAAGGTTGATCTGAAGATATTTCCTAGGGGGACCAGGCCCCCTGGGTGTGAAGCCCTTCTACATAAGCTCCCCATCCCAGGAGAGATGCATCCATCGTCAGAACGTTTTGCGGCTGAGGAGTTGGAATGGACGTCCCTTGGTCAAATTGGATTGAATCGTCCACCAGTGAAGAGAATGTAGAAAATCGATGGATAGAAGGATGACATCTTCTAGATTCCTTGTGGCTTGGTACCACAGAAAAGCTAGGGTCCATTGAGCAGATACCATGTACAGACGTGCCATGACCGTAACGTGAACTGTGGAGGCCATGTGTCCAAAGAGTGTCAACATCTGCCAAGCAGTGACTTGCTGTGACGCTCAAACCTTGGACACTAGGGACAGAAGGTTATCTGCCCATACCTCAGGAAGATAGGCTTGAACCGTTCTCATGTTGAGCAATGCTCCAATGAACTCCAATTTCTGAACTGGAGCGAGATGGGACCTGGGATAATTTATTACGAACCCTAGTAGTTCCAGCACCTGAACAGTCTTCCGCATGGACTCCCGAGCACTGTCCTCCAGGGTGCTCTTCACCAGCCAATCGTCGAGATAAGGGAACACATGCACTCCCAGTCTGTGCAGCGACACTGCAACTACAGCTAGGCATTTTGTGAATACTCTGGGAGCTGAAACAAGGCCAAAGGGCAGCCCCCAGTACTGGAAATGATGCATTCCCAGTCGAAAATAAAGATACCTCCTGTGAGCTGAAAGTATCGGGATATGAGTGTAAGTGTCCTTTAAGTCCAGAGAGCATAGCCAATCATTTTTCTGAATCATGGAAAAAAGGGTGCCCAGGGAAACCATCCTGAACTTTTCTCAGACTAGGAATTTGTTCAGGGCCCTCAGGTCTAGGATGGGACGCATCCCCCCCTGTTTTCTTTTCCACAAGAAAATACCTGGAATAGAACCCCAGCCCTTCTTGCCCTGGTGGAACGGGCTCGACCGCACTGGCACTGAGAAGGGCGAAGAGTTCCTCTGCAAGTACCTGCCTGTGCTGGAAGATGAAGGACTGAGCTCCCGGTGGGCAATTTGGAGGTCTGGAGATCAAATTGAGGGAGTATCCTAACCGGACTATTTGAAGAACCCACCAGTCAGAGGATATGAGAGGCCACCTTTGGTGAAAAAATTTTAACCTCCCTCCGACTGGCAAGTTGTCCGGCACGGACACTTTTACCGCGCCTATGCTCAACTGAATCCAGTCAAAAGCCCGTCCTTTGCTTTTCCTGGGGAGCTGCAGGGGCCTGCCTTGGCGCAAGCTGTTGACGAGAACGAGCACGCTGGGGCTGAGCCTGAGAAGGCTGTCGAGGAGGAGGATTGTACCTACTCTTGTTATAAGCATAGAGAGCATTCTTCCTTCTCTGGAAAAATCGTCTACCTGATGAAGTAGTAGCAGAAGGCATCCGGCGGGAGAGATTGTCCATAGCAGTTTCCCGCTGCGTGATCTGATCAACCACTTGCTCGACTTTCTCACCAAAAACATTATCCCCCCGGCAAGGGATATCCGCAATCCGCTGCTGGACTCGACTGTCCAGATCAGAGGTACGCAGCCATGAGAGTCTGCACATCACTATACCTTGGGCAGCGGTTCTTGATGCAACATCAAAAGAATCGTAAGCACCCCTAGACAGGAATTTACGACACGCCTTCTGCTGCCTGACCACCTCCTGAAAAGGCTTGGCCTGCTCCGGAGGGAGCTTATCAACCAAGTCCGCCAGTTGCTTCACCGTGTTCCTCAAGTGAATGCTCGTGTAGAGCTGGTAGGATTGAATTTTGGCCATGGTGCCGATGTCGACGTCAATGCCGAAGAACCAGGCGAAGCTCCAAAAAGACAATCCTGAAGAGCTTTTCTTGATGCCTGTGTCCGCCTTTAAAGGCTAAGACACAACTTACATGGTAGGGCCCAAGGAACTGAAGACAGCACGCGTGGGGATCGGTACCTGAGATCGACCGGTTGCACCGAGTACACTTCTTGAAGCCGCTGGGAGTAGGGTTACCATATGGCTCCAGAAAAAGGAGGACGGATTGAGCCAACCGGGTTTTACTTCCATTGCTTTCCATTGAAAGCAGTGGAAGTAAAACCCGGCTGGCTCAATTACTTCCATTGAAAGCAATGGAAGTAAAACCCGGCTGGCTCAATCCGTCCTCCTTTTTCTGGAGCCATATGGTAACCCTAGCTGGGAGTCCTCGATGACATGGACGGAAAAATAGTGGTGGCGAAGTCAAAATTCGCGATTGTGCCAAAGAAAAGGGCACAAAAATGAGAAAACGCGTGAAACGAAAGGAAACTTAAAAGGGGCCAAACTAAGAAATAAAGGATTTTTTTTTTTAAGGCAGAAGCAGCAAAGGAAAAAGAAAAGAGAGAGAATAACTCTAAATAAAAAAAAAAAAAAAACCCGAAGGCTCTTTTCCTCTGGGCTTGAAGAGAGAGACCGACAAGCAGCCACTCTCCACCGCGGAAAAAGAAAAACTGAGTGGGGGACTCATGCGACGGGCAGAAAGATGGCCATGAGTGTGCCCTGCGCCCTGGAAGGCTCTGGCAAAGCTTTGTTTGTTTTACTCTGGAAAATTGCCGTTCCTGGGCCGTCGACCCATCAGTGAGAACAAGCAGCCTGCTTGTCCTCGGAGAACATAGTTTGAAATATTGGTACTTATGCTAACCCACTATAAAACCAACAACTATAACAAATTCAATTCTCATCATGCTGTCTGCTACTAATGTTTTATCAAATATAAGAAGAGGTGTTAGAAAGTTTGTGCTCTGGACATATTTTTTGCTCTTATCTGCTTTTTTTATTTTATTTGCATGAAGTCTTTATTAACCATTAAAACAGAACAAAAAGCTCCTTTCACAAGATACAGCTGCACTGTTTCATAATTTATACAATCAAACAAAACACACTCTATGCACTCCCTTCAAACAAAACACACTCTATGCACTCCCTTTCCAGTTTTAACATCCATATATTAACCACAGTAAACTTCAAAAATATTTAAGATTTTATATGACAATTTATCCACCTCCCATTACCCCCCACCCCCCCTACCTTCCTACCCTCCCTACCCACCAAGCACTGCATTACACTACCATCCGGCCACTCTCTCATTACTCACGCTATACACTATATGCTCAGTTTATGAAAAGTTTTTTCTATATTGAATGCCATTTACTCTTCAGTTGTTTTCTCTCTGCTAATAAACTCTCCATCTCGCACACATACCTCAACTTGTTGTGCCATTTCGCAATTGGAGGGACCCCCCACCTGTTTCCAATGTGAGGCAATAACCACCCTTGCTACACCCACTGCATGCCTCACCAGTGCCTGCTGACAGGGCATTAAGCCTGTTGCCTTTACAGAAAAAAGGAAGACTTCAGGAGCTCAGAGAAATGAGCACACCACCCATCTCTGCTGTGTACTGATTTCCAAAATGCTCTAACCTTTACACAACTCCACCACACATGCCCCATAGTCCCTCTTTGAGCACACCTTCTCCAGCATAAACCTGTGGATGCTGGATATATTCGCTGAAGACAGTCTGGAGTAAGATACCATCTAAACAGCACCTTTACTGCGTTCTCCTTAAATGGGGCATGAGTAGACACACCCGCCACCGCACGCTCTATTCTCTGCTCTTATCTGTTTCTTTTTGTAGGGTTTTTTTTTTTTTTTGGCTGTGTCTGGTTTTGTCTATCATATGTTTTCTACCTTATAGTTAATTTTGCCTATTTTTAGCTTAGTGAGGAGAAGGTGGCCTTTTTATTTGCTTGTTATTTATGCTTTCCCATTCAAGTCCCTTTTGGGGATTTATCAAGGTGATGCTAGCAATGTTTACAGAAAACACACAGCTTAGCCTTCCTATGATTTAGTTCAATTTATAATGGCTGGATTGGAAACCTAGAAAATTTTCCAAATCAAAAACTGAAAAATGTAATTTAAAAAAGAAAAACTAAAAAATATAAAAGCTGTTGGTCAATTAAAAAAAAGAAAAATGAGTACTGCTGCTTTGTTATTTGTAAACCTTTTACAATCAATACACAATAAATATGTTAAGACTGCCAATTAAATATTTCGAATAAACTTTCTAAACAGACTCAGCTACTTACCATTTTTTTTATTAGCACTGTTAGGCTGTAGTTTGGGTTTCTTGCCAAATGTTCCACCAGGTTTACTAAATGGCTGATTCATCTTTCTTTTCAATCCTCTTGCAACACTGGATTGATTATGATAATCCACAACAATTCCAGGTCTACGCATAGCTCCAAAATCCATTTGCTGAAAACATTTTAAATCAACTATTAGAACATAAAACAAAATAAATTCACACACAAAATGGTCTTGTATAATGGTTAAAAAAATGTGTGATTTCTCAGTCAAAAGTTATGAATCATTTATAGAAAATGATGAAAACAAAATCTGTAAAGTGACAGAGCATCTACATATCAGATTTATATAAATAAAAGCAAAATATTTCAACAAATTGTATATCACAACATTTAAATACAGCTCAAGATGCTAATCTAAGGATTTCTGTTTGCTTGATTTTATACTAACGGATCAGAAGGAAATGTGAGAAGCTTCCAACTGTGCAATACTCTGGTCTTGCAAAATTAAGATACAGTAAAAACTATTTAATACATAATTGTTCACACTCACATTGGCTTCAATTCTGCAAAATTCCCTAGTTACTTACATGGGTTATGGTCACAGCTCCTTTAGCATTATCTTTACTATCGGTGTTTTCCTATTCTGTCTTGATGAGGGGGAAACCCCCCAAAACCTCAATAAGTTACCAAAAGCATGCAGACACCCCCTAAAGGTTGCAACTAGGTTGACTGCCTCCTTCCTCACCTATCACAATCGCCCATGTCTCCACCAGTCTCCCACCTATTCCTTAATCCTGTCCTCACTGTGCTCTCTCTCTCTATACCAGTCTCTCCAAGCAGCATCCCACTCTCAATCTCCCCATCCTGTCCTCTACTTATCCCCAGCAGCTTCCCTCTCACCCTCCTCATTTGCACCAGTTTCTCTATATTAACACCCCTTACCCCCATTCTCTTTCTCTCAAAACTCCAGTCACCTCTCTCTTCCCCATGAACTGCTCCAAGCTAATCAGCCAACTCCACTCACCCCCTTCATCTTACTGGCTACAGTCCCCAGAGCAGCTATTACTCCTTGGTCCAACAACATGCAATTATCAGTGAAGTAGGGCGGCATAGGGCCTGAACTTGTGCTGGTCTTGCAAGATTCGAGACTACAAAGTTTTAGTAGTTTGTGGGAGGAAGTGATGTTGGCTTCCTGAGTGGGTGCCTCATTTTGGGCACCAGACATCCCTCCCGATTAAAAGCATTTATCACACAGCATCAGTGATTTTATAATGCTAATTGTATATAATAAGAGCAGTTGTTCCTACATGATGGCTCAGAAGTCAAAAGCAGCAGATATTAAGGAAACCCGGCGGCAATTTCGTAAGACCGGATCTGAGGATACCATGCAGCAGTCCTCACAGCTTACCTCACTAAAGCAGACAAGGACAGGAAATTTGCACAGTGGCTCAGAGGATGACAACTATTCAGAACCGGTGAATTTGAGGAGCCTTAAAGTGCAGCACTGCTTTCGGGACCTGCGGTCAAAGTTAAAGGATATAAGAGGCGAACTTGCAACTCAAATTGACACCCTGCATAGAATATGCAAGATGTTTTTTTTTTGGGGGGGGGGGCATGTTTTGAGGATATAGAAGCGCAATTTGAAGAGGTAGTCTCGGATTTGCAAGCTAAGTACACCAATCTGGATTTGAGGACTTGCGGTTTAAATTGGCTGATGTAGAGAACAGAGGCGTCAAAACAATTTGAGATTTCGTGGTGTGCTGGAAAATAATAACTAGGAGAATGTCATGGAGGTGGTCCAAGCTGTGTGTCACCAGCTGCTGGAGCTTAGTTAATCGGCACCCCATACTGAGCTAGAGAAGGTGCACGAGGCTCTGCGCACAGCCTAAGACACCTGACCCCAAGATATTATTGTATGCTTCACGCGGCATACCATCAAGGAGATGATACTGCAAAAGGCATGCACTCTTCCTTCAATTCAGTTTCAGGATGCCTCAGGGTCTGTTTTTCAAAGACCTTTCCATATTCACCTTGGCTAAGAGACGGGAATTTAAACCTGTTCTGGACCGGCTATGAAAGGAACAGATTCGGTACTGCTGGTTTTTAACACTGGCTCTTAGCTTCCTGCTCCAGGGATCGCTTTGCAGAGTGAAACAACCAGAGGATGCTTACAAAGTTTTAAGGGAGGCTGGCCTAGCTCCTGAAACATCCTGTGGACCCAGACCAATTTAATCTTCTTCTGTTCCAAGGGCCAAATGTTGTGCCCGTGCTCCCAGTAAGGGGAAAAAGTTTCAGCGTCACTCTAATAATGATCAAACCTGAAGGCTTCCCTGTGTAACATACTTTTTTTTTCCAGACTCAGTTTTGAATACTAATTGTACTGTGGTCCAATTCATAGCCCTTTCTCTCTCCCCTCCCCCCCCCCCCCCCCCCCCCCCCCCCCCAATTTTATAATGTTTTGTCTTTGTTGTCTCCTACGTCAAGTACTGACTTATGCATCTGCAACAACTGTTTGGTCTTTGGGTGGAGTGTTCTTTTGAACACTGCCATGTTGTTTATGGGGTTTGTGTGTGAAATACCTGCTCTATATTATTCATTTGCTGGAAGGGAGGTTGAGTATTCCTCAAGGAGTGGGATGGGCTCGCTCTCTCTTTTGGTTTTTCCTTTGCTTCCACCTTCTCATGTTCGGTTAGAGCTGGATTGTATAGGAGTGAATGAAGTGTGTGATGAGAGGCAGGAAACTCGTGTGGCTGGGCAGGTTTCTTTTTTTCCTAGTGGGTGGAGTACGGTGTTGTGTTCTATTTTTTCCTCTCTCTCTTTTTTGGTTTGTCTTGGGAAGGGGAGGTGGATATCTTCACATAGCTCTCAGTGGGGATGGTGTTGGTTGGGGTCATGGTAGTGATAGGTTGTGTGTTTGTCATGTCACCTGCTGTCCATCAAGCCCAGCATCCTGTTTCCAACAATGGCCAATCCAGGTCACAAGTACTTGGCAAGATTCCAGAACAGTACAATACATTTTATGCTGCTTATCCTAGAAATAAGCAGTGGATCCCCCCCCTCCCAAGTCATTTTAATAATGAATGGCTTATAGAATTTTCTTTTAGGAAGCTTTCCAAACGTTTTTTAAAACCCCACTAAGCTAACTGCTTTTACTACATTCTCCGGCAACAAATTCCAGAGATTAATTACACGTTGAGTAAAGAAATATTTTCTCTGATTTGTTTGAAATTACTACTTTGTAGCTTCATTGTGTGCCCCTCAAGTCCTAGTATTTTTGAAAAGAGTAAACAAGCGATTTATGTCTACCCATTCCACTCCACTCATTGTTTTATAAACGTCTATCATATCTCCCCTCAGCCGTCTTTTCTACAAGCAGAAGAGTTCTAGCCGCTTTAGCCTTTCCTCATAGGAAAGTCGTCCCATCCCCTTTATCATTTTTGTCGCCCTTCTCTGTACTTTTTCTAATTCAACTATATCTTTTTTGAGATGTGGTGATCACAACTGAACACAATATTCAAGGTACGGTCGCACCATGGAGCGATACAAAGGCATTATAAAGCCCTCATTTTTGTTTTCCATTTATTTCCTAATAATACCTAACATTCTATTTGCTTTTTTAGTCGCCTCCGCACACTAAGCAGAGGGTTTCAACATATCATCGATGGCGCCTAGATCCCTTTCCTGATCAGTGACTCCTAATTGGAAACCATGCATTACGTAGCTCTAGTTCGGGTTCCTCTTTACCACATGCATCACTTTGCCACTTGATCACATTAAACATCATTCGCCATTTGGATGCCCAGTCTTCCAAGGTCTTCTTGTAATTTTTCATAATCCTCTTGCAATTTAACAACTTTGAATAACTTTGTGTCATCAGCAAATTTAATTACCTCACTAGTTACGCCCATCTCTAGATCATTTATAAATATGCTAAAAAGCAGCGGTCTTGGAACAATTAGAAATACCTTATTTTATATATGTGGACAATATTGTTGTTGGTTTTTTTTTTATTTGTACCCCGCGCTTTCCCACTCATGGCAGGCTCAATGCAGCTTACATGGGGCAATGGAGGGTTAAGTGACTTGCCCAGAGTCACAAGGAGCTAGCTGCCTGTGCCTGAAGTGGGAATCGAACTCAGTTCCTCAGGACCAAAGTCCACCACCCTAACCACTAGGCCAATCCTCCACTCCTACTACTCCCGATATCACAGGATTGGCTTGCTACTTTCATGAGAATTACAAATTTCTTCAACTAATTGAAAAATGGATTGAAGGTAACTACCTTAAACTTAATTGTTAAAAAAAAAACTAAATTTTTATGGCTAGGTTCTCATAAAGTTGAATTTCCTATGGCTAGGTTCTCATAATGTTGAATTTCCTATGGCTAGGTTCTCATAATGTTGAATTTCCTCAAGTTTCAATATATCATCTGACCTATTTGATTTTGATTCTTGCTCTAAAATTTTGGGAGTAAAGTGGACAGTTTACAGTTTGGCTTGCCATATTAAAACTCATTTGTAAATCTTTTCATCTATAAAAAAAATTAAGGACCATTCGAAAGTTCTTTGATAGTCCAAAATAGATTGCTGGTCCAGATTTTGGTTTTATTCAGAATAGATTGCTGCAATGTTATTTATGTTGGATGTTCAGGCACTTTGCTGAGAAAAGTTCAATTGATTCAAAATGCAGTAGCTCAGTCAGTTTTTTCAGCTTGTAAGTTTGATTCAATAACCCCACTACTAGTTGAGGTACACTTGCTCCTGATTGAGGCCAGGTCCCAATTTAAGATGTGTGCATTTATAATTAAGATTTTAAGTGGTTTGGCCCCTTCTTATATGTCTAATTGAGCTACTACTCTTCACAAGAGCTCTATAGGTAAAACCAGAAATCAGATGTTCTTACTTTTTCCAACAGTCAAGGGGATTAAATTTTGTGGGATATTCTCTTTGTCAATCTATTATCAAGCTGTAACAATATGGAATTCAACGCCAATTGATAGTCACACTGCTACCGATTATATGATTTTTCATAATTCTCTTAAAACTTGGTTTAAGAAGAATCTCTTATAGTTTGAAGAATACTGTTCTTATTCTGTAATTCTTGAACTTAGTGTCAAGTCTTCTTTAATTTTGTAATCCACACTAAACTTGATAGGTTGTTGCAGAATAGAAGACAAGTT
Organism: Microcaecilia unicolor; assembly: GCF_901765095.1. NCBI lineage: Eukaryota > Metazoa > Chordata > Amphibia > Gymnophiona > Siphonopidae > Microcaecilia > Microcaecilia unicolor. The sequence continues at coordinate 68,524,544 of NC_044036.1, read as the reverse complement.
TAACATAACTCTCTCACAGGGTTCTTTTTAGGGACTCTGAGCATGGGGGCTAGAAGTTCCTGACCTATGGAACTATTACAGAGCAGCTCAAGCTAGATAAGCAATTAAATGGTTCCAACATGACGACTATACACTGAGTGCAAATTGAGCAGATACAGATAGGACCAGTCCCTCTGCATTATATGATTTGGCTTCCTTGGAGAAACAGATTTTATTCAGGACGCTGTTTCTCCAACAATCATTCGTACTTTTCATATTTGGGATTCCTTGAGTTCTGTGGTGGATTTTCAGTTTTCTTGATACATTCCTATTTGTCATAACCCAGAGTTTCCCCCAGGATTGGTTCCTTCAGTTTATAGACTTTGGGATTGAGCAGATGGGGTCAACTTGATGATGATGATACTTTCCTCTCCTTTCAAGCCTTGTCTCGGGACTATGATCTCCCGCAATCACATTATTATGCCTATCTGCAGATTGTACATTTATTGAATTCCAAACACTTTAGGCCACAATTGATGGGTTCGTATACTTTTTTAGGGGGTTTCTATATGGATTTTAGATCCACTAAGTTTTTAGTGAGTACGCTCTATGGTTACTTAAAGGATCTTCAGGCTCCTGTTGTGAGTCACAGGAATAAGTGGGAAAAGTATCTAGGGGTAACTTATGCACCAAAAGACTGGGATTCTATGGAGCAATCACTACCAAAAATAGCTATTGCTTCTAACACGCGAGAGAATAATGTTAAGATTTTATGTCGTTGATATATGACACCAGACCGTTTTAGTCGCTGGTTTCCTCAATCCTCAGCATTGTGTTAGCGAAAATGTGGAGCTAGAGGCACCATGGAATATATCTTGATGGACCTGCCCAAAGGCAATAGCATTTTGGACATCAATCTGCTTTCACATAATGTGGATTACTGGACTGAAAGTTGTGATCCTGGTATTCACCTATTGAACAGGGTGATTCCGGGGTTTCATAAGCAGACTCTTTTGGTTAGACATCTGTTAAATGCAGCTAAACTCACCTTGGCAGCAGCATGGAAAAGTACAGATATCCTTTCATAGCTAAATGGAAATCTAGATTAAATTGTTTTTATAAAATGGAGAAACTTACCGCTATTTAGAAACAGGGCAAAAATATGGGGCTCTGTTCATAACTTAAACTTTGTAGGTGAGTAAGACTTATGATTAGTTTCTCCGTTTTATTTCTTCACCTTCACTGCTTGAGAGGTGATTGACCCATCTCTTATTTTAAGGGTTCTGCTCTCCTCTCCCCTTTTTTCTTTTTTCCCCCCTCTTCTTTTTGCTTTATCTTTTCAAATTGATATGTAAAATGTAAAAAAAAATATATGAGGAGTACTTTCATTGTATCATGGAGAGCACATTCTGCTTTGTCCGAGAGTAAGTTTTTATTGTATCTGGGTTCTTGTCGTCTATATTGTAGGTTTGTTCTCCTTTGGAATGTTTAATAGAGTCCTCTTGTTAAATTAAGATTCAAGACTACAAGACTAGCACAAGAGTTTGGACACTGCGGTTAAAACTCACAGGAGAGTCTCATAGTGCCAGACCAGGAAGAAACAGCTGTTCTGGTGGTGGCATCTGGGAATGGATAAGGAAATTTGAAATATTACATCAAATTTGTAGTCACCATGGTAACATAGCAACCAGGATTTGTTAAAAGTAGACTTATTCAGATAATGGAATTGTCTTTTTTGCAGCAAAAGAAATTCCAGATGACATTTTAGTCCTGTGTGTAAAGCGATACTTACCTGAAGCAGGTATTCTCCGAGAACAGCTGACTGATAATCCTCACAAATGGGTCGACGATCTGTGCCAGCCCGGGAATCGACATTTGAAATAGTAAAAAAGTTTGCTAGAGCCTTCTTAGTGCGCCACACGTCTCACTGCACAAGCGCCGAGTGCCTTACAGCCTGCTGCGCAGCTGCGCTCCTCAGTTCAATCACGAGTAAAAGAGAAATAGACAAGACAACTCCAAGGGGAGGTGGGCAGGTTTGTGAGGATTATCAGCCTGCCGTACTCGGAGAATACCTGCTACAGGTAAGTATCTTCGTTTTCTCAGAGGACACGCAGGCTCTATTATTCTCACAGTTGGGGTATCCCTAGCATCCAGGCTCACCCAAAACAGTAAAACATTGATCAATTGTTTGGGAGTGGAGGAGTGGCCTAATGGTTAGGGTGGTGGACTTTGGTCCTGGGGAACTGAGTTCGATTCCCACTTCAGGCACAGGCAACTCCTTGTGACTCTGGGCAAGTCACTTAACCCTCCATTGCCCCAGGTACAAAATAAGTACCTGTATATAATATGTAAGCCGCATTGAGCCTGCCATGAGTGGGAAAGCGCGGGGTACAAATGTAACAAAACAAAAAAAAAATTGGGCCGCGCAACGGCAAGGACTGAACATAGATTAGCCTGAAACTATATACAAGTATCAGAGAGTGCAGCCTGGAACAGAAGAAAACGGGCCTAGGGGGGTGAAGTTGGATTCTATACCCCAAACAGATTCTGCAGCACCGATGGCCCAAACTGACTGTCGAATCGGGTATCCTGCTCAAGGCAGTAGTGTGATGTGAATGTGTGGACTGAAGACCATGTTGCAGCCTTGCAAATCTCTTCAACAGAGGCTGACTTTGTGAGCCACCGACGCAGCCATGGCTGACATTATGAGCCATGACATGGCCCTTCAGAGTCAGCCCAGCTTGGGCATAAGCGAAGGAAATGCAATCTGCTAGCCAACTGCAGATTGTGCGTTTTCTGATGGTGACTCCCCTCCTATTGGGTTCGAAAGAGACAAATAACTCAGCGGACTGACTGAAGGGCTTCGTCCGCTCCATGTAAAAGGCCAATGCTCTCTTACAGTCCAAGGTGTGCAAGCTGCTTTCGCCAGGGTGGGCATGAGGACGGGGAAAAAAATGTTGGCAAGACAATCGACTGGTTCAGATGAAACTTCAACATCACCTTCGGCAAGAACTTAGTGTGCCTGCGGAAGACTACTCTGTTGTGATGAAACTTGGTATAAGGTGCATCCACTACTAAGGCCTGAAGCTAACTGACCCTATGAGCTGAAGTAACAACCACCAAGAAAATGACCTTCCAGGTCAAGTACTTCAGAAGGCAGGAATTCAGTGACTCAAAAGGAGGTTTCATCAGCTGGGTGAGAACGACATTGAGATCCCATGACACTGGAGGAGGTTTGACAGGGGGCTCCTTGTGATCTTGGGCAACCCTCCATTGCCTCAGGTATAAACTTAAAATTGTGAGCTCTCCTGGGACAGAGAAATATCCAGACTACCTGAATGTAACTCACCTTGAGTTAATACTGAAAAACGTGTGAGCAAAATCTAAATAAATAAATAAATAAGTGTAGAAGGTACTCAAGCAGGGTCTGCGTAGGACAAGAAAGGGGATCTATCACCTTGCTGTCACACCAGCTGGCAAACCTTCTTCATTTAAAAAGAGTAACACCTCTTAGTGGAGTCTTTCCCGGAAGCAAGCAAGACTCGGGAGACACCCTCTAAAAGACCCAAGGAAGCGAACTCTATGTTCTCAACATCCAGGCCGTGAGAGCCAGAGACTGGAGGTTGGGATGTAGAAGCTATCACTCGTTCTGTATGATAAGGTCAGGAAACACTTCAACATCCACGGTTCATCGGAGGATAATTCCAGAAGAAGAGGAAACCAATCTGACGGGCCAATATGATGCAATCAGGATCATGGTTCCGCGGTCTTGCTTGGGTTTCAGAAAAATCTTCCCCACCAGAGGTATGGGAGAATACGCATACAGAAGGCCTACTCCCCAATGTAGTCGTATGTGCCCCTGGTCAGAAATTTACGACACACTTTCTGCTAACTGATCAGCTGGCGAAAAGGTTCGGCCTGCTCCGAGGGGAGGGCACTGACCAAACTAGACAGCTGCCGCACCGAGTTCCGCACGTGGATGCTCATGAACAGCTGGTATGTTTGTATACAGGCAGCGAGCATAGCGGCCTGATATATTTCCCCCCCAAAAGAGACCAAGGTCCTAGCTTCTCTGTCTGGGGGCGCTGAAGCATAGTCCCTAGAACTCTTGGCTCTTTTGAGGGCTGAGTCCACCACCATGGAGCTGTAACTGAGACCTCATCAACCCAGGTTCACCGTGGATCTGATACTGGGAATCTGTCTTCTTATGGATCACGGGACCAGACAGAGGGAATGCCCAGTTTCACGTAAGGACTTCCCTGAGTAACTTATGCAAAGGAGCTGTCACTGCCTCTCTAGGTGGAGAGGTGTAGTCCAGGACCTCGAGCATCTCAGCCCTGGGCTCATCCTCTACATCTATGGGGAATGGAATCGCCTGAGCCATTTCCCGCACAAAAAATGAGAAAGAGGCTCTCAGGAGACAGTCTCCTTTCAGGTGGAAGGGAAGGTTCAGAGGGAATCCCAAAGGACTCATGTGAGGAAAAGTACCTGGGATCTTCCTCCAACTCCCATGAGCGTTCACCCTCAGTATCGGAGAACACTTCCTTGAGTGACTTCAGAGACCAGACCTGCCTTGATGCCAAAGACCACTCCCGCACAGACTGCGCCCTAGGCAAATCAAAAGTCTTGATGGTGCTGAAAAAAGTGCACCAAAAACAAAGGTAAAACCCCTGGCCGAGCAGGCCTAAGGACGGCCGCAACTAAAATAAAATAAAGTTTTTCAGCCCATGTATAAGTTAAGACTATAAGGAGATTTTTTTTTTTTAAAAGATAGAAAATAAAGGAAAAGAGAACAGAAATAAGCGAAACAAAATGACAAAGCAGAACCAGGTAAATTAGGTGCGGCTCCTCACGCGGAAAAAACAGAACTGAGCGTGGCGGGGAGGAAGGCACTTGGCGCACGCGCAGTCGGACGTACAGTGCACTGGAAGGCTCCAGCAAACTTTTTTGCTGTACTAAATGCCAGTTCCCGTGCCGGTACGGATCGCCGACCCAACTGTGAGAATAATACAGCCTGCTTGTCCTCGGAGAATTGCATTTATCTATTTATTTGGGGGGGGGGGGGGGTAGCACGTTATGCCTGCTCCAGTTCAATCAAACTCAGTCTCTACTGAAATATGGTGCAATGAGCCTTGATTCTCAACTCTCTGATTACTTCTGTCTTAGTCTTTCCCACATTCCCCCCAACCAACTCACTTAGCCCTGTCATTGAAAAAGTGTCTTTGGCCAAAAGCCATATTTCATGGCTCCTGCTGAACTCTAATCATGGATCTGTCATGCTACAGTTGAACAATAACTAGACTTCCATTCCCTGGGTCGGCTGAGGATGTTACAGAGATAGTGTTCGTAGCACCTCTGAAGAGGGGATATGGAGGTAAAGTATCAAACCCAGGTCTATTCACAGAACTGTCACTTAGCTAGCCTTTTGTACAAAATTTTCCACATTCCTGAATTTTACTGAATTGCAGCCATTGTTCATACAAATATTCACTTTTGTTGTATTAAAGAATGGTTAAAAAAGGCATAACTGATTTTTTTTCTTACAAATACCATAAATACCTAGTCATTAAAGGTGCAATGCATATTAAATGTTTTCACAGAAAACTATATAGCATAGCTCATGAGGAGAAAGCCTAATAACGCAGAACACTCTCTCTAGTAAAACTGTCTTCATAAACAAAAACAATTACAAAGAATTGTATGCCAATACAGCAAGAAATATGTTGGCTGCTAAGTTTTTACTCAACATCAACCCTTAAGAATTCCAACAAAAATCTGCCAGCATCTGCTTCAGCTTATCCAGCATGAGGTGCCAACTCTAATGTGCAGCCTCCTCTCTAACAATCCGTCCCATTAAGTTTAATTTATTTTGCTTTTCTTTGTTCACAGTGGTATAAATTCTGCCAAAGCACCAAGGAGAAGGTCCACTTATAGCCACTCCTATATCTGAAATCCCTGCTCTGGGGCCCATAATTTGAACCTCTGCCATTCCTTTTCAAATTCCCTCCCTCTTCCTTATACCAGTCTATCTTGTATGTTCTTCCTCCAGCACAGCAACAGGACTGCCGTTCTTTCTAGCTATGGCCTGGAATGCAGCAACAGTAGCCTCTCCCCACAGCAACCTGAAGCCAACTTTATTCCAACTCACAATGCTCTAAAGATTGTTCACAGGGATTTTCTAGGGATGCTTAAACCTCATAGTACAAAAGCACTATCACCAAGAGCACTGTTCTACAACCTTGCTCTCTGTGCCTATTACCCTTCCCCCAAGCCACCCAAAGTCCCCTTCACCCAGGAGACTTAAGAAAAGTGGTGGTGGAAGGAACATTACACTGAGTCAGTGCATGCTCAATCTTTGTAGAAGTCCCGCCACCTCCCTTGAAAGGAGGAGATGAGTTGCTGTACAGACAAACACACACCAGTCCATAGTAGTGTGCACAGTGCAGTGTTCACCGCAGTGGAACTTACACTCTTCAGTCTCAAGAATACACTCGCAATTTGAGCTTGAGAGTTGGTGCAGCATAATCCCCAGATTAGAAGTATTTATACGTTATCACAATTCTACCACTGCAATCATCTCCTGAAAAAGAATTATTTCCTAAGCATTCTAAAAGGCATCTCCTTTACATGAGAAATTAATTACGCACATCAAGGGTTCTATACTAAAACCATTCATTCAAAGAGAAGTTATGATAAACATGCATATAAAAAAAAGAATCCCTTGTTCTGTTCTAGTTTATCTTTAAAAATGAACTAACCGTGTCTAAGGAAGTTGACAGAGGAACCATGTCCTGCAGAAAACTGGAGGATAGATTTCAGACTGTTTTCTGCAGGACATGGTTCCTGCAGGTTTTCAAGGCAGAATTTAAAAAAAAGTAAACCACTGACACTAATGCTAAAGTCTTAACATTCAACATGAAGTCACACACAGTTCTGATTTCTAACATTTAGCTGAAGATTGAACTTTGGAAAGCATTTAACACCTACAGTTTGTAATCATACATTGCACCTTTAACCTAATCAGAACTTCAAACGGTTCTATAGAAACTTTTTTTTAGTTTATTACAAAATATTTATCAGCAGCAAAGCTGCTAGCGTTTAAAGAAAATATTACCTTAACCCTTTTTGGATGAAACCTGTAGTTACATTGTCTCCTTTCATATAAAAAGGAGAGAACGCCAAATCTAGCAAATTTAAATTACTATTAATTGATTTTACTTTCAAAGACTGACTGCTTTAAAAGCCACCTTCTAAGGGCTTTGCTCTGATATTCATGCCCATTTGTAAGTCACTACAACAGTGCATTCCATTTTAAAGTTCTGGTCGTGAAAGAATTCAAAATCAACTAGTGAAAAGAATCTGAAAAGATTCTGTACTTACTCCTCTGCCTCGGCCTCTGCCTGTTGATGATCCTCCAAAAGCATCATAGCTTCTGCTTCCAAACGCACCTTCGGGATAAGCAGGCGTTCCTCTCCCCCGAGAGCCTACAGCTGCAGGCTTCATATGGGGTGAAGAAAAACTGCTGTAGGAAGAGTAACTTTCTCTTCCTCTGTCATCCAAAAACCCAGGTCTCATCTTTGAGCGTGAGTAAGCTGATTCCCAGCTAGACCCACCCTGGTTTCTACCTCCGAAAGAGTCAAGGCTATTCCGGTAGGAGCTGTCAAATCGAGCATCATAACTATCTCCGAAGTGCCTTTGTTCGGGTTCATTAAAAGCATAGCCAGATCTGTACAGATCTCGCCCACCCACAGCAGACCTGGAGTCATAAGACTCATAAGGTCCAAACCTGAAAAGTTGCAGTGAGGGAAAAAAAAAAGTAAGCTTACTAGAATTAAACATTTCAAAACACAGTTATCAGTTGACATTTATCAACTACAATAAAAAAAATGTTAAGGTGAAGTTAAACTAACAGATCTACAACTTTATGCACGTTGATTAGGGCTGGGCAATTCAACCTGTGAACAGAATCAACAGGGTGAAATCTATTAAAAAAAAAAAATTACCAAGAAGCTAAATTAAAGCTCAGTAGGTCTGCACTTTATTTCATTTAAGCTTCAAATACTATTTCTACCATTAAAAAACAGAAAACAAACATTTTTCTGTCACTTTTTCAAGCCCAGCCCTAGTCTGAGAAGAACAGCTCACAGGCTATTCAGTAAACTTTCCTAAGTTCATGCCCAAGGCTGACGAACATTTAAATGAAGAACAAGTCAAAAAAACATCCGACTTCTGTAAAATGCAAAAAGATGAATATAAATGCAACTCTAGAAATATACACAGTTTACACCTAGGAAACTGTAAATTACACAGTTCTGGTTTCAATTAGTTTCTATGAGCATATTTTTTTAATAACTAGATGGGCTCCATATTAGCCACAATGAAATACACCGATCTTGAAGTTTAACCAAAAATGAAGCAAATATACTGTGCATCTGAACAGTGCCAGCATACTAAAAGATTCCTTGGAAATCTTTTTGGGACGAGTAACAATTTTTATCATTTGTGTTCTGAGATAGGACCATCCTCTCCCAACAAGCTGCAAATAAGAGAGCGAGGAAAAAAGAAAAAAGGCGAGGGACACACCTTACACATTTCAACAAATTGAACATAGCTTGAATAGGTCTATGGCAATGTTTATTTCCCCATTCTTTAAGGGAAGGCACAAATGGTGCTCTTCTGTATAATGAAATTATGTCTCACAAAGGACTATACCACACAGAGACATCCAAAGTTAAGCAATACATATTTTAACATAAGAACTATAAATATTTATGCTTAGTTATAGGATTTCCAAACCTCTCATCTAGCTAAGTTGTTCACTTACAGCAGTGTTTATAGATTACAGTACTGTGACCCCATGAAACTTGGGCAAAAATGCCAGTCTACAGCTGCATGGGTTCTTATTGCCAGGCTCAACTGCAATCCAATAAACTCATGGCAAGTTTAGAATTGCAATTTAGACCAGCTAAAAAGTCAGTTTCTATATAAACCTGAACAAAATGTTTAATGGAAATAAATGCAGATTATTAATGAAAGATGCATTTCTTAGACTTAAGCACAGCAAATGCCCACTAGAATGCTCCTAATTTAAACTTGAGCACTCTTACTGTGGTTATTTTTCATTTTTTTCTCTCTACTGTCACCTTCAATTTTTATCACAGCACAGAATGCAGGATAAGAACCAACACAAGCTAAAAGAAAACCAAAACAATTCAAGATGTGTCAAAGAGTTCTTTCATTGCTGAAGTGGCTCTCTAAAGGTTCCCCTTAGGGGCAAACAATTGACAATCCTGAGCTCTCATTCAGGCATTTGACCACTCCAGATGAAGGTAGACAATTAAGGAGGGGGAAAAGAGGCAAAAATGCCTCATACCTGAAACAACTCTATAAATCAGGTCATGATTTAGAATCAGGATTTAAAATCTCACCCATGGTCAAATGCCTAAGGAGGGTGTTTAAAATCAGTTTTTCAGCTTATCTTTACTATCAAAGGAACAGCCCCAAATGGTCACCATATTAAACTCAATAATATACTGGTAGAAAAAACACAGTATATTTCAAATAACGTATAACCAAAATTAATACAAAATATTTTTCCTTTTGTCTTTTCTCCCTAAAAAATACACCAAGTCTTCTCATCTGGAATCTGAAAACAAATGGAAAAGAGCATTTGTATCAAGCAAGATACAGTGTAAGCCAAACAGCATTATAGATTTGGGAAGAAAAAAGCACACAACAGTGCAACAGAACAAGTAATTTGTTATTCATAATACCACAGTTCCAGCTTAGAGCTACTTCTCTCTCCCTTCATTTGATTATCTTACTAATTTGCCTTTAGGAATGGAATAAAATGCATGCTTTTTCTCAAAGTTGTACTTGTCATTAAAGCCTGAGCAAGAAGAGCAGTACAATGTTTTTAACAGTGATTTCAACTTTTCAATGTTTTCACACAATCGCAAGTGCTTTTTAAAGCATTCTATCATTTTATTCACTTAAGAACCGAGAGCTATAATATCTAATATGTGTCATAAGAGATTGCAATAGAAGAAATAAGTGACAGATACATTTAATATGCATGCTTGAATTTTGATGGATACCAATTAGTAGTTAAACACAAACTGAACTTTTAATATGTTTTACCTGCTACTTTCTATTCCAAATGATTTGTTCATATAGTCAATGGATCTTTGGGTTCCAAATGCTCCATGGCCATAATCACGAGCCATTGCTGGAAAGAAAATATTTAAACAAAAATTAAAAATTACTAAAATATGATGCATCTCTAAACTGAAAAACCTGTAAAGTTAAATGCAGAATGTCATGAAATAAAGGCAGGGATGTTCATTTTATTTTTAACAGGAATATATTTATTAATAAAGAAAACATTTCTGAATAAGCATTATGATTTATTTTGGTGGCGAGTGAAGCAGTGTTTATGCCATTTGGAAGGGTCAGGCAACAATGGCAAGCAAGAAACAAGGAACAATGATCATACAGCAGTATATGGGCAGAAGACGTTGTGTGTGTGTGTGGGGGGGGGGGGGGGGGGGGGGTTTGGAAGGTTGATCAAACATTACATCAAAACACAAATTTCAGGTGAAAATCAGTAAAATCAATTCCTAAACTCTAGTGGGATTCCCAGGGAAAAACATGTTTAAATTGAAAATAAAGGGACCTAAACATGAGCTATGTGTATGGCTGCATGCAAAGGTTGAGGTACCCTTAGTTAAAATTGTATTTCAATTAACCCCGAAGGGGCTCATTTACTAAAGCTTAGCATGCATTAAATACGTAGAAACCCATTTTATACCTATGAACTTCTTAGCATATACCCGCAGATTCTATAAAGGTCGCCCAAATGTGGACATGGATCCCTAACTCGCATGCAAACCAATTAGTTAACAAACTGTTACTTATTAACATTAATTGGCACTAATTAGGATTTGACATGGATCTGTCAGCTGTAACACTGAACGCCTAAATTGTCTCATGCACAACTCAAAATGGGGTATGGCCATGAGAAGGGCATGGGCCGGTCAGGGGCGTTCTAAAAATTTAGGTGCAATGATACAGAATTCCAGGGTTCTACGACCAACTTGAGCACCAGGATTTACACCATGCTTCACCAGGCGTAAATCTTTGTGTGCAGGAATCAACGCTAAGCGCTATTCTGTAAAGGCCAATTGGTATGGAGCACCATTTATAGAATAGTAGTAAAAAAAGGCCCGTTTCTGTTTGAAAGGAAACGGGCGCTAGCAAGGTTTTCCTCAGAGTGTGTGTGTTTTACAGAGTGTGTGTGAGAGTAAGCGTGTGATAGAGAGAGAGTGAATGTGTGTGTGTGTGACAGAGAGATTGAGACTTGGTGCGAGAGTGTGTGTGTGAGAATGAGTGTGTGCCAGGGCCTCCCCTCCCTCCCTTCCAGTGTCCTCATCCTCCCTCCCTCCCTGGGTCCTCATCCCCCCTCTCTCCCTCCCTCCCAGGGTCCTAACCCCCCCCCCCCCCTCCCAGTTCCATTCCTTCCAAGCATGGTTGCATAGCTGTACAGTGACATGCATCATCTTTCACTTTTGCTTACCCACGTCGCTGTAGCGCACCCGTTTCTGATGGAAATGAAACGGGCGCTAGCAAGGTTTTCCTCAGAGTGTGTACATTTAAGAGAGAGTGAATGTACGAGTGTATGTGTGACAGAGAGTGAGTGAGAGTGGGTGCGATGTGCAACATTTGTCCTCTCCCCATCCCTCCCGTTCTGTTTTCTCCCCCCCTCTCCATGTGTCTTTGTGTCCCCTTCAATTTCCAGGCCCCTCTCTCCCTCCTCCCCTCAAGTTCCTGCCCCCTCCCTCCCTGCGTTTGAGTGTGTATGTGTGTGTGACAGACAGAGAGTGTGTGTGTGTGTCACAGTGACACACAAAGAGTGAAAGACTGTGTGTGTGTGTGAGAGAGAGAGAGAGAGTGAAAGTGCGAGTGTGTGTGTGACAGAGAGAGAGAGAGAGAAAGAGAGAGAGAGGGTGCGATGTGCAACATTTGTCCTCTCCCCTTCACTCCCGTTCTGTTCTCTCCCCCCTCTCCATGTGTCTTTGTCTCCCCTTCCAGGCCCCTCTCTCCCTCCTCCCCCCTCAAGTTCCTGCCCCCTCCCTCCCTGCATGTGAGAGAGAGCGTGTATGTGTGTGTTTGAGAGTGTGTGTCACAGTGACACACAGAGTGAAAGACTGTGTGTGTGTGTGCAGGGTCGTGTCCCCCCCCCCCCCCCCCCCCCGGTTTGGTTTTTCAGTTCCTTTTCCTTTTTTTAATCTAGCGATTGTGCTCTTATTTTCCCATGCCCTCCATCCATCCATGTGCAACATTTGTCCTCTCCCCTTCCCTCCCGTTCTGTTTTCTCCCCCCCCTCTCCATGTGTCTTTGTCTCCCCTTCAAGTTCCAGGCCCCCTCCTCTCTCCCTCCCCCCCCTCAAGTTCCTGCCCTCTCCCTCCCTCCCTTAAGTGTACCTGCTGGTAGGAAAGTTTGTCTTTCAGCTTCGTGCAGCTTGAGTTATGGTCGCCGTCCCCTGCTGAGGCGCCTGGAGGCTGTGTTTCCCCCCCCCTTTTTTTTTGTTAGTGCGGGTCCGGAGGGCAGTTCAGCTTCGTGCAGCTTGCGGTGTGGTAGACGTCCCCTGCTGAGGCGCTCAGAGGCTGTCTCTTCACCTGTTTTTTTTTTTTTTTTGTTAGTGCGGGTACTGAGGACGGTTCGGGGCGGCGGTATGCTGTGCAGCAGGTTCGGGAGGGCGGAAGTGTCGGGGTGGCGGTATTTTGCTCAGGTGTGCGGCAGGTTCGGGAGGGCGGCAGTGTCGGGGAGGCGGTATTCTCCTCAGGTGTGCGGCAGGTTCGGGAGGGCGGCAGTGTTGGGGAGGCGGTATTCTCCTCAGGTGGGCCACAGGTTCGGGAGGGCGGCGGTATTCTCGAGCCTTTTTGGTTTTTTTTTGTTTGCGCGTGCCAGCAGCCAGTTCCTCCGATCAGCTGGGTTTAGTGACGTCATCGGGTTCGATGCTGCCTAGCAGACCACCTCCGAGCCGAGGGAGCCAAGGTCCCAAGCACATTAGAACGTTGGAGGTGAGTTTTATTATATAGGACAAGTTTAGCGTGGACCTTTCTGGCACCTAACTTTGGGCACCATGTACTAATTGTGTTAGGGTGTGCTAAGCTTTAGTAAAAAGGCCCCTAAATGAACTGAAGCAAACATTGCACAAACATGAGATCTTTCTGCAACTTTTAATGTATAATTTGTATAAGCGCTTTTTTTTTTAACAGATTCAAAATTAAGTTAATAGAGGAGATACAGTTGAGATCTAATGTCTTTCATCTGGCCCTTTTCTTTTCTCACCCTGGTGCTATTGGCAGATTAAAATCCTACCTCCTGACAAGTCTATGGCATTTCTCTCCCTCACCTCCATCAATAAGATTCATCTAACAAGTAAGCATTCTCACCCATATCGAAGGAAACACCCTTGACCTTATTTTCACTATCCTTGTCTTATCTCTCCCCCTACCACTATCACAACCTTGTGAACCTAATAACCATACTGAATCAGACCAATGGTCCATCTAGCCCAGTATCCTTTCAAAATCCCCGAAACAGTAGCTTGATTCTATGCTACTGAACCCAGGGATAAGTGGTGGCTTTCCACGTCTATCTTAATGGTAGATTATAGACTTTTCCACCAGGAACATGTCCAAACCTTCTTTAAGCCCAGATACCCTAACTGCTGTTACCGCATCCTATGGCAACAAATTCCAGAGCTAAACTATTAGTTGAATAAAAATAAATATCTTCTCCTATTTGTTTTTTTTTTATTAAGAAGTATATGAAACTTCACAGTGGTTCCCACACTTGGTCCTGGAGGCACCCCGGTCAGTCAGGTTTTCAGGATATTGACAACGAATATTCATGAGATATCTGCATGCAGTGGAGGAAGTGAATGCAAATTTCTTGATGAATATTAATTGTGCATACCCTGAAAGCCAAACTGGCCTGGGGTGCCTCCAGGACTAAGTTTGGGAACCACTACCCTAGTCTTTGTACTTTTTGAAAAGAGTAAACAATTGATTCACATTTACCTGTTCTACTCCACTCAGGATTTTGTAGGTCTCGATTATATCCCCCCCCCCCCCCCCTGTTTTCCAAGCTAAAGAGCCCTAACCTCTTAAGCCTTTCCTCATATGTGCGGAGTTCCATCCCCTTAATCATTTTGGTCACCCTTCTTTGAACTTTACCTTGAGTATTGTATGACCAGAACTGCACACAATACTCAAGGCGAGGTTGTACCATGGAGCAATACACAGGCATCATAATATTATTTGCTTTATTTTCTACTCCTTTCCTAATATTTCTTAGCATCTTTTGTTTATTGGCCGCCATCACACACTAAGCAGAAGATTTCAACATATTGTCCACAATGACATCTAGTTCTTTTTCTCAGGCAGTGACTCCTAAAGTGGAAACTAGCATCAAATAACCAGGATTTGGATTATTTCTCCACAATGTGCATCACTTTGCATTTGAAAGTCCCAAGAAACAAAAAGGCAGATGATCTACAAGATCTTATATGGAGCAAAAAAAGAACAAATCACTGAAGGAAGTCCATAAAATTATTTCACAACTCAGATTTTAAAAAAAACCTAAAAGTTCAACAAGGCCGTGTTTCGCCCATGCAAGGGCTGCATCAGGAGGTCACAAAACTTGTTAAATACATATGTTAGAGGTTATATAGTGCCATGAGCAAGTGAGGACGCATCCTTTGCTGGCTCCAAGCACCCCCACACTAATATATGGAAATTTAAGGTGCTAGCGGATTAAAAGCTCTCCATTTTTAACAAATCTATAGCAGAACACATGGACAAACTCTTGCAGAGGTTCCAGGGTGATATGGCCAGTTGCACAATGAAAACAGCTCAGGACAGCGGGAAAGCTTCAGACGAGGTAATGGCAAGTGCAGGGGTGGCGCTAACCAAGTTTACCAAGTCAACGCTAACTGACCTTATGATGACAACCTCAAAGGTCTTGAACCCACATCTAGAGCCAACTCTCTGCTCAGATTTTGTATTTGAATATTCTGCTGTCCGGAATTGGGAACCCGACTGAGCGCGACTACTGAGTTTCTAATACGGAAGACATGTGTTCCCTGCAGACAGAGTTGGAGGCCTTACACTCTCAGAATGCCAAATACAATTCGACATGTCCAGCGCCTTCGACATGGTTAATCGTGGAATACTATTACATACACTAGAATACTTCGGAGTAGGAGGTACAGTTCTCAAATGGTTCAAAGGATTCCTGACCACAAGATCATACCAAGTAACAACGAATACGGACATATCACCCCCATGGATACCTGAATGTGGATTTCCCCAAGGATCCCCTCTATCACCAACTCTCTTCAACCTAATGATAAAACCTTTAGCCAAACTTCTAGCCAATCAAAACCTTAATCCCTACATATACGCAGACGATGTTACGATTTACATTCCATTCAAACATGATCTAAACGAAATAACCAACGAGATCAATCAAAGCCTCCAAATCATGCACTCCTGGGTGGATGCACCCCAGCTAAAACTCAACGCAGAAAAAAAAAAGTCTTGTACTCACCTCACAACACAACAAAAATAACTACTCCACCATAACCACACCCTCCGTCGCTCCCGGAACTAACCTTAAACGCCTCCTTTCACCTTCGCAGCAAGCAGCAGCAGGGCAGACCTCTCCTTCCTTCCGTGCCCCGCCCTTGCGGATGTTACGTCAGGCGAGGGCGGGACACGGAAGGAAGGAGTGGCCTGCCCTGCTGCTGCTTGCTGCGAAGGTGAAAGGAGGCATTTAAGGTTAGTTCCAGGAGCGACGGAGGGCGGGCGGCCCAACCCCCGATCCAATCCCGATCTTTCCCCGAAAAATAAGACAGCCCCTAAAAATAAGACCTAGCGCATTTTTGGGGGCAAAAATTAATATAAGACAGTGTCTTATTTTCGGGGAAACACGGTAGGTATATGAGGGAGGGGGGTTCCCTGCATGCTTCACTTTTCTTGTGTTGGTATAGCAAAGGTACTTATTCTCCAAGGAAATCAGGTCTTATATTCTCACATTTTGGTAACACAGGTCTGCGTTGCCAGTCTGGAGCTTGTAACAAAGCTCAAACTAGGTCCTTGAGTGCAAGAAGTGCACCACCTCGCATGTGTGAGTCTTCCTGCTAGCTGCAAGCATGCGGGACCAGCGGTACAATATCTATATATATAAAAGGCACCTCCAACGTTCGAATGAAGCCTCAAGCCGGAACTTGAGGCGCCCGAGATATCCGGTTTGGCCTTAAGTGTCCACCCCGCCCTCGCGTCACAATGTGATGACGTCGAGGGCGGAGCAAAGACACTCGACAAATCAAGGAAGCCCAGCTCTGTTTCCACGCCCCACGAGGTTCGTCACCTCCTCTCTCCACCCCCGCCCCAAGTACACAGCTTCCCTGCCCTCTCCACTCACCCACGAGGTCGCCGCTTCCCCTCTCCACCCCCCCCCCCAAGGTCGCCTCTTCCATTCGCCACCCCCCCAGTTCGACGCTTCCCTTCTCCATCCGCCCGCGAGCGAGGTCGCTGCTTCCCCTATGCTAGGCACCCCCAAGGTTGCCTCTTGCAAACTCCACCCTCCCCCGAGTTCGCCGCTTCACCTCTCAACCCCACCCCCTGAAGTCGCTGCTTCCCATATCCACCCGCCCCCCTCAAAGATGGCCGCTTATCTTAAAAACAAATAAAAAAAACTGAAACGCAGGCAGCCTTCAGTCATTGGCTGTCTGCTCGGCAGCCACTCATCTCTCCTCTCACTGGCCCTGGAGCGCAGGAACAGGAAGTTCTAAACAACTTCCTGGTACCTGTGCTCCTACGGGGACAGAAAGAGGAGAGAGGAGCAGCAACACAGCACACAATCAATGCCTGCATGTTGCATTCACTGCCTGGGAGCAAAGAACAGGGAGGGAGGATGGGGAGGGCTGACTGGAAAGTTGACGGTGAGCAGAGGGGGAGGAAGAGGAGCACAGAAGGGGAAGGGGAATGCACCACCTGCTTAAAACACACACATATACACACACACACACACTCTTTCAAACACATACATTCACTCTGAGGGGGGCAGGGTGGCCTGGCACTTGGAGTGTGACTGGGCCGGTGAGAGGAGGGGGAAGAAGAGGGGCACGGTAGGGGGAGGGGAATGCACCACCTGCTTAAAACACTCACACATACACAGAAACACACACACTCTCTCCCTCAATCAATCACTCGCTCACTCACAAAGTCTATATCAAACGCACACTCACATTCTTTCTCACACACACACTCTCACACAGACAGCCTCACTCTATGTCACACACACGCGCACATTCACTCAGTCTCTCTCACACAGTCACTCTCATACACACACTCTCTCAAACATACACGCTACCGATGAAAACCATGCTAGCGCCCGTTTCATTGCTCTCAGAAACAGGCCTTTTTTTTTTTTTACTAGTAAAGCATTAAAAAAAAAAAAAAAAGAGGCAACTCCAAAGGAATGTGTGTGTGTGTGTGGGGGGGGGGATATGAAAATATAAGGCTTGCTGTCCTCAGAGAACACCTGCTACAGGTAAGTATCTTCGCTTTCTCTGAAGATAAGCAGACCTATAATTCTCACGTGTGGGAATCCTTAACTAACAGGCTCCCCAAAAACAACCAGTGGTCAATTAGACCTCGCAACTGCAAGGGCAAAAAAAGCAATTAACCTGAAACTATATACAATCTGAGTGAGAGTGCAGCCTGGAATAGAACAAAATGGGCCTAGGAGGATGGAGTTGGACTCTAGACCCCAAACAAATTCTGCAGAACTGTCTGTCCAAACCGCCTGTTGCGTCAGGTATCCTGCTCAAGGCAGTTAATGAGGTGCAGAAGGTATCCGGTGGGAGAGAGAATGGGAAAATTAGGTTCTTACCTTGGTAATTTTCTTTCCTTTAGTCATAGCAGATGAAGCCATTACGTATGGGTTATGTCCATCAACCAGCAGGGGAGATAGAGAGCACTCAAACTTTCACAGTGCCCTCTTGGCCAGCTAGCTCCACTGCCTCTTCAGTATTTGAAGCTTCCAAAGCAGTATGGCAAACCGCAATGGGAATCACAAGAGCTTTCCTCACAGCGAATGATGGCCCACCACAAGGGCATGAACTCATAAAGGAGGGAATGCACATCCTCCTGGAGGGAATAAACTCATCCTCCTTATTGTATAAGTGGAGGGGAACACACGCGCCTCCTGGAGGGAATCACACATCCTCCCAACACACTGGAGGGAATGAACTCATCCTCCTATTTATAGGACTGGAGGGGAACACACGAGCCTCCTGGAGAGAATCAACACATTCTCCAAAAAAAACATGCTGGAGGGAATGAACACATCCTCCTAAATTTAAACTGAACATGAATCCTGAAGATTGTTTTCCAACTTTCTCCCAAGGAAGGAACTTCAGGAAATTAGAACAGAACCTGAAAAACAGATTCACAGCATACAGACAATCATACAGGGAGGGCTCATGGCTTCATCTGCTATGACTAAAGGAAAGAAAATTACCAAGGTAAGAACCTAATTTTCCCTTCCTTGTCATCAAGCAGATGAAGCCATTACGTATGGGATGTAACAAAGCAATCCCTAGATAGGGTGGGAACAAGCCACACCACGCGCTAGCACTTGTGCACCAAAATGCGCATCCCTCCTGGCAGCCACATCCAGCCTGTAATGTCGGGCAAAGGAGAGCTTAGAAGTCCATGTTGCTGCACTGCATATCTCTTGAAGAGAGAGTGCTCCAGTTTCAGCCCAAGAGGAAGAAATCGCTCTAGTAGGCTACAGGCGGAACCCTGCCGGCCAGCAGATAAGCTGAAAAGATAGTTTCTTTGAGCCAGCGGGCAATAGTGGCTTTAGACGCTGGAGACCCTCTGCGAGAACCGGATAGCAAAACAAACAGATGATCAGAAGTCCTGAAAGAGTTAGTAACTCGCAGATACTGCAGCAGAGTCCTGCGCACATCCAAAAGGTGCAGCTGCCCAAAAGATTCTGGAAACTCTTCCTCTGAAAAAGAGGGCAAGAAAATAGGCTGGTTTAAGTGAAAGGCTGAAACCACCTTAGGCATAAAGGAAGGCACGGTCCGAACCGTGACTCCGGACTCTGAAAATTGCAGAAATGGGTCTCTACAGGACAGCGCCTGGAGCTCTGACACCCATCTCACCGAGGTAATGGCCACCAGAAAAACGGCCTTCAGTGTCAAGTCTTTCTCCGATGCTCGCCGAAGCGGCTCAAAAGGAGATGCCTGCAGGGTTTTCAAAACTAGCCCCAGGTTCCAAGCTGGACAGGGTGCTCGCACTGGAGGTCGGAGCCGAAGCACCCCTCTAAGAAACCGTGCCACATCTGGGTGAGCAGCCAAAGATACGCCTTTCACCTTACCACGAAGGGAGGCCAACGCTGCCACCTGCACCCGCAGGGAATTATAGGCCAAGCCTTTTTGTACACCTTCCTGCAAAAAGTCCACAATCGGCGAGACAGGAGCCCGCATTGTACAATGGCTCTGGAAGCACACCAAGACTCAAACAGGCACCAAATCCTGGCATAAGCCACGGAAGTGGACCGCTTGCAGGAGAGTGGAAATAACTTTATTGGAATAACCTTTATCCCTCAATTGCGCCCTCTCAATAGCCATGCCGTAAGACCAAAGCGGCCGGCGTCCTCCATGGCTACCGGTCCCTGAGTCAACAGGTTTGGTACCAGAGGTAACAGCAGAGGAGCCTCCAGGAGCATCTGTCGGAGGTCTGCATACCAAGGTCTCCTTGGCCAATCCGGGGCGATGAGGACCACTTCTCCTGGGTGCAGCCGAATCCACAAGAGCAGGCACCCTATCAAGGGCCATGGGGAAAACACATAAAGTAGACCCGGACGCCAGGGTTGAGCCAAGGCATCCAACCCCGCCGAGCGAGGATCTCTCCGTCTGCTGAAGAAGCACGGGACTTTGGTATTGGCACTTGTCGCCATTAGATCCATCACGGGCTTGCCCCATTTGGCACAGATCTGCAGGAATACTTCGTCTGCCAGACTCCATTCTGCTGGATCGATCTGATGCCTGCTCAGATAATCGGCCTGCACATTGCTGTGACCTGCAATATGAGCTGCCGACAGACACTGAAGATGCAGCTCGGCCCAGTGGCAAATCAGTTCGGCCTGCGCGGCTAGTGCTCTGCACCTTGTTCCGCCTTGTCGATTTATATAGGCCACCGTTGTCGTGTTGTCCGACATCACTCTGACAGCCAATCCTTCCAGGGTCACTTGAAAGGCCAGAAGCGCCTGAAACACCGCTTTCAACTCTAGGCGGTTGATGGACCACTCCGACTCCTCGGGTGTCCATAGACCCTGGGCATGCTTCCCCTTGCAGTGTGCGCCCCAGCCCTTCAGGCTGGCATCTGTTACCACTAGGCACCAAACGGGGAGCGTCAGCGGCATTCCTCGCCGCAGCATGCTGTCCGAGAGCCACCACTCCATGCTGAGACGGGCCGCAGGGAGCCAAGTAAGTCTGCATTGGTAATCCTGAGAAATAGGCAACTTCACCTACCTTTGCTTAGAGGCCATGTCCGCTGCCCAGTGTCGTAGCCACAGACGACGGTGAGCCGCCACTGCTACTGCCATTAGTTTAGCCGAAGCTCTGACAAGGTCATAAAGGGCATCAGCCAGAAAGGACAAGGCCACCTCCATCCGCGGAGCCACATCCAAGAAGGGCTCCGCTCCATTTCCGGGCTGAGCCACTGCCTGTTGCAGCCAAGCTAGGCAGGCTCTCACAGCATAACAGCTGCATGCAGACGCCTGAACAGTGAGACCTGCAATTTCAAAGGACCGTTACAACGCTGTTTCCAGCCTACGGTCTTGAACGTCCTTCAGGGCAACACCTCCTTCAACAGGGAGGGTAGTTCTCTTTGTCACCGCAGTGACTAGGGCATCCACTGTAGGCATTTGAAAACGAGTCATATGTCCCTCACGCAGAGGGTATAACTGCCCCATAGCCCTGGAAACTCTCAAAGGTTCCTCGTGGTCAGCCCACTGAGCCGAAACAAGCTCTAGGATGGAGTCATGCAAAGGGAAGGCCCGAGCAGCTTTCTTGGTACTAGCCATCCTGGGATTACCCGAGGAGGCCATGCCACTGTCAGGATCTTCAATCGAGAAAGCCTGCAGGGTATCTGAAATAAGCGCTGGCAGCTCATCACGGTGGAAAATCCTCACCGCGGAGGGATCATCCAGATCCTGTGGTAAATCCGCACCTGACTCTGGTTCCTCAGACCAAGAACGTCTGTCAGAGTTCTCCGAATCCTCACACCCCGACCACGGGGGGGAAAAAGGTGCACCACAATCTGAAGGGGAATTAACCCTTCTGCGCTTATCTTTAGGCCAAGCATCCGGGAAAAAAGCCTCACTGGGCAGTCCCAGGCCAGAATCCATCGGGGGGGGGGGGGGGGGCAATCAGAGGAGCCTCAGGCGACCCTTGAGGAAGGGCTCTTTTCATCATGTATTCTTTATGCAGCAAAAGCACAAAATCCGGGGAGAAAATCTCACCCTGGGCACCCAAATCCTGTCCGGTGCTAGCCACTCCTGAAATAACCTCATCTCGAGGTGCCCCACCCGGCTCAGGTCTCTCAGTGTCCACGGAGGCCGCGCCATGTGGTGTAAGCAAAATGGCGCCCGCTGCCAGCTCAGAGCGGGAAGAAACATCGCTCGCCATGCTCGGGCCGGCTCCTACGCCAGTACAGCACGATTTACAGAGCCCTGCTGCTGATTTGCGCTTGCCACAAGTGGAACAGCGCTTTACATTGTCCGCAGCCATCGCCGAAAAACGGCGGTAAAATCCAAGATGGCGGTTTCGCGCCAAAATCGCCCCGATCGCGGGCCCACCCCGGAGGAGTTGGAAAACACTCTTACCTCAAAGGATCTAGTGTACAACTATGATCCTGCTGAAAATCAGGTCAAAAACCTCTGTTCCAGCGTCTCTGCGTTTAAAAACGCGACGCGACTTTTTTTTTTTTTTTAAAGCTGTGAGGAAAGCAGAGGTATTGAAGACTCCGGAGGCTCAGATGAGTGGGAAAGGCAGGGAAAGGGCGAACCTATATGCCTGCATCCACTGTTGGTGGGTAAGGACAGGGAAAGCAAGGCAATATGTCCACATCCACAGAGGTATGGGTAAGGCAGGGAAAGGGCGACTAAAATGATAGCGGGGATGGGACGACTTCCCTATGAAGAAAGACTAAGGAGGCTAGGGCTATACAGCTTGGAGAAGAGACGGCTGAGGGGAGACATGATAGAGGTATATAAAATAATGAGTGGAGTGGAACAGGTGGATGTGAAGCGTCTGTTCACGCTGTCCAAAAATACTAGGACTAGGGGGCATGCAATGAAACTACAGTGTAGTAAATTTAAAACAAATCGGAGAAAATTTTTCTTCACCCAACGTGTAATTAAACTCTGGAATTCGTTGCCAGAGAAAGTGGTGAAGGCGGTTAGCTTAGCAGAGTTTAAAAAGGGGTTGGACGGTTTCCTAAAGGACAAGTCCATAAACCGCTACTAAGCGGACTTGGAAAAATCCAAAATTCCAGGAATAACATGTATAGAATGTTTGTACGTTTGGGAAGCTTGCCAGGTGCCCTTGGCCTGGATTGGCCGCTGTCGTGGACAGGATGCTGGGCTCGATGGACCCTTGGTCTTTTCCCAGTATGGCATTACTTATGTACTTATATGTGCCTTTAAAGTGAGGCTGCTATAGCCTCCAACACCCCTGTTAACAACTGGCAAGCCAGGAACCACCTCCCGGCAGATTTTTCTGGAGCTCGAACAAGCTGCAGCCACCCTGCTAGGGGAGATAGAGAATACTGAAGAGGCAGTGGAGCTAGCTGGCCAAGAGGGCACTGTGAAAGTTTGAGTGCTCTCTATCGCCCCTGCTGGTTGATGGACATAACCCATACGTAATGGCTTCATCTGCTTGATGACAAGGAACAGTCATTGTGTGAGAGCTAAAAAAAAAAAAAGAGAGATGGAACCACTGGTGTCTCACTGCCTTGATAAGAAACATTCTTTTAATAGGTTTTGCTATACGGTACTAGAACAGTTAAATGTTTAAGAAAGAATATAATGATGGAGGCTTGGTTCCCCTGACGCAGCTTTCGATGAAACAGAGAACCCCTGTTGGAATTTGGACTGCACAATTGCACTTTTCCTCACCTCATCCAGCCCCCTTTATGTTCAACTGAAGAACTCTGCCTTCTAGAGTTCTCTCTCCCCATTCCTCAGCGTTCACTGCTCTCTCCCTATCTCCCAGAAACGCCCTTGTTCTGTCCACCCCCAAGATATCCTCACTCTGCCCAAGCAACCCCCCACCTTACTTTTCTCTGCCCCAATTCCCACAGCACAAACACTATTCATCTTTTGCCAGCCCTCCCCATGGTACACACATCACCCCCATCCACCTTTTTCTAGCACTCCACCCTACGACACACACACACATATCCACCTTTCTTCAGCCCCCTCCCATTACACACACACATATCCACCTTTCTTCAGCCCCCCCCCACCCATTAAACACAAACCCCACCCACCCTGCACCAGCCCTCGCCCTCCCATGGCATATACCACCCCACAGCATGCACCTCATCCACCTTCCTTCAGTCTCTCCCCAACCCCAATGGCATCCTATATATGCTGCTGAAGCTTTCCACTCCCTTCCCATAGCACCCCCCCCCCCCCCACTTCCACCCATCTTTTTTTACAGCCCCGTCTCTCCCTGTATGCACCACTCTAATGCAGCAAGAGGAGGAGCTGCACATCAGGCTGCTTCCTTCTCCTCTGCTGTCCTGGACCTGATCATTCCTTTGAGCCACATGGGACTTGGTACAGTCCCGAGGCTTAAAGAAATCACCAGGGACCAATGCAGAAGCAGGCCAGTGTGAAACTGTGCAGATGCTGGAGTGGTGTAGGTGCAGGGAAGGAGGGCAACAGCAATAAATGGAGAATCTATGCTGCACTGTCAACAGCACACAGCTTGCACAGAATTCTGCACAGCACGCGGAAGAGGGGAAGTCTGCACAAATTCTACATTGTGCAGTAGCAGAATTCCTTCAGGAATAGGGTTAGGAAATTTGATCATGTCACATCACACCTCAAAGATCCCCACTGGCTCCCTATTAAGTATTGTATTAGCTTTAAAATTCTGATATAAGTCTTCAAAATCTTATCTGTTAAGGAACCGCATCTCTCACAACTTTTAATCCCATATTGTCCAAACCGAACATTACGTTCCTCTCAACGTAGAGGAGTGTGGTAGCCGTGTTAGTCCACTCTTAAGGTTATCAATAGAAATCAAACAAAATAAAACATGGAAAAGAAAATAAGATGATACCTTTTTTATTGGACATAACTTAATACATTTCTTGATTAGCTTTCGAAGGTTGCCCTTCTTCGTCAGATCGGAAATAATCAAGAAATGTATTAAGTTATGTCCAATAAAAAAGGTATCATCTTATTTTCTTTTCCATGTTTTATTTTGTTTGATTTCTATTGATAACGTTCCTCTCAACAAAACCAATTAGTCATTTCCAGTTATCGCATTCTAACTCATGAACACATTTGAGATTTTATCTTTTCTGTGAAAGGACCCTATCTTTGGAATGCCCTCCCTCTTTCACTCAGGCTCTCATCCACTTTACCTAACATTAAAGCAGAACTCAAGACCCACCTATTCGCAGAGGCTTATTGGTAATCCTTTTCTGCATGTCTGAAGAAGCTGGCAGTTCTACAGTAGAGAGCCCTATTGCTTAATCCCACCCCCATTTACTATCTTGATTGTAGTTCTTCCGCAGATCCTACTGTATAATGTCATTGTTTTCTTTTATCAATTTCTTGCTTTCTTTTAGACTGTAAACTCCTGACAGCTCCCATAGGGCAGGGTAGTAAAAGGTGCTGAATAAACTTGATAACTTGGCATTTGCTTGTGTTTACACACAAGAGGCCAACCAAAACCGAATCCACAGCCGAAATCCGCGTTTCAGCCGGAATGAAAACTGGCCCCACAAGCCAGCTCCCCCCACCCCTTCTTCATAGGAAAGTTGTCTCATCCTCTTATTTTTGTCAACCTTCTCTAATTCTGCTATATCTTTATTGAGATGTGGTGACCAGAATTGCACATAGTATTTATTCAAGATGAATGAAGTCACACCAAGAAGCAATACAACGGCATTATAATATTCTCATACAAAAACATAACATTAGAGGAGCAGTGCTTGCTTATATAATTCCTATAAAATGTTTGTATCAAGTATGTTTTAAACATTTATTCTGACTAGACATATATCCAAAACTTTGGAATAGGGGAGCAGGGCCATAAAAATGATTTGCAATTTTCAAATAAAGTACATTTAATTCCTGTATGACCTGAAGAATGGCATCCAGGACCAGGACTACCAAAGTAACCAATTTAGGGATGATATTTAAGCCTGGTTTCTGACAGCTCCATCCTGATGTATTCTTACTACCTGGCACTTTTAATTTCACTGGCTAGAATCAGAAGTTACAAATCCTATATAATAAAACGCACCCTCAACGTTCTGAAGCTGACTCCGTGGCTTCAGTGAAGGGTTCGTAATGGTGGTCATCCAACTCACGTCTCTCTGCCCCGCCCTCGCGTCACAACGTCATGACGTCGAGGGTGGAACATTGAAAGACACACGACACACCCTCCCAGCTCGCCAACAACGCTAACCCCCCCCCCCAAGCTCAACAGCCGCCCTCCCATGCCTCCCGAATTAGCCTCCCTCCCGACCCAAACAGGTAAGTGAAGGAGTGAAGATGACTTAAAAACTGCGTAGGGAGGGGGCCTATCTGTAGACACAATTACACTTCTTCAAACACAGCCCTTCAGGAACAGCAGCGGAGATTTCACAAATATGTGGGGATGGCGGCAGAGGGCGACCCTGCGGAAATACACGCAACAAGCATCTCCGTAGAACCGGGCTGGCCCAGCCTCCGCAAAATAACACGCGCCGCCTGACCATCAGGAACCGCCCGTACCCAGCGGAGCCTGCCCTCATGCTAGCCTACTATTACCCGCCGATAACCCCATGCTTGGCCAACCCACTAAAAGACAAAGATCTGCCTAAACCTCCTCCCTCCCGCCGCCAACGCACCACCGCCTCCAGCCCACTCAACCCTATACTGGTTTTTGGCATCATAAGGAGGGGATGACCCTGAAACTGTCCCTCTAACTACCGCCCCATTTCCCTCCTACCCTTCCTCTCCAAGATACTTGAACGCGCCGTTCACAGCCGCTGTATTGATTTTCTCTCCTCTCATGCCATCCTCGATCCGCTCCAATCCGGCTTTCGCCCCCTACACTCAACAGAAATGGCACTATCTAAAGTCTGCAATGACCTATTCCTCGCCAAATCCAAAGGTCATTACTCCATCCTCATCCTCCTCGACCTCTCCGCCGCTTTTGACACTGTCAATCACAACCTACTTCTTGACACACTGTCCTCCCTTGGATTCCAGGGCTCTGTCCTCTCCTGGTTCGCCTCTTATCTCTCCCATCGTACCTTCAGAGTACACTCTCATGGTTCGTCCTCCTCCCCTATCCCGCTCTCTGTTGGAGTTCCTCAGGGATCTGTCCTTGGGCCCCTTCATTTTTCAATCTACACCTCTTCCTTAGGCTCCCTGATTTCTTCTCATGGTGTCCACTATCATCTTTATGCCGACGACACCCAGCTTTATCTCTCCACACCAGAAATCACTGCGGATACCCAGGCCAAAGTCTCGGCCTGCTTATCCGACATTGCTGCCTGGATGTCCAACCGCCACCTGAAACTGAATATGTCTAAGACTGAACTTATTGTCTTCCCACCCAAACCCACTTCCCCTCTCCCTTCACTCTATCTCAGTTGAGAACACCCTCATCTTCCCCGTCTCATCTGCCCGCAACCTCGTTGTCATCTTCGACTCCTCCCTCTCCTTTTCTGCGCACATCCAGCAGATAGCCAAGACCTGTCGCTTCTTCCTCTATAACATCAGCAAAATTCGTCCCTTCCTCTCCGAGCACACCACCCGAACTATCATCCACTCTCTCATTACCTCTCGCCTTGACTACTGCAACCTACTCCTGACCGGCCTCCCACGTAGCCATCTACTCCCCCTTCAGTCCATCCAGAACTCTGCCGCACGTCTTATCTTCCGCCTTAACCGATATACTCATATCACCCCTCTCCTGAAGTCACTTCACTGGCTCCCAATCAGATACCGCATACAGTTCAAGCTTCTCTTACTCACCTACAAATGCACTCGATCTGCAGCCCCTCCGTACCTCTCTACCCTCATCTCCCCCTACGTCCCTACCCGTAACCTCCGCTCTCAAGACAAATCCCTCCTTTCAGTACCCTTCTCCACCACCTCCAACTCCAGGCTCCGTCCCTTCTATCTCGCCTCACCCCATGCCTGGAACACACTCCCTGAGCCCATACGCCGTGCCCCCCTCCCTACCCATCTTCAAATCAATGCTCAAAGCCCACCTCTTCAATGTCGCCTTCGGCTCCTAATCACTACACCTCTTCTCAGAAAACTTATCTACCCCAACTTGACATTTCGTCCTTTAGATTGTAAGCTCTTCTGAGCAGGGACCGTCCTTAATTGTTAATTTGTACAGCGCTGCGTAACCCTAGTAGCGCTCTAGAAATGTTAAGTAGTAGTAGTAGGGGAGAGGGAGGGAAGAGGGGAGAGGGCCCCTGGTGGCAAACACTCTCATTCTCACACAGACACACTCGAACCCAGTCTCGCTCTCTGTCACACACACACTCGCACATTCACTCTCTCTCAAACTTACACACTCTGAGGAAAACCTTTCTAGCGTGCGTTTCATTTGCGTCAGAAACGGGCCTTTTTTTACTAGTTACAAATATTGTACCTTAAAAATTAACACTGGATTTTGAATTCTGTGTTACAGTTGATGTTATTGATTGTCTTTTTCTAAAACCAATACAATTCTTGGACTTTTAACACTGGACAAAATATCTCCCTTTTAGTTATGGGTAACTTAGCATGTATGAGTTTTTCAAGAATATTCAAACATCACAAAATTTATTTTATCCAGAATTAAGATACGAGTTAAAAATATATAAAGTACTTTTTTTAACGTTATTCTTTCCTATAAGTTGCTTTAATGTGTCTGGGCCGTGCACAATCCCCATCAAGTTCTATGCCAACCTAACGAAACAGAAATACGATTCACACAGGCCTCATGGATAAAGCTGTGCTCATACCACGGTTAGGCCAATGGTCGCTAACCGCGCCACAAAGGGCCGGTGGTCATTCCTATCTCCCCCTAGCCAGCGGATCCGGATAGACGCCATGCGTCTTTATACCACGAGCTGCAAAAAGGCCGAACCGCCATTTTCCTTACCACCACCTTCGCGCCACCCTATGGGTTCGATAATAACCTACAAAAGCGGTGGCGTTGCGTAATAAAGGGGACGAGTCCTCACCTCAGCTGGTGTCGGAGAACAACACGGAGAATCACCGGCGAATCGCTCCCTCGGCTACACATAAAAGGCTGAACGAACCAACACTTCCGACTACTCCGACAGGAAGAACCGTCCGAGTGGCTGCAGTGCTGGCTGCTGCTAGCCGCCTGTCCCCTATCACGTGACTGCTGGGACTGGGAGACACCGCGCGCAGCTCTCTGTAGGTAAACTAAAGGCAGAGGGAGGTAGTGAGCAAGCTAGTAAAACACCAGCAGTTTCGCTGATTAATTCTAGGTTGGTCTTTCCTAAGGGAGTTGTTTACTAAAGCTTAACTACAGTTACCTGCAGCAGGGTCCATTTTATTCTTATGGGCCCTGCTGCAGTTAACTCCAGCTAAGCTTTAGTAAAAGACGGACCCCCTACATTTCTATCTAATGTGACCCCCAAATTACAGAGATCTTTATGCCCGTCTCTTTCTTCATCCACTTCTGTTTCGCCACACTTAAAACAAAACATGAAAGCAACATGGGAATGGATAGAGCATAACTTACGCCCCATGCTGATTTGTCACTACTGGGCAATGCATTAGTCACAGTGGAGGTCAGAGAACAGAAACAGCCCTTTTTGGACGTGTTGGTACAGCTCTACAATTGAGAAGAAGACAACTTGAGATAAGTGGGTTACAAATTTAACAATGTTTAAACAATTACTATGAGTTTTCTGTGGATGTGGACATGCGTTTTGTTACTCTGAGTTTTGAAAGGCTATTCTTTGCACTCTGATAGAGTGCAGTTTTTTTTCCAGACCCGTGATAGTAAGCGGTGCCTATGCCTTAAAGCTCTGGTTGGCTTTACTGAGAGGTCTTTTTTTTTCTCCACTTTTTTGTGAGCTCTTGGATGTTCTCCTCATTTAGTGTATCTGCGCATGTAGTATGGAATTTTTTGTGAGGATTTTCAGATTTGACATTTGGGGCTTATATTAAATTTTAACTGCCCTTTGACCACACTCCTCTTCTAATCTTTGGCGATCTCTTCTCATAGGATCTACTCCTTCTGGGATATCCACGCTATTTGATATCTTAGTATCATCCACAAAAAGGCAAACTTTTCCTTCTAGAACAGCAATGTCTCTCACAAATATATTAAACAGAATCGGCCCCTGCACCTACCCCTGAAGCACTCCACTGCTCACCTTTTCCTCCAAGCGGATTCCTTTTACCACCACCCTCTGCCACCTGTCAGGCCAGTTCACCACTTTGGGTCCCAAGTTCAGCCCTCCCAGCTTATTCATGAGTCTTCTTTGAGGGACCGTATCAAAGGCTTTGCTAAAATCCAAGTAAATTATATCTAGCCCATGTCCTTTATCCAGTTCTTTAGTCACCCAGTCAAATAAGTCAATAAGATTTGTTTGGCAGGATTTTCTTTTGGTAAAGCCATGTTGCCTCGAATCCTGTAACTTCTTGTCTTCTAGAAAATTAACTATATTTTTCTTCAGCAGCTACTCCACTATTCTTCCTACCACCTACGAGAGGCTTACTGGCCTGTAGTTTCCCTCCTCTTCCCTGTATTCAGGATTGTGACGAGGGACCACATTATTTCATCTCCATTCCCATGGAACTTCCCCCGTCTCTAAAGATCTACTAAATAAATAAATCCTTAAGAGGTCCCACCAGGACTTCTCTGAGCTCCCTCAGGATCCTGGGATGTATCCCATCCGGCCCCATACCTTTGTCCTCTTTCAGATTTTCAAGCTATTTATAAATGCTTTCTTCTGTGAACGGCACAATATCCACTCCATTCCCAGATATACCCTCAGCAGCCAACCACGTTCTTTCTCCAGGATTTTCTTCCTTCAACACCAAAGATAAGTATTTGTCTATCACATTTGCTTTATCCTCAACACTCTCTACATAGCCATTCTCAGCATCTTTCAGTCTTACAACTCCATTCCTATCTTTTCTCCTGTCCCCAATATATCTGAAAAAGGTCATCACCTCTCTTTACATCTTTAGCCATTTTTTTTCTTCCGCCTGCGCATTCGCTAACCGTATTTCCCTCTTTGCTTCTTTGAGTTTAAACCATAAGTACATAAGTAATGCCACACTAAGAAAAGACCAAGGGTCCATCGAGCCCAGCATCCTGTCCATGACAGCAGCCAATCCAGGCCAAGGGCACCTGGCAAGCTTCCCAAACGTACAAACATTCTATACATGTTATTCCTGGAATTGTGGATTTTTCCCAAATCCATTTAGTAACGGTTTATGGACTTGTCCTTTAGGAAACTGTCTAACCCCCTTTTAAACTCTGCCAAGCTAACTGCCTTCACCACGTTCTCCGGCAACGAATTCCAGAGTTTAATTACGCATTGGGTGAAGAAACATTTTCTCCGATTTGTTTTAAATTTACTACACTGTACTTTTATCGCATGCCCCCTAGTCCTAGTATTTTTGGAAAGCTTGAACAGACGCTTCACATCCACCTGTTCCACTCCACTCATTATTTTATATACCTCTATCATGTCTCCCCTCAGCCGTCTCTTCTCCAAGCTGAAAAGCTCTAGCCGATTTAGTCTTTCTTCATAGGGAAGTCATCCCATCCCCGCTATTATTTTCGTCGCCCTTCGCTGCACCTTTTTCAATTCCACTATATCTTTCTTGAGATGCGGCGACCAGAATTGAACACAATACTCAAGGTGCGGTCGCACCATGGAGCGATATAACGGCATTATAACACCCTCACACCTGTTTTCCATACCTTTCCTAATAATACCCAACATTCTATTCGCTTTCCGAACCGCAGCAGCACACTGAGCAGAAGGTTTCAGTGTATTATCGATCCCTTTCTTGGTCCGTAACTCCTAACGTGGAACCTTGCATGATGTAGCTATAATTCGGGTTCTTTTTCCCCACATGCATCACCTTGCACTTGCTCACATTAAACGTCATCTGCCATTTAGCCGCCCAGTCTCGTAAGGTCCTTCTCTAATTTTTCACAATCCTGTCACGAATTAACGACTTTGAATAACTTTGTGTCATCAGCAAATTTAATTACCTCGCTAGTTACTCCCATCTCTAAATCATTTATAAATATATTAAAAAGCAGCGACCCTAGCACAGACCCCTGAGGAACCCCACTAACTACCCTTCTCCATTGTGAATACTGCCCATTTAACCCCACTCTCTGTTTCCTATCCTTTAACCAGTCTTTAATCCACAATATCAACCGGCTCCCCTTTGTCCACATGTTTGTTTACTCCTTCTAAGAATTGAAGTAAATTGGTCAGGCAAGATTTCCCCACACAAAAGCCGTGCTGACTCGGTCTCAGTAATCCATGTCCTCGGATGTGCTCTGTAATTTTGTTTTTAATAATAGCCTGTACCATTTTCCCCGGCACCGACGTCAGACTCACCAGTCTATAATTTCCCAGATCTCCCCTGGAACCTTTTTTAAAAATGGGCGTTACATTGGCCACCCTCCAATCTTTCGGTACCACGCTCGATTTTAAGGATAAATTGCATATCACTAGCAGTAGCTCCACAAGCTCATTTTTCAGTTCTATCAGTACTCTAGGATGAATACCATCCCGTCCAGGAGATTTGCTACTCTTCAGTTTGCTGAACTGCCTCATTACGTCCTCCAGGTTTACCGTGAAGTCAGTAAGTTTCTCCGACTCGTCCGCTTGAACTATCATTTCCGACACCAGTATCCAGGGGTGTGCTGGTAAATTTTTAACAACGGGCTCTCTCTCTCCGGGCATAGCCGGCCCTGAAATTTTTTTTTTTTTTTTTTTTTTTTTTTTTTTGGGGGGGGGGGGGGGGGAATACATGCCTCTCTCTCCCCTCCCTTGTGCAGGCACGCTAGGCATACCTTTGCCGAGCCTCACCAGCCAATAAATGGACTGCCACCATTCTCTGCTGCTTGTTTCTGGCTCTGAGCAGCATGATGGAACCTTCTTGTGCTTGCATGAAAAGTCCCAGCCTGATGCTCAGAGTCAGAAACAAGGAGCAGAGAGCAACAGCAGTCTATTTACTTGGCTAGTGGGGCCAGCATCACTGCCAGCAAAGTAAAAGAGAATTCAGGAGGGGGCCCAAGCCCACATTTTGGGAGTCAGTTGTTAAAGTAGCCATGGGGAGGCCTACTTTAACAACCGACTCCCAAAATTCTTAAAAACTTAACAAACGGCTCTCGCGAGCCTGTGAGAGCCCACTCCAGCACACCACTGCCGGTATCCCACCCAAATCTTCCTCGGTGAAGACTGAAGCAAAGAATTCATTCAATCTCTCCGCTACGTCTTTGTCTTCCTTGATCGCCCCTTTTACCCCTCGGTCATCCAGCGGCCCAACCGATTCTTTTGCCGGCTTCCTGCTTTTAATATACCGGAAAAATTTTTTACTATGCTTTTTTGCCTCTGCTATCTTTTTTTCGTAATCCCTCTTGGCCTTCTTTATCTGTGCCTTGCATTTGCTTTGACGCTTCTTGTTATTTTCAGACTGTTCTTTCTTCCATTTTCTGAAGGCATTTCTTTTAGCCCTAATAGCTTCCTTCACCTCACTTTTCAACCAGGCCGGCTGTCTTTTGGAGTTCCGTCTTTCTTTTCTAATTAGTGGAATATGTTTGGCCTGGGCCTCCAGGATGGTATTTTTGAACAGCATCCATGCCTGTTGTACAGATTTTACCCTCTCAGTTGTCCCCCTAAGTTTTTTTTCCACCGTTCTTCTCATTTTATCATAGTCTCTTTTTTTAAAGTTAAACCGGTAATCTTTTCCATGTTCTTATTGTTGCATTCTTCTGTATTTCTGGAACAAAACTTCTTTCGCCCTTATTTTTCAGTCACTTGTTTGGAGAACCATATAGGTTTCCTATTTCTCTTGTTTTTGTTTACTTTCCTTGTGTAAAGATCAGGTGCAGCTAGGATGCTGTTGAATTGTAAAGCCTATAAATAAATCCAAATCTACAAATGGTCAGTGAAACCAGTCATTTATTTTAGATTTGCATAACATTACTTGTTAACATAACCTGTTAGATTTGCATAACATAACAGGGAGGAATAACCAGCAGGAACATTGCTGTCCATGTGGGTTCTCCTAACTAAAATCCAAAATGGATACATTTTTATAGCCTAACCCACTGATGAGGTAATGAATCCATTCTATTCAGGATAACAAAATACAAAGATCAAAGGGTAGACATGATTTTAGGCTGCTTGTATCCCCTCCCAAATGAGCATAAACCAGCCATTCTCAACAGGGAGGAGTAAAAAAAAACCCAAACTACAAGATAATGAGAAAGGCAATTCTTTTTTTATTTACCAAGAGTAATTTACAATTACAATGCTAGTTTCTCATGGGTGGGGGGGGGGGGGGTGCAGGGGACCCAA
Organism: Microcaecilia unicolor; assembly: GCF_901765095.1. Classification (NCBI taxonomy): domain Eukaryota; kingdom Metazoa; phylum Chordata; class Amphibia; order Gymnophiona; family Siphonopidae; genus Microcaecilia; species Microcaecilia unicolor. Next base: position 68,490,642 of record NC_044036.1, on the reverse strand, counting down.
ACATGTGGTCTACCTCTGCTTCTCCCCCCAACGTAATGCTCTGATGCAGCTGTTTTTATACCTTTTGTGTTAAGCAAGGCTTTAGCACTTATCTTCCTGAGAAATCATTTTGTCTTCTATTCACACCATCTATCCCATGTCACTAAATCTCACATACTTCTGTTCATCCATAATTGCACCTTTCCCAGGCTCGTTTGCATATAGGAATGTCTTATCAGATCATAAGTTCCTGGGCCTCACGATTTATGGCCTTTGCCCTTTTGACTCCGCTTTAGGGTGGACAACTAAGTTTATAGTGTTTACTTAGGTGCTAGCAGACCATGAGCTCTGATTCAGTAAAGAGGTCAACTAAGAGACAGGCCTGTCAGCCTATATGCTCTATTGAGCCTTAGCTTTTACATGTCTTAATCATGGTTCATAGTTCATAACTAGCACTATAGAAATGATTAGTAGTAATAGTAGTACCCATAATATACAGACAGAATACAGATGGGTAACAAATGATGCTTTCTTGACCATAAATAAGTCACTTTGGTGTCTGAGAAAGGGTAACAAAACATTCCTCAACTGTCAGTTTATCTTTAGCTATGCCTGTAGTGCCTGGATAATCAATCTACATTGATTGGTCCGTCCTTAGGTAAAGGATGAAGGCTGAGAAAACAAGTTAGGCTTATATAAATTAACAACATTTTCTACTATTTTTTCAATTTAAAATAAATTAACCCATGTTGAGTAGTTCCACAATTCCCTACTCTTGTTCATGTGATCTCTATAAAGAGCACTATGAAGAACCCAAGGTTACTAACCTAACACCATATTACTTAACTGGACTGGTACAGTGGGGGAAATAAGTATTTGATCCCTTGCTGATTTTGTAAGTTTGCCCACTGACAAAGACATGAGCAGCCCATAATTGAAGGGTAGGTTATTGGTAACAGTGAGAGATAGCACATCACAAATTAAATCCGGAAAATCACATTGTGGAAAGTATATGAATTTATTTGCATTCTGCAGAGGGAAATAAGTATTTAATCCCTCTGGCAAACAAGACCTAATACTTGGTGGCAAAACCCTTGTTGGCAAGCACAGCGGTCAGACGTCTTCTGTAGTTGATGATGAGGTTTGCACACATGTCAGGAGGAATTTTGGTCCACTCCTCTTTGCAGATCATCTCTAAATCATTAAGAGTTCTGGGCTGTCGCTTGGCAACTCGCAGCTTCAGCTCCCTCCATAAGTTTTCAATGGGATTAAGGTCTGGTGACTGGCTAGGCCACTCCATGACCCTAATGTGCTTCTTCCTGAGCCACTCCTTTGTTGCCTTGGCTGTATGTTTTGGGTCATTGTCGTGCTGGAAGACCCAGCCACGACCCATTTTTAAGGCCCTGGCGGAGGGAAGGAGGTTGTCACTCAGAATTGTACGGTACATGGCCCCATCCATTCTCCCATTGATGCGGTGAAGTAGTCCTGTGCCCTTAGCAGAGAAACACCCCCAAAACATAACATTTCCACCTTCATGCTTGACAGTGGGGACGGTGTTCTTTGGGTCATAGGCAGCATTTCTCTTCCTGCAAACACGGCGAGTTGAGTTCATGCCAAAGAGCTCAATTTTTGTCTCATCTGACCACAGCACCTTCTCCCAATCACTCTCGGCATCATCCAGGTGTTCACTGGCAAACTTCAGACGGGCCGTCACATGTGCCTTCCGGAGCAGGGGGACCTTGCGGGCACTGCAGGATTGCAATCCGTTATGTCGTAATGTGTTACCAATGGTTTTCGTGGTGACAGTGGTCCCAGCTGCCTTGAGATCATTGACAAGTTCCCCCCTTGTAGTTGTAGGCTGATTTCTAACCTTCCTCATGATCAAGGATACCCCACGAGGTGAGATTTTGCGTGGAGCCCCAGATCTTTGTCGATTGACAGTCATTTTGTACTTCTTCCATTTTCTTACTATGGCACCAACAGTTGTCTCCTTCTCGCCCAGCGTCTTACTGATGGTTTTGTAGCCCATTCCAGCCTTGTGCAGGTGTATGATCTTGTCCCTGACATCCTTAGACAGCTCCTTGCTCTTGGCCATTTTGTAGAGGTTAGAGTCTGACTGATTCACTGAGTCTGTGGACAGGTGTCTTTCATACAGGTGACCATTGCCGACAGCTGTCTGTCATGCAGGTAACGAGTTGATTTGGAGCATCTACCTGGTCTGTAGGGGCCAGATCTCTTACTGGTTGGTGGGGGATCAAATACTTATTTCCCTCTGCAGAATGCAAATAAAGCGAATGCTACATACCTGTAGAAGGTATTCTCCGAGGACAGCAGGCTGATTGTTCTCACTGATGGGTGACGTCCACGGCAGCCCCTCCAATCGGAAACTTCACTAGCAAAGTCCTTTGCTAGCCCTCGCGCGCCCGCGCGCACCGCGCATGCGCGGCCGTCTTCCCGCCCGAAACCGGCTCGAGCCGGCCAGTCCAGTATGTAGCAAGACAATACACTTCAAGGGAAGACACAACTCCAAAGGGGAGGCGGGCGGGTTTGTGAGAACAATCAGCCTGCTGTCCTCGGAGAATACCTTCTACAGGTATGTAGCATTCGCTTTCTCCGAGGACAAGCAGGCTGCTTGTTCTCACTGATGGGGTATCCCTAGCCCCCAGGCTCACTCAAAACAACAACATTGGTCAATTGGGCCTCGCAACGGCGAGGACATAACTGAGATTGACCTAAAAAATTTACCAACTAACTGAGAGTGTAGCCTGGAACAGAACAAACAGGGCCCTCGGGGGGTGGAGTTGGATCCTAAAGCCCAAACAGGTTCTGAAGAACTGACTGCCCGAACCGACTGTCACGTCGGGTATCCTGCTGCAGGCAGTAATGAGATGTGAATGTGTGGACAGATGACCACGTCGCAGCTTTGCAAATTTCCTCCATGGTGGCTGACTTCAAGTGGGCTACCGACGCTGCCATGGCTCTAACATTATGAGCCGTGACATGACCCTCAAGAGCCAGCCCAGCCTGGGCGTAAGTGAAGGAAATGCAATCTGCTAGCCAATTGGATATGGTGCGTTTCCCTACAGCCACTCCCCTCTTGTTGGGATCAAAAGAAACAAACAATTGGGCGGACTGTCTGTGGGGCTGTGTCCGCTCCAGATAGAAGGCCAATGCTCTCTTGCAGTCCAATGTGTGCAGCTGACGTTCAGCAGGGCAGGAATGAGGACGGGGAAAGAATGTTGGCAAGACAATTGACTGGTTCAGATGGAACTCCGACACAACCTTTGGCAGAAACTTAGGGTGAGTGCGGAGGACTACTCTGTTGTGATGAAATTTGGTGTAAGGGGCCTGGGCTACCAGGGCCTGAAGCTCACTGACTCTACGAGCCGAGGTAACTGCCACCAAGAAAATGACCTTCCAGGTCAAGTACTTCGGATGGCAGGAATTCAGTGGCTCGAAAGGAGGTTTCATCAGCTGGGTGAGAACGACATTGAGATCCCATGACACTGTAGGAGGCTTGACAGGGGGCTTTGACAAAAGCAAACCTCTCATGAAGCGAACAACTAAAGGCTGTCCTGAGATCGGCTTACCTTCCACTTGGTAATGGTATGCACTGATTGCACTAAGGTGAACCCTTACGGAGTTGGTCTTCAGACCAGACTCAGACAAGTGGAGAAGGTATTCAAGCAGGGTCTGTGTAGGACAAGAGCGAGGATCTAGGGCCTTGCTGTCACACCAGACGGCAAACCTCCTCCAATGAAAGAAGTAACTTTTCTTAGTGGAGTCTTTCCTGGAAGCAAGCAAGATGCGGGAGACACCCTCTGGCAGACCCAAAGAGGCAAAGTCTACGCCCTCAACATCCAGGCCGTGAGAGCCAGGGACTGGAGGTTGGGATGCAGAAGAGCCCCTTCGTCCTGTGTGATGAGGGTCGGAAAACACTCCAATCTCCACGGTTCTTCGGAGGATAACTCCAGAAGAAGAGGGAACCAGATCTGACGCGGCCAAAAAGGAGCAATCAGAATCATGGTGCCTCGGTCTTGCTTGAGTTTCAACAAAGTCTTCCCCACCAGAGGAATGGGAGGATAAGCATACAGCAGACCTTCCCCCCAATCCAGGAGGAAGGCATCCGACGCCAGTCTGCCGTGGGCCTGAAGCCTGGAACAGAACTGAGGGACCTTGTGGTTCACTTGAGATGCGAAGAGATCCACCAGGGGGGTGCCCCACGCCTGGAAGATCTGTCGCACCACACGGGAATTGAGCGACCACTCGTGAGGTTGCATAATCCTGCTCAACCTGTCGGCCAGACTGTTGTTTACGCCTGCCAGATATGTGGCTTGGAGCACCATGCCTTGACGGCGAGCCCAGAGCCACATGCTGACGGCTTCCTGACACAGGGGGCGAGATCCGGTGCCCCCCTGCTTGTTGACATAGTACATGGCAACCTGATTGTCTGTCTGAATTTGGATAATTTGGTGGGACAGCCGATCTCTGAAAGCCTTCAGAGCGTTCCAGATCGCTCGCAACTCCAGAAGATTGATCTGTAGATCGCTTTCTTGGAGGGACCACCTTCCTTGGGTGTGAAGCCCATCGACATGAGCTCCCCATCCCAGGAGAGACGCATCCGTGGTCAGCACTTTTTGAGGCTGAGGAATTTGGAAGGGACGTCCCAGAGTCAAATTGGAGCAAATCGTCCACCAATACAGGGATTCGAGAAAACTCGTGGACAGGTGGATCACGTCCTCTAGACCCCCGGCGGCCTGATACCACTGGGAGGCTAGGGTCCATTGAGCAGATCTCATGTGAAGGCGGGCCATGGGAGTCACATGAACTGTGGAAGCCATGTGGCCCAGCAATCTCAACATCTGCCGAGCTGTGATCTGCTGGGACGCTCGCACCCGCGAGACGAGGGACAACAAGTTGTTGGCCCTCGCCTCTGGGAGATAGGCGCGAGCCGTCCGAGAATCCAGCAGGGCTCCGATGAATTCGAGTTTCTGCACTGGGAGAAGATGGGACTTTGGGTAATTTATCACAAACCCCAGTAGCTCCAGGAGGCGAATAGTCCTCTGCATGGACTGCAGGGCTCCTGCCTCGGATGTGTTCTTCACCAGCCAATCGTCGAGATATGGGAACACGTGCACCCCCAGCCTGCGAAGCGCCGCTGCTACCACAGCTAGGCACTTTGTGAACACCCTGGGCGCAGAGGCGAGCCCAAAGGGTAGCACACAGTACTGGAAGTGGCGTGCGCCCAGCTGAAATCGCAGATACTGTCTGTGAGCTGGCAGTATCGGGATGTGTGTGTAGGCATCCTTCAAGTCCAGAGAGCATAGCCAATCGTTTTGCTGAATCATGGGGAGAAGGGTGCCCAGGGAAAGCATCCTGAACTTTTCTTTTACGAGATATTTGTTCAGGGCCCTTAGGTCTAGGATGGGACGCATCCCCCCTGTTTTCTTTTCCACAAGGAAGTACCTGGAATAGAACCCCAGCCCTTCTTGCCCGGATGGCACGGGCTCGACCGCATTGGCGCTGAGAAGGGCGGAGAGTTCCTCTGCAAGTACCTGCTTGTGCTGGAAGCTGTAGGACTGAGCTCCCGGTGGACAATTTGGAGGTTTGGAGGCCAAATTGAGGGTGTATCCTTGCCGGACTATTTGGAGAACCCACTGATCGGAGGTTATGAGAGGCCACCTTTGGTGAAAAGCTTTCAACCTCCCTCCGACAGGCAGGTCGCCCGGCACTGACACTTGGATGTCGGCTATGCTCTGCTGGAGCCAGTCAAAAGCTCGCCCCTTGCTTTTGCTGGGGAGCCGCGGGGCCTTGCTGATTCGCACGCTGCTGACGAGAGCGAGCGCGCTGGGGCTTAGCCTGGGCCGCAGGCTGTCGGGAAGGAGGATTGTACCTACGCTTGCCAGAAGTATAGGGAACAGTCTTCCTTCCCCCGAAAAATCGTCTACCTGTAGAGGTAGAAGCTGAAGGCTGCCGGCGGGCGAACTTGTCGAATGCGGTGTCCCGCTGGTGGAGAGACTCTACCACCTGCTCGACTTTTTCGCCAAAAATGTTATCCGCACGGCAAGGCGAGTCCGCAATCCGCTGCTGGATTCTATTCTCCAGGTCGGCGGCACGCAGCCATGAGAGCCTGCGCATCACCACACCTTGAGCAGCGGCCCTGGACGCAACATCAAAAGTGTCATAAACTCCTCTGGCCAGGAATTTTCTGCACGCCTTCAGCTGCCTGACCACCTCCTGAAAAGGCTTGGCTTGCTCAGGGGGAAGAGCATCAACCAAGCCCGCCAACTGCCGCACATTATTCCGCATGTGTATGCTCGTGTAGAGCTGGTAAGACTGGATCTTGGACACGAGCATAGAGGAATGGTAGGCCTTCCTCCCAAAGGAGTCTAAGGTTCTAGCGTCCTTGCCCGGGGGCGCCGAAGCATGTTCCCTAGAACTCTTAGCCTTCTTTAGGGCCAAATCCACAACTCCAGAGTCATGAGGCAACTGAGTGCGCATCAGCTCTGGGTCCCCATGGATCCGGTACTGGGACTCGATCTTCTTGGGAATGTGGGGATTAGTTAATGGCTTGGTCCAGTTCGCAAGCAATGTCTTCTTCAGGACATGGTGCAAGGGAACAGTGGACGCTTCCTTAGGTGGAGAAGGATAGTCCAGGAGCTCAAACATTTCAGCCCTGGGCTCGTCCTCCACAACCACCGGGAAGGGGATGGCCGTAGACATCTCCCGGACAAAGGAGGCAAAAGACAGACTCTCGGGAGGAGAAAGCTGTCTCTCAGGAGAGGGAGTGGGATCAGACGGAAGACCCTCAGACTCCTCGTCAGAGAAATATCTGGGATCTTCCTCTTCCTCCCACGAGGCCTCACCCTCGGTGTCAGACACAAGTTCACGGACCTGTGTCTGCAACCTCGCCCTGCTCGACTCCGTGGAACCCCGTCCACGATGGGGGCGTCGAGAGGTAGACTCCCTCGCCCGCATCGGCGAAGCTCCCTCCGCCGACGTAGTCGGGGAGCCTTCCTGGGAGGTGGCCGCGGTCGGTACCGCACGCGGTACCGACGTCGGGGACCTCAACCTGGGCGATGGGCCAGCCGGCGCCACGCTCGACGGTACCGGTGGCGCAAGCACCGCCGGTACCGGAGGGGTAGGGCGCAACAGCTCTCCCAGAATCTCTGGGAGAACGGCCCGGAGGCTCTCGTTTAGAGCGGCTGCAGAGAAAGGCTGAGAGGTCGATGCAGGCGTCGACGTCAGTACCTGTTCCGGGCGTGGAGGCTGTTCCGGGCTGTCCAGAGCGGAGCGCATCGACACCTCCTGAACAGAGGGTGAGCGGTCCTCTCGGTGCCGATGCCTGCTGGGTGCCGAATCCCTCGGCGACCCAGAGCTCTCGGTGCCGACACGGGGAGGAGACCGGTGTCGATGCTTCTTCGATTTCTTCCGAAGCATGTCACCGGAGCTCCCCGGCACCGACGAGGAGGACGTCGAATCCATCCGTCGCTTCCTCGGGGCCGAGACTGAAGAAGGTCGATCTCGGGGGGGCTGTACCGCAGGAGCCCTCAGGGTAGGCGGAGACCCACCCGAGGGCTCACCGCCACCAGCAGGGGAATGGACAGCCCTCACCTGCACTCCACCCGATGCACCACCGTCCGACGACATCAGCAGACGAGGTCCTGGTACCACCGACGTCGATGCAGCTATCCGATGTCTCGGCGCCGATGCAGAGGCCCGATGCCTCGATGCACTCGATGCAGGGGCGGCCGAGGAAGAAGGTCTGGACGCTGACGACGTCGATGCACTCGAAGATCCCGGTGCCGATGCCGACGAAGAGCCCGAGAACAACACGTTCCACTGGGCTAGTCTCGCTACCTGAGTCCGCCTTTGAAGCAGGGAACACAGACTGCAGTTCTGAGGGCGGTGCTCGGCCCCCAGACACTGAAGACACGACGAGTGTCGATCAGTGAGCGAGATAACCCGGGCGCACTGGGTGCACTTCTTGAAGCCGCTGGAAGGCTTCGATGTCATGGGCGGAAAAATCACGCCGGCGAAATCAAAAGCCGAAATGGCGAAATTTGAAGCACCAAATTTAGAGGGAGAAAAAATCTCGACCGAGGCCGAAAAGAGGCCTACCCCGACGACGAAAGAAAACTTACCGGGGCAAAAAAGCTGGAAGTACGGGGAGGATTTACACGAAACCCGGCGGGGGGTTTCCGGAGCACTTCCCGACTAGGACAAAGCTTTCCCGAAGGAAAAAAACACGTTCAAAACAAATTGGACGCGCGAGGTCGACTTTCCGGGGCTCGACACGGCGAAAACACGACCGTACCGAGTGCGGACAAAAGAAGACTGGCCGGCTCGAGCCGGTTTCGGGCGGGAAGACGGCCGCGCATGCGCGGTGCGCGCGGGCGCGCGAGGGCTAGCAAAGGACTTTGCTAGTGAAGTTTCCGATTGGAGGGGCTGCCGTGGACGTCACCCATCAGTGAGAACAAGCAGCCTGCTTGTCCTCGGAGAAATTCATATACTTTCCACAATGTGATTTTCCGGATTTAATTTGTGATGTGCTATCTCTCACTGTTACCAATAACCTACCCTTCAATTATGGGCTGCTCATGTCTTTGTCAGTGGGCAAACTTACAAAATCAGCAAGGGATCAAATACTTATTTCCCCCACTGTATATAAAAAAAAAAATCTGAAGTTCTAGATATCTGCAGAGTTAACTTTACAAAAAGTCATATATTACCTACTTTCTTATTCAAACATTTAATTCTTATTCTTATAAACCTGTTTTATTTTTCCCTCAAATAACAGGCAAATACATTTAAGATTCCATCCTGTCATGAACTTGCCACTCCACAGATAATTAGCAAAACCCTTAACTTATTCGGGAAAGAACTCTGTCTTAAGTTCTCCTAAGAAAAGCTGTGACTAATGCAGGCTTGGTTTCTCTGGACATCTTCAGCTGTTTCCATATGTAGAGGTATAGGGGTGACAATGCTATAATTTGTCGTGCTTTCAAGTTCAGTATTTCATTTCCTAATCCAGAAACTTCCACCTCTGGGTGAGGTAAATGGTTGGGCTTTTACTCCTGAGAAAGCATATGTTGAATTAGCTATGGCCCCCTCTCACATCAATAGGAGATGCCTTATTTTACTTTGCTGCACTTATGGCAGGTCTCACTTCAGCTGAACAGCATAGAGAACAAAGAGAGAGTGTCTCCTGAAGTGAGTAAAAATAAGGAATGGACATAAGAGTCAAGGCAGGATGAATACATACAGGTTCTTAATATTATAGCCCTTTTAAAACACATATTTCCTTTAACTGACCTATCTCTTTCTTTTAAAATTTCCAGAAGCTCAGTATTAATTATAGCATTACATACAAGACAATATTTGAATACTGAAGAAAGAAATAAACTACTGATGCAATAATAAGAGTACCTACCAAACTAGGAGGCCATTTTACTAAGGCGTATAGGCACCTATGCGTGTCCAACGCATGTCAATTTGGAACTACCGCTCGCTCGGCTACCGCATGCCCCGGATGGTAATTCCATTTTTATGCGCAGCAGAAAATAATTTTTATTTTCTATCACATGGCGTTAACCAGGTGGTAATCGGCAGTGTATGCGCTTTAATGATTACCGCCTGGTTAACACATGAAACTGTAGGAGTATTTCCCTGTGTGTCTCACCTTGCTGGTCTTGGCCTGTATAATCCTATGACATCAAAATGGAGGTTGTAACCTCTGACCTGCACAGCAGTGATTTAGCTAATTCAGGTTTCTGGAAAATCACTAGCAAGTCATGTAACATCCAAGGACATGCTGTGGGCAACCCAGCACCCCCTTATCTCCCCGAGAAGCTGAAGGCTCCAGCAAGGCGGGTGAGAAACAGAAACTGCATACCAAAATGTAACAACTTGAAGGTCAAGAACAACTGACGCTTCTTGCCATGCAGTGAGCCGAGGAAGATCCAGATTGGGTTCCTGCAGTCACCGGACCAAGAGGTACTGGGAAGAGCGGGAACAAGAAAGAAGTTAGTCGGAAACCTTGGAAGAAGGTGGAGGTGAAAAGACCAGTGAGACATAATAAGGTCCACCAACTGATGAACTGTGTAACTGGAGGAAAGTACTGTGTGGTTCAGCTACCTGCAAGGAGTGACCTGTGTCCTCCCTGTCTGCTGCAGAGTTCCAGTCCTAGCTCTAAGACTCGCTGCAATCTCAGCTTGAGTCTGTGAAGTGTCCAGTGCATTCCAGGAAGATGACCCTGAGGTCAGCCTGGTGAGAAACACAGTGATTTATTTCCTATTAGTCTGGAGCTAGTTAGTGGTAATTACCTGAGCAGAAGGCTGGTGACGTCATACTTGTGATCAGGAGATGCTGCTAATAACTGTACTACCTCGTAACACAGTGTGACTTATCAGTGGTGTAATTTTATCTGGTAACTAGTAAGAATTAGTGTTTAGTAGTGTGACGTATGAGTGTAATTTTTATCAGCCAGTAATTTTGTATTCAACCAAAGCTTTGCCAGAGTGTCTATATTTTGTATACATTACCTATATTTTCTTACCTGATATACTATAATAAATCTAATATATATTCCAGCCTGCGTTTTCAGTTGCAGTTCTTTCTAACAGAAGTATGTGGCTAAGTTCCAAGGTTCCCACCCCTAGTCCGAGTACAGGATAATTTGCTTGCAGATAGTTCTGTTTGGGGAACCTGGGACACAGGTAATTTATTATCTGTGGCTATCCTACAAAACCTTACTGCTAAGTCAATGGGTGGCCGTAAGGTCTCGGGCCCAAAATGGCTGCGCACCAATTTTAATTTTGCCGCATGTCCATTTTCGGCCCCCCAAAAAAGGCCTTTTTTGCAGGCGCGCTGAAAAATGGACCTGAGCACGTCCAATACACGTGCCTACAACAGTGCAGGCCATTTTTCAGTGCACCTTAGTAAAAGGGTCCCTAGGAAAAGTGCTTAGTTTCAAGAAAAATAAACACACTATAAAGCTTTACTGGTCAGTCTCTTTAAAAACTTTGTTGTAGTTGTAAGCATATAATCCTGGTGACAGATGAGTCTGCAGTGGCCAGTTCTCTCTGGTAGTTGATGAAGAGAAGGTCCTGATGCTGTAAATCATCCTTCTTTCCACAATTACAGTGGAGACTTGCATTGAGGTACCTTTCACATAGCTTAGTCTTCTATGTGGGGGAGGTCATTCTTCCTCTGGAAGGCTTAAACTAATATTAGTGAAAGTTCTGTAAACTGCAAGATGGCTCAGAACAGTAAATCAGTTAAACAAGTAATTGCAATGAGGGCCTCATATTTGTTCAGCGCTCAAGTAAGTTAGTGTCTTGTAGCAAGCTTTACAATCTATTTAATATCAGTCCAATTCCTTAACAAAAATTCCATTAGCTCAGTGATTTTATTCCCAGATCTCTTTACAGTTCTATTTCATAGTTGCATTTAATTCACATAACACCTCTACTCAAATACTTCCATATATATTCACTTTACACATACATTCCAATCAACCTGCAATTTTCTTTCTATACTTGCTGCCTATAATATCAGCCACCTTCTGCAGTCATACATCCTATTCCTGTCATGTGACTATTCACGCTATTTACTGTTAAACAGTTCACACAACTTGCACAGTGCAGGTAACAACTTTACATTTTCTCTTTTACTTGAACATCACTTTAACTTTCAGCCTTATCAATTTGCTATGATTTGCAACTTAGTTGATTCATCCGAAACTCCATTGGTAGCTGAGCATTCAAAAATAAATCCTAAAACTCCAGGTAGATATCATAATTAAGGTGTTCACTAATTCTGAATGTGACAAACTTGGACTATCCAGTAATAAATTATTAAAGTATAGCAACTTCATCTTTTGCAAAAACTGTCTCATCTCAGAAATATTTAAATAACCTACATTTGTTGCTATTCGGAAGCTATATTGCCCTTTCTAATTCCTAAAACAAAGGAAATGTATAATCCATAAAAAGATATCTGGCATAAACAATAATAGGGCACCAAGTAAATGCACAATTTCTCTATTTATGCAAAACAAGTATCAAAGGACACGGAAAGGGGGATGAAATTATCATTACATGGTTTACATGTTATTTACATGCATCCATCTTGTTTCTGAAACATTTAAGGGTCAAGCATAGGCGCCCACCTGGTATAAGAGGCTTGGAGAGGCTAAGCCTCCCCCCCTGCTGCAGCAGAATGGATCAGCTGTGGAGTCCAGCTGCTCTGAGGGAATTAAATTGTTGATTTACCTCCATCCTCACAGCAGGAGCTGCAGTGAAAGCCCTCTAGCAGTTGTAGAAATTGGTTTATGGTTTGTTTACCTTACTGCTGGGAAAGCAGGGGGGGGGTTGGCTGGAGGTGTCCTGGGTTGCCAGGGAGATATTTAAGGAGGATGACTTCCTGACCTGCACTGAGGACAGATAGCAGCAGAACGGATACTGGGCCAGCATGATCAGAAAAAGTCACCAGACAACAAAGGTAGAAAAGATCATTTTATTTTCATTATAGTGTTTGGAATATGTCCACTTTGAGAATCAGGTGCTCAACATTAAAAGTTTATATTTACTTACTTATTTATGGCATTTTATCCCACATTAAACATGAATTAGGGTGTTTTGTGGCTCTACATGAGAATTGTGATGATATGATCCCTTGTTTCATATTGTTGACGGTCTGCATTTTCCGTATGGGTGGTATATTGGTGTATTAGGTCTGCCCAGTTTAATTTTTATGGTACAGTAAGGTTCTGAGTGTATTTTTGGACAAAGTTGTGCATAGTGTTTTGCAGTTGAGCAATTGTGGTTAGAATATGCTTTGAGCAACCACTTTATTCTTTGACATATGATACATATCTAATATCTAAATTTAATAAAAGGTATTGTGACTTATTTTTATTTATTTATTTTTTTCTGCGTGTTATCAGACAATTATGGATTTAAGCTCCACCCCTGGCCCCACCCCTAACCCCCTTTAGCCTCCCCAAACAGTTGGGCCACCGACCGCCTATGGAGTCAAGTGACTCTCCCCCTAAGTTATATGGGAAAACAGTATCAAATTCAATTGATATAAAGCAATACATTCAGCTAAACAAAAGTAGTGGTGTCTCTTCCTACAAAAACCTTAATCACTAAATAGTCCTAGCAAAGGAGATCTAACAACCTATCTCCTATATGGTGAAAGATAAAGAATGTAAACAAAATTAGGGCAAACTAAGCAGTCGCCTAGTTGAGCACTTTTTCCTTTTTCTGGAGCAGCACAAAGCAGTTCCAGTCAAGGCAACATAATAGATCTTAACACCTTCATAATGTAAGAGCTCATCAAGATACACTCTTCCTGGAGGGCTATTTCTGTGGAATCTCATTTACCTGGGGTGTGTAACATATACATATGTCTATTGTGCAGCATCTTAACACAAATCTAATAACAAGACACATTAAATATTTCACCTAAAACTGGGGGTTCCCATGGCAGGACTTCACTAGACAAACGTCTCCTTTCACTAATAACATTAGCAAAACAAAATTCTCTACTACTAGCAATGAGACATTTACATTCAGAGCCAGATGCACTAAAGTCGTCGTTAGAGCCGTTCCCTACCGAATTCCATAGCGAATCGGTAGGGAACGGCAATGCATCAAAAAAAGGGAATGCAAATGAGCTGCACGGGGGTGCAGAGGATGGCGGGGAAGCTGTCATTTCAAGAGAGGGGGGAGTGGTGGCGGTGGCCTTGGGGGGGGGGCGGGGCTGCGGAAAGCTCTTTCAATGCAGGGGGAGGGGGAGCGGAAGGGAAAAAAGAAAGCAGGGCTCGTCAGGGACGTCCTTGAAGGACGTCAATGTTAGGCACAGAGGCGCAGCTTTTTTTTTTTTCCCCTTTCCCACAGTAGCCCCTGCCTAACGAGAGATGCAGACCTCAAGTTAGGGTTTCCACCGTAAGGGAAATTGGTAAACGTTAGTGCGTATCATTATAATAGCCTTGCAAAGGTACTGCAGCTCATTATAATGATTTGCATTCCGTTTTCGTTAGCTGCTACCGTGATCGGGAAATGGCGTTTGGTGCATGCTAGGGTTTACTACTTGCTCGTTAAGTTTAGTGCATCTGGGCCTCAGGGTATAACATACTAGCTGATTACCATATAATCTCATAAGAGATTTCTTTGTACAACTGCACTCTGTACAAACAGAGGACTAGGAAATATATTGAAATAGTTCATGTTCAATTAGTTTCAGCCAGTTGCGAATCTGACCGTCAATCAACCTGTTAATACTTAGGTATAAGTAAGGCAATGCCTCCTACTGTTTCTAAAATTTTCAAGTGAGAATCTTTTATTGCACAAGTCCATCAAGACTTTGTTAAATCCTTTGGATGAATCCCACTTTTAAACTATAGCTGATAATATGGTCCCTCAGTTTTGTCTGGGAAGGCTACAACCACCTGTAAAGGTAAAACTATATCACAGAGATTAGAGTTCCTTCTTGTCATAAAACTTCAATACATTATTCTGAAAGTTTGCAGCATGCATACATAACAGAAAAAATGCTTTCATGAGTCTTTCAGCAATTCTCATTTAGGAGTCCTTTTAGTAAGCCATGGTAAAAAGTAGCCAGCAGTAGTGTAAGCGTGTCTTTTGGGCATGCAGTGGGCCATTTTTTACCACGTCTAGGAAAAAAGGCCTTTTTTTTTTTTTTTTTAGAGTCTGGAAAATGGACATGCGCTAAAATTGAAGTAAGCGCACGTCCATTTTTGGCCTAACATAGTAGATGATGGCAGAGAAAAACCCTGTATGGTCCATCCAGTCTGCCCAACAAGATAAACTCATATGTGCTACTTTATGTGTATCTGCCATTTTCAGGGCACAGACCATAGAAGTCTGCCCAGCACTAGCCCCGCCTCCCACCACTGGTGCTGCCACCCAATCTCCGCTAAGCTTCTGAGGATCCATTCCTTCTGAACAGAATTCCTTTGTTTATCCCACGCATTTTTGAATTCCAGGTGGTACAGCCAATTTCAAATGCGCTGTATGTGCATAGGCCCCTCCCGCGCCTTTGTAAAAAGCCCCCTAATGTTGATTCTGTCTTTCTATTAAACATATTGCTTAGACTCAATTTCCTGTGTTCCAGTAATCTTTATCTTCAGTCTTCAATGTTCCATTAGTTCCTTCTATTTTCTCTGAGTTGTAATAAAGGTGTGAAACTGGTACTGTATAAAACTTTCACTTTTTCTGATGAGCTGTAAAAAGAATTAAAATCCTAATGGGGCTTGTGTCCTTGGCTGGGCTTTACAGGCTAGACCAGGCATGTGACATATATTCCTCTTTAAGCCCTTTTGTATCAGTTTCCTCTTCAGGAGGCTGTTAAATTAGGACACAACCCAAAATGTTCAAAAAGGAATGGCTTTTTCTCTTCTCAGATCAACTTAAATAAATTTTTGATACATAAAATGATTCTTTCTTGTTTTCACTTGCAATAGACTTTACTTAAATTCCTTAACAACCACAACATCTATATATATATAGGCAACCCCAACGTTCTATGAAGCCTCCAGCCGGAAGTGTAAAGCGCCAGAGATATCCGGTTTCCCCATGAGTGAAGGAAAACAGCACAGCACGAAATCCCTCTCTCTGTAACAGTCAGGGTTGCCAGGTGGAAAATTTTTTTCCCGCCCAAAACCCGCCCCCGCCCCCATCGGCCCCGCCTCTCTCGTCATCGGCCCCACCCAGAACGTCAGTAACCCCGCCCAAAATGTCACTAACCCCGCCCCCCGCGGCCGAAAAAACCGCCCAAAATAAATAAAAAAAAAAAAAGCCCAAAAAACCGCAACCCGCCGCGGGCAAAAATTACCTGCGGCGGGTCGCGGAAAACCGCCCACCTGGCAACACTGGTAACAGTGAAGGACTCAGAGGGGGGAGGGGAGAGAGACGCCCTCACTCTCTCTGTAACACAAACACAGTACAGCAGGAAACTTAACTGAAGGACTGGACTCTGAGGGGGAGGGGGAGGGAGAGAGGGCAGAGGGCAGGGACACTCCCACCTGCACACTCTGAAGAAAACCTTGCTAGCCCCCCCGTTTCATTTGCATCAGAAACGGGGCTTTTTTACTAGTTTTGTATAAAATGCATTTACTATCGTAAGCCTTTTCCTCTATGATTAACAAGCCGTTTAGCCCATTAAAATGGGCAGCATTTTTTATTTGTGAAATGTAATTCCCTTATTGTTGTAATATTTTTGTCTGTGTGTGTGTGTGTGTGTGTGTGAGAGAGAGAGACAGTGAGAGTGAGTTGAGAGACTGTGTATGTGTATGACCATCTCCTCCTGGCTCTCTTCTCTCCAGGTCCCTTCCCCTCCAGGGGCACCATTTCTCCCCTTCCCGATCAGTTTCCTCCTGTTTTCTCCTCTTTTCCCTTTACTTCCTCTCCATTGGCACCAGCTATCCCCTGCCCTCCATGATCACCATTTCTCCCTTCCACTCCATGACCACAGTCTCCCATTTTTCATCCCCTATTCCCAGCATCTGTCCCTTTCAAACATCTCTCTCTCTGCCCTCCTTCTACCAGTAATTTTTCCTGCTCTCCTGAATCCTACCCCTCCCCGTGGTCCCCTTTCTCTCTCTAATTCCTGAACCCTCACTCCTCCCCCCCCCCCCCCCAAAAGTCCACGTTCTCTCTCTTCTTATACCTGCTCCTCTCAGCCCTCCGACCATCTTTAGTGCTGCAGGCAGAAATCGGAGCGCTGACAGGAGCAAGTATAAGGAGAGAGAACCACTGCTGCTGCCTACAGCCTCTCCAGGCGGGCACGCTGAACTCTGCGCACACCTCATTACTCCTCCGCTTCCGCTTTGAAATGGGTTTCCCCTCGGGAGCCCCCTGCCTCCGGATGAGGGAGGGGAAACAGCAGGAGCCAAGTTAAGAAGCGCTCTTGCAGCTCGTCGGGGTAGCTCCTGTAAATGACAGACAGCGTGGGAGTGATCTGTGACGTGCCGCGCATGCGCAGAAAGTCGGTCACTCTTAATTTATGTAATAAGATAGCTATGTAATGAGGTTGTTTACCGAATTGTGCTCATTCATTTGACCTTAATATAAAACACTCATATTTATTTTAGATGCAGGCAGTTTTTATGTAAATTAATTTTATTTTTATTTTATTTATTTTTGTTACATTTGTACCCCGCGCTTTCCCACTCATGGCAGGCTCAATGCGGCTTACATATTGTATACAGGTACCTGGGGCAATGGAGGGTTAATGTGACTTGCCCAGAGTCACAAGGAGCTGCCTGTGCCTGAAGTGAGAATCAAACTCAGTTCCTCAGGACCAAAGTCCACCACCCTAGGCCACTCCTATCCCTTCAACATGTTAGTGTAAAGGAATATGTAGTAAAATAATACCACATTGCCAAACATTTAAAATTATCTTTTATAAGGGAAGCACAAAATAAAATTATACTTTAAGTGGAGCCTCAATAATCCTGGGCAAATGGTCTCCCCCTTCTAGGGAACCACTCAGCACCACCCCTCTGTAGGGTGCTATCCTGAATCTTCTTTCATTAAGATTCATCAGACAAAACCTTCATCTGTTCTGCCTGTCAGATCTTAACTCTATTAGGATCTGAAATCTGGCTCCCAGCCAAATTGGCCTAGCCACACTAGGCTCCTTAAGTGTCTCTTCACCTGTACAACTCGTGTCAGAAGCAAACTTGATGAGCCACCTTACAAATATAAATATACCCAATCAAGTAACTAAAAATTTGTTTCTCATATAATTTGTGCTTCCCACAAAGAACCGTTATTCTAGAAGGGAAATTAACCTTCTGTATAAGAACCTCAACCTGCTGCATTTTAGTCTTTAAAATAATGTAGCCTTTCAATGCCTTTGGCAGTTCATTAGTGTACTTCAGTTGGTAACAGTTCACCGTTAAAGATGAAATGGAACTCAGAGACATAGCTAAAAGCCAGCAACAACACAAAGACAAAACAATAGAAATTAACAAGACAAACAAAAACTGGAATTCCATGATATGCAAGTCTAAAATCAATTTCAACTGACCTTTTCCTGTGATATTTAACTGTTCTTTGAAAAGCGTGTCTACAAATCAGAAAGAGAGCACTGAGGATAAATCTTTATGTATGTAACAGGATCAAAATAAAATGCAGTCTCACCTCCAGCGCCTCTATGATGGCAGAGGTAACCAGCCTCACCTTCGGAGCACCAATGTGTTGAACTATAAATCCAAGTCTACAAATGGTCAGTGAAACCAGTCATTTATTTTAGATTTGCATAACATAACCTGTTAACAAGTAGGAATAACCAGCAGTGACATTGCTGTCCGTGTGGTTTTTCCTAACTAAAATCCAAAATGGATACATTTTTATAGTCTAATCCACAGATGAGGTAATGAATCTATTCTATTCAGGGATAACAAAATACATAGATCTGGGGTTAGACAGAATAAAGATGGTCAGTTCCAGGATTATGATGCTTTCTTGGCCATAAA
The DNA here is from genome assembly GCF_901765095.1 of Microcaecilia unicolor. Lineage (NCBI taxonomy): Eukaryota > Metazoa > Chordata > Amphibia > Gymnophiona > Siphonopidae > Microcaecilia > Microcaecilia unicolor. Next base: position 68,472,152 of record NC_044036.1, on the reverse strand, counting down.
TAATTCACTTTGGTGCCTGAGAAAGGGTAAGAAAACATTCCTCAATAGTCAACTTATTTTTAGCTATGCCTGTAGTGCTTGGACAATTAATCTATACAATCAATCTTCTACTTTGCTTTATAACAAATAAATTTCTTATAAAGCTGTATTCAAAATAGGTAAATACCTTTGAAGTAGCAGTTTAATATATAGCCTGGAAATCTAATATTAAAAAATACCTATCCCTGACACTGCACACTGAACCATCATGCTGTTAACTTAAGATCTGGAACTTGTTTCCAGAGAATGTAGTAACAGCAGTTAGCATATCTTGATTTTAAAAAGGTTTGGACAAGTTCCTCAAGGCAAAGTCCATAAACTGCTATTAAGGTGGACATGGAAAAGCCACTATTTATCCCTGAAATTGACAGCACTTAATCTTGTTACTTGTTAGGATTCTTCTAGGTACTTGTGACCTGAATTGGTCACTGTTGAAAACAGGATACTGGGCTAGATGGACTATTGGTTTGCCCCAGTATGGGTTTTCTTATGTTCTTATGTAAAGCAGAAAAAGGGCATTTCCCCATGGGGCCCATTTTGGCAGGATCTGTAACTTTTTGCATTCAAAACATAACACAGTAAGTGCAAAGCCTGTAAGATACCTACAGGGAGTGTGACCAACATCTGTCCCGCATGTACTGCACAGGGCATTACCCACCCCAGAGCCCCCATACCTATATCACTGCTTCTACCCCCAACCAAAGGTTCTGGTCCTTTTCCCAACCCCTCCCACAATGTCCAGTTGTCCAATCTCCTTCCTGTCTGCCCTACAATGGCAGATCCCTCTCCAGACCCACCCCCACAACATCCCATTCTCCGCTGACCCCCCCCCCCCCCAGTAATAACCCCATTCTGATCCCTGCACAATAAGCAATCCCCCTCCTGATCTCCACAGCATTCAATCCCCTCCCACCTGTGGTAATAAATCTTCTTTGTAACTTTACCCCTCCCCTGTAGAGATATGCAGCACACACCAAGCTGTAACTAGAGCCATCGGAGATGTAATATAATGACATCATTTACCTATGAAAATTTTTAAAATGCTGGGCCTTCTTTGGCTGCGGCATTGGGCGACTGACATGACTTCTAAACAAAGACTGGTGAGACTACCCTTTTTGGGGCCTCCTATTATTTGGGTCACCTTCCAGTTCCTATCCCATTTGAAAAGAAAGGGAAAATTAGGTTCTTACCTTGGTAATTTTCTTTCCTTTAGTCACAGCAGATGAATCCATTAACTGATGGGTTGTATCCTCCTACCAGCAGGTGGAGATAGAGAACACTGAAAGACCATAGTGCCTCTAGGACGGTAGCCCCAACTGCCTTCAGTATTTGAGATTTCCAAAGCAGAATGAACCATAAAGGTATAATAATATAAACTTTCCTCACAGCGAACAATCGCCCCATAACAGGCGCATCAAAGGAGGGACGATCTCAACCTCCTGTAGTAGAACATCATGTAGAAATTCTGATAACTGTTTTCCAACTTCTCCCAATGAGATTTATATCTGCATGAAAGATCTGAACAAAAAACAAAGTCAGACAGGGAAGCCCAAGTAGCCGCACTACAGATCTCTTGAAGACAGAGTGCACCCGTTTCAGCCCACAAGGAGGAGATGGCTCTCGTGGAATGTGCATTAAACACTTCAGGCAGAGACCGACCTGAAAGCAGATACGCAGCAAAAATGACTTCCTTGAACCAACGGGCTATAGTGGCCTTAGATGCCGGGCCTCCACGCCGAGGACCTGACAACAAGACAAAAGGGTGATCAGAAGTCCTGAAGTCATTTGACATCTGTAGATACTGCAACAGCGCCCTGCGGACATCCAGAAGATGTAACTGCCCAAAGGAGTCCGGGAACTCTTCCCGACAAAAGGAAGGAAGAAAAATGGGCTGGTTCAGGTGAAATGCTGAAACCCCCTTAGGCAGGAAGGAAGGCACTGTACATACCGTTACTCCGGACTCCGAGAATTACAGAAAAGGGTCCCGACAGGACAGCGCCTGCAGCTCAGACACGCGTCTAGCCGATGTCATGGCCACCAAAAAGACTGTCTTGAGAGTAACATCCTTCTCCGAAGCTCGCATAAGCGGCTCAAAGGGCGAACACTGAAGAGCCTTCAACACTAGCCCCAGGTTCTAGGCAGGACAGGGCAACTGGACAGGAGGACGGAGCCTAAGCACCCCTCTGAGAAATCTGGCAATGTCCAGATGAGCAGCAAGGGACAAGCCAACGACTTTCCCTTGATAGCATGATAATGCTGCCACTTGCACCCGCAGGGAATTGTAAGCCAGGCCTTTTTGTAAGCCATCCTGCAAAAAGTCCAGCACCGGCGAGACTGTAGCTCGCGTGGGTGTGATCGCCTTTGAAACACCCCATGCCTCAAATTTGCGCCAAATCCGAGCATAAGCTGCGGAGGTGGACCGCTTGCAGGCCTACAAGAGAGTGGAGATGACGTTGTTAGAGTAGCCCTTGTCTCTCAATTGCGCCCTCTCAATAGCCAGGCCAGGCCGTAAGACCAAATCGGCAGGGATCCTCCATAGACACCAGACCCTGAACCAACAGGTTTGGCACCAGGGGCAAATGCACCGGAGCGTCCACCAAAATCCGGTGGAGATCCGCATACCACGGCTGCCTTGGCCAATCTGGAGTGATGAGAATCACCAGACCTCGGTGCTGCCAAATCCACAGTAGGACTCATCCTGTCAAGGGCCAAGGATGGAACACATACAGGAGGCCCGAGGGCCAGGGTTGAGTCAGAGCATCCAGCCCCGCCGAGTGAGGATCTCTCCTTCTGCTGAAAAAGCGAGGTACTTTGGCGTTTGTACTTGACGCCATAAGATCCATACCGGGAGTCCCCCATTTGGCACAAATCTGAAGAAAAACTTCTGCCAGTTCCCATTCTGCCGGGTCGATTTGATGCCTGCTGAGAAAATCGGCTTGTACGTTGCTCTGACCTGCTATGTGAGCTGACAGAAGCTGCAGGTGGAGCTCAGCCCAGTGGCAAATCTGAGCGGCCTCCGCGGCCAGGGCCCTGCACTGAGTGCCGCCCTGACGATTTATGTATGCCACCACTGTCGTGTTGTTTGACAGAACCCGGACAGCAAGCCCCTTCAGAGTCTTTTAAAAGGCCATAAGAGCCTGGAATATCGCTCTCTGTTCCAAGCGACTGATGAACCACCCCGATTCCACGGGTGTCCACAGACCCTGAGCATAGCTTCCTTGGCAATGCGCTCCCCAGCCTAGAAGGCTGGCATCTGTTATCACCAGGCACCAGAAAGGAAGCGCCAGGCATTCTTTGGCGCAGCATCCTGTCGGAGAGCCACCACTCCAAACTGAGCCGGGCCGCAGGGAGCAACGTTAGTCTGCATTGATATTTCTAGGACATCGGAGACCATTGTTGAAGCAGGGCAATCTGCAGAGGCCTCATATGCGCTCTCGCCCAAGGCACCACCTCCAAGGTGGCCGTGATCGACCCCAGCAGCTGGACAAAGTCCCAAGCTCGCAGGCGAGGCTTCTGCAGGAGCAGACGGACCTGATTCTGAAGCTTGCACCGCCTTTGGTCGGGGAGAAAGACAAACCCCGGTGCTGTGTTGAACTGGACCCCCAAATACGCGAGAGACAGAGGGGGTCAGGTGACTTTTGGGTATATTGACCACCCAGCCTAGCGCCTGCGAGACTGCCACTACTCTGGCTGTGGCAAGACGACTCTCGGTTGCCAAGTCCGCTCTGATGAGCCAGTCGTCGCGATAAGGGTGACCTCTGATACCCTCTCGCCTGAGACAGGCAGCTACGACCACCATTACCTTGGAAAAGGTACAGGGAGGCCTGAAACTGGAAATGCCTTCCCAACACTGCAAAGCGGAGGAACTGCTGGTGTGGAGGCCAGATAGGAATGTGCAAATAAGTTTTTTTTTTTTAGGTCCAGAGACGTGAGAAAGTCTCCTGCCTGTACCACCGCAATGACGGAGCGCAGGGTTTCCATGCGAAAATGTCGTACTCTGAGAGCCTCGTTTACTCTTCGTAAGTCAAGGATCGGCCTGAAAGACCCGCCTTTTCGAGGAAAAACATTTTTTTTGCAGTATTTATCAGAAAGTGGAGGAATACACTTAAAAATGTGTGTGCCTAAGAACTATTGTGGATCCTATAACAAATTTCTTAAATAGATTCTTCAAAAAATTAGAACCTGATACAATGAAATGCAAGCATCAACAACCAAGATAAATATCAATGTTCATCAAAACTTTAGGTTTTTGAAATTTATTCCTGGAAAAACTGAGCAATGCTAGAGTTACAATGAAATCCATTTCTAAAAAGGTTTTATTGCTACAAATGTATACATTTGTCACAAATTACTATCTTACGTTTGTAACATTTGTTTTGTCATATAATATGCAATGCATTCCAAATATAGCCGTACCCACAGCAAAGATAAAATGTTACTAATGACTGAAAATAAATAATTCAACCATACAGTAATATTTTTACTAAATACCAATATGCGAGAATGTATGCTTAAACCACACAGTATGGATTTTATTCTAATGAAATTTTGCTCACAATAAAATTAACTAAAAATGTACCAATTTTCAAAATAAATGTTAAGACATTTACAGAATTATATAAGCAAGCTCTTGCCTTACAGAATGCATGCTGGGTAAAGAGATACAGAGACAAAATGGACACACATTAACACTGCTAAAAAAAAATTGAGACTTTGTGCACAAAGCCACAAGGCAACAAAAGTATGAAAGCATCTCTTTGCATTCATTCATCAGTAGGCTCAGACCGATAGGGGCAGTCAAATTGGGCAGTCTGGAGTTCCTGAAAGGTAAGAGTTAGGTGCCGAATGCAGCATTGAAGAAGTGGGCTTTAAGCAAAGACTTGAATATGGGCAAGGAGGGGGCTTGGTGTAAGGACTCGGGGAAGTTGTTCCAAGCATAGGGTGAGGACTCAAGCCTCCGGTCCTGCATGTCTTTCAAAGCGACTCCTCCCGCTACTGGGAGAGTGGTCTTTTTTGTCACCGCCATGACCAATGCATCCAATTTAAGCATCCCCAAAGGGGCCAAGTGCTCCTCACGCAGAGGGTAAAGCTGATCCATAGCCCTGGCCACTTTCAAAGGCCCATTGGGGTCGGACCATTGAGCAGAAATAAGCTCTTGGATGGAGTCATGCATCGGAAAGGCCCGAGAAAGCTTCTTAGTACTTGCCAACCTAAGATTGACAGATGAGGCCTCGCCTTCAGCAGGATCGTCAATCGAGAGGGTCTGCAAGGCGTCAGTAATGAGAGCTGGCAGCTCGTCGCGGTGGAAAATCCGGACCGCATTGGGATCATCCAAATCCAGTGGCAAACAGGCACCCTCCTCTGGATCATCCGCCTCTGAGGGTCTGCCAGATCCCTCAGACTCTCCACAGCCCGACCACGGGGGGGAAAAATGATATGCGCGCCACTTTCAGACGGGGAATTTACCTGTCTATGTTTAGCGTGTTTCCAACGCTCGGGGGAGGAAATAGCCTCTGAAGTCATCCCCGGGGCATCAACACCAGGAGGTAAGCCAGGATGCAACGCAGTGTCAGACACCTGCGGCAGAGCTCTTTTTAGCATGAAAGCCTTATGCATTAACAGCACAAACTCAGGGGAGAAAAACTCACCCTGACCCTCCGCCTCCGAAGTAGGAGAAACGGATGCAGTAGCTCCTCTGGCAGCCTCTAAACGAGGCGTCCCCCTGCACTCAGACTCCTCCACAACCGTGAGGGTCGAGGCATGCGGCGCTTCCAAAATGGCGCCTGCTGCCAGCTCCATCAAGCGGGAAGAAACATCGCTCGCCATGCTCATACTAGCGTGAGCGTCTAAGGAGCACGTTTTACACGGCCCTGCTGCTGATCTGCGTTTTACCACAACGGGAGCAGCGCTTAACTCCTTCAGCAGCCATCATCCGACAGGACGGGAATATAGCAATAAAATGGCGGCTTCGCGCCAAAACTTACCCCAATCGGAACGGCGTCCGCGGGACCTCCCCAGAGGAGCTAGGCACCACTCTCACCTCAGAAGACTGAGTCTACGAGCTCTGGTCAAGCTGCACAGAACCAGAATCACTGGAAAAAGCCTCAGAACAGCCACGCAGTAAAAGCGCGTTTTTTTTTTTTTTTTTAAATGCTGTGAGGAAAGTTGGAGGCAGGCAGTAACAGAGGGACTCCGGGAGGCGGAGGGAATGGGTAAGGCAGGGAAAGGGCGGAACCTATATGCCTTTAAAGTGGGCACCACCAGCCACAACACCCCTGCTCAACTGGCAAAGCACAGGAGCCACCCCAAGGCAGTCTGAAATCCAGGAGCTGATCAAGCTACGTCCACACCTGCTGGGAGATAGAGAAATACTGAAGGCAGTTGGGGCTAGCCGTCCTAGAGGCACTATGGTCTTTCAGTGTTCTCTATCTCCACCTGCTGGTAGGCGGATACAACCCATCAGTTAATGGATTCATCTGCTGCTGATAACAAGGAATTGTGCATCTTCTGAGCAAAATACGGCTACTCAATGACTATCTTTATACCTACTGCTTCATCGTGTATGACAAAAGTAACAATGACTACAGATTTTCTTTTGTATATATAAAAATTTGAAATTGTATAAAGATGTCTGCTTTACTTACCTGCCTCTCTATTCAAAGTTTATTATGTCTGCCTTCTCAAATAAAGCTGACTTAGGAAATGACTGCTGACCTCTTTCTTCCTTCTAATAATTAGATATTGATGGTGTCAAAGGAAAAACATTTTTTTTTGCAGTATTTATCAGAAAGTGGAGGAATACACTTAAAAATGTGTGTGCCTAAGAACTATTGTGGATCCTATAACAAATTTCTTAAATAGATTCTTCAAAAAATTAGAACCTGATACAATGAAATGCAAGCATCAACAACCAAGATAAATATCAATGTTCATCAAAACTTTAGGTTTTTGAAATTTATTCCTGGAAAAACTGAGCAATGCTAGAGTTACAATGAAATCCATTTCTAAAAAGGTTTTATTGCTACAAATGTATACATTTGTCACAAATTACTATCTTACGTTTGTAACATTTGTTTTGTCATATAATATGCAATGCATTCCAAATATAGCCGTACCCACAGCAAAGATAAAATGTTACTAATGACTGAAAATAAATAATTCAACCATACAGTAATATTTTTACTAAATACCAATATGCGAGAATGTATGCTTAAACCACACAGTATGGATTTTATTCTAATGAAATTTTGCTCACAATAAAATTAACTAAAAATGTACCAATTTTCAAAATAAATGTTAAGACATTTACAGAATTATATAAGCAAGCTCTTGCCTTACAGAATGCATGCTGGGTAAAGAGATACAGAGACAAAATGGACACACATTAACACTGCTAAAAAAAAATTGAGACTTTGTGCACAAAGCCACAAGGCAACAAAAGTATGAAAGCATCTCTTTGCATTCATTCATCAGTAGGCTCAGCCGAATAGTCATTTGGATCAGCTGCCTCTTCACCTGCGCTCTTGTCGTCTGCCTGCTCCTGAGGTGTTTCTTCAAAAGGATTTTCCCCCTGAAACAAGCAAATATTGTTCTTGTTTGTGAGAAGGCTCATACCAGACTTGTGTGACTGATCAGACCTGCAGTCTATCAAAAAGTAAAAAAAAAAAAAAAAAAAAAAACAGCTCTCCATATTTATTTGTTGCATTTGTATCCCACATTTTCCCACCTATTTGCAGACTCAATGTGGCTTACAATCATAGCATTCGCCATTCCAGTGTAAAAGATACAATTGGTGTTACATAGAGAGCATGGATAACATAAATTGAATTAAGCAAGCAGATATAGTAAGAGAACATACAGAATATAAGGTGGAATGGTGATGTGTTTCTGGTATCAGTTATGATATCATGTCAAGCAGATTTTAAGATAGCCATCATAACTGCAGTGACTGATTTCATGAGATTTACCTTACTAGTCAGAGGAGTACTAGCTTGCTCATAACAGAACTGCTTTGCTACTGGAATACTGCTGGGTTGAAAAAAGAAAAGCTGTATAGACTCTCCCAAAGCTCAGGACTAAGTATAAAATTGTAAGTATACATGGCCCTTCTAGCACGCAAAAGTCTCAATACCTCATGACCCGATGATCAGAAGTAGCTGTGGGTGCTAGAGGCCACTAGCGCTGAACTAGCACCCGCATTTGCTCAGCGCGGATGATCAAAGGGGGTCTTACGCAAGCATGCAGGGAATACCGCAGACCTCATTTAAATTATATTTAAATTTAGCTCTCCGGTATTCCGCCACTGTGCTCTGATCATACTGGACAAATAGTGCCTCAACCCTATGCCAGCTTGGAGCTGGTATTCGGGTTAAAACTCTTCCTCCCCCCACCAACTATGCCAGGCAACCCGGGCTTTCACTGTCAGCCCAAGCTGCCCAAATCAGTCCTGGGTGTCCAGTGGACTCCCAGACCCCCCCCCCCCCAATGGCTGAGGCCCTGGTGGCCTAGTGCACCCCTATACCCCCTCCCAGAGAGTGACACAGGGAGCTAGAGGTCCAACCTCCCCCCTCCCCACACAAGGGCACAGGGGAGCTGGATGTACCGTGGTCCTCTAGGCCCCCTAACTGACACAAAAAGTAACTCCCTGGTGGCCCAGTGAGCTACATACTCCCACCCCACTCGCCCTAGAGGTCCAGCGGCCCCCTCACCCCCCTCCCAAATACCTTGTAGTCGCAGAGGATGGAATAGCACTCCCTCCTCCTTCCAGTGCCGCCTCCAAAATGGTGGTGTCCTGCCCTGCCCAGTGCATCCTGGGATGTGCTGTGTGGGGCTTTCCTACCATATAAGGGCGCCCTACCCTCTCAGTGCATCCTGGGATGCACTGGACAGGGCACCATTTTGGAGGTGGCGCTGGAAGGAGGAGGGAGTGCTACTCCTTCCTCCACTACTACAAGGTATGGGGGGGGGGGGGGGGGTGAAGGGGCCATATGACCACCAGGGCAGGTGGGAATGTATATTGCCCACTCGGCCCAAAGGGAGTTACTTTTTGTATTGGGGGTTAGGGGGCCTACAGGTCCACCGGACCTCTGTGCCCTCGTGTGTATGGGGGGTATGGACCTCCAGCCCCCCATGTCACTGTCCAGGAGGGTGTGTGGGGGCACTAGGCCACCAGGGCCTTGCCTTTGGGGAAGTCTGGACGGCCCAGACCTGCTAAGCAAGCGCAGGAGGATTGTGTCTGAGCGCATGCTCAGGCACAATCCTCCCGCACTTTCTCCCGATAATCAATGCTAATAATGCACCTAAATTTCCTTGTTATTAGCACTGATCATTGGGAAGTGCTCGGTCCCGATGGGCCTGCACAGCAGGAGCCTTTGAGGTAGCTGGAGGCCCACTCGACTGCTTGCTGCTCCCAGCGACAGGTGGTCGTCGGAAAGGTGTTACCTGCTCTCCCGATGTCGATGCCATCTCTGGTGCTGAAATCGACGCCGTCGATACCGATGCTGTCGACGCCGAAGAGCCAGGCCAAGCTCCAAATAAACAATCCCGCTGAGCTTGCCTTGACACCTGTGTCCGCTTTTTTTTTTATAACGCCTCTTTATTGGCACAATATCACAACATTAGAACATTGCTATAAGTGTAAAGCGTCTGCCCTTACATATCGCTAGTTCTGTTCTCAGGTTCCATTGTGACAGCTTTTCCAAACATTTCCCCCCCCCCCCCCCCCCCCTTCAGGAATTTAGTACTCTACTCCGAGCCACTGGAGTTAATGTGTCCCAAAATGGTGCCCAAATTTTGCAAAACGTATCCCCCTACTTGTCCACCAAGTCAACAACAGCTCTGCGCTCCAACGAGCACATATGGATCATCGTGGATCGCCACTGTGCTATTGTGGGGTACTCATTGCCCAGCCAGTGCTGCAGTATCACCTTCTTCCCCATTAGGATCGCCCGCTGTAGAAATGCTTTAAGCCCTGATTTTAACTGCCCTTGGATCGTAAACCCACAAAACAGTTGCCCAGGAGAGGCATCCACTTCACTCCCCACATGACTGAGATCTAGTGCGCTATAGTCCGCCAGAAGGCATGAACACCGGGACAGGACCGAAACATGTGTCCCAAGTGTGCACCCCCTTTTCCACACTTAGGACAGCTGTCAGATTCTCGTAATGATGCTTTATGTGCTCTTTTTGGGGAGTTGTGAAGCCTCAGTATGAACATATACTGTATTTCCCACCACCCCACATTATCGGTCAGTTTGTAGGTTCCAAAAAGGCAAGTGCGAAGCTGTTCTGTGGTAACCCGTGCGCCCAGCTCCTCCCTCCACTTCTGTGACACCTTCTCAAAGTTCTCAGGGCTAGTATGTTCTCTAAGATGTGTATGATAATATTTTAAGAGGACCCGGAACTGCACATCAAGACCCAGCATTGCACTGAAACACTCCCAAGTCTCCATGCTCAACGATTCCCTGGGTAGGGAGTGAACATAGTGGCTCAGTTGCATGTATGCAAAAGTGTCTCTCTTCTGCAATTTAAATTCCCTGCACAGATCCAGAAAGGGTTTCATCTTACCCTGTTCTGTCACCACTTGGCTCAAGTACTGCACACTCCCGCTATTGCCCAGTCTCGGAATGTCCTAGAGGTGGTCCCCACAGGAAACTCAGGGTTCCCTCTGATCGGTAACAGGGGAGACACCGATTTATTTAGAGTAAATATATCTATAAAGCCACCTCCAGGTCTGTCTCAGGGGACGAAATATCGGGGAAACCGTCCCCATGCCTACAGTCTGACCCACCGGGAAATGCAACCAGCTAGAGAAATGTATTGGTCCAAACCATTGCGTTTCGTCCGCTACTTGGGAAAAAAATTGCTTATTCCGGAACCAATCAGAAATGTGCCGCATATTGCTGGCTATCGAAAAAAGGCGAAGATCCAGGAGTCCCAAACCTCCTTTATTACATGGTAATATTGCCCTTTTAAACGGTAGCCTTGCTCGCTTCCCCTGCCAAAGAAATGTATTTAACTGTTTCTGTAACCATTTCTCATCTTTATATTGTAGAATACAGGGGTAGGGTTTGAAATGTGTAGATCCACCGGGGAAATAGGACCATATTATATAGTGCCACTCTCCCCATTACTGATACCAGTATTTCCTGCCAGCCCTGAAGAATGTTTGCTACTCGGCCTTTTAGGTAATTCATATTTCTCTTATATAGGGCGTTTAAGTCTACTGGGATGCGTACCCCTAGATATATCACTTCCTCCTGGGCCCATTGCAGTGGAAACTCTCCCTCCCAATCCCGCCTAATCTCCGGCCTAGACGGTAATGCCATAGATTTCTGAAAGTTTATTCCAAACTCATTTATAGCAGATATTAACCTGGGGAGTGAGTGTTGCGGCCGTGTCAAGGTCAGAAACAGATTGTCCGCGAACGCCATTATCTTCACCTGATTAATCGGGAGCTGCACCCCATATATGTCTATGTCCGCTACAACTGTTCTTAACAAAGGTTCCAGGTACAACAGGAAGAGCAGGGGGGAAAAAGGACACCCCTGCCTCGTACCTGCCCGCACCCGGAGCGGAGGTGTCTTCAACTCGTTTACTAAGATTCTAGCCGTGGGTGCCGTGTACAGCAAGTTGATCGCCTCCAGGTACCACCCCCTCCATTCCCACATACGCTAGCACTTTAAACAAGTATTCCCAGTGGACTTTATCAAAAGCTTTCTCGGCATCCAGACTGACCCACAACAGGTCAAGTTCTCTAGCTTGACACTGGGCCATAGCCAGAAGCACTTTTCTGACGTTTATCACTGAATGCCGGTCTCTGATAAAGCCCACTTGATGTTCTCCTATCAATACTTTCATGAAAGGGGCTAGCCGTTCCGCCAGAATTCTAGCTAAGATTTTAATATCGATATTAATTAGTGAGATAGGTCTGTATGAGTCTACTCTGTCTAAAGGTTTTCCCGGTTTGGGGATTAATGTTATCAGCGCTTCATTTTCTCCCGGAGTCAACATCCCTTGTTCGATAGTGGATTCATAATACTCTAACAGAGGCGCACAAACCTGGGCCTGTAAGATTTTGTAGTATTCGGCAGTAAAGCCATCGGGCCCAGGAGCGGAACCCAGCGGCAAGGCCTTCAACACCTTCTGAAGTTCCTTCGCCTGCAGTGGTTCTGACAACCTTGCCCGCTGTGGGATTGAAAGGCGACGGAGGCTGGCATTTTCCAGGTAATCATCCACTGACAGATCAGTGAACTCCCCCTCTCCCGCGTATACTTTAGAAAAATGGGAATGAAATGTGTTGGCTATATGCCTTCGGAGTTACATACCCAGGACCCCCCAGGCACGCGAATCGACGTGCTTGTGCTATCTGGGCTAACAGTTTCCCCGGTTTGTTCCCGAACCTCTGAAACTGCATGCGTCTCGCCAGGAGCCGCTTTTGAGTTTGCTCATGGATTAAGGTGTTCTAGGCCACGCCTGCCGCTGTCCAGGAATCACGATTTTCTGTAGAAGGATTCTGGACATATTTCCGCTTTGCTACTCTTAGCGCTCGCTCCAGATTTATTATACCTATTGCTAACTTCTTGGCCCGGGCACTCATGTACGCTATTACTCCCCCTTGGAGTACCGCTTTAGAGGCCTCCCAGAACACTATGGGCGAATCACAGGGTTCTCTATTGAAGGTGACATACTGTTCCCACTGTTCTGTTATATATGCCACAAATTTAGGATCTTTATACAAAAAGGAAGGGAACCTCCATGTGTGTCCTGACTCCCCCGGGTGGGTAAATATTAAATTCACCCAAATCAAAGAGTGGTCCGAAATGGCTTCTGGGCCAATCTCCGCCTGTTTGACCAGGAAAAACAATGACTGCTGTATCAGTATATAATCCATTCGGGACCAGGACTGATGTACCCTTGATTGGGTACATCATAGATGGGTGCATTAAGCGCCATGGGTCCACAAGCCCCAGTGCCCGACACAGCCCTGGGAGTCCCCCCCTCTCCGTCCGCGCCCCTCCCCCAGATCTATCCACTGCAGAGTCCATAACTTGATTAAAGTCTCCCGCCCATACCCAAGGAGCATCTGAGTACTGTAATCCTAGCGCAATCAATTTTTGAAAGAAGGACGGGGGGCAATTGTTTGGACCATACACTGCGCATAGATAAAACCTCTGCCCACATATACTCATGTGTATCAATACCACTCTACCCTCCTGGTCTTTATAAATCAACTTTGAGGAGCAAACAAACCCTTCTTAATCAGAATTGCCACCCCACTCCGCTTAGCACCTGATGATGAATAATAGCACTCTCCTACCCATTGCTGTTTTAATTTTTCATGTTCCTGATAATTTAATTTGGTTTCCTGGAGGCATGCTATCGTGGCCCTGTGCTGTTTCAACTGCGTTAATATCTTGGACTGTTTTATCGGAGATGAAATTCCTGAGACATTCCAAGATATTATCCTTACATCTAATTTATTCACTTATCCGGTTGATTAAGGCCCCGACCGATGCAATACTCTCAGTGCCTTCCCGGAGATCCCAGCCCTTCTCCCCGGTGAGGCTACTCCTCCAGTGGCTCTGCACCATATTTTCCTTTCCTTTGTTATACATATTATTTCCTATTCCTGAAGTCCTATCCCCTCCCCCCCTTCCCACTCTCCTTGGTCCCTTCCCCCCACTCCCCCTCCCTTGCCCTGTATCCCCTCATAAGTCAGCTGTCCCATTTTTAAACGGGAATGGGTCACTTCCATGCTATCGGCCCCCACGCCCTCTAATAACATCAAACATTGGCTCAAACCCTCTCTAATTGAGGACCCCAGGGTCCCCACTACCTTTGTGTTCAGTCACATTTTGTCCTTAAACTCTTGTAGCTTCTTACAACGCCACTGACCACTCCATAGCCCCTCAGCTTTCAGCATTTTCCCCTGGCGCTCCATTCTGGTTGCTTTCCAAGCTCTGCACGAACGTTGCTGCTGCTGTCGCGTTATCAAATACTTTCCATGCTTCATTTTGTTGCACCTTCAAAATTGCTGTATAAAGCAGCATGAACTTGATACGCAGCTGATGCAGCCGTTGGCATAGGGGGTTGAACTTCTTCCTCCTCTCTTGCAATGGGGCTGAAAAGTCTTGGAAGATCCGAATTAGATGACCGTCGTAGCTAGTAGTGTCCTTTTCATTCGCAGGATTTCCGCCTTGTGGATGTAATTATGGACCTTCAAAATCACTGCTCGCAGGGACCGGCGGCCATCTTGTTGTCAGCCCACCCGATGTGCACGCTCCAGGCACAACGGTCCCGCGCTGTCCAATAAAGCAAACTCGGATTTCAGCCATCTCTCTAACTCCGACACCAGGATTCGGTCCCCAACAGATTCCGGTAAACCGATAATTCTCAAATTCGCCCGCCTGGACCTGTTTTCCAGGCCATCGATTTTTGCCATTAGGTGCTCAATGATATCGGACAGTTGTTTAATCTGGCTTGTATGCGGGTCTTGCACATCTTCCAGTTCCGAAACACGACGCTCCAGTTTGCCCGTTCGCTGAGTCATTTCTGTCAGCAGCGACTCCAAGTTTGCCACCTGATTCGACAAGTGCTCCAGTTTAGGGTGTAGCGCGAGCCCCACTGCTTCTGTGAGCTGTTTAAGTTGTTCCGCAGTGAACGGCGGGCCCTCGCGACTCGCCTGCTCCCCGTCTCTGCCAGTCGCTTGCGGTTTGTCTTTCTCGCGCTTCACGCCCCTTCCGGACATGGTTTTCACCTGTGGCTCCACAAATTTATCCATTGAGGGTCCCTGCTGTGCCTCGTAAAATTTGGTAAGCCGTTTTCAGGTTTGGTACCCGATATTTAGCAGTTTTAGGGCGTCGGGGCCTAAGAGAGCTGGAAAGCATGTCTTCTGCCCTCTAGTGCATCACGTGACCTCCCTGTGTCCACTCTTTAAGGCTAAGACACAATTTACATACTTTAGGGTTATGTTCAGGCC
This sequence comes from Microcaecilia unicolor, assembly GCF_901765095.1. Taxonomy (NCBI): domain Eukaryota; kingdom Metazoa; phylum Chordata; class Amphibia; order Gymnophiona; family Siphonopidae; genus Microcaecilia; species Microcaecilia unicolor. The sequence goes on along the minus strand of NC_044036.1, from coordinate 68,457,133 downwards.
CAGCACACTGAATACACCATGTGTGGGTGTCGGAAAGCGAAATAGCCTGGCTGCACCGACCACACTTTTTGAAGCCGTTGGGAATCCTTGATGTCACCGACAGAAAAACAGCGAGATCAAAATCGTCGATGGTGGCGGAAAAAGGCCACAAAACAGGGAAAAACGCGAGCGCGTGGCCAAAGGGGCCGCGACCACAGCGAAAGGAAACTTAAGGAAAACTCTAAGGTTTTTTGTTTGTTTTTACTAGAAAAGAGGTGTGAACAGCGCCTAAAACAAGAAAAAAGCGAGAAGAATCGCAAAACCGGTTTCCGAGGGCTGAGAGGAAAGGGACGTAACAGTCTCTCTCCACTGCGGAAAACGAAACACTGAGCGGGAGCGGTCACGCACGGGTGGGAAGATGGCGGTGGGCGTGCCCTGCGCTGGACCTCCCGCGAGACTTTTGGAATTTACTAGGTAAACTCTCCTGTTCTGAGGGGGCTGCCGTGGACGTCATCCATCAGTGAGAACAAGCAGCCTGCTTGTCCTCAGAGAATTGTATTCATAGCCTAGGCTTCTACATTATGTATACATTATGTATACTATAAATATCCTCTATTTAAACATGTAGATGCTTGTGGCACATTATAAACAAACTCATTGGTTCTCAACCCACTCCTTGGATACTCCCAGTCAGATTGTTTTTCAGGATATCCACAGTGAATATGCATGAGAAACTGGCATACCGTAGAGACAGTTCATGCAAATCTCTCATGCTTATTCATCCTGAAAACCAGACTGACTGGGTTTGTCCCAAGGACTGGGCTGAGTACCCCTTCTCTAAGATCAAAACAACACAGGGGTCTCATATGCCAATCCTCTGTGGCCAAACTGAAGGCAATAGCATACAAGTTTCACACATATTCACTATGGATCTCCTAAAAATCTGACTAGTTTGTGGTCCACAAGGACCAGAGTTTCAGATGCCTGATGCAGCAGGCAATGTATCTTTTACCAGGTAAAGTGGAAAAGGGCAGCACTTAACAAATGTTAAGCAGGACAGAGTACAGTTTTGTCTATTGCATTAAATCAGTTGTTTATAAACCTGTCCTGGAGTACAACTAAATTTTCATGATATCCACAATGAATATGCATGAGAGATTTGTATGTACTATCTTCACTGCATACAAATTGTTCTCATAAAGACTCATTAAAGATACAGTGAAAAACCTAATTCATATGTGCTCCTCAGGACAGGATTCAAAGCCAGTCTACAATGATATTAACAAAGCATTTAACACCCCACCCCAATTTCCCCTATCATTGCATATATTTGTCACACTGAATGGTTTCTGATGTTTAAACAAAATGTAATGATAGACAAAGTGAACCTGCGTAAACACAGAACACAGTTTTTTTTTCAATTATTACTTCATTTATTTAAGGAGCAAAGTTATCCAAAACCCATATCACCCATATGAAAAAGTAACTGCCCCTAAACTTAATAGCTGGTTGCATTACCTTCAGCAGCAATAACTGAAACCAAATGCTTCTATAATTTGTCATCAGTTTTTCACATTGTTGTTGACAATTCTTAGCCCACTCTTCTTAGCAGAATTTCTTTAATTTAGACACATTTGTAAATCTTCATGCATGAACTGCTTGTTTCAGGTCTTGCCACAGTATTTCTATCAAGTTCCGCTTAGGTCTTTGACTAAGCCAATCCAAAACTAATTTGGTTTCTCCTCAGCCATTCAGATGTAGTCTTGCTTTTGTGTTTTGGATCATTGTTTTGATGCATAACCTAATTATGTTTCAGCTTTAGCTCACAAACAGAGGACCAGATATTCTCCTTAAGAATTTTCTGGTACACTGCAGAATTCATAGTTCCTACAATAACGTCAAGTTTTCCAGGTCCTGTGGCAGCAAAGCATCTCCACACCATCACACTACTACTACCACCATACCTGTATAACACTGGTATAAGTATTCTTACTGTGCAATGCAGAATTTGCTTTACATCAGACATAATGCGACCAATGTTTCCAACAAATTTAACTTGTCTGTCATCTGTCCATAGCACATTATCCCAAAAAGGCTTATCTAGGTGTCTTTTTGCAAATGTGAGACAAGCATTGACGTTACTCTTGAGTATCAGCAGTTTCCACCTTGTTCTTCTCCTATGACCCTATTTTTGCCCATTCTCTCTTTTTATTGTGGAGTCATGAATACTGACCTTAGCTGAGGCTAGAGAGTCCGGCAGTTCTCTGGATGTTCGTCTAGGTTGTTTTATGACTTCATGGATGAGTTGTCGCTGTGCCTTGGAGTAATTTTGGCATGTCAGCCACTCCTGTGAAGATTCACCACTGTTCCAAGTCTTTTCCACTTGGAGATAATAGACGTTACTGTGGTTTGATGGCGTCCCAGACCTTTAGAATTTGGATTTGTCATTCTTTCCAGACTGATATATTACAACAATTTTTATTCTCATCTCTTCTGAAATTTCCTTTACAATATAAATACAAAATAGTCTTATAGTCCGCATATACCGCAAGATTCAGTGTGGGTAACAATATAGAAGCCAGTAGTGAATCTCATCAGCACACATCAAAGCTAATTTGATGATGTCATCGGATGTGACTTCATAGCCCTGACCCCAAACCCCACACCTTTTAGTGACAACACATAAAGTGGTCATAGACACACTCCCTTTTCCAAGATGGCGGCCATCACTGGTCATGCTATGTCACTTCCTGTTTCTACTGCTGGTCACCATCTTGGAGGGGGGCAAGTGATGGGAAGTGACGTAAACAATCTTCGACACCATCCCCTACAGCCGTGGAGAAATGTGCACAGCTTAACTGTTTTTTTCTCACAGGAAAGAAAAAAAGACATATTTTCTTTTTCTTATAATTTTCTTTCAAAAAGACCCCTCCTCTTTGCTTTAAAGGGCACATATAAACAAAAGCTAAGCTGTTTTAAGATTAACTTCCACAAGAAACCATAGGGGGTCTGGTTAGTTAGGCTTTCAGATCCATTCAGACAGAAACCCATGAACCCCTTCCTGCAAGAGCTGGTTTTCTCTGCAGACAGTTCAAAGGGAAAATTATTTTAAAATTTTTAATTAAAAAAAAACTGGGCAGAGGAAGTAACGTCACATTGGAAGATGGCAGCATAATCTCGTAGCTCCGAAGGGGCTGCATTGAATTTCAGCGATCCCTGCTGAAAGCCAAGCGAGCTGACACTGAGTATTTAATGTAAAGGCAGGGGAAGGTATGCCACCGCGACGGAGCCTGGAGAAATTTCGCCATCCAGCAGCACAAGAAGCGGAATTGCAATCGGAGGCGATGGGTTCTCTGAAGAGTGAACACAAAATGGCAGCAATATCATCAGACTCAGAAGAGGAGGAGCAGGTGGCAGCCCTAGTGGAGCGGTTGGAGGTCATGAAAATGGACATGGCAGGCTGGCTGCAAGAGCTACGGGCTGACATGGTTGGGGTTCGAAAAGATGTGCAAGCTGCCTTGAAGGACATTAAAGTGGGGATTGACGAGTTGTTACAACCCTCAAGACCGCCATTTCTCAGGAGAGTGTGGCGGTACAAGAATTGAGAGAACAACTAGAGGACCTTGAGAATAGATCTTGAAGATATAATCTGAAACTCAAAAGGATCCCTGAGGAGGAAGTGACGTCATCGAGCGACATGGTCACTTGAGAGCTGAGCTCCGCATGTCTCGTAGCGATTAAACGATCGAAAGCCCACTCTGAAAAGTGCATTGATCGCCATCGGAGAGCGGAGACCCGAGTGATAGCGGCTGAAGGCGACTTGGATGCAGGAGGAGACGAGGAAGGTAGATTTTGCCCGCTTTGCATACTCCTCGTTGCCGCGAGGAGAAAAAACAAAATGGCGGCCGCACAGCAAAACCGCCAGGAGCGAGCACAGCCGGTGTCTCCCGCTGAGATAACACCTCCGATGGAGGCAGATGCCGGCAAAGACCGAGGGAAGCCCGCGGAGGAGATGGGACCCGAATGGCAGCAATGGCTCCAAGAAATAAGAGCAGATCTGAAAGCAATGCGGAATGATCTGGTGACTATGGGAGCTGACTTAAAGGGCGAAATACGGGAGCTTGGATCCAGAATTGAGGAGGTGGAGACTAGACTGGACGCCCAGTCAGAGACGATCGAAGTCCTAGATCAACGAACCACTGCAACCGAACTGACACACCACCAGGTCTTAGACAAGCTGGAGGACTTGGAGAATCGGAGCCGCAGGTGCAATTTGCGCTTCAGAGGGCTACCGGAATCCCCTGCCTACTTAGATTGCGAAACCACGGTTCAAAAACTGGTGAGCGAGCTTCTGGCGGTGGAACCAGCATCGATCCAACTAGAACGAGCCCATTGAGCACTCGGGTCCCCGCGAGCTAACCTTCCAAAGGACATAATAGTCTGCTTTAGAGACTACAAGCTGAAGGAGCAAGTGGCGAAAGCGGCACGGCAGACTCCAAACTTTACCTGGGACACACACGCAGTAGAAATATACCAAGATCTTGTGGCCACTACTCTAAAACACAGAGCAGATCTTAGGCCGGTCACCAGACGCCTTCAGGAACTTGGAATCCGATATAAATGGAGGCACCCCTTCGCCTTAGTATTCTATAAGGAGGGAAAGATGCAGCAAATAAGATCACTCTTAGAGGCGAAGGAGATCCTGCCAGAAGAAGGTACGGCCGAGTCATCTAACTTAGGAGCAGCAGCAAAGCAAGGCTCGACACGGCTGATACCACCAAAATGGCAACAAGTAGGGAATGGCCAGAAACGTCTGAAGCATCAACAGTCGGTAACCAAAGTCTCCTGAAAGAAGGAGGACTAGGAGAAAGGATATCCTATCTGTCTGTGTCTTACACAGAGGCTGGATTGTCCTGGTAGAGATTTCAGGCTGAAGAGTACCAGGGTGCTTGTCGCACTGTTGAGGGGCACAGGTACAGCTCTGGATGACTCTGGGATGTGGAAGGAAGCGATACTTTAATGTGTTGACACTGAGTTTATCCTGTTCAACTGTTACAAAGTTAAACTGTTCAATAAGGGTGCTATGTGATTTAGAACTTGTATGGGGCTTTGACTGTCTATATTATATGAGTACCAGCGGGGTCTTGCCACGACGTACACTAAGCTCACACTCCTTCCTTAGATGCCCTTGATGCTCCACAGGGGCAGCTTTAAAAGTCAGGGGGGTGGGTGGGAGGAGGGGTGGGGACAGGGGGGGAAGGGTGGGAAAGACTACTTCAGAGAAGTTAGGGGACAGACCCAACAGGGATGGCAGAAAATGAGGAGACAGCTAAGATTCCAGAAAGCTATGGAAAGATATGTTAAGATGAAATATGTCCGAACTTAACTTATTGCTGTTTAACGCGAGAGGGCTGAATATCCCAAGGAAGCGACAACTCCTGTTTAGAGAAATGCTTCGCCTTCGGGCGGATGTGGTCCTGGTGCAGGAAACCCATTTATTGCCTAAATTTGAACACCTATGTCGCCATAAAAAGTTTCCAACTATATACTTTGCGTCTAATGGGGATAATACGAAGAACAAGGGAGTGCTCATAGCATTCGCGGGAGATAAACCATGGAATATTTCAAAGGTGGTCAGAGACAAAAGAGGAAGATACCTCTTAGTAATTTTCTCACTGATGGGGCAGGTCTACACTATAGTGAATGTTTACGGCCCCAATATGCAGCAAGAGGGATTATTTTCTGAGCTAGATCAGGTAATTCAACAACATATAGAGGGCTCCCTAATTGTCGGGGATGATTTCAATCTTACCTTACAGCCCCACCTCGACAACTCTTCGGGTAACACACGATATGGCCATAGAGATAGAGTACGACTGCATGAATTTATTGCCCATTGGCATTTAGATTTGTGGCGTCAGTTATATCCACAAGAGCAAACTTATACATATTACTCCACAGTCCACCAGTCGTTTTCCCGGATAGATTTTTGGCTAGGGGAGATATCAGTAGCAGGAATGATGGGGACCCACCAGATATTGCCCAGAACCTGGTCAGATCATTCCCCAGTACTGATGCAATTGGTGCTACCTAAAGCTCGAAGGGGAAGGAGAGAGTGGCGCTTAGATGATGCTCTCTTACAAGACCCGCTTAATGTAGCGAGCATAGAAAAGGATCCCTGAGATAGAGACGTTCAAAGACTGTGTGCAGGTGGTGTCTAATTTTTGCAACTTCTTATTGAACCCAGCGGAGGAGGGTGAGATTATGGATTTTCATATTCAGCGTGCACATCGGAGCTTGGGCCCTATATGTGAGGGGTCCCCCAAGATATTGTGGTTTGTTTTGGAGATTTTCACACCAAAGCGCGCATTTTGGCTAAGGCACGCCAGACAACAAAAATTGCTTGGAAGAATTACAAGACTGGCGTTAAGATTTAGCATGGTCCACCCTACAGAAACGCTGCTCGTTCCAGGAAGTTACCCAGTTTATGAGGGAGAGAGGATACAGGTATCACTGACTGCTTCCATCTGCGGTTTGGTTGAAGGGAAATCATGCAAGGTTAAAACTGAAGCAGTTGCCTGGTCAGCACTGAGAGACTTGGGATGTGACAATTTACCCACAATATCAAAATCCCCACCGCGAGAGTCTGCTCCAAGGGCGGACTTCAGCATGGCAGACAGTGGTGCATTAGGAGAAGAAGCCCCCTAAAAGGGCCACTTGAACATTTGTTGTCTTCTATTAGGAATCTTTCAAAGTATTCATTTATATTTTTCTGTGATTGGAGTGACCCCTCCCCCTCTTTTTTTTCGGGAAGGAGGGTAACTGAGGGGGCTGATATTGGTTGCAGAGGGAGGGAAGATTTTTGCTAAGGTAGTTGGGGATAAGGTGGACCTTATATGGCTGTAAAGGTGTCATGTTCGTGAGCCCTTGTGCCGGGCGGAGCACAGAGATGAGGAACTCGAACCTGGGCTCTGCTGGGCAGCCGAGCAACCCCAAGGCTTCACCTGTGGTGACCGCCGTTCCCCAAGGGTTGAGCCCCCAGGAGCGGGCGGATGACAGGACTTCCGGATGCAGGCAGGGGTCAAAGGCGGGCCGCAAGCAGCAGGCAGAGAGTAATTCGGGTTCAGAGGTCAGAGACAGGCAGAGAGTAATCCGGGTTCTGGCAGTGGTCCGAGACGTGCAGCAGGCAGAGAAAAATCCGGGTACTAGCTGTGGTCAGAGAAAGGCAGTAGGCAGAGAGTAATCCGGGTTCAAGCAGTGGTCAGAGACAGGCAGCAGGCAGAGAGTAATCCGGGTTCAAGCAGTGGTCAGAGACAGGCAGCAGACAGAGAGTAATCCAGGTTCAAGCAGTGGTCAGCAACGAGGGTCATCAGAAGAACACACAAGAGCACAAACCAAAACCTACCGAAGTAGAAGCCGAAGCACTGAAGGGGAGAGCAGACGCTCCTGAAATAGCCCCCACCATCAGGAGCAAAGGAATCAGCTGGCAAAGGAGGCCTCCAGTTGGCTGGTCTGCCGGAGGAGGAGGAGGAGCCTGGCTGCGAGGCTCCAATCCAGCGAAGCAGGAGGCAGGGCAAGGGTTTCAGTGTTCTTGGCCCGCGCAGGCTCACAGCCAGCCGGGCACGAAGCAGGCCGCGCCAGCCCGAAACTCTCAAGAGCGCCAGCTCTGTCAAGGTGGCCGGCACTTCACTCCACAGGAACGGCGGCGATTCTCGGAGCCCCGGCTCCGTCAAGATGGCCGGCGCTTCACTTCACAAGAGTGGAGGTGAGGAGCGTGATAAAGGGTGGAGGGAGGGAAATGGGGATGGATATCGGAAGTAGGGCTTTAATATTTTATGGCTGAGGGATGGATGTGTGGACGGGTAAGTGTGGATGTGTGCAGGGATTTAGTGGGGATTCACTTGAGAAATCTATGGACTTCCAGGGGTGTGTCAGTTCCTTTTGGGGTGGCTGATCTGAGAGGAAGAAGATCAGCGGGTTTGAGGGGAAGCGAGCAAGAAGATGGATTGTGGGGGAGGAGGGGAAAATGGTACTGTGGGTACTGGGGGAGGGGGTTGAAGGGAACAAGGTACTGATCGGGTCCTGGAATGTCAATGGTCTTAATAATCTGGGGAAACACAGTGTGGATTTAAAGGAGTTGGGTCACTTGCAGTGGGATGTTATCTTCCTACAGGAGACGCCCATGTTTTGCACCGTCGCCCCTTTTGTAAAGGTGGTGGTCCACTGGGGGGGGGGGGGGGGGGATGCACAGGGAGAGAAGCTGTTCTGATCCAGGAAGGTTTTGGATTCAGTGTGTAGCAGTAATTTAAGGATCAAAGTGGCCGGTGTTTAGCTTTAAAGGAACTTTATCGGGGCGGGAGATAACTTTGATTAATGTATATACCTCCAAATATTAGTCAAGCAGATTTTTTCAGGGGGAGAACGCCAGAGTTTTGTGCGAGGGAGGTGATTATCGGGTGGGGGGGGAGGGATTGCTATCGATACATATTTGGATCATTCCTCTGGGGCTGGGCATCATGGAAGGCTCCATTGAAGGGCTATTCATGAGTTCTTCAGGGGGCTGGAAGTGGTGGATTGTTGGCGGTTAATGCATGGGCAACAGCGCAATTGTACATTTCATTTGCATGCTGCCAACACTTATATGCGCATTTGTTCTGACACTTTTTTCCATAGCTATTTCTTGTACTGGTGCTGTATTTAACTTTTTTTATTTAAACTTGTATGATTCTTAGGTGAACACTGCTACAGTAAAATAAAGCCTTTAAAAAGGATAAAAAGTTTAGTTATCGGTAACTTTTTCCCCCAGTTATGTTGTAACCATCAACTGTTTTTTTTTAAACAAATGCTGTTTCTTTGCAGGAAGGTCCCTGTACGTTTGTTTATTTGTAACACAAAACAACTACGGCTCTGTGTGTGGGAAGGGTTGTTTCAGAAACCAGCTCTGAAGAGCATGATCTCATACAGATGTCTTGAAAAACAGGAGAGGTTTGGCAAGGTGTAGATATACACACTGGTAGGCTCTCAGCTGCCTGTAGGAATAAAAGGGAGGGGTTGTGTGGGTAGGGGGTTTGTGGATTCTCTCACACAAAAACAGGACATCACTCAAAAAAACAAAAATCAATACTGCTTTGCTAAATACTACGTTACAGGTTTGCTTTATATTCATCACAGCTTTTTATTTTAAATTTCCTTTCGAACTGGCTGCAGAGAAAACCAGCTCTTGCAGGCAGGTGCTCACGGATTTTTGTCTGTGTGAACGGATCTGAAAGCCTAACAAGCCAGATCCTCTATGGTTTCTTGTGTAAGTTAATCTTAAAACAGCTTAGCTTTTGTCTATATGTGCCCTTTAAAGCAAAGAGGAGGAAGGGTCAATTCTTTTGTTTTAAAACCTACAACGGCTATCATTTAGTAATCAGTCTGTTGTTCTTAAAAAAAAAAAAATACGGACTTAACACAATCCAGCTTAAAAATAAGTACATAAGTATTGCCATACTGGGACAGACGAAAGGTCCATCAAGCTCAGCATCCTGTTTCCAATAGTGGCCAATCCAGGTCACAAATAACTGGCAAGATCCCAAAAAAAAGTACAAAACATTTTATACTGCTTATTCCAGAAATAGTGGATTTTCCCCAAGTCCAATTTAATAATGGTCTATGGACTTTTCCTTTAGGAAGCCAGCCAAACCTTTTTTTTAAACTCCGCTAAGCTAACCGCCTTTACCACATTCTCTGGCAACAAATTCCAGAGTTTAATTACACGCTGAGTGAAGAAAAATTTTCTCCGATTCGTTTTAAATTTACTACTATGTAGCTTCATCGCATGCCCCCTAGTTCTAGTATTTTTGGAAAGCGTATCCTTTTGAAAGAAAAAAAATTATAAGAAAAAGAAAACAAATGTCTATTCTCTATCCTGTGAGAGAAAAAAGGATAAACTGCACACATTCCTTCATGGCAGTAATGGGCAATATCGGATTTTTTTGACATCATTTCACGTCAAGGAACCCCAAACAAGATGGCGACCAGCAGTGGAAACAGGAAGTGACATAGTGCAACTAGTGATGGCCGCTCTCTTGGAAAAGGGGATGTGGCTGAGTCACTTCCTGTGATGTTACTAAAAGAGGTGGAGTTTGCGGCAGGGCTATATAAAAAAGGGGAAGGGATTGGAGAAGGCTATGCAAATAGTGGTTAGGGGTGGGGTTATACAAAAGGTGTGGGCTATGATGTCACATCCGGTGATATCAAAGGGGGGGGGGGGGGGGGGCTTGACATGTCCTCTTTTCTAATTGGCTGTTGAGACCGGAAGTGGTGTAGTCACCTGTCGAAAATATGCAAACTAGCTTTGACGAACGTCAGCGAGATTCACTACTGAAGCCAATTATCAGGAATTACAAAACATGCTTTGTAAGTGTTAAGTATTTCCTAAATACGTCTTTAAACATTTTCTAAACACAGGATTAAGAACCTATTTTCCGTATAGTAATCGGTACAGAATTTCAGATACTTTCAACTTGATAATGGAGTGTAGAATAAAAAGCTCTTTTTGAATGGTAAGGGTTGGGATTAGAAAAAAGAAATTAAAGAGTTTCTAGCAGATCTACGAATTTCCTTCTCCAAAGAACATATGTTACAGCTTAAGTAAGATGGAGCTAGGCCAAGTAGTATTCTATAAGCCAAGGCACAGATCTTAAACTCCATTCATGCCATGGTTGGAAGCCAATGTAAGGACCTAAACAGTGGCTTAAATCTATCAAAATAGTGGGCCGAAAAAAAAAATCAGCCTAGCCGCTGTATTTTGTACCATCTGCAATCTTGTCAAATCAACAGCTTAGTGCTAGCAACATAAAACAGGCTGCAATAATCCAATTGCGAGACCAGCCTAATTGAAACATAGAAACATGATGGCAGATAAAATCCTGAGAATCCAACAAACTTCTAATTCTGCACAGTTTTCTCATTAGGAGGAAAGATTTTTTTAATTAAAGAAATCTGCACAATAATCCTAAAATTTTTAGTTGAGATACCAATTTAAATTTATCTACTTGAAAAAGTGTCATTCCAAATGTGATCAACTTAACCAATCAATAAAAATTTGGCCCTATCTTTAATTTTAAGAAACTTTTTATTTTTGTTACATTTGTACCCTGCGCTTTCCCACTCATGGCAGGCTCAATGCGGTAGGCAATGGAGGGTTAAGTGACTTGCCCGGAGTCACAAGGAGCTGCCTGTGCCGGGAATCGAACTCAGTTCCCCAGGACCAAAGTCCACCACCCTAACCACTAGGCCACCCCTCCACTCATAATGATTTGCTGTCATCTCTCAAGCTGTCATATACAGTTTGCAATACTACATGAGTATTGGTAGGCAGGTTACTCACAGGTAATAACATAGTTATGTCATCTACATAAGTAAAAACCTTGTTAACAGCTGATAAGAGCACATAACCCAAGGAACTAGTCAGCACATTAAACACAGTGAGAGACAAAGGAGATCCCTGAGGGACTCCACAGGATGGCTTCCAAGATGAAATAGACTTCTGAAACCTTACTATATATTGGTGATTTTTTAAAATTTATTTTTATTTTTGTTACATTTGTACCCTGCGCTTTCCCACTCATGGCAGGCTCAATGCGGCTTACATATTGTATACAGGTACTTATTTGTACCTGGGGCAATGGAGGGTTAAGTGACTTGCCCAGAGTCACAAGGAGCTGCCTGTGCCTGAAGTAGGAATCAAACTCAGTTCCTCAGTTCCCCAGGACCAAAGTCCACCACCCTAACCACTCCTCCACTCCTCTCAAAGGGGGTAGAACTGCCCACTGGAGTGCGTTGGAGTAGTCTAGGGGGACACTGAAAGACAATATGGCGGCATGGGGGCACTGCATTGTCCGAGGGGGGACTGGAGGGATAAGCATAACATAGTAGTATGAACAACTAAGAAATAAAAAAGTATTTCTTTTTTTACAGTTTTATCGAAATGGTATCTTTGTGAATAGGCCCACCTACAACACTATAGGCCAACTCCTTTTCTTATAGTTTAATTCACTTGATATACCACTCTTCCAAGTAAATAGAGAGGTTCACAATAAAAAAAAAGTAATAAAATTTACCTGCTTATGCATATGAGCATATGTTTGCGCCATCACGAGTGAACCAATAGTGCATATGTTTGCACCACTGCAAATAAAATGTGCAAAGTGTTGCATAACTCATGAGATGTCAGTAGTACGAACTGCCATTTCGGTAAGTGTTGAAAGCATTACTGCGAGCAGATTACTTATTTTTGTATTTTTAGCTGGTTAGCTTGGTTAGGTATTGAAGCATAACTGTGAGCAGATGACCCATTCTTGCCAGAGAAAAAGATTCACATTGCTAAAGAAATAAGATTTTACATATTATTTTAACTATTTCTTTTGTTTTTCCATTTTATCGAAACTCCGAATAATCTGTTTTTCATAACAGCCTCAATGGTTGAGGGGGCCGCTATAGTAAATTTATGGAACTAAGGGGGTGGCGGGCTGAAAAAGCTCGGAAATCACTGAGATCTTTTTGACTTAAGAAACCCTCAAAACATTACCCTCTACCCCGACTGAACTTGATATTGACAGCATGAGGCAATGGTCCACAAAGATTGAAGGCACATGATAGATCAAACTGTAATACAGCTTTCTGACCTTTCCCTAATAAAGATCTTCCCTCTGCAAAAATAGCCCCGATTACTGACTCCGTACTATGATAATTTCCAAATCCAAATTGTGAAAAGTGCAAAATATTAAGTCTGTCCATATACAATGTTAATTGGAAGGTCACCAGACCATTCATAATTTTAGTGAATAGTATAGATGTAATGGGTCTGTAGAAACCTCATGCACTCATAAAACAGAGTTCTTAATTATAGGAGTAAACATAATATTTCCACCACTGAGTGGAAAATTATCGAACCATTGCTTCAACAATAAAAAAAAAAAGATTCAGGAGCTTTCCTAATTACATAAGAAGGACAGCTATCCAAGGAGCAATATGACGAACTATACTTTTATGTTTCAACATTTTTATTGAAAACTGTGCAAAGATACATTAGCATCAAGAAAAAATATACATCCACAACAAGGCCATTATCAGTCTATTCGTTTATCTGATCAAGTGCAGCAATCTGTTTTCTGCTCTCTTTTCTTGTCCTTCCTTCTTCGATTTTCCTTCCTTCACTATTAAGTAGTCATTCCCTTACCCCTACTCATTGTGTGCACATATGACAGGTAATCATTTGGCCAATAGTAATATCTCAATTACATTGAGCTGACTTTCATCTCTGCATTTCTGACACATTCCTTAACTGATTGGCAATTCATTTTTTTTTTGTTATTGAAACATTCATACAGAAAACTGGTCATAACTAATCTCTAGTCAGTATTGCAAAATCAAAAACATCTTAATATTAACAAAGTGTTAGTTTCGTCTTCAAGGAAAATTCTTTTCACTCTACCACAAACAGTTATTCTAAGCAACTAATCTTTTAGAACAGACTCTACCAGTATAGCACCAACTCTGTCTATCTTCAGAGCATACCTGTGTTAAAACAGGAATTATTCACCAGTCAATGATCTGGTGGCCGTTCCCTAACTTCTCTTCTCCTCCCCCCATCTCACATCCTGCCTCGAATCATTGGAAAATATAATGTAGTATGTCCACATTGCTCAGCATCCTCCTTATGTGCCCTATCCCAACAAGTATCTTCACTTTTTCTGTAAACCACCCACCTACTATTACTAACTTTTAAACACTGAAACCTTTCTCCCCCCTTATTCCAACCCTTACTTGTCCTCCCACCTCCCCATCACCCCCCACGTAAATCTTCCCCTTATCTCCCCCCCTCCTCCATAGCACTGCTTACTATAACTCATTTCGCTTCTATCTACCCCAAGGAAGCCGGTTTAGATTTGACTGCGTGCCCATGGGGAAATTTGTTTAAATAGGCTCCCCACACTTCAAGAAACCTTTGCTGCCTCCCCGGAGACCCACCTGCTCCCCTAGACTCCCAAGGAACAAACTCCAATGCCAGAAGGAAGGCGGGCGATCCCGTGTCCAATAAAGTAAGATGCATTTCTTCCCCAATATGCAAGCCTTTCCCAGAAACCATTTTTCACCCTTCGATCCTACTGGCCATAGACCCAATGCACTGAAGATTGCTCTTTCAAGTTGTTTTTATTTATAACCATTTAAATTTTTACAAGCGATAAAAACTTGCTGGAAATACAGAGAAAGTAATATGTAGGAATTATTTCAGTCAGGTAATTCTATTCTCTTCCTCAGACCACTAAATAGGGAGAGTGAAACAAGATAAGGAGATCAATTAAACAGTAAACAGAAAAAAAAACCCCCGTGGTATTAACCTGATTATCCCCAGATATTACTCGTCTAATTCATTATTCCACATTGATCATCTGGTTGGCTTCTTCAAGGCCAATACGGTGTATAGTCAAATCATTTCATTGAAAACATACTTATTGTCCAATATTAGTTAAAAATAATACATCTGAATACATTCTTTTTTAAAAACCAGAAGTTATTTAACAATACATATACTTGAGTCTCTAATTCAAATCCCACTGATTAAAGTAATCCCAGTTTTCACAGGCTACACTCCTTTTAAAGTAATAATTTGAGGAAATATTTCTTGCTCTTTCAAAAGTTACTATACCCCTTTGCTCGAGTACCCCTTCCAGAAATCGACCAATCACCCTACATTGCCACATACCATAAAAAAAAAAGTTGCCTCCAACCTTCTACATTTCTTACAGTTTTGTGACTCTGTTACCCCGGCATGAAAGGCTTTTCTCTGAGAGAAATATGCTCTATGTATTGTCTGAAAATGACATTCCTGTAGTTCCGCACTATGTACCAAGTACGTGCCACTCCGAAGAGCCATTGACAGTATTTTTGTCAATATACTTCTACCAGATTCTACACTCCATTTTTCCGCTACCAGCCCCAGATCTCTGTCTCAGGTCAATCTAACTAAAACACCATGAAACTGAGATTTGTCCTGCAGCGACTCCTTCTAACAATTCTCTCAATTGTCTACCAAACCTCAGAAGTAAGCTGCCCTCCGGCAAAGATCGCACATAGTGAGACAGTTGACCATAAGCCAGCCAAGATGACGGGCTCTGCCCACACCTCATCTTGAATGCCAAGTAAGACATTAACGACCCATCCTCATGTACTAGGCTTTCTAATTTAGTCACTCCCTCTGCTGCTAGAGAGTGAAACACCCGGTCTAAACGATATATTCCCTAGCAAAGGGAGCCACACACTACTGAGCGGATTCTGTCCCCAAAGCGGGAGCACCACTCTCCACAAACACCAAAGGGGTTGACGCAATAAGTTTCCTCGTAGCCTCTCTGGCAGTTCTCTTTTAGAAACATGGGTGAAAAAAGGCACGCTCCAATCCCATATCTATGACGAACTATACTTTTAAAAGAGTTCTTAATTCAGTCTCATCAATAGGCTCAAAATTGACCCAGAATTGCTTTCCTCTATTCAGTCCCTAACAATATCCTTCTTACTAACCACAGATCTTGCATTAATATAAGATAATGGCACTGCAGTATAAGGAGGCAAGAAGGATGAGTGACCATGGGCATAATCGCAAGGGAACGACCATCTCTAAGAGAGCCCATCTCTAAGGACGTCCCGGTGAAGGGGCTGGGAAACCGCTATTATCAAAACAAGATGGGTGTCCATCTTTCATTTCGATAATACGGTCGGGGACGCCCAAATCTCAACATTTAAGCCGACCATGTCGACCATAGAGATGGTCGACCTAAATGTTGAGATGGTTGTCCCCAGTTTTCGGCAATAATGGAAACAGAGGACGCCCATCTCAAAAACGACCAAACCCAAGTCATTTGGAGGCATAGTTTCAAAGCACTTAGCCTTCCAAAGTTCCATAGAAACCTATGGAGCTTTGGAAGGCTAAGTGCTTTGAAAATATGCCTCTTGGTCATGGGAGGAGCCAGCATTCATAGTGCAGTGATCCCCCTGACATGCCAGGACACCATCCAGGCACCCTAGGGGGCACTGCAGTGGACTTCAGAAATTGCTCCCAGGTACATAGCTCCCTTGTGTGGAGCCCCCCAAAACCCACTCCCCACAACTGTACACCACTACTATAGCCCTTAGGGATGAAGGGGAGCACCTACATGTGGGTACAGTGGGTTTCTGGTGGGTTTTGATGGGCTCACATTTACCACCACAAGTGTAACAGGTGGGGAGGGATGGGCCTGGGTGCGCCTGCCTGAAGTGCACTGCACCCACTAAAAACTGATTCAGGGACCTGCCTACTGCTGTCATGGAGTTGGGTATGACATTTGAGGCTGACATAGAGGCTGGCAAAAACATGTTTAAAATTTTTTTTGTTTGGGTGGGAGGGGGTTGGTGACCACTGGGGGAGTAAGGGGAGGTCATCCCCGATTCCCTCAGGTGGTCATCTGGTCAGTTCAGGCACCTTTTTGAGGCTTGGTCGTGAAAAAAAATGGACCAAGTAAAGTCGGCCAAATGCTCGTCAGGACGCCCTTCTTTTTTTCCATTATCGGCCGAGGATGCCCATCTCTTAATCACGCCCCAGTCCTGCCTTAGGTACGGTGCCAACATGCCCCCATGAACTTTGGTCATCCCCACGACAGAAAGCAGTTGAGGACGCCCAAAATCAGCTTTCGATTATGCCAATTTGGGCAACCCTGAGAAGAGGACACCCATCTTCAAGATGGGCGCCCTTCTCTTTCGAAAATTCCCCTGCATGTATCCATGTTAACACCCGTTTATTCAAACCTAACCTAGGGGGACTTTTACTAAAGCTTAGCTCGAGTTATCTGCAGCAGGGCCCATAGGAATAAAATAGGCCGTGCTGCAGATAATGCAAGCTAAGCTTTAGTAAAAGACCCCCCCCCCCCCCCCCCCCCCCCCCCAGCTTTTTGATGTTTTAACTTTAGCAAAATCAGGCGACGTATGAGAAAGGACTACCGGAATAATATTAGTCATAGCATTTGAACAATCAATCAAGGTACGATGAATCTGATTGATAGGAACATATTGCTGCCATGCTAAGGCAGAAAAATTATCCCACCCAAATCCCCGCCTCCAAAGAGTAGTAAACATCAAATATACAAATTTAAACCAATGCATAAATGAAAACAAACTAAAATATAAAAAATTGATTGAAAAGCAGCACACAGATGTTTAAAATAGAATTTACACACAGTCCAAACTTCTCTGCCGTAGTTCTGCTCGAAGTAGGTGTCCTTTTCTAGTGCTAATGGAATGACGTCCCTGCAATGTGCCCATGATCGCCGCTGCTTCACCTTTCCCTTGCTCGGTGAACAGTCAATGTTTCAAGTATTCACAGTTCTCTCTCTCAGAAAACCTACCTCTAAATATAATTAATAAGTTGACCACAAAGTTACCTATAAAGGCACCCCCCTTAGGCAAGCCCCTTTGGTGAAGCGCCTCAAAAGCTGGCACTCTTTTGAGCCGGTCTGCAGACGAGGGTAGGTGATGGCATCACAGCACATTGCTCTTGTAGAAACTCTCTTGTGACTACTTCACTCTCATGGAAAAGTTCAATATATAGTGAAGGATAGTTTCAACAGGGCTGACTGCAATCAAGCTGGACTGTGTTCAATCATCTAGCAATTAAATTTGGCCAACTGGCTGATTGAGTAACTAAGGCAGCAGTTACCTTTTCATATGGGTGAAATGGGTGTTAGATAACTTAATGTTTCCATAAATTATTCATTATTTAAGGAACAATGTTTTTTATTTATTCACATTTTCTTTGTTTGACATTACAATTTGTTTAAAGATCAGAATCATTCAAATTCAAAGTGACACATATGCAATAACAGGGGAAATCAAAATGAGGTGGGGTAAATGCTTTTTTGCATCAGTATATTAAATGTTTGAATGGCTCAAAGAGGAAGGAGGGAGGGGGTTGGGGAATTGACTTGTTTCTAAAATATGCCCTGTTTCAATGCACATTCCACCCTTTCTATTGGTGTTGTTGAATGTACTTTGTTTTGTTTCATATAAGTTTGTATAATTTATATCTCTCTCTATAAAAGGCAACCCCAACGTTCTGAAGCCTCCACGGAAGTTGAGGCGCCCGAGATATCCGGTGTGCCCTGGAGTGTCTGCACCGCCCTCGCGTCAAAACGTCATGACGTCGAGGGCGGAGCTATGACACTCGAGGGCCGAAACGGAAACGCCACAGCGAACAAGGCAAGTAGCTTGGAGGGACGGAGGGAGGGGGCCCCTTGCTAGCGCCCGTTTCATTCCGCTCAGAAACAGGCATTTTTTCCTAGTTACTCAATAAAATAGATTTACCGTAAATGTCCAAGTGGCTGATGTAGCTGGATGCAAGTAGGAAATTATCTATTTGCAGCAAATATCTATGTAAAAACATGGCTACTCTGCTTGTATCTGAGCAGTAGCAAGCTTTAGTCAGTTAATGTATATTTGGCATTAGTTATACTATATATACAGACCAGAAACCATATTAAATCCAATAAAATCAAAACAAAACATCCATAAAATGTAAATTAAATTATTGAAATGATATGTGCTCAGTACTTTTGGTGTATATACAAAGACTCAGGGATTGAGATGTAATAACACCTTCACAGACATCATAGCACGCCCTGCCTCCTCCTAATAAAAACTGCTCAAAGTCTTTCTTCAAAATGCAAAATTGTATACAAATGTAAAGCTGTTACTTATCTTGAGCAGTAGATTTAATCCAGTTGCTTGACGTGTATTTGCAGCATATTTGCAGCAAGTGAGTAGAGTCTCTAAGGTACTCTACTCACTTGCTGCAAATCTTACAAGAGAATCAACCCTTACTCAGCTCTGCTATTTTAGTATCTCTAGATGTTGTTTCACTATACACCAGCATTCCTCATCTGGAAGCCTGCACTCTTGTGGATTTACATCTTCAACAGCTGGAGATCTCTTCAGGTAAAATAGCTTTATTGAACAATCTAACTGAGATTATCATTAAGAAAAACTATTTTCAATTTGAGGAAAGATTCTATTTGCAAACCCACGGTATAGCAATGGGTGCTACCGTGGCTCCTACGATTGCCTGCTTATATATGGCAGCTTTTGAGCAGAAGTCTCTATACTCGTCTGAATACGCTTCTAAAATGTTACTATGGAAACGTTATATTGATGACCTTTTCCTGGTTTGGATTGGGTCTTTGGATGAGCTACAACAATGTTTACAATATTTGAATTCAGTAGATCCATTATATTAAATTTGAATCTACGATAGGTTATCAATCGATTGATTTTTTGGACATCACGATTCATATCCAGGAAGGCAATTTTGTAACAGAAGTGTTTCGGAAAAAGACTGATTCTAACACCTTATTGCACTATCACAGTTTTCTTCCAACTGCTTCCAAGAATGGGATCCCAATAGGACAATTTTTGCATATGAAGAAGTTATCTACATCTAAAGAACACTTTAGAAATTCAGCTATGGATCTGCATAGTAGATTTAAGACCCGTGCTTATCCTAATAAAGTGATCAAG
This sequence comes from Microcaecilia unicolor, assembly GCF_901765095.1. Lineage (NCBI taxonomy): Eukaryota > Metazoa > Chordata > Amphibia > Gymnophiona > Siphonopidae > Microcaecilia > Microcaecilia unicolor. The sequence continues at coordinate 68,437,570 of NC_044036.1, read as the reverse complement.
AAAGCTTTTAAGAGAACTACTATTATTGACCGTCAATGGCTGTTGAATCCAGCCCCTAAAACTTCTGATAAAAATGATCGACTTGTGTGTGTACTGCCTCATTCTCATCAAGCAGCTATTATTAAGAAAATCATTACCAAACATTGGGGTATGCTGGCTGAATTTGGTTTTGATCAAATACCTACTTTTGCTTATACACGTGATCGTAATGTGGGAGAATTTTTTCATTTACTAAACCATTCTCTCGATGTAATATCAGCCCTGTATCAGGTGAACACAAAAGTTGTGGCAAATGCATCTATTGCCAGTATGTTTGGCACACTTCTGAGGTTATTAATCCTAAAACTGGCAAAGTGTTCCATCTTAAAAGCTGCACGGATTGCAACTCCTCTCGCGTTGTCTAGGGTATTATATGTCCCTTTACTAAATGGTACATAGGACATACAAATAGACGCATTAAGCAACGAATCACCGAGCATTTAAGCAATCTGAGAATTAGGAAACATGAAGCACCACTTGTAGAACATTGGTTACAGATGCAACATAAGCTTACAGATCTGAAATTTGTGGTGCTTTTTCAGATTAATTTGCCCCTCGGAGGTGATGCCTCACGAATTTTACTTCGGAAAGAACAAGAATTTTTTTTCGCTGGCAAACAGTGACCCCTAGTGGTTTAAACCGAGAAATTGAATGGCAGGTATTCACTTAGCTGGCGCTTCCCGCGCTTGGCAGTCAGCTGTTTTTTGCTATAAACACTGCGCATGTGTGAGCGTTTTTTTTTACAGGATATTGATCGATTTGGAGAGGGTTCCTTCCAAAGCTGCTGCACTGTGAGTTAACAAGATTTTTGATTTAAATTAAGATACAAAGTGAAGTTTTGTAATAGTTACATGATTTTACATAAGAAACATGAACGCTGAAGTTTTACTGAGTTTGTTTTGTTTTGGTTTTGTAGTTTAGTTCCCATGAAGACGCCGCTTTGCTGGCGAAACATGGCCCATGTAGGGAACTTGGGAATTTGTTTTTTCGTTTGATGATTGAATGGAAATATTTTGCACTATACAAGTATTGCATGGACCAGGAAGCTGCACCGAATGTTTAATACACGTCAAGCAACTGGATTAAATCTACTGCTCAAGATAAGTAACAGCTTTACATTTGTATACAATTTTGCATTTTGAAGAAAGACTTTGAGCAGTTTTTATTAGGAGGAGGCAGGGCGTGCTATGATGTATGTGAAGGTGTTATTACATCTTAATCCCTGAGTCTTTGTATATACACCAAAAATACTGAGCACATATCATTTCAATAATTTAATTTACATTTTATGGATGTTTTGTTTTGATTTTATTGGATTTAATATGGTTTCTGGTCTATATATATTTCACATATAAAGGAACTGAATTTAAATGAAACCCAGTGACTGTATCAGTATTAGTTATACTATTACAGGACTGTATATTATACCTTTAGGCATGTTGACTCCCAAGTTAAATACCACTAATAACTTTGCAGTAGATCTTACCTTGCAATAGAGATCATAACGTGCTTTCACAATGGGATTATTCAGGATGCTTGTAGCAGTCAGAATACTCTCTCTTTTTATTTGTTCCTTGTATGCCTAATTTAGAAAAGAATAACAATGATATAGCAAAGTAACAAAATAGAATTGGCCAAAGTTATGAGACCCACATTATGCTGGAACAGCAGTGTAGCTGCACGAACTGATTTGCGCTGTCACGCCCACTCTCCGCCACCCCAGACACGCCCCCTCCCAGAAAAATGCTGAAAATTATTTAGCACACAGTTTGCACATACACATTCAGAACTTACCATGGGATGTCTCAGTACATTACATGGTAAGTCCTTTTATTCTGTGGTAAGCATGCACTAGTGCTTTCTGCAGCTTAGTAAAAGGAGCCCGTAATGAAAGCAATTTCCAAAAGCCACTTATGTGGCTAAATGAGTTATTGAAAAGTACTCACCCTCTCTGCAGGACTTTGACTACAATTGCGCTTTGCTGCTCTCTAGAAGTTGCAGCCCTAGACAACTGCCTAGTTGATCCAATGGTTAAACGACCCTCGGGGGCAGGAATGCTGGCTTCGGCCTAACCCCTGGTAAGCCTTTCCTCAGCTGAGAGGTGCCCAGCTCTACCACCGGCTGCCTTTCAGGTGCTGTGGAGGACTTGCAGCTCATCTGCATATCCTTACAGCCGGGGTGACACCCAGGTCCACTCTGATCCACTCAGGGCCTCCACTCTAGGTGCCCAGCGCTCCCCACCAGGTGCTGTGGAGGAGTTGCAGCCCTTCTGCATTTCCTCACAGCTGTATCCGGGGTGACTCCAGGTCCACCCCGACCTTCCCAGGGCCCTCGCTCCAAGTGCACAGAGTTTCCAGGTGCTTTTTGACTAGGATCAGGCGACCCTCAGGGGGAGGAATGCTGGCTTTGGCCTAAGCCCTGGTAAGCCTTTCCTCAGCTGAGAGGTGCCCAGCTCTACCACCGGCTGCCTTTCATGTGCTGTGGAGGACTTGCAGCTCATCTGCATATCCTTACAGCCTTCTCCAGGGTGACACCCAGGTCCACTCCGATCCACTCAGGGCCTCCGCTCTAGGTGCCGCGTGCCAGGCATTTTTCTCTTTACATCTAATCTTCTTCCCAGTTGCTAAAGTACCTCAGTTGTTTATGGCCCCTATTCACATTCTCTTCCTAGCCCTGTCCCTTCCTAATCTTTTCCCTCACCTTCTACCTCTCTCCGCTACAGGAACTCACTGCCCATCCATCGATTTCATCACCTCACCTTCTCTCCTACCCTCTTCCTCCCTCTTGGCTTTTAATCTCCGTCTCTTTCTTCCCTCCATTTTGCCTTCCCCATTCCACCTAAATACCTCTCGCCTTTGACGCCTTCGTGGTCACACCTCTCCTACTCTCCTCCGCTCTCTTTTACTCCTTCTCTTACTCTCAGCCGGTGACATCAATCCCAATCCTGGCCCTCCTCACCAACTATTATCCCAACTCTACAGATCTCACCGCGACCTCTCTAACCTCATCTCTATTCCTCTACTCCCCTCCTCTTCTCTGCCCTTCTCTTGCGCCCTATGGAATGCCCGCTCTATCTGTAACAAGCTCCCCTATATCCAGGACCTCTTTATCTCGCGTCACCTCCATCCGCTCGCCATAACAGAAACCTGGCTCTGCCCTGATGACTCTACTTCAGTCTCAGCCCTCTGCCATGGCAGTTATCTTTTTTCACATACTCCTCGCCCTGCTGGTCGCGGAAGTGGTGTTGGACTACTTCTCTCTCCCTCCTCCAGATTTCAACCCCTTCTTCCACCTCAATCTCACTGTTTTTCCTCCTTTGAAGTCCACTCCATCCGCCTTTTCTCTCCTCTGCCTCTTCGAATAGCAGTCATTTATCGTCCCCCTGATAAGTCCCTTTCATCCTTTCTCAGTGACTTTGATGCCTGGCTTGCCTTCTTCCATGATCCTTCCTCCCCCTCTCTCATCCTTGGTGACTTTAATATTCCTGCTAATGATCCTTCCAACTCTTATATTTCCAAGTTACTCGCTTTAACATCCTCCTTTAATCTCCAACTATGCTCCACCTCACCCACTCATCAAAATGGTCACTGTCTTGATCTTATCTTCTCCTCCAACTGTTCACCCTCTAGTTTCCTTGCCTCTGATCTTCCCCTCTCTGATCACCATCTTATAACTTTCACACTTAAATCTCCTCCCTCCCAGTCCCGTCCTATCTTATCTAATTTATCTAGGGATCTTCTCAATATTGACCCTTCATCTCTATCCTCCCATGTTTCTAAACTCCTCTCTACTATGGCACCATCCACGTCTGTCAACGAGGCTGTTTCTTCTTACAACAATACTCTATCCTCTGCCTTAGACACTCTTGCACCTTTGATGACCCGCCCTATAAGGCGTACAAAACCCCAACCTTGGCTGACTTCTAATATCCGCTACCTACGTTCCTGTACCCGCTCCGCCGAACGCCTCTGGCGGAAATCTCGGGCCCTTGCTGATTTCTTACACTTTAAGTTCATGCTGACCTCCTTCCAATCTGCTCTTTTACGCGCCAAACAGGATTATTATATCCAACTGACCAACTCTCTTGGCTCTAACCCTCGTCTTCTCTTCACCACATTGAACTCTCTACTCAAGGTGCCCCCTCCCCCAACTCCCCCTTCATTATCTCCTCAGACCCTGGCTGAATTCTTTCACAACAAGGTTCAAAAGATAAACCTTGATTTCTCTACCTCGCCACCTCTCCCTCCACTAGTCCGTTCCCCGCATTCCTTTTCCTCCTTTCCTGAAGTTACTATAGAGGAAACTACACTTCTCCTTTCTTCCTCAAAATGTACCACCTGTTCCTCTTAATGCCATCTCACCTGCTCTTATTCCTTTTATCTGTCACATTCTCAACCTCTCACTTTCCACTGCAACTGTCCCTACTGCCTTTAAACATGCTGTGGTCACACCTCTCCTTAAGAAGCCTTCACTCGACCCTACTTGTCCCTCTAACTACCGACCCATCTCCCTCCTCCCTTTTCTCTCCAAATTACTTGAGCGTGCTGTTCACTACCGCTGTCTTGATTTTCTTTCCTCATATGCTATTCTTGACCCACTACCATCTGGTTTTCACCCTCTCCACTCAACCGAAACTGCGCTTACTAAAGTCTCCAATGACCTATTACTGGCTAAATCCAGAGGTCTCTATTCCATCCTCATTCTTCTTGATCTTCCGCTGCTTTTGACACTGTCGATCACAGCATACTCCTCGATACCCTGTCCTCACTTGGATTCCAGGGCTCTGTCCTTTCCTGGTTCTCTTCCTACCTCTCCCTCCGCACCTTCAGTGTTCATTCTGGTGGATCCTCTTCTACTTCTATCCCTCTGCCTGTCGGCATACCTCAGGGTTCTGTTCTTGGTCCCCTCCTCTTTTCTATCTACACTTCTTCCCTTGGTTCATTAATCTCATCCCATGGCTTTTCCTACCATCTCTATGCTGATGACTCCCAATCTACCTTTCTACCCCTGATATCTCACCTTGCATCCAAACCAAAGTTTCAGCATGCTTGTCTGACATTGCTGTCTGGATGTTTCAACGCCACCTGAAATTAAACATGACCAAAACCGAGCTTCTCATTTTTCCCCCCAAACCCACCTCCCCACCCCCCCCGTTTTCTATTTCTGTTGATGGCTCTCTCATTCTCCCTGTCTCCTCAGCTTGAAACCTTGGGGTTATCTTTGACTCTTCTCTCTCCTTCTCTGCTCATATCCAGCAGACCGCCAAGACCTGTCGTTTCTCCATGGACAAGCAGGATGAGTCAGCATGTGCAGTGTGCACTATATATGTCCCTGCTTGGGCGTGTTGCCTCAGTTTATCTTATCCGCCCTGCAAACGGTCGGATTTTCTCGCTCTCTCTCTACACCCTGCACAAAAGAAACCAGCTTTTAAAAAATGCACGGGCTGCAATAAGAAAATGAGCACAGCAGACGCACACCAGGTATGTGTCCGTTGCTTGGGCACAGACCACCTCATGGCTGCCTGCCCCCTGTGTCTCCAGCACAGACTCCATGCTCTCACAGACTTCCTGGTTGAGCAAACAAAGCAGCTTCCACAAAAACAAAGGAAGAAAGGTAAAAGGGCTCTGATTCTCCCCACAGACCAGGAGCACCCTTCCACAAACACAAAGGAAGAAAGGTAAAAGGGCTCTGGTTCTCTCCCCACAGACCAGGAGCACCCTTCCACAAAAACAAAGGAAGAAAGGTAAAAGGGCTCTGGTTCTCCCCACAGACCAGGAGCACCCTTCCACAAAAACAAAGGAAGAAAGGTAAAAGGGCTCTGGTTCTCTCCACAGACCAGGAGCACCCTTCCACCTCGCTAGACGCTGCCATGCTTCCCACTCCAAACGGGACTGCCATGCCGCCCTCCCCAACACCCACAGGGATGGAGCCCAGCACATCTGCAGCTCAGAAAAGACAAACAACACCTTCTTCCTTGCTCACTGACGCTGCCCTGCAGACTACAGCAAGATCGCTGCCCTTCCAGCACATCAGCCTGCCTCCGATGTCTGAACCAGCCCAGCTGCTTCCAGCACCAGAGCTCCTTACCTCTGTCTGGGCTGCCATTCCTCCCCACCCCCCCACCCCCCCCCCCACCCATGTGGGACACAGCTCAAAACAGCCTCCTGCTCAGGCTGCAAAGCACAATAGCACAGCTTCAGACTCCCAGTCTCTGCCTTCTCTCCCTGCACAGGCTGTGACTCAAGACGCCGCCCCCTTAAAGGGCCAGCGCACCAAAAACAGAGACACCACCTGTCACAGCACATCAGGGGTATAGGCAAGCAGTGTTGGGCACATGAAGCGCAGGAAACGCCGGAGATCATCTTCCTCCTCTTCATCCAATGCCTCCTACTCACCCTGCAGACAGAGGCCCCCACTGCTGACACTCACCAACAGCTGCTGGGGCTCTTCAGCAAGCTGCTTACTCAGCTCTCCGTCTCTGCCACGACATCCCACCAATGAGGAGGTACGGAGGCAGCTGCTACAGGGACCCCATGGCCCTCCACAGCTGCACCACTACAACCATCCACCCCGGATGATTACCCCCATCAGTTCCTCATTGAGGAATCCGCTCTCAAAAAGGCAAGGAGTTCCAGGACCCATGCCAATAACCCTCCAGGAAAGAATTAAAACACTGGACACAATTAAAAAAAAAAAAAAAAAAGGTAAATACCAAGATCGATGCACACCTTTTCCAGCTAGTCCTATACAGCGACTCCCTCCGGAAGAGAACCGAAGATCTCCTGTCCTCCCTACCTTTGGACTTCAAAACTCTCATCTCCCCGGCCCTCCACGAGATGGAAGAATGTGCAAAACACATGATCAGAGCCACCTTTGATGCCTTCGAGACCTCAGCATGCACAGCCAGTGCTGCAAGACGAATGGCATGGCTCAGCGCCTCTGCACTACACGAGGATACACACGAACACCTTGCTGATTCCCCTGCTCCGGGGAGAACTTATTCGGGGACAAGGTCAAAGAAACAAACTCTCTCCACGGATGGCCTGCTATGTCCTTCAGCAGTGCGAAGACAACAAGCCAGGCAATACCACTACCGCAAGGCACCAGCATAGTGCTAAATGTTACAATGGGCCCTCAAAATGGCAGTGGCAACAACAAAAACCCCAGCCGTATGGCCCTTCCTATCAACAGAGGCAACGTCCCGAGGGAACGGAAACTTCAAAAACAAAAAACCCTGCCTCAAACTCCAAGGCGGCACCCAGTTTTTGACGCTGCACTAGCAGCAAACCCTCCAGTGGGGGGCCGCCTCTCTCTCTTTCTTTCTTCGAAACCTGGGAAAGCATCACAACCGACAAATGGGTCCTCAGCATTATACAGCACAGATACAGGATTCGCTTCCATGCGATACCTCCAAACTGTATAATTATGGTACAGCCAGAGACCCCCCCACTGGAATGGTGGAGGGCCCAGTCATAGAGCTCAGGCCATTACAGACCTTGCCTGAGTCAGAAATCTGATGGCTGACATAACTGGGAGCTTCCTGGAAAAGTATGGCCTAGTTTGTAGCCCAGATTGAGGCCTAAAAGTTAAGTCAATAGATATGGAAACAAAATGGAGGATTTCAACACAAAATGGAAGCCCATATCTGTTACAAAGTGGAATTTTCTCTAATGTAAGTTAGGAAAACAAGTTGAGAAATAAGTGAGTCATAGCAGGTGCAAAGAAATAGGGAACTAGCTGTTCCAGAGAGGAGGGAGACTTCCTGTGAGCAGGATTGTGGTCAGCTGGTGTGAGAAAGGAAAGGCGTAGCAAGATAGAAGCTACTCATTAGCATGAGCCAATCAGTGACAACCATGACATTAGCATACATCCAATCAGGTATATCTACTGTCATATTATCCATATCCTGAGGGCATCTATAAAAATCAGGGTATTTCCTGGTTTAAGTTAGAGAGACAAGGGTTGCCACTCTCTCTCCAAGGGAAACCGATGTGTCCAGCAGAATTAACAAATTACCTAATTGCTTTCCCTTGTAAACCTCTAATTGGTTAAAATAAATTATAAAAGATTAGCAAATAATTAACACCTGTTTGCAACTTATTATATTCCTATAATTAATTGATTGTACATCACTGATTTGACTTGTACCTTGGCAAATAAACTCCTCATTCCAAATGATGATTCGTGGGCTTCACTTAATAAATCAAAGGCTGTAAGTATAAATGCATTGTATAACCTGTAGCCTAAATCAGTTTGTCATAAGGCTGGTATCTTTTCCTTAGACCTAACGTCTCCCTTAGAGGCAATAACTCCTTGATTACCCCGGTACTAGTGTTATTTAGAGATGGAGTCAGATTGAGGTCACTCTAGCCTTCTTGGGGGGGCTTGAAACCCCAATTCTCAACATTGGTGACCCTAGCGTTCGATTTAAACACGCCATGAGAATTTTTGTCAAAGTGGGGGTTGATTCTAGCTCTTGACTAAAATCTGTTGTTTTATCTTCCAATTGATTGATGTCCCTCATTACAGCATTCTGCTTTTTCCTCTCTCTATGATTTCACCCTGTTCTGTGGTTAATTCACTGCCACTTTTTCTTCCGTTACTCTTTCCCCTCACAGTCAGTATATAAAGTTTCAAAACTGACAGCCTGGTTCCCACCTCTGTACCGGCTCGTTCATGCCTTGTACACTTTTGTTTTTTCTTTTCTTTTTGTTATTTCGCCACGGATCTAATATACAGATGTTTAGGGCGTGTCTCCTACTCTCTCTGTTTGTCTGAAAGCCACTGTTAACGGCGCTCAGCATCCGCAGCTAATTACTAGTCTGAAAACTTCTGCTTTCCTTTTTTCTACTACATCACTACATCACAAGATAAAGGACATGCCTGTTTCCTATCTATGCCTGTCTTACATTTAAAACTGCGTAGTAAGTCTAGCTTCCTTATCTTTCTGTTACTGCCAGGCACTCTTTCCCCCCCCTTTTTCCTTCCTGTCATACAGCTTTATACTTGATAAACCACATTTATTTCTATGCCTGCCTGTTTTGGAAACCCTCATCTGAAACTTTCATGATATTATAAATCTCCGCTTGAGAAGTCCCGGTCTGTATTCTGTCTCTGTTCCCCGTAGTCACTTTAGCTGCACTTACACTGCTGTTTTATTTTTGCTTTCTAAAACAGTTTCTGAGACTTTCAGAATTAAGATGCTATATTTTGCTATCTAATCTGTTGCCCGGGTTCGTTAAAACTCAGAGACAGGTTTTTTGTTTTATGCTGCAAGAGACAGTTTGGTAGATCTTATCGTGTTCCACAATGTGGTTATGAAGTTTTAAAAGTTGCTTAATACAGGAGTTCTCGATACTAAATCTTATCTCTATTTCTCCTGCGTAGACCCTTTCCTTTTTTTACTGCGACATTTTTTTCACTTCCCCTTTTCTCGCTTGGGCGTAAACTTTTTTCCTGTCGTACCCCTGTAGAAACTGTTTCTAAGATGCTCATTATTGCTTGGCAACAGTTTCCGGTGCTTATTTCCTGTTTCACTGAATCTATTGCCAGTCTGTCAGCCTGATTTCAATTTCTCCCTTAATTCTATTTTTCAAGTGGGTAGAGCCCCTGCTATTGCTGCATGTGTTTTATGGTTTCTGCATTTATCCCTTAGCTGGTGATTGTTTTAGCAGTTTTTTCAGCAGGTGCCTAGCCGTCCTTCATATTAACACTTTCTTCTCTTACTTATCTCTCCCAGCACTGCCCCTCCTTTCTTGATGGTTGCTCTGTCTCAGTCTCTAGTGGTTTTACACTTTTTTTTCCCCTTGCTATCCTTTATTTTAGCTTAAATAAGACTCATCATGCTGTTACAGGGCTTTCAAAATTTATTTTGTGTATATTCTCATGGACTGCTTATTGATTGATATGTTAAATCCCATTTCTCTGAGCTATCTGCCAGCGTTAAGTTTAGCTCAGCCTTATACAACTGCTTACTTATTGGTTCGCTACGGTTGTCTGTCAATATTTTAATCCCACCCACTTCCCTTTTTAGGCATGATACTTTTCTTTCAGACTTTAGTGCTTGAATTGCAGTGCTCATTTTGATTTGTGGCTGAAACTGCGCAACTTTTTTACTTATTATTTCTAATTAAATTGTCTTTTTCACTCCTGACATAACTGAACGAATGAATTTGTACTGTTTGCTTTGCATTATAGGTTCCCTTACTGTCAGCTGTTCCGCTCTATTGCTTTATAGTCTCCCTTTCATGGTTTGTTGTGTGGCAAGTGGATATCTAGTGTATAGTGAATGTACCTTACCCGAAGAGCGTACATGTGTTTTTTTAATTTTTTTTTACTTGCTATCTTTGGAATAGGTTTCAGGGATTCTTTCTAGGAACATACATATATCTTTTTATTTTATTTCTCTCTTTTTCCTTTTCTAATTTTTTCTTATTATTTCTTTTACCAGTGTCACGCTATAACCATGACGATACTGATGCCTGGGGCTTACACCTATTGGAGGGTCACAAATCATTCAATGGATGACAGTATCTTAATTAGTAGATTTTGAGCAGACTTCCATTCCATTTTCGGACGTGGCCTGCGGATTCGGCGTTATGCCCACCTAGGGGTTACTGTATAGATGACCGCGGGGTTAATAAAGAGACGTCTAACGACTTTCGTTGCGATTGTGTACAGGTGGACTCGGCACTCCCATATTCTTGAATGGTTAGTTTAAAATGAGAGGTTTCCTAACCTTTCAATGTTCTAGGATGGTAGTTGTATATGAGAGGTTCCCTAACCACAACTTATTGAATGGGTTGTTGTATATGAGAGGTTCTCAACTCACTGCAGGTCCCTTGGGGAGATTAGTCGCATATGAGAGGTTCCCCTAATCTGCGGAAACCCTTTGGACCGCTGCTCCTCCACTCATGAGACCTTATTCGTGGTCTTGTGAGTTCTTTATGGGAGTGTTTGCAATGTCCCTTTTTGGGGGCTCTATCATGGGCTGGAACTCATGGCCACTTATCTGGGAGAGGTTTTGGCAGGCAGAGGAATTCAGTTTCTTTATGTCTTTAGAAGCACACTCTGGGGAGTAGTTTTCATTAATTAGGGGTAGAGTAGTATAGATATTAATAGCTGACACCAATCACTTTTGTACTATTTTCTTAAACTCTCCTTTCACCTTTGGTGACTTTCAATTGTCTGTTTATTTAACCTGCGGCAAAAGCATTGAGCTTTCCGCCAATTCGTAATTTTTATTTTGGGTCCCTTTGTTGGAGCACATTAGCAGATGTGTGAGTATGATTGTGTTATGTCTCTGCATGTTTTACTATCAGAATAATTATTGCATGTTTTTGTAACCTGTTAGCACACTATCATTTCTAGGTCTCCCTGCTATCCCTGAAGCTGCCTTTTCAACCACTGATCTTGTACCCGGTTGTAGGACTGATCAATATATATATTATTACTCTAGTTCATTTTCTATAGCATATTACAGGTCTAAAGCTTATTTGTAGACCACTTGCTCACTAGGTCCCGTTGTTATACATATTGGGTGATGTTGTTCACTACCCATTACATCATATCTTCCTCTCCGCACCCAACACCAGATACTGGTGATCTGACATCTATTCAGATCTCTGGTAAAGACTTTCCGTCCGAAACAACCTTTCTATTTTGCGGTTGATCTCCCTATACCACCGAGAGTTCGGAAGGGCATAGTGATCCCGCCAACTGTTCTCTTTCTCAATTGATTTTCTGCGCTGGAGATTACATTGCACGAATCGTGAGTACATTTTCATTTATTGTATGTGCTACTATTAAGCTTGCTGTTGTATACTTCATGGGCTATTGGATTAGCTCTAATTTAAATGTTTTATTTTACCAAATTTAGGATTAAGATTTTGTCCTCAATACACAAGGACACCTCTGTATGTGGGACAATAACTGTGTCTGTGTATGAGTGTGGTTTTCCTTTTCTGTCTGTGTGCTGTGACTTGTGATTGGTCTCAAATTACGGGAATATTTATTTTCATATTTTTTGTTTTGAAACCCTAAACAACTCCTTAACCGTGCAAAATTCCAATGCTAGGTTTTGAACTACATTTAGAAATATCTTGCTTCCTCTTCTGAACTTTAAGTTTTCTACGTATCAGGTTACTGTTTTAATTTACGTCTATATGTTCCTGTGTGTCCTGTGATAAATGGCATATATTAAACCAGCCAGTTCTTAAGGAATCATTTCTTTAGTTTTAAATTAGTGCTTTAAGGTTACCCCGCGAGATTGCCTATCAACTGCAGTGGTAGTAAATCTCAAAGGAGTGTTTATTTTCCAGGATTGTATATTATTTCATTTAAGCAATGTTTGTTTGATTTGTGACGTGATGTTAAATACCTGATTGTTTTTGACTTCTGGTAAATTGCTTCACTAGAAATGCAAGCACTTTTTAGTTTTAATTTGTATGTGTATGTGTTCTTTGAAAATTGCATAATTATCCCAGATATTTACTATGAAAGGTTCTATATTATATGCCATCTAAAACACTGTTTATTTGTAATGTTTGTTTAAAATAACTAATGCTGATGTTCACTTCCTAGCTCTTTATTGGGGATGTGTTACGTAAGAATTAATTAACTGTTTTAATTTCCTTTTCACGTCTTATCTACTACTTACAAACTTCCTTTCCTGCCTCTTAAGGATTTATAGTTTTAAGATATATTATTGTATAGAGTTTCAGAATTTTTGGTTCTCAGACCTCAAATGGCACAGTTAAATTTCATGTCCGGATTCCATAATACTACAGAGCCTGCTTTATAATCTATGCAATAGGGTTTTAGAGATTAACCCTTGCATAACATAACTAACTGGTAAATCGGAACTAAAAGAAATTCAGGTTGCTATCATTTCAGAGCTATGTTCAGATAAGACTAGCTACAATTGCCAATTTCCTTTTATTGAGACCCGTGCCTATGGAAGGCAGATAAGTAATAACCTTCTTTTTCTCCTTTTCCCCTCCTGACGTATTAATTCTATGAAGACCAATTACACCAGCATGAAGTATTAATATAAAAATTTCAACTTACAGTTTTTGTCTGATGTATAGACCTATTTTCAGTCACCATTATATCCAATGCTTGCAGTGAGCAGTAAGCTCAAATTAGACACAGGAAACACCGTTATTTCGTGATTTCCTTAAGGACCGAATAACAGAGATTAACCCTTGTAGTTCTTATTTTCTCTAAAGTTCATCTTTACAAATGCTTTGAACTCAGTATATGATACAAGAATTCATTACGTGTTTCAGATTTTAATAACTAGATGGGTTTTTCTATGATTCTGTGTTATCCTTCCTACTCTTTGTTTAGAATTCAATTTACAATGTAAGCTTACAAGCTGTTCCAATATCATATGAACATATCCTACTGGTCCAATTTATGCATTTATTGCATTAATAAAAATTGTTATTATATCCTTGCATTTTTGAATTTCACTAAAATGTTTTAAGAAATGCTCCTACGTATCTCCTGCTTATAAATTGGCTCCTCCTCTGTATTTAAATATACTTTTAAATTGTAAATTGATTCCTGGGAATATATAAGCTTATTTTTAGCTATCCCTCTGAATGTGAATCTTGATATGCTGTCACGATTTAGGGCCCAAATTGTGAAAGCTAGAAAGGATCATTTTCGAATTTGATATAATTTTCATTTTCCAAATTGGCTCTGAACTATTACAGAGGACTATAGGTAACTGTCCTTCTCATTTGATCTATTTAAACCTTGTAAAGGTCACGTGAGGAGGCCTCATAGAAATATATAGTTTTTACATCTTTCTTTTCTGATATTGGCTTTCTCTATCTCTCTAAATATCATATTAAAGGCTGTTGTATTTCCTAGAGCAGACTCTGACCACAGTGTTTCCTCAGGACTCTGCTGACTCCTGTGCCAGCACCATCAACTCTTCAGAGAAAACTTGTTTTCTACTTGTAATTTGTGATATTATATATTGAGTCTATACTCCACATACTGGTGCACCAAGGAACTAACAATGCATTCTTTGATTTTTTCTTTCTAATGATCCTGTACTAAGATTTAAATACTAGGCATTACTCGTATGTCATCTCTATTTAATCAGTACTGTAGGTTGACTGAAGACTGCAAATCCAATTCCTGATCTACCGCCTCTATTCCAGTTTAGTACTTCTGCTGCAACTGACCTCTGACAAGAAGAAGGAGCACCAACTTCTCCAATGAGAATTTTCTTTTGTCCAAATGATGTCCTTAATTTAGACCTTCTCGGTTATGCTCTTAAATATTCTATTGTATTAAATATTTTTGCAGGCTCCTCTTTTTCAGAACCTACATGGCACTTTACGTATGAGCTCTCTGTTACAACAGACAGCGACCGTGATTCCAGAAGATACTTCCATCACCTGGACTAATTATGAGTTTTAAATTTCTGCACATTAGTCTTCTGCTTTGACTATGACTGTTTTCCTACGCTACCCTTCTTTTGAATCATCTAACTCGTAAGTCCTGCTGGCCTCCTGCAGCTGAGGGCCCAACCCTTGGTGAATGTTAGTCATCGCAGGTGAAGATTCCATACCTACTGGCGATAGATTGCAACGCATTGCCTGTGCCTTTTGACTATTTTTGTGCACCATAATCCTGACCCTCCATAACATCCATAACTTGAACAATCAACATCATCTCTATATCTAATTTTTGTTGTTTTTTGTACTCTTTTCTTTGTTCCATATACTTAACCATTATATATTTGATCATGTCTTCGTAATAATTACCATCTGTCTTGCACACTATGCAAGCCAGAAGTGGGATAACATTCTGCAAATCCCAATTCCTTCTACTGATTCCTTGCCCAAGTTGCTGTGAAACCCAGCCCTGTTAGATCTTTCAGATCCCCGTCCAGATTCTTCAGCGCTTCCACCGCCTCAACCATGATCGATGAAAGAGACTTTAGAACTGATACTTAATTTGAGAATTACTGTTGCTGTTTATGGACATTATAGATTCATATTTTGTTTTATTTTTAGTTTAGCAGTAATCCTGTCTAGATATTGAAAAGGTTTTATTTTTATTTTCCTATTATTCCTTTATTGTTCTAGTTGTTTTTTTAAGAGTTTCCCGTATTTCTGTTATGAATTTAAATTGAAGTTGATATTGCTCAAAACAAGGGTAACATCAAACCCTAATACTGGCTATGATATCATAATGTAGGTGTAACCCTGTAGTATCAACCAGTTATGCAATTGTTTAACTTTGGTGTAGGCTTACTTAAGCTTACTAAGCTGCATGTCTTTGTAGGTTTGACTAAGCTCCAAGGGGGGTAACGGTATATGAAAGCTTCCCATACTTCCAGGTTATATGCATATGTCAAGATCCATGCATGACCTTTGTTAATAAATTTTTCTATGATTGACCCTTTTTACTGTATGAGGCAACCTCATACTTGCTATCCACTTTTAGTGCTCATGATTGGATGCTAATGATGAGTACTGTAAGGTTTAAGGATTTGAATCTACAACCTTAAACAGCCTACAATCTGAATACTAACCGTACTATTGTTGAGCCACCATAACATGTTAATCAAAACCACTATTCCTTCCCAAGACCACTGAGATAGATACACTTAGTATCTCCCCATGCACTATGCAACAGATAATAGAAGCAATAGAAAGACCTGAAAGTATTTATTAGCATGATCCACCTGAAATTGCTATTACCCATATACCTATACTCATGAGATTTTGTAGTGAACTCATGGATTTGTCCCATTCATATAAACCTCAAGAGAGATGACAGACAGGATTGAGGCCCAAGGGGTGGGGTAATATAAGGGGAATTCCATATGCCCAAAAATATACCACCTAAGAATGAAGTTTCCTGTCTTGCATAATATCAGCTAGCAATCCATAAGAGCAAAACTCGTCCTTTCGTTTGATAGTTTGGCACCTTCTGGAATAGATTGTGACAAACTAGTTTTGTGTCACCCCTCTCCAGAGGGGGTGACAAGTGGGGAATGTATAATTATGGTACAGCCAGAGACCCCCCCACTGGAATGGTGGAGGGCCCAGTCATAGAGCTCAGGCCATTACAGACCTTGCCTGAGTCAGAAATCTGATGGCTGACATAACTGGGAGCTTCCTGGAAAAGTATGGCCTAGTTTGTAGCCCAGATTGAGGCCTAAAAGTTAAGTCAATAGATATGGAAACAAAATGGAGGATTTCAACACAAAATGGAAGCCCATATCTGTTACAAAGTGGAATTTTCTCTAATGTAAGTTAGGAAAACAAGTTGAGAAATAAGTGAGTCATAGCAGGTGCAAAGAAAATAGGGAACTAGCTGTTCCAGAGAGGAGGGAGACTTCCTGTGAGCAGGATTGTGGTCAGCTGGTGTGAGAAAGGAAAGGCGTAGCAAGATAGAAGCTACTCATTAGCATGAGCCAATCAGTGACAACCATGACATTAGCATACATCCAATCAGGTATATCTACTGTCATATTATCCATATCCTGAGGGCATCTATAAAAATCAGGGTATTTCCTGGTTTAAGTTAGAGAGACAAGGGTTGCCACTCTCTCTCCAAGGGAAACCGATGTGTCCAGCAGAATTAACAAATTACCTAATTGCTTTCCCTTGTAAAACCTCTAATTGGTAAAATAAATTATAAAAGATTAGCAAATAATTAACACCTGTTTGCAACTTATTATATTCCTATAATTAATTGATTGTACATCACTGATTTGACTTGTACCTTGGCAAATAAACTCCTCATTCCAAATGATGATTCGTGGGCTTCACTTAATAAATCAAGGCTGTAAGTAAAATGCATTGTATAACCTGTAGCCTAAATCCAGTTTGTCATAAGGCTGGTATCTTTTCCTTAGACCTAACGTCTCCTTAGAGGCAATAACTCCTTGATTACCCAGTACTAGTGTTATTTAGAGATGGAGTCAGATTAGGTCACTCTAGCCTTCTTGGGGGGGGCTCGGGACCCCCAATTCTCAACACTAGTCAGCCGGCCTTCCCTCACTGTGTCCCGCCCCTCATGTAACTTCCTATTTCCGCGAGGGTGGAAGGCCGGCCGTCGAGGCGATTTTTCTTCCTTTACACGCAGAGCACACTCGAGGCGCCGCAGCGCTGCTTCAGAGATTTCTTTTTAAAGGCTGGGTCAGGTGCCGGGTGGCAGAAGAGGGTCGTCTGGCGACATGGAGCTGGTAGGCAGGTAGGGACTGGGGCACCAGCGGAGCACCCCTCCACCCGCTGACACCCGGGGTGGACCGCCCCCACCACCCCGCCCTTGGTACGCCACTGTTGTCAGATAATCAACAGTCCATACTGTTAAGCAGCACCTCATTGCTACCTGGGAAGTGACTTTCGCCCATTCTGTTTAATATGTACCTCAAGCCACTAGTTGAGCTGATGCGATCAAATGACACACACTTCTACATAGATATGAGAATTCCATACAGCTATTCATATCTATTGAATCAGACTTACCTACTCCTCATTGGCCTCACACTTAGCCATCTATCCCCCTTCAATCCGTTCAGAACTCGGCTGCGCGTCTTATCTTCCGCCAAGACCGATATGCTCGTATCACCCCTCTCCTCAAGTCACTTCACTGGCTTCCGATCAGGTACCGCATACAATTCAAGCTTCTCCTACTAACCTACAAATGCACTCAATCTGCAGCCCTTCACTACCTCTTACCCTCATCTCCCCTTACGCCCTACCCATAACCTCCGATCACAGGACAAATCCCTCCTCTCAGTACCCTCTCCACAACCGCCAACTCCAGGCTCCGCCCTTTCTGCCTCGCCTCACCCTATGCCTGGAATAAACTCCATGAGCCCATACACCAAGCCCCCTCCCTATCCATCTTCAAATCCCTACTCAAAGCCCACCTCTTCAATGTTGCTTTCGGCACCTAACCATTGTACCTCTACCCAAGAAATCTAGACTGTCCCAATTTTTGATTGTCTGCACTCTTTGTCCTTTTGCCCTTCTTGTCCTTTAGATTGTAAGCTCCTTTGAGCAGGGACTGTCCTTCTTTGTTTTTGTACAGCGCTGCATAACCCTGGTAGCGCTCTAGAAATGTTAAATAGTAGTAGTAGTACAGTTCCAAATAAACTGATTACCCGTTTAACAGCAATTCAAGAATGGGTTAAAAAACTACTACTACTTAACATTTCTAGAGTGCTACTAGGGTTACGCAGCGCTGTACAAATAAACAAAGAAGGACGGTCCCTGCTCAAAGGAGCTTACAATCTAAAGAACGAAATGTCAAGTTGGGGCAGTCTAGATTTCCTGGGTAGAGGTGTAGAGGTTAGGTGCCGAAGGCAACATTCAAGAGGTGGGCTTTAAGCAGAGATTTGAAGATGGGCAGGGAGGGGACCTGGCTCACTGGGGAGTTTGTTCCACGCGTGGGGTGAGGCGAGGCAGAAAGGGCGGAGCCTGGAGTTGGCGGTGGTGAAGGATACTGAAAGGAGGGATTTGTCTTGAGAGTGGAGGTAAGGGTAGGAACGTAAGGGGAGATGAGGGTTGAGAGGTAAGGAGGGGCTGCAGATCGAGTACATTTGTAGGTTAGTAGCAGAAGCTTGAATTGAATGGTACCTGATCGGAAGCCAATGAAGTGACTTGAGGAGAGGGGTGATATGAGTGTATCGGTTCAGGTGGAAGATAAGACGTGCAGCAGAGTTCTGAACGGATTGAAGGGGGGATAGGTGGCTAAGTGGGAGACCAGTGAGGATAGGTTGCAGTAGTCAAGGCGAGAGGTAACGAGAGAGTGGATGAGAGTTCGGGTGGTGTGCTCAGAGAGGAAAGGGCGGATTTTGCTAATGTTATAGAGGAAGAAGCGACAGAAGCGACAGGTCTTGGCTATCTGCTGGATATGCGCAGAGAACGAGAGGGAGGAGTCGAAGATGACACGAGGCTGCGGGCAGATGAGACGGGGACGATGAGGGTGTTATCAACCGAGATAGAGAGTGGAGGTAGAGGAGAAGTGGGTTTGGGTGGGAAAGGGGGAGGGGGGGGGGGAGGTAGGGTGGGGGGGGGGGGGGGACAAGAAGTCGGTCTTGGCCATGTTCAGTTTCAGGTGGCGGTTGGACATCCAGGCAGCAATGTCGGATAAGCAGGCCGATACTTTGGCCTGGGTTTCCGCAGTGATGTCAGGTGTGGAGAGATAAAGCTGGGTGTCGTCAGCATAAAGATGATAGTGGAAGCCATGAGACGAGATCAGGGAGCCCAGGGAAGAGGTGTAGATAGAGAAAAGAAGGGTCCAAGGACAGAACCTGAGGGACTCCAACAGAGAGCGGGATAGGGGTAGGAGAACCATGAGAGTGTACTCTGAAGGTACGATGGGAGAGATAAGAGGAGAACCAGGAGAGGACCGAGCCCTGGAACCCAAAAGAGGACAGTGTGTCAAGAAGTAAGTTGTGATTGACAGTGTCAAAAGCGGCGAATAGGTCGAGGAGAATGAGGATGGAGTAATGACCTTTGGATCTGGCGAGGAACAGGTCATTACAGACTTTGGATAATGCCGTTTCTGTCGAGTGAAGTGGGCAAAAGCCAGATTGAAGCGGATCGAGGATGGCATGAGAGACGAGAAAATCAATGCAACGGCTGTGAATGGCACGTTCAAGTATTTTGGAGAGGAAGGGTAGGAGGGAGATGGGGCGGTAGTTGGAGGGACAGGTAGGGTCAAGTGAAGGTTTTTTGAGGAGAGGTGTGACAACAGCATGCTTGAAGGTGTCAGGGACAGTTGCGGTGGAGAGAGAGGTTGAGGATATGACAGATGGGGGGGTGATAGTAGGAGAGATGGTGATAAGTAAGTTGGTGGGGATGGGGTCTGAGGAACAGGTGGTGCATTTCGAGGAGGAGAGAGATGGGGGTTTCCTCTTCGGTGATATCAGGAAAAGAGGAGAAGGAGGCCTGGGTTGATTGGTTGAGGGAGTGGGTGATAGGATGAAGAGGAGGAGAAGGTTTAGTGGTGAATTTGAGGTTGATCTTCTGGACCTTGTCGCGGAAGTAGTCAGCCAGTGATTGAGGGAGAGTGGGGGGTGGGAGCGGAGGGCACTTTGAGGAGGGGTTCAGGCACAACAAACTGTGCCTGAACCCCAGAAAAACTGAGATCCTGTGGGTCCCTAACGTACCTAACATTAAAATCTCTTTTGGGAGGTACAACCAAACCTTAAATCACAAGTAAGGAACCTTTGGGTACAGCTAGACTGAACACTTATATTGATTCCTCAAATCCAAGAACTATGCAGCCTATTTCCATACATTGAGAAGACAAAACTTGTCACAGTTGTTCATGCCATATAACATCAAGACTGGATTACTATAATGTACTCTGGATTGGTTTGACTATAAAGGGTTTGCATTAGCTCCAGATGAGCTAATCTGGAAGTTACTAAAGACCAACCTGTTCGAGAAGACATATATTGAGCCATCACAAATAACCTAACATCAAAACTCTATTAGAATCAGATGATACTGTACTCTCTTCACCTGACTGCATCAATCAATTCACCACTAATGAACATTAACGCATTACCCCCTTATCTCTTACACCTGCAATTATGCTTATTCAATCTACTTTACTTTTTACATTTATGAATTTTATTGTAACATTACTTTGTATTTCTCACTCCGGAAATGGTGATCGCCATTATGGAATGATGTAAGCCACATTGAGCCTGCAAAAAGGTGGGATAATGGGGATACAAATGTAACAAACAAACAAATAAATAATTCAGAATGCTGCATTAAGACTGATAGAAGGTTGCAAGCGACATGATCACATCGCAGTATTTCTTCAAAAAACTTCATTGGCTGCTTGTACAGCACATAACTAAATTTAAAGCTCTGTCTGATCTTCAAGGCCCTTAAAGGAAATAGGCCAGAGTACTTGATTTCCTTCTACACATCTCCAAGGTTGCCAAGGTTCTCTCAAGGAGTATCCTTAACCACACCCTCCAAATGACATCACATAACGTGACCTCCGCCGGTGAAGCCTGCCCTGAAGTGGCTCTCACACTTTGAAATGCAAGTATCTCTACTTCAGGAAGCAGGTGAAAACTTGGCTCATCCCAATGAAACCTGCTAGTCACACAGGCTGCACATACAGTAGCAGGACTTGCTTATCCACACTCCTACCCTAGCTGAGATTATATTCATTCACTTTCTGATTTCACATGTAACTTTTTAAAACTAGACCCCTTATTTTCTAACTCCAGTTATTCTATCTGTTCCACCTATTCTGTTTCCTAAAATGTCTTACTGTGTATTGTGTTGACATTGTAAACAGTTGTCATGTCCCCTACCTCAACAGATGCAGCGTCTCAGGCTGCGCAGGGTCCTGTCAACACGCACACTTGACTGGCACAGCCCTGAGCCATGTGTGTGTGGTTCTTCTCTGGCTGCAGACTCCTTGATTGCTTTGCTTCCATGCACCTGGCTCTGCTCTCTCTCTAAATGGCTTCCAGGCTCCTTGATTGCTTTGCTTCCACCCACCTGGGTCTGCTCTTCCTCTGCCTGGCTTCCCTTGCTTCTCTCCTATTGGTCTTCCGGTTCCTCCTTCCCCTGCTCTTGTCCTATGGCTGTGCCCCTTCTCCCTGCTGATGTCAGACGCCAGCACTTTATCAGCTGAGCTCTCCCTAGACTCCTTGCTTCGGCTTCTACTTTGGTAGGTGTTACTTGTTCAGTAGTGTGCTTCTCCTCTACTTTGTTCTGCCAGTACCTGGATTACTCTCATGTCTGCTGTCTGCCTACTGACCTTGCCTGTACCTAGATTACTCTTGTGTCTACTGTCTGCTTCCTGACCTTACCTGTACCTGGATTACTCTCGTGTCTGCAGCCTGCCTACTGACTCTGCCTGTACCTGGATTACTCTTGTGTCTGCTGCCTGCCTCCTGACCTTGCCTGTACCTGGATTACTCTCGTGTCTGCAGCCTGCCTACTGACTCTGCCTGTACCTGGATTACTCTTGTCTGCTGCCTGCCTCCTGACCTTGCCTGTACCTGGATTACTCTGTGTCTGCAGCCTGCCTACTGACTCTGCCTGTACCTGGATTACTCTTGTGTCTACTGTCTGCCTCCTGACCTTGCCTGTACCTGAATTACTCTCGTGTCTGCAGCCTGCCTACTGACTCTGCCTGTACCTGGATTACTCTAGTGTCTGCTGCTGCCTACTGACTCTGCCTGTACCTGGATTACTCTTGTGTCTGTTGCCTGCCTACTGACTCTGCCTGTACCTGGATTACTCTTGTGTCTGTTGCCTGCCTACTGACTTTGCCTGCACCTGGATTACTCTTGTGTCTGCTGCCTGCCTACTGACTCTGCCTGTACTTGGATTACTCTTGTGTCTGCTGCCTGCCTGACTCTGCCTGTACCTGGATTACTCTCTTGACCTGCTGCCTGCCTACTGACTGCCTGTACCTGGATCACTCTCTTGCCTGCTGCCTGTCTGGCCGTCACGTTCATCACCCCGCTTCCTGCTCCATCTCGTAAGCCCTGCAGGTCGCCCGCACCTAGGGGCTCAACCTCTGGGGAATGGCGGTCAGCGCAGGTGAAACCTGGGGTTGTCTGGCCACCAAGCGGAACCTGGTCCGAGTACCGGGCTCAGCAGCGCTCTACTTGATACAAGAACTCTCAGGTCTGGCAATAGCGTACTGTGCCATACTGTTTACTGCTTTTTCTATTGTTTATGTTCGATTTGTTTTGCTGTATACCTTGGGTGAATTTCTTCAAAAAGATGGTAAGTAAATCCTAATAATTAACAGGCTGCAATCCTTATTTATCTTCATTTTGGAGGGAAAAATAAATAAATGGAGTTGTTAGGAACTGGGCAACATTCTGGGGAAGGGGGAGCCTATTCCGAAAGGATGGGCTCCACCTTAACCAGGGTGGGACCAGGCTGCTGGCATCGGCATTTAAAAAGGAGATAGAGCAGCTTTTAAACTAGAAATGGGGGGAAGGCAGACAGTCGCTCAAAAGCGCATGGTTCGGGAAAAGGTATCTTGCAAAGATACCTCACAAACAGGGAAGATAGGGTTTCTGGATAGTGAGGTTGCACAACAGACCGTGGTAGGCCAGGTGCCCTTAAATACAACTAAAGATCAGACAAAGATGTCAAATCAATAGTGTCAGGTACTAAGCATCATGCAAATAAGAACAACAAACATACTCTGAAATGTATATAGGCAAATGCTAGGAGTCTAAGAAATAAGATGGGAGAGTTGGAATATATTGCACTAAATGAAAAATTGAATATAATAGGCATTACTGAGACCTGGTGGAAGGAGGATAACCAGTGGGACACTGTCATACCGGGGTACAAAGTATATCGTAATGATAGGGTAGACCGGACTGGTGGAGGGGTAAGCATTGTATATTAAAGAGAGCATTCACTCAGATAGATTACAAATTCAGCAGGACACAAATCACACCTTTGAATCACTGTGGGTTGAAATTCCATGTAAAAGGGAAAAAAATGGTGATAGGAGTGTACTACCGTCCACCTCGCCAGGATGAGCAGGTAGACACAGAAATGATAAAAGAAATCAGAGACGTGAACAAAATGGGCAATGTGATAATAATGGGTGACTTCAATTATCCAAATATAGACTGGGTAAATGTAACATCGGGACACGCTACAGAGATACAATTCCTTGATGAAATCAAGGACAGCGTTATGGAGCAACTGGTGCAGGAGCCGACGAGAGAAGGAAAAATTCTAGACTTGGTCCTTAGTGGAGCGCATGATCTGGTGAGGGATGTTATGGTACTGGGGCCGCTTGATAACAGTGACCATAATATGATCAGTTTTGATATCAACCTTGAAGTAACTGTACACAGAAAGTAAAATACGTTAGCGTTTAACTTTAAAAAAGGAGACTATGATAAAATGAGAAGAACTGTAAAAAAAAAAAAACTTAGGGGGGCAACTGAGAGAGTAAAAACTGTACAACAGGCGTAGACGCTGTTCAAAAATACCATCCTGGAGGCCCAGGCCATACATATTCCGCGAATTAGAAAAGAAAGACGGAAGTCCAAAAGACACCCGGCCTGGTTGAAAAGTGAGGTGAAGGAAGCTATTAGGGCTAAAAGAAACGCCTTCAGAAAATGGAAGAAGGAACAGTCTGAAAATAACAAGAAACAGCATAAGGAGTGTCAAAGCAAATGCAAGGCGCAGATTAAGAAGGCCAAGAGGGAGTATGAAAAAAAGATAGCATTAGAGGCAAAAAAACATAGTAAAAAATTTTTTCGGTATATTAAAAGCAGGAAGCCGGCAAAAGAATCGGTTGGGCCGCTGGATGACCGAGGGGTAAAAGGGGCGATCAAGGAAGACAAAGACGTAGCGGAGAGACTGAATGAATTCTTTGCTTCGGTCTTCACCGAGGAAGATTTGGGTGGGATACCGGTGTCAGAAATGGTATTTCAAGCGGACGAGTCGGAGAAACTTACTGACTTCACGGTAAACCTGGAGGACGTAATGGAGCAGTTCGGCAAACTGAAGAGTAGCAAATCTCCTGGACCGGATGGTATTCATCCTAGAGTACTGATAGAACTGAAAAACGAGCTTGCGGAGCTACTGCTAGTGATATGCAACTTATCCTTAAAATCGAGCGTGGTACCGGAAGATTGGAGGGTGGCCAATGTAACGCCCATTTTTAAAAAAGGCTCCAGAGGAGATCCGGGAAATTATAGACCGGTGAGTCTGACGTCGGTGCCGGGGAAAATGGTAGAGGCTATTATCAAAAACAAAATTACAGAGCACATCCGAGGACATGGATTACTGAGACCAAGTCAGCATGGCTTTTGTGTGGGGAAATCTTGCCTGACCAATTTACTTCAATTCTTTGAAGGAGTGAACAAACATGTGGACAAAGGGGAGTCAGTTGATATTGTGTATCTGGATTTTCAAAAGGCGTTTGACAAGGTACCTCATGAAAGACTACAGAGGAAATTGGAGGGTCATGGGATAGGAGGAAATGTCCTATTGTGGATTAAAAACTGGTTGAAGGATAGGAAACAGAGAGTGGGGTTAAATGGGCAGTATTCACAATGGAGAAGGGTAGTTAGTGGGGTTCCTCAGGGGTCCGTGCTAGGACCGCTGCTTTTTAAATATTTATAAATGATTTAGAGATGGGAGTAACTAGCGAGGTAATTAAATTTGCTGATGACACAAAGTTATTCAAAGTCGTTAAATCGCGACAGGATTATGAAAAATTACAAGAGGACCTTACGAGACTGGGAGACTGGGCGGCTAAATGGCAGATGATGTTTAATGTGAGCAAGTGCAAGGTGATGCATGTGGGAAAAAGAACCCGAATTATAGCTACGTCATGCAAGGTTCCACGTTAGGAGTTACGGACCAAGAAAGGGATCTGGGTGTCGTCGTCGATAACACACTAAACCTTCTGCTCAGTGTGCTGCTGCGGCTAAGAAAGCGAATAGAATGTTGGGTATTATCAGGAAAGGTATGGAAAACAGGTGTGAGGATGTTATAATGCCATTGTATCGCTCCATGGTGCGACCACACCTTGAGTATTGTGTTCAATTCTGGTCGCCGCATCTCAAGAAAGATATAGTAGAATTGGAAAAGGTGCAGCGAAGGGCGACTAAAATGATAGCGGGGATGGGACGACTTCCCTGAAGAAAGACTAAGGAGGCTAGGGCTATACAGCTTGGAGAAGAGACGGCTGAGGGGAGACATGATAGAGGTATAAAATAATGAGTGGAGTGGAACAGGTGGATGTGAAGCGTCTGTTCACGCTTTCCAAAAATACTAGGACTAGGGGGCATGCGATGAAACTACAGTGTAGTAAATTTAAAACAAATCGGAGAAAATTTTTCTTCACCCAACGTGTAATTAAACTCTGGAATTCGTTGCCGGAGAAAGTGGTGAAGGCGGTTAGCTTAGCAGAGTTTAAAAAGGGGTTGGACGGTTTCCTAAAGGACAAGTCCATAAACTGCTACTAAATGGACTTGGAAAACTCCAAAATTCCAGGAATAACATGTTTAGAATGTTTGTACGTTCGGGAAGCTTGCCAGGTGCCCTTGGCCTGGATTGGCCGCTGTCGTGAACAGGATGCTGGGCTCGATGGACCCTTGGTCTTTTCCCAGTATGGCATTACTTATGTACTTATGTAAGGGTAAGAGCTCCCTTCCTCAGTTGCTGGATCACATGAATGGAATAAATTGCTATTGGAACTCAGAATGCAGAAAAATGTGAGTTCTTATAAGTGTTTATTGAAGCAACTTATTTTGCTTGGCTTATATTTTATGTCTTTATTTTGAACTTGTTTAATTTTGTCTTGGTTGCTGTTTAGTGTTTTTATTTGTCCTATTGTGTATTTGTTTTCTGCCTTGGGTAGGTGGATTATAAATCTAAAGGGCCGGTCCAGGTGAGCACTTTAAGCAAATCTACATGTTGTGAGAAGGCTGTAGCGAAGGCTTCTCACGAGAATGTGGAAAAGCACTACTACAGGTCCCAAAAGGCATTGGGGAGCACCAGCTCTAAACTTGGCATGGTACTGCCTTAGTGGAACAGGGTGGTTTCCCTCAAAATCTGTAAAGTACTACTACTACTATTTAGCATTTCTATAGCGCTACAAGGCGTACGCAGCGCTGCACAAACATAGAAGAAAGACAGTCCCTGCTCAAAGAGCTTACAATCTAATAGACAAAAAATAAAGTAAGCAAATCAAATCAATTAATGTGTACAGGAAGGAGGAGAGGAGGGTAGGTGGAGGCGAGTGGTTACAAGTGGTTACGAGTCAAAAGCAATGTTAAAGAGGTGGGCTTTCAGTCTAGATTTAAAGGTGGCCAAGGATGGGGCAAGACGGAGGGGCTCAGGAACTTTATTCCAGGCATAGGGTGTAGCAAGACAGAAGGCGCGAAGTCTGGAGTTGGCAGTAGTGGAGAAGGGAACAGATAAGAAGGATTTATCCATGGAGCGGAGTGCACGGGAAGGGGTGTAGGGAAGGACAAGTGTGGAGAGATACTGGGAGCAGCACTAAGTAGGAGGGGAAGCATAAGGATACAGTCAGCAAACAGGCTGTTGCCTGGAAATGATCTTTTCCACCTGTTATGGGTTTTAGATATGATAGTTCATTCAGGGTCTTTTTGTTATTCTGCGGGTGAACTTTGGAATCTGTTGTCCTTATATGTTCGTCAAAGTCCATCGTATAGTACTTTTAGGAAGAGATTGAAAACAAGGTTTTTTTAGAGTGTTTGTTTTGTGAGTTTTTAGTATGTAAAATGCTGTGTTTGCTGTTAATGTAATTTTGTGTCTAATTGTAATGCGCTCCAAACCTGTATTTTTAAGGGATTTTGCAGGATATAAGACTCTAATAGCATAGCATAGTTAAAAATGACTAGCCCTCTCACACCTGGAACATCCCAAATTGCCTATATAGATGCCCATGTTGGTATTTTCGAACATCCCAAAGTTGATATGGCTATCCAAAAGGACATTCTGAGCAGGAAGGGCAACTTCACTGCTCAAAAGTGCAATTCCTGGTAAAGGCAGTGGTCTTTCACAATGCCAACCTCTGTGCCCCTAAAGGGCAGCGCATAGGCTCATACACAACTCAAAGGGAGTGGGTGGCCATATGCTGCAAGCTCAGTGCAGACTTTCATAACCGTAGAGATGTTGAAGATTGCAAGAGAAAGTGGATGCAACTCCGCCGTTATGAAAGGTCAGGCAGATGATCCCCAGGAGGCTGACATTGTCAACGTCACTCCCATGGAGCAAATGGTGTACGAAACTCTAAAATCCAAGAAGGCACAAGGAGCCTTCAAATATGGTAGTGCCTCAGCTGCACTTTATTAATCAGACCCGACACAGTCCGCGTTTAGCAACAAATGCCTGTGTCAGGGGTCTAAGGGGGTCTTTTACTAAAAGTTAGATTGATTTATCTGCAGCAGGGCCCATTTTATTCCTATGTGTCCTGCTGCAGATAACAAGTTAATCTTTAGTAAAAGACCTCCTAAATAAATATCAACAAATAAGTCAAATAATAAAACGTACCAAAACACAAGAAATCATATAAAAACAAATAAATTGTAATTATCCAAAATAATCACTACTATATATAAATAATACAATGAAATCTGAAATAATACAAAAAAGTAATGTCAAAAAGGTGAAACATCATCTTTAAACTGTAACAAATACAAAGTACAAACAATAAACGGGAGCTGCATATGTCACATACCAAGAAACAGATAATCCAATGGTCAAAAAACAAACTTGTCTTCAAAAAGACAGGTCTGCTTAAAACTAAAAAATGATAAACAGTATTAGCTGAGATGAATAAAGCCATTCCTTAATACTATGATAAATCACAAATGGTGTGATAAAATCTGAATGCATGTGAAAAACAAACCATTGTGATAAAAATCCAGTAATCATCTTGTATTTTAACTTCCTTCAGTAAACAATGCAAGAGTGTTCATCTTTGAGCCTATGTACTGAAAAAACATAGGGGTGAAAAGTGATCCTTGGTGAATAATAGTAAGTGTGCTTAATGTCAAAATAGTGAAGAGATAAATGCACTTGCTACTTATAGAAGTGCTTTATAGAAAGCAATGGAATACTACTCAACACAATGGATGTTGAATGAAGAAACAAACTGATTAAGTGTGCTATATGTAGTAGAGACATGAAAAATAAAATGGGGAACAAAATGAACATTCCTGTGGTGAAACTACTAACTTGAAATTGAAAAATATATTATAAAGAAAGTGTAATACTGTGGCTACAATCATGTGAGAGATGAATCAAGATCAAACAAGAAATACCTTCATAACGAGATGCCTAGAAAGCTCGGGAACTGAAAATGAAATACTACCCTGTTTCCCCGAAAATAAGACCTAGTAGAGGTTTTGCTGAATTGCTAAATATAAGGCCTCCCCTGAAAGTAAGACCTAGCAAAGTTTTTGCTTGGCCCCGATGGGACATGGACACAGAAACCTTAATTTTTTTCGCTGCAACCCAAAGACGAAATAACATAAAAGAAATGCAAGAAACAAGACTGAGGTGGAAAATCTATCGTCCAGCAGACTCCTACCATCTTCCTTCACGCTTTTCTGAAGATCAACTACCGGTAAGTGAGCCCGGAAAGAAAAGAAACATCCCCTTGCAAATAATAAAAGAAAAGAAAATGAGTAACCGAGCCCTTTTGGCGCTGCTCCATCACCCAAGGGCTAAGTCAGACTAGAAGGATGGAAAGTGTTGCGAATGTACAGGAGGAGCGCATAAAGCGCCACCAACGGGGAACGGAGCTACCGTAGAATTTTTTTTAATGTTTGTAATATGGTAGGGATGATCCTGCGCCCTAAGCCCTCTCACAACCTCCCGAGACCCCCAGCCAGAGCAGCCCGGCCCACATTCCATTACCTTCCCTAGTGCATACCCCTCCTCCATTCCCAGCCCAGCCAGGGCGGCTCTGCTCCGCTCGAGTCCTGCGGTCACTGTGGGCAGATAGGCGAGCCACGGCCTACTCCTGCAGGATACCACCCCCCACTTCAATACTGTTCCCGACCGTCACAGTCCCCCTACTACTCCCGAATAAGACATCCCCTGAAAATAAGACCTAGCGCATCTTTGGGAGCAAATATTAATATAAGACACTGTCTTATTTTCGGGGAAACGCGGTACAAACTCATTAATTCTGCCTCTAAGGCATAGCTGATTAAACATGCAAACACCAATGAGCTGTTAAACATCAATTCCACAAGGACTTACCAAGTTATACATCTAGTCGAAAGTTCAGCTGTATGAAAATGACCAAACATGAAACTCTAAATCATAGTGTGGGCAGAGGAAACAGGCAAGATTATGCTCTGTTTACAAGTTTCAGGTTTATTAAGTAATTTGCTAATCCGCCAATCTACAGTGTGTCAAGCTTACAGTTTAAAGGGGAAAGAAAGGAAATGACACGCAATAAAGAAGAAAAAAAACGACGGGCAGACAAATACAGAAAGAAAAAGGGGAGAACTACAAAGTAGATATAAAAGAGGAGTAAGAGGGTTAACACAAGAGGAGGGGTTCCACTACTAGTATTCCAAGGAAACCAGCCATCAAAAGCTTCCAGGAAGAGATGTGTCTTCAAGTCGATTTTGAATCTAATTACAATGGGGAGTTTTTTCAGGTGTAATGACAGTTGGTTCCAGAGCTGAGGGGCCCTAACTGAGAAATTGGAGCGACACATGGAGGTCCTGGGAACTGCAAAGAATGGGGGACCTACGAGAAGATCTTGATCAGAAGATCGTAGGGATAAAGGTGGACAATAAGGAATAAGTTAGGGTAAAAGAAAAGAAGGCTCCTGAGATTCTCTAATTTTGTAAGTTAAAAGGAGCAGTTTGTAGACACTACGAGAAGAGACAGGCAGCCAAGGAGCATCTTTCAGGAGTGGGGTGACGTGGTTGAATTTCGTATGACCTGTAATGAGTTTGATAGCAGTGTTTTGGTTGAATTGTAGTTGCTTAAGCTCATGTTGGGTGAAATAGAGCATTACAATAGTCAAGGGATGATATAATGAAGGAATGAATAAGTATGTTCAGTGCTGCTGGGAGAAGAAATGGCCAAATTGTTCTAATGTGCTGCAGTTGAAAGACAATTCGCTTCACTACTACAGAGACCTGTAGGGCAAAAGATAGAGCGTTGTCAAGGGTTGCACCTAAAATTTCGATCTGATTAGCTATGGTGAAGGGACAGCATTCATTAAGATAGGGGAGGCTAGGGGAGGAATCTGTCTACTGGAGACGAGAACAGCACAGGATTTATCGGGGTTTGGGATTGGTTGATACTGTTTAAACCAAGTACAGATAGTATCCAACTTACGACAAAGGTCAGTACTTGTATATCGTCTGCATAGACAAAAGACGTAAAATCCAATGAGTATAAAATGGACAGTAATGGGGCTAAGAAAATATTGAATAGCAATGGAGACAGAATCGAGCCCTGAAGTACCTCAGAAGTCAGGGAGAAAAGTTCTGAGATATACTGTATATGTACAGTTAGTAAGGTATGAGGCAAACCATGAAAGAGCAGTGTCAGTCAAACCAATTTGGGAGAGCTTTCTGAGAAGGAGCTTGTGATCCATGGTGTCAAATCAGTGGCAATAAGGAGTACAGACTGGGATTGGCTGAGGTGAATCCGGATATAGGTGACTTGAGGACCGCTGCTAGAAAAGAGGTGAGTTCTCAGTCCAACCCCAGAAGGGTCTGAACTACCAACAAACCCCGGTACTCTTCACCACAACCAGCCGCCGTTTCCCAGGGGTTGAGCCCCCAGTGCAGGTGGCCAGCAGGACTTAACTACACCAGGGGAAAGAACTAGTCTCAAGCAGGAACTCACTTCAGGGATGCACAAGTCTCAAGCAGCACATGAGTCTCAAGCAGGAAATCTCAGTGGAGGTAAACCAGTCTTAAATAGGGCTTTGGCCTCGGGCTAGGACTAATGGAAGAAATATTCAGGTCTCAAGCGGAACTCACAGTAGAAGATAACTACATAAGTATTGCCACACTGGGACAGACCAAAGGTCCATCAAGCCCAGCATTTTTTTCCCAGCAGTAGCCTACCCAGGTCACAAATACCTCGCAAGATCCTGAAAAACTTCAATACATTTTATGCTGCTTATCCCAGAAATAGCAGTGGATTTTCCCCAAATCAATTTAATAATGGTCTGTGGACTAGGAAGCCGTCCAGACCTTTTTAAACCTTGCTAAGCTATCCGCCTTTACCACATTCTCTGGCAACGAATTCCACAGTTTAATTGCACGTTGAGTGAAGAAACCTTTTCTCTGATTCGTATTAAATTTACTACTTTGTAGCTCATCGCATGCCCCCTAGTCCTAGTATTTTTGGAAAGAGTAAACAAACGATTCATGTCTACCCGTTCAACTACACTCATTATGTTATAGACCTGTATCATATCTCAACTCACTGTATTTTCTCCAGGCTGAAGAGCCCTGGTTGCTTCAGCCTTTCCTCATAGGGAAATCGTCCCATCCCCTTTATCATTTTTGTCGCCCTTCTCTGTACCATTTCTAATTCCACTATACCTGTTTTTGAGATGCAGTGACCAAAACTGAACACAATATTCGAGGTGCAGTCGCACCGTGGACCGATGCAAAGGCATTATAAAGTCCTCACTTTTGTTCTCCATTCCTTTCCTAATAATACCTAACGTTCTATTTGCTTTCTTAGTCGCCGCCACAGCACACTTATCAGAGAGTTTCAATGTATCATCAGCAACAATGCTGAGATCCCCTTCTTGATCAGTGACTCCTAACGTGGAACCTTGCGTTACGTAGTTCCTTTTTCCCACATGCATCACTTTTCACTTGCTCACATTAAAGATCATCTGCCATTTAGATGCCCAGTCCCGTAAAGTCCTCTTGTAATTTTTTACAATCCTCTTGGGCAGGGTGATCTTGCCGAGCTCATGGCCTTTGCATTCTGTTAAGCTTTCACGGAGAACTGGATTCGTGAGCCCTTGGACCACTGCCGAGGAGCGGCAGTGGCAGGCAAAACCACCCCCCCAAACCAAAGCCAAGGCAGTACTCTGACGGGTTGGTAGAAACAGGACTGGAACCCCGGACTGGAGTTGCAGCTGAGGCAAACAAGCTGGAACAGGCAGTGCAGGAACAGCTAGACTTCACCTGCGCTTGACCACTGTTCCCCAGGGGTTGAGCCCCTGGGTGCAGGCGGTTGGCAGGACTTATAGGACAGGGCAGGAACTGGATACCAACAGGATACACACAGGGGTCTAGAATACACAAGGGCGGCTAAGCAGAATACTAGACTAGGACTCTCAGACAAACAATACCACACTAGGTAGAAAGCAGACAGGCTCAAGAACAAGGACTGAAAGCTGCCAAGCAGCCACTAGGCAAAATACACAGACAGACTAAAGAGCAAGGACTGAAAGCTGCAAAGCAGCCACTAAGAAAGAAACACAGACAACCAGGAACTAGACAAGGAATACAGACCAGAAACAAGACTAGGAAATAAGCAATAAAACCAAAGCTAAACTACACACAACTAACTAGAACCAGACAAGGAACTCAGACAAGAAACTGGACTAGGCAGAAGTGCACAGAGCACACCAACATACCAGGGACCGTAGGCGATGCAAAGGCCCTGCTGAAAGGGCCAGGTGCCTAATAAAGGCAATCAGCAGCTGAGGCTCAAGCTGCAGAAATCTCAAGGCAGCTAGGGGTGAGGCTAGCTGCCAAACTTCCAACCAAGTCTGGCGGGCTAGAATATCTGGACCAGACTGGAATGAAAGTCTGGAATGTAGGGAGACAGCAAGACAGTCTATGGCAGCCACCGGTTCTGGCCGCCAGAGGGCGAGGTGAGCACAGCCAAGGAAAGCAGTCACCTTGAAGAAAGACTAAGGAGGCTAGGGCTTTTCAGCTTGGAGAAGAGACAGCTGAGGGGAGACATGATAGAGGTATATAAAATAATGAGTGGAGTAGAACAGGTGGATGTGAAGCATCTGTTCACGCTTTCCAAAAATACTAGAACTAGGGGCATGCGATGAAACTACAGTGTAGTAAATTTAAAACAACTCAGAGAAAATTTTTTTTCACCCAACGCATAATTAAACTCTGGAATTCATTGCTGGAGAACGTGGTGAAGGTGGTTAGCTTGGCAGAGTTTTAAAAGGGGTTAGACGGCTTCCTAAAGGACAAATCCATAAACCACTACTAAATAGACTTGGGAAAAATCCACAGTTCCAGGAATAACATGTATAGAATGTTTCTACTTTTGGGAATTTGCCAGGTGCCCTTGGCCTGGATTGGCCGCTGTCATGGACAGGATGCTGGGCTCGATGGACCCTTGGTCTTTTCCCAGTGTGGCATTACTTATGTACTTAGTTTTGGAGGCCGTATCTTGCCAAAGATGTAAAAAGACTGGAAGCTGTGCAAAGAGAAGCTACAAAATGGTATGGGATTTGCATTGTAAACCGTACAAGGAGAGACTTCTAGACCTGAACATGTATACCTTGGAGGAAAGGAGAAACAGGGGTGAGATGATACAGACATTCAGATATTTCAAAGGTGTTAATCACCAAACGAACCTTTTCTGGAGACGGGAAGTTGGTAGAACTAGAGGACATGAATTGAGGTTGAAGGGGGGCAGACTCAGGAATAATGTCAGGAAGTATTTTTTTCATGGAGAGGGTGGTGGATATTTGGAATGCCCTCCCACGGGAGGTGGTGGAGATGAAAACGGTAATGGAATTCAAACATGCATGGGATAAACACTAAGGAATCCTGTTTAGAAGGAATGGATCCGCGGAATCTTAGCGGAGATTGGGTGGCGACGCCGGTAATTGGGATGCGAAACCGGTGCTGGGCAAACTTCTGTGGTCTACACCCTGATTGTAACTGAATAGATATGGAAGGGCTGGAGTGTAAATTTTAAGGGGTGTTGACATTAGCTTCAGAATTTAGTACAAGAAGAGTGCAGGGCAGACTTCTATGGTCTGTGCCCTGAGAATGGGAAGGAGTAACCAACACTGGTATGAAGTATCATATACCATGTAAAATGAGTTCATCTTGTTGGGCAGACTGGATGGACCGTATAGGTTTTTATCTGCCGTCATTTACTATGTTACTATGGATTGAATCGGTGGAGGGGTAGCACTGTATGTTAAGGAGAGCCTTGAATCAAATAAATGAAATTTCTGCAGGAAACAAAACACACCTTGGAATCCATATGGATTGAAATTCCATGTGTAAAGGGGAATAGGATAGAGATAAGAGTGTACTACCGTCCACCTGGCCAGGATAAACAGATGGATGTAGAAATGTTAAAGGAAATTAGGGAAGCAAACAGACTGGGCAACATGATAATAATGGGTGATTTCAATTACCCCGATATTGACTGGGTAAATGTAACCAGGGCAAGCTAAGGAGGTAAAATTCCTTGACGAAATCAAGGACTGCTTTATGGAGCAGCTGGTACAGGAGCCAACGAGAGAAGGAAAAATTCAAACCTAGTCCTTAGTGGAGCGCATGAAATGGTGTGGGAGGTAAAGGTGCAGGGGCCGCTTGATAACAGTGATCATAATATGATCAAATTTGAAATTAGCTTTGAAGTAAGTATACGCAGGAAATCCAATACGTTAGCGTTTAACTTTAAAAAAGGAGACTATGATAAAAAGAAGAACTGTGAAAGAAAATCCTTCATAAAATGGAAGAAGGAACCGACTGAAAATATTAAGAAACAGCATAAGGAATGTCAAATCAAATGCAAAGCGCTGATAAGGAAGGCAAAGAGACACTTTGAAAAAAAGATTGCGTTGGAGGCAAAAAACACATAGTAAAATTTTTTTTAGGTATATTAAAAGCAGGAAGCCGGCAAAAGAATCAGTTGGACTGCTAGATGACTGAGGAGTAAAAGGGACAATCAGGGAAGACAAAGTCGTAGCGGAGAGATTAAATGAATTCTTTGCTTCGGTCTTCACCAAGGAAGATTTGGGTGAGATACCGGTGCCAGAAATGGTATTCGAAGCTGACGAGTCGGAGAAACTTAATGAATTCTCTGTAAACCTGGAGGATGTAATGGGGCAGTTCTACAAACTGAAGAGTAGCAATTCTCCTGGACCGGATGGTATTCATCCTAGAGTACTGATAGAACTGAAAAATGAGCTTGCGGACAACTGTTATGGCCTTCACTGCTGACAACGGATCTGCCCTTAACTGCTGACAATGGATCTGCCCTTAACTGCTGACAACTGATTTGTCCTCCACTGCTGACTTCCGATTTGTCCTCCACTGCTGACTTCCGATTTGTCCTCCACTGCTGACTGATTTGCCTTCCAATTTAACAAACTATTCCCTACCTTGACACCCTCTCTTTCCCATACACTCCCCAGCCATTCTCCTAACCGACTCTTCTTACACTCGCCAATAATCCTGATACATTTGCCAACATGATCTTCATAAAAATACTCATTATCATACACGCAACAGTCAACATCCCCCCTTTAGAATTTAACATTCTTCCAGTTCTTCAACATCATATAAGAACTCCCAAATCATTATCATCTCCACGGACCAACAACAATCACAGAAACCCAACTACAACCAGACAATCATCCTCTAAATCAATAACTTTTTCATCTAATGCTAAATCACCTAATACGAGACAACTTATCGAAATCTGCCCTCATTTTCAACTAATGAACCGCATCTGCCCATACGAGTAGGATACATCAATGCTAGATCTGTAGTTAATAAATCCAAAACCATCACAGACTGGATTACATCTGACAAACTCAACATACTGTTCATCACAGAAACCTGGGTTCGTGATCCAAAAGATCCTATTATACTTGACTTATGCCCTCCAGGCTATAATATATCACATTGGCCTAGAAAAGATAAAAGAGGTGGAGGCATAGCGCTTAGCCATAGATCTAACTTCCTTGCAGAACCTATCTCAGAGTCCATCTCACCGCAAATTGAAATTGCTTCAATTAAACTTTATAACTCTATATTATGTGACCACCTAACCTGCATATTGTTTTACAGGCCTCTAAACAACTGGAACAATAGGCAAGCTTTATTTATGGACTTTATATCAAATGCATGTGTTAACAGTTCCAATATATTTTTAGTTGGAGATTTGAATCTGCATTTAGAAGACTCCAATTCTGTCCATACTCGAGAGTGTATTGACTTCCTTCAATTATGCAATTTTAACCTACCTCCAATGCAAACTACTCACATCAAAAGCCTCTCACTTGATATCATTTCCTACAAACATTCTTCAGACCAAAAATTCTTCTTTTCAGATATCTACTGCTCTGACCATTATAAAGCAACCTTATCTTTATACTGGCGTAAAATTAACCAAACTATAGTACGTGAACCCTTAACTTTCATCACCAGAGGACAGATTGATAAGGAAACTTTTTGGTGCCAAATCTATAACAATGACTGGTCAACAAATCCCTATTCAGATCACTTCCTTACAGAATGGGACAATAGATGCAAGATCATTCTGGATAAATAGCCCCTTTTCACTCCAAAACGTTACGTAGAAGCAACCCTTCTCCATGGTTTAATAACATATTAAAAAACCTTAAGTCACAAACCAGGAAACTTGAAAAACTTTGGAGTAAATCAAGGAACATCAACACCTTCAATACTTGGGAAACAGTCACAAAGAAACTATAAGAAGGCCATCAAGCAAGGCAAAAGATCTTATTACACAAGGAAGATTATAACTACTGGAACTGACTTAAGGAAACAATATCAACTTATAAAAAATCTTCTCAACACTGATCCAGTCACAACATCACCCTCAAACTGTCCATCTGCCGACCACTAGCCAAATATTTTAAAGGTAAAATCATCAACCTGTGCAACACAATCCCCCAAGACAATTCCAGCATTGATAGCTTTCTTGATGAATTGGACCCAGATATGGGCGTAATTCCAGCTGACCGCTCCTGGACAAACTTCAACCCTCTTACCACTGAAGAAATTTCCACAACAATATCCAAACTCTCTAAAGCACAGTGCCAACTTGACCCCTGCCCCAACTATCTAATGGAGAACACACTTTCACGCTTCATTACAGACCTCACCACTTACTTAAATTCCTCCTTCAACAGGGATCCTTCCCCCACCGAACATGGTAACATATTACTTACACCCATACCAAAAGACACCAAGAAACCAGCAGATGATATCACCAATTATCGCCCTGTGGCCTCTATCCCTCTATTGACCAAACTACTGGAAAACAGAGTAACCTCCCAACTCAACGAATTCACACAAAAGTTCTCCATCCTTCATGAGTCACAGTCAGGCTTTTGACCTGCTCACAGCATAGAAACGGTTTTACTCACCTTAATATCCAAATTCAAAAATGAAATTTCATCTGGTTACAACATCCTCCTTCTGCAATTTGACTTGAAACCTTTTATCCATTTGATTATGTTTCCGCCAATTCCAAGTTTGTCAGGTAACTTTGTAAGGATATGATTCACCATGTCAAATGCACTAGACAAGTCAAATTGGATCACCTCAAGATCCTATCGAGTCAAATCAACCACATCTATCTCGTCTCCCTGGTCATCAAAATGTGGGGTACCCCAAGGTTTACCTCTTTCCCTGATCCTCTTTAACCTTATGATGATCCCTCTAGCCAAATCCCAATCTAAATTTGGCCTTAATCCCTTCATTTATGCAGATGGTGTTACTATTTTTATCCCCTTCAAATCCAACATAGCAGAAATTTACGATAAAATAATCAATGCCATGAACATCTTAGCCTCCTGGGCCAACGCTTTTAAGATGAAATTGAATAAGAAGAAAACACAATGTTTAATCCTTATATCCCAGTACTCTACACTCAACTCTGACTACACTCAATACACCTGATGTAACCATCCCCATTTCTGACAACCTAAAAATACTAGGATTATTATTAGACAAACATCTATGGAAAATTACGCAAAAGCTACGACAAAGAAAATGTTTAACATGATGTGGATGTTGAAGTGTGTGAAACCCTATCTTCCCCTAAAAACTGTCCGCAATTTAGTCCAATCCACTGTACTTACCCACGTTGATTACTGCAATAGCATTTTTATCGGATGTAAGGCCCAAATCCTGAAAAAACTCCAGACTGCCCAAAACACGGCAGCCAGACTTATTTTTGGTAAGTCGCGGTTTGAGAGTGCAGCACCTCTCCTTATAAAGCTGCATTGGCTCCCTATTATGGAATGAATCATTTCAAAGTTCACACGATGATCATAAGATTATCCACGGAGAATCCCCAGATTACATGTGCAATCTGATTGACCTTCCAAACAGGAATTGTTCTAGATCTTCTCAAACTTATCTAAACTTAAATCTTCCCAACTGTAAAGGAATCAAGTACAAAACATTTTATGCATCCAATTTCTCCGTTATGGCGGCCGACTCTGGAGCGCCTTACCAAGATCTATTCATACAGTCAATGACCATTTATCCTTCCGGAAGCTGCTAAAAACTTACCTCTTCAAGCAAGCCTATACAAATGTCTTAAATGGGAGTCCTTATACACTACCTGGCTTTGACTATTTGACAGAACCTGAAATATGCTTCCCCATTTATCCTCTTCCAACCATCATTATACATTCTTCCTTAATTAACAATTCCCAATATACCCCCCTTCCCACTCTATACCTCTACCACCTTCCTCCCTTACCCATTTTACTTATCCAATTTTATTGTCCACCTATTTATTCACTATATTACAGTTATCCATTTTGTGTTATCTGGTAAAACTGTTATATTGTAAGCCGCATTGAACCTGCTAATAAGTGGGAAAGCGCGGGATATAAGTGTACAAATAAATAAATATTTTAGTAATATGTCATTTATCCTTAAAATCAAGCGTGGTACCGGAAGATTGGAGGGTGGCCAATGTAACGCCGATTTTTTAAAAAGGTTCCAGAGGAGATCTGGGAAATTATAGAACGGTAGTCTGACATTGGTGCCGGGCAAAATGTAGACTATTATTAAGATAAAAATTACAGAGCATATGGCCGCTTTACTCATACCTACCCCCCTCTCTCAAGTTGCTTCACTGGCTCCCTATCCGTTTTCGCATCCTGTTCAAACTTCTACTAACCTATAAATGTACTCATTCTGCTGCTCCCCAGTATCTCTCCACACTCGTCCTTCCCTACACCCCTTCCCGTGCACTCCGCTCCATGGATAAATCCTTCTTATCTGTTCCCTTCTCCACTACTGCCAACTCCAGACTTCGCGCCTTCTGTCTCGCTGCACCCTACGCCTGGAATAAACTTCCTGAGCCCCTCCGTCTTGCCCCATCCTTGGCCACCTTTAAATCTAGACTGAAAGCCCACCTCTTTAACATTGCTTTTGACTCATAACCACTTGTAACCACTCGCATCCACCTACCCTCCTCTCTTCCTTCCTGTACACATTAGTTGATTTGCTTACTTTTTTTCTATTAGATTGTAAGCTCTTTGAGCAGGGACTGTCTTTCTTCTATGTTTGTGCAGCGCTGCGTAAGCCTTGAAACGCTATAGAAATGCTAAATAGTAGTAGTAGTAATATTCAAAAGCATGGATTAATGAGTCAAAGTCAACATGGATTTAGTGACGGGAAATCTTGCCTCACCAATCTACTACACTTTTCTTTGAAAGGGGTGAACAAACTGTGGATAAAGGTGAGCCGGTTGATATTGTGTATCTAGATTTTCAGACGGCGTTTTACAAAGTACCTCATGAAAGACTCCAGAGGAAATTGGAAAGTCATGGGATAGGAGGTAGTGTTCTATTGTGGATTAAAAACTGGTTAAAAGAATGAAAACAGACAGTAGGGTTAAATGGTCCGTATTCTCAATGGAGAAGGGTAGTTAGTGGGGTTCCCCAGGGCTCTGTGCTGGGACCGCTGCTTTTTAACATATTTATAAATGACCTAGAGATGGGAGTAACTAGTGAGGTAATTAAATTTGCTGACGTTTAATGTGAGCAAGTGCAAAGTGATGCATGTTTTTTTATTATCATTATATTACATTTGTACCCCCGCTTTCCCACATAATGCAGGCTCAATGCAGCTTACATAGTAATTTGAAATACAAAGTTAATAGAATTTTAATAAAACAGTAGAAAACAATGTAAAGTTGGGCTTAGTGGTGTATGATAAGTTGAGCTATAAAATTTATGACTAGGATAAAAGAGGGTAGAGGATAGTGTAATTTCGGAGAAAGGGTAAGGAGGGATAAAATTAAGGAGAGATGGAAAGAGAAGGATGGGAGGTTGGAATTTAAGTCAGAACAGAATTGGGGGTGGAAGTTGGCGAGATTAGGTTGGGGCATTTGGGTAGGCATGCTTAAAGAGATGAGCTTTCAGCATTTTTCTAAAGGACAGGAAGTCATTTATTAATCAGATTGGTCTGGGTATAGCGTTCCAAAGCTGGCTGCCCAAAAGGGAGAAACTGGATGCGTAGTAGGTCTTGTATTTAATTCATCTACAATTGGGAAGGTGTAGGTTAAGATAAGTTCGTGAAGAAATAGATCTGTTTCTAGCAGGGAGGTTAATCAATTCATTCATGTAGCCAGGGGATTCGCCGTGGATGATCTTGTGGATCATTGTGTTGATCTTAAAATGTATTTTTTCTTTGATGGGGAGCCAGTGAAGCTTTGCTTGAAGAGGTGATGCACTTTCGAATTTTGATTTGCCAAAAATAAGTCTGGCAGCCGTGTTCTGGGCAGTTTGGAGTCTCTTCAGTATTTGGGTTTTGCATCCTAAGAAAACACTGTTGCAGTAGTCGGCGTGGGTAATAACAGTAGACTGTATCAGATTCCGGAAAGTATTGAGTGGGAGATAAGGCTTCATTCGTTTCAATATCCACATCATATTAAACATTTTCTTTGTGGTGAGCTTAGCGTGGTTATCAAAAGATAAATGGCTGTCTATCGTTACTCCCAGTATCTTTAAGTTGTCAGATATGGGGAGTTTGACATCAGGGGTGTTGAGAGTAGTCGGGAGATAAGGGGAGTATTGGGAAGAGAGAACCAGACACTGCGTTTTTTCTTTATTTAATTTCATTTTAAAAGCATTAGCCCAGGAGGTTAGAGTGGTAATGGCAGTATTGATTTTGTCGTGGATTTCAGATAGATTGAATTTAAAGGGGTATATATGGTGACGTCATTGGCGTAAATGAAAGGATTTAGACCATGTTTGGTTAGTATTCTGGCCAAGGGGATCATCATAAGGTTGAAAAGTATCGGGGAGAGTGGAGATCCCTGTGGTACTCCACATTCTGATGACCATGGGGATGATAGATTTGTAGCTCCTTTGACTTGATAGGATCTGGTAGTATGTTGGAAAGAGGAATCCGAATTATACGTCATGCAAGGTTCCACGTTAGTACATAGTAACATAATAGATGATGGCAGAGAAAGATCTGTACGATCCATCCAGTCTGCCCAACAATTTATCTGCCATTTTCAGGGCACAGACTGTAGAAGTCTGCCCAGCACTAGCCCCACCTTCTAACCACTAGCCCCGCCTCCCAACCACCGGTGCTGCCACCCAATCTCTGCTAAGCTTCTGAGGATTGAATAATATTGTTATTGGGTCCCAGGCCTGACTTTGGTTCAGGATTTAAAATGAGATAAAAACTTATAGGCCTGTGTCTCTGACTTGAACTCCAGTGTTGAAACACTACAGAGCAAACAGAAAACCGCAAGGGTGGGGGTCTAACTGACAGAGTGGCATAGATGTGGCAATATGTTGGTAACTGATGTTCTTGAGAAGCAGAACAAAGATGGTTTCTCAGGAAGATGACCATGTCACAGAAAGTGTTTTGAGGAAGATGTGGTCAAAAATGTAGAAATGAGGGGTCTTGCAAGAACATGGCTTGGTATTCCAGTAAGGGGCGGTCTTTTGCTAGCTTTTCCAATAAATACTAACCACTTCATTACCATAGCCAATCAGTGTTAACTATGACATAACACAGATCCAATCAGGTGTGCTTACTGTCATATTACCCATATCCTGAATGGACATATAAAAGTGAGTGTACTTCCTACTTTAAGCCAGAGAGGCGGCCACGGCTCTTTCCATGGGAAACCAATCTAGTGCATCTGAATTGGCAAATAACCCAATTGCTTTCTCATGAATAATTTTGAGTGGTAAAATATAACATAAAAGACTCAGGCCCAGAAAACACCTATATAGCTGGGGTAATATATTCCCATAACCAATTGATTGTACATGTTACTTGTATATTCTTTGGAGTCCCAGATATAAAAGTAATTTCATGTAGAAATATTCTGTAATAAACTGAAAGCTAATTTCTCATATTCACTATTTCCTCTTGATTATTGTCTTCTCAATTACCTTGAGTGAGTGCACATCTCTGGTGATTTAGGAGTCTAGATATACGAGGGAATATATAGAAGCACCCTAGGGTGATTTGTTCATCTCTGGCTAGTGGTATGACCACTGTCCAGGGGAGGATAAATACACCCTAAAAATATACAGGATCCATTCCTTCTGAACAGAATTCCTTTGTTTATCCCAAGCATTTTAGAATTCTGTTTCCATTTTCATCTCCACCACCTCCCACGGGAGGGTATTCCAAGTATCTACCACTCTCTCTGTGAAAAAATACTTTCTGACATTTTTCTTGAGTCTGCCACCCTTCAACCTCATTTCATGTCCTTTAGTTCTACCGCCTTCCCATCTCCGAAAAAGGTCCGTTTGCGGATTAATACCTTTCAAATATTTGAACGTCTGTATCATTTCACCCCTGTTTCTCCTTTCCTCAAGGGTATACATGTTCAGGTCAGCAAGTCTCTCCTCATATGTCTTGTAACGCAAATCTCGTACCATTTTTGTAGCTTTTCTTTGCAAGCTTCAATTCTTTTTACATTCTTAGCAAGATACGGCCTCCAAAACTGAACACAATACTCCAGGTGGGACCTCACCAACGACTTATACAGGGGCATCAACACCTCCTTTCTTCTGCTGGTCACACCTCTCTCTATATATCCTAGCAACCTTCTAGCTACAGCCGCCGCCTTGTCACACTGTTTCGTCGCCTTCAAATCCTCAGATACTATCACCCCAAGATCCCTCTCCCCGTCAGAGCCGCCGAGAGGGGGGGCAAAATTCCCGGGCCCGGCGCAGGGGTCAAGCCACCGGCGCTGCAGTCCCCGGTCTCACCTGCCTGCCTCCTCGGCTCCGGGCCCCCTTCATTCAAAGCGGCAGTTGCAGATCGCGTCTCTTCTGGCCTTCCCTCCCTGTGTCCCGCCCTCGCGGAAACCAGAAGTTACATCAGACGAGTCGCTGGACATGGGTGGCTGGAGGGGAGGCAGGGGAGAGAGGAGGGTTGCTGGACATGGGAGGAGGGGGGTGCCTGGCACACATTCTCATTCTCACACACACACACACACACACACACACTCTCTCTCTCACACATACACACT
Organism: Microcaecilia unicolor; assembly: GCF_901765095.1. Classification (NCBI taxonomy): domain Eukaryota; kingdom Metazoa; phylum Chordata; class Amphibia; order Gymnophiona; family Siphonopidae; genus Microcaecilia; species Microcaecilia unicolor. Next base: position 68,393,531 of record NC_044036.1, on the reverse strand, counting down.
CATACCCAGTCTCACTCTCTCTCTCTGTCACACACACACACTCGCACATTCACTCTCTCTCTCTCTCACACTCACTCTCACACACACTCTTCTCAAGCATACACACTCCGAGGAAAACCTTGCTAGCGCCCGTTTCATTTCTGTCAGAAATGGGCCTGATTTACTAGTTATTCAATAATTATTATTAGTCCATATAGTATTATATAATTTTTACTGTAATAAGTTTCATATTAAATTTTAACTTTTGGAGAGCCCTTCTAATTGTTTCTACTCCCTCAAGGGTATCCACTCTATTGGCTATCTTCGTGTCATCCACAAAAAGGCAAACCTTTCCTTCCAACCCTTCAGCAATATCTCTCACAAATATATTAAACAGAATAGGCCCCAGCACCGACCTCTGAGGAACTCCACTGCTCACCTTCCTTTCCAACGAGCGGATTCCATTTACCACCACCCTCTGCCACCTGTCGGTCAACCAGTTTCTTATCCAGTTCACCACTTTCGGTCCTAAGTTCAACCCTTTCAGCTTATTCACGAGTCTTCTGTGGGGGACCGTATCAAAGGCTTTGCTGAAGTCCAAGTAGATTACATCTAGCGCATGTCCCTCATCCAGTTCTTTGGTTACCCAGTCAAAAAGTCAATAAGATTCGTTTGGCAGGATTTTCCTTTGGTAAAGCCATGTTGCCTCGGGTCCTGTAATCCGTTGGCTTCTAGAGAGTTAACTCTTCTTTTTTTCAGCAGTGACTTTGTTATTTTTCCTATCACCGATGTGAGACTTACCGGTCTGTAGTTTCCCACTGCTTCCCTGTCTCCACTTTTGTGAAGAGGGACCGCATCCATTTGTCTCCAATCTCGTAGAACCTCTGCCGTCTCAAAAGATCTATTAAATAAATTTTTAAGAGGTCCCTCCAGGACCTCTCTGAGCTCCCTTAGTATCCTGGGATGTATCCCATCCGGCCCTATAGCTTTGTCCACTTTCAGATTCTCCAGCTGTTTATAAACTCTTTCTTCCGTAAATGGCACAGTTTCCACTCCATTCCCAGATATTCCTCGGCAGCCAACCACGGTCCTTCACCAGGATTTTCCTCTGTGAACACTAAGGAGAAGTAATTGTTTAGCACATTCACTTTATCCTCCTCACTCTCCACATAGCCATTCTCATTATCTTTCAGTCTTGTAATTCCATTCCTATCTTTTCTCTTCAATATATCTGGAAAAGGTCGTCACCTCTTTTTACATCTTTAGCCATTTTTGCTTCTGCTTGTGCTTTCTCTAGGCATATTTCCCTCTTCACTTCTTTGAGTTTAATCCAATAATCTTTTCTGTGATCCTCTTGTTGTGTTCTTTTGTATTTCTTTAACAAAGCCTCTTTTGCTCCTATTTTTTCAGCTACTTGTTTGGAGAACCATATAGGCTTTATCTTTATAAAGCCATACTTATAGCAGCCTTTAGCTTTGACCACTGATTTTCTACTTCTCCTACGCCTTCCCACGCCACCAGCTACTTCTTCAGGTATTGCCTCATTTTATCAAAATCATTATGTCTGAAATCCAGTTTTATGCGTCCACACACCGCCTTTGCCCTTGTATCAAACCATATTGTATGATGATCAGTATTACATAGGTGGGCATCTACCCGGATATTGGAAACACTTCTTCCTTTCGTGAGCACAAGATCCAACATCGTCCCCTTCCGTGGCTTCTGTCACCATTTTTCTGAGTAAGGCACTTTGACATGCGACCACAATCTCCCTACTTCTATCCGATTCTGCAGACAGGATGTTCCAATCCACATCAGACAAGTTGAAATCTCCCAACAGTAGCACCTCCCTTTCATACAAATCTTCTTAATATCTTCTATTGGATCCTTGTCTAGCTTCTCCGTTTGTGTCGGAGGTCTGTAGATAACCCCCGTGTCGATACAGGTTCCATATTCTCTTTCCACAACGATCCATACATCTTCTTCCTTTCCCTAGGTTCCCTGCATTTACTACTACTACTTAACATTTCTAGAGCACTACTAGGGTTACACAGCGCTGTACAGTTTAACAAAGAAGGACAGTCCCTGCTCGAAGGAGCTTACAATCTAAAGGACGAAATGTCAAGTTGGGGCAGTCAAGATTTTCTGAATAGAGGTGTAGTGGTTAGGTGCCAAAGGCGACATTGAAGAGGTGGGCTTTGAGCAAGGATTTGAAGATGGGCAGGGAGGGGGACTGGCGTATTTCAGCCTCTCTGATGTCTCTCACATACAGTGCAACGCCTCCACTTCGGTCCTCTCTATTCTTCCTAAAAAGGTTATAGCCCGGTATCCCATTCATGGGAATCATTGAACCATTGAGTAGAGTTAGATTCAACACTTACTCTGAATCCCCAAATCCAAGCAACCTTCAAGAGCTGCTTCTACTATTTGCTACAGCTACGCTGCCTCTCTCCTTACATCGAGAAGGTAGATCTTATCCCAGTTGTGCATGCCATGATACCATCAAGACTGGATTACTGCAATGCACTATACAATGGTCTGACTGCAAAGTGCCTGCACCAGCTCCAGTTGATTCAGAATGCAGCAGCAAGACTCAGAGAAGGTTGCAAGTGACGTGACCACATCACACCATTTTTGCAAAAATCTTCATTGGCTACCAGTACAGTACAGGGCTAAATTTAAAACTCTATGTCTGATCTTCAAGACCCTTAAAAGAAATGGCCCTGAGTATGTGAAAAATAGGATGGTCCTCTACACACCGCCAAGGACACTAAGGTCCTCTCAAGGACTGTCAGTAGCCACATCCTCTCCAAAAGACATTATTCGATGTGATGCCCGCAAGCAAACCTTCTCTGGAGTAGTCCCCACACTAGAATGCACTGCTGAAAGGCTCTGCTTAACACAAGACTATCTCTACTCAGGAAGCAGGTGAAAGCTTGGCTCTTCAACCAGGCCTTTAACGGAAGAATTAACTAACTTGCTAGTCTCTCTGACATACACAACGAGTGACATAGGCTGCACATACTGCAGCAGGACATGTTTATTCACTCCTACCCTAGCTGAGATAATATTTAACCTCTCTATGAGCATATGTGCAACTTTCTTTAAATTAGACCCTTTACTTTCTAACTCTTACTGTCTTACCTCTCTAGATGTTCCATCTTTCCTTTACCCTTCACTATCAATTAAATTGTTCTATTATGTATTGTGTTGACATTGTTATTGTTATTTGAATACTAGTAAATCAGACCCGTTTCTGACAGAAATGAAATGGGCGCTAGCAAGGTTTTCCTCGGAGTGTGTATGCTTGAGAGTGTGTGAGAGAGTGAGTGTGCGAGAGTGAATGTGTGAGTGTGTGTGTGAGAGAGAGAGAGTGAGACTGGGTGTGAGTGTGTGAGAGAGAGAGAGAGAGTGCCAGGGCCCCCCCTCCCTCGTCCAGCAACTCTCCTTCTCCTCTGCCCCTTCTCCAGCCACCCATGTCCAGCGACTCTCCTCTCTCCCCTGCCCCCTCCAGCCACCCATGTCCAGCGACCCTCCTCTCCCCCTGCCCCCCCTCCAGCCACCCATGTCCAGCGACTCTCCTCTCCCCTGCCCCCCTCCAGCTACCCATCCAGCGACCCTCCTCTCTCCCCTGCCCCCCTCCAGCCACCCAAGTCCAGCGACTCTCCTTTTTCCCTTGCCCCCCTTCCAGCCACCCATGTCCAGCGACTCTCCTCTCTCCCCTGCCCCCCAGCCACCCATGTCCAGCGACTCTCCTTTTTTCCCTTGCCCCCCCCCAGCCACCCATGTCCAGCGACTCTCCTCTCTCCCTGCCCCCCTGGATATGGGTGGCTGGAGGGGGGGCAGGGGAGAGAGGAATTGTAAAAATCATCTTTATTTACGAAGTCGGTTTTACGGCGGCCGACAGCAGTAGCGGTAACAGGCTTGCAGGCTCGGCCCTTCTCTCTCTCTCAGCTCTGGTCCCGCCCTCATTTTGTGTTTCTGCAAGGGCAGGACCAGAGCTGTGAGAGAAGGGTCGAGGGTGCATGCCTGTTACAGCTGCTGCTTCGGCCGCCGTAAACCCAACTTCGTAAGTGAAGTTGATTTTTAAAATGTGGCGGTAGGGGGCCTTGAACTGGGAGGGAGGAAGGGAGGGACGACGACACCCTCATGTGTGTGCCATTGCGTTCCGTTGCTTGGCAACTCTGCAGCGTTCCCTTCCAGTGATTGGTCTTTACGAACACGGAAGTATGTGATGTCATTTCAGGAGATGGATACAGCAGGAGCATGAATGCTTCAAGGCTTCACTTTCTCGGCTTCAGAACATTTTATTATATTGGATTTTTACTGCTGTAATTGCCTATTGCTCATGTTTGATCTATTTTTACTGTATACCACCTTCAGTGAATTCCTTCAAGAAGGCGGTAAATAAATCCTAATAAATAAAAAATAGTATTTCATTTTTATTGTTATACTTAGTTCAATAGTTTGTTTTAGTTGAGTGTAACTTTTCTTTCCTATCAATTAATGGCGTTCCTTTAATTTAATTTTATTTCTACTCTATTTTCTTGTATTTTATTTGCCTATTATAGTATTGTAAACCATTTTGACCTTGCCTGAAGTAAAAGCAGTATATCAAGCTTTAATAAACATAAACATAATATTATTTTCAATCTGAAGAACCTCTCTAGTATCAAGATAGAAAGATTTCCATGGAAGAGAATCAAAATTGCCAAACCAAACTATTTTTGTTTTTTGTTAAGCTTCATAAAGTTTGTTTGGCTCAAAGATTTCTTTTTAATAATTCTATAGTTTTATCAAACGTCATGTGTAGGACATAAAAGGAAGATATCTGCATAAGATAAAACTAAAAGTACAAAATTTGTCAACGAAACTCCTAAAGATTTTGTATAAATGTTAAACAAGGATGAGAGTGGTAAGCCTTGTGACACACCACATCGAGGCCGCTAAGAAGATGAAATGACCTGACCCCCACCCCTCTTCCCCAGACCTTAAAACACCTGTCCTAAAACCATCTCACTAAGGGCCAAATGCACAAAGCTTAATGTGCTTGGAATGTTTGCTTTAGACCATGTCTTAAGGAAACATTATTTAGTGTATAATTCACAAAGGGGTTCTGTAGCAGCTACCAACAACGCTATGCAAATACATTACAACAAGCTCATTAGTATTAAAATGAAAAATGCAAAATTTTACAGCAGGTCTGAACCTGTCCTTATGGGAAGCAGACTGCTCCCCACGATAGGTGCTCAGTCAGTGCCTGACCTGACCCGACCCCCCACCAAGACCATTAAAAACATCTCTGGGATATCATGTGGTATAGGGAGTCAGGAGGTCCACTGGGCATTAGGAGGTGGTGGGGGAGGGGGGATGAGCGGTCCTCCAGATCACTCCCAAGCAAAAAAAAACCCTGGTGGTCCAGTAGACCCCCTTCTCGAGTCCCTCAGCTACCAAATGTCCATGTTTGTCTAGTGATCCCCTCTCCTCCACATACCTCTAGAGTCAGTGGCAGGAGCAATGCCTCCTCCCACTGCACTGGGCAAGGGCTGGGCTCTGCCAGAAGGGAGGGTTCAGAGGCAGGAAGCATTGCTCTTGCCTCCAAATCTAGAGGGGAGGGGGTCACAAGACCACTATGGAGGTTCTTGGTAGTGGAGGGGCTCGAGCCGGGGGTCCATTGAAAGGAGAGGGGGTCTGCTAGACTCCAGTGGACCCCTTGTCGAGCCCCCTCCCCACGAAACTTCGTGGTGGTCTAATGTCAGTTGTATTTATAGCAGTGTCAATTGCATTTGACAGCTTCCTAAAAGAAAAGTCCATAAGCGTGGTCTTGGGGTAAATCCATTGCTTATTTCTAGGATAACCACCATAAAATGTATTCTACTGTTTTGGGATCTTGCCAGGTACTTCTAACCTAGGTTGGCCACTGTTGGAAACAGGATGCTGGGCTTGATGGAACTTTGGTCTATTCCATTGATCGATGCACAAACGCATCTCTTTGTACGCCATCCCCTTTGTTCATCGGTCGCTATTTGTAATTCTTTACGTTTTCTCACAGCAGTCATATATTAATGGCTACCTTTGTGCATCTGGCCCTAAGTCTATAAGTGAATGATCTATTGCAAAATTTCAGCCGAAATATCAAATGGCAAAAAATGGTCTGCATTTCCTTACTCAGGGCTAGATGCACAAAGTTTACCCTGCCTGCAGTATTTGCTTGAGAAAGGTTATAGCCTGTCTAAAGCAAACATTATTTAGCGTGTAATGCACAAAGTTCTGCGTTCCTTTTACCATTCTCTGTAGCAGCTACCGACAACTCTATACAATGCATTACAGCAAGCTCATTAGTATTAAAATGAGCATTCCAAGCAATGTACAGACATTTCTGTGCACGGAGCGCTTACCTTTAAAGTGCAAAATTTTACTGTAGGTCTGGAGCTATCCTTATGGGAGTGGTCTACTTGCACTGTATAGTGGCAGCAGACTACTCCCGATAAGGTAGGCACTCAGTGCACAGACCCCCCAACCCGCCCCCCCATGACCTTAAAAAAACCCCGACTCCGTCCTTGGTGGTCTGGTGCCCCCCCCCCCCAAAAAAAAAAGATCTCAGGGCTGGGCTAGATTCCCTGGTGGCCACTAATAGCCCTGGTGATCTAGTGGGATTCCACCCCTCCCACCTTGATGCACCGGGCAGGGGCTGGGCTCCAGAAGGGTCTGGAGGGGTGGAATCCCACTAGATCATTAAGGCTATTAGTGGCCACCAGGGGCTGCTGGGTTGGGAGGGGTTCCACCACAGAGATGTCTTTTTAAGGGGGTGTCCACTGAACCACCAGGGGATCGGGAGGGCCACTGGGTCAGGTGAGGGTGTTGGGAGGTCCTCCAGATCTCTTGACCACCAGGAATGGACAGTTCTTCTGTTTATGCACTGGCTGATGCACAAAGCAACAAGTCCAGCAGCAAGTGCTAGGTACCTGAGTTGCAAATAGTGACCAATGTACAAAGGGATTTCTGTGCATCTCATTTGCACATCATCCCCTCTGTGCATTAGCTGCTGTTTGCGACTCGGTAAGTTCTCCTGCGGCTGCCATATTTAACGGCAACCTCTGTACACCGGCCCCCTCAGTGCCCTCTTAATTTCTAGGGACAGGATCAATAACAAAGATTCTGTGCTAATCTATGTTGCAAAAAATGCAAATATAAAGTCAGAGAGCAGTTGATAAACCACAAACTCCAATATAGGCAAGCCAGGGAATTCCTGCTACTGAGATAACACCCCTATACCAAAATCAGCAATCATATCAGGGAATAAACTTTCCTGTAAAGATTTCTTCGAGAGGTTTTTCAGCAC